>NW_024038996.1:1222500-1822500 GCF_016077235.1 Cyprinodon tularosa | reverse complement strand
AAGATGCTCTGACATTGCAAAGTGTTTGCACAACGAGCAGCAGTATGTCAACTAATAAAAGCCTAGCATCTTTAAAACAGCAACTCCTGAAAAAAGGACAACAAATTATACTTACAATTTATAGATTGGGGGAAACCCTTGACTTATTATACAGGGCCTATTATGGTTTCATTGAAATTAATAAAGTAGAACTAGCATAACCAATACAATTATTACCCACACGAACATTTCTTTTTCTAATCAAAAGCCCAACATTCAATGTATCCTAAAATTAACATATTATATAAACACTTATTTATAAATAAAAAACATGGCTTTCATATTCCTCTATACAAACATCCTGATGAAACGTTAAGTGGAAGGAAAAAGTCTCATTAAAAGAAAGTAGTGCAAACAAAAAGAATAACCACAGATTAGGGTGGATTTAGTATCGAAGCCTATCGAGGAGCCTGAAGGAGATTTTAAGGCATTTATAACATTCCTCATGTTAAATCATTCCTGAACCAGAGGCATGGGACTCGACTGTTGCTCAGTGGTGCAAAATCATTCAACTTTCTAGTTAGCTCAATTACTTTGCTCCTGATTTCTTTCTGTCTAAGCCTCTCAATCCTCTTAAGATTGTGGCTATAGCTGTTGTTTAAGGACCATTTTCTACCATTTTTTCCCCATTAATATTTTTGGCTTTAAATGGCTTCAGAGAAACTTATTCAAGGACTTTTATTAGGTAAAGGCAAAGATAATGGCTATAGATAGAAATCTCCATTGTGTAACAGGTCTATGTAATATCAGTTTCACTTTTTTAATCGAAATAGAAGAAGTAATTTAGTTTTCATTGATGTTTTATTTTTCTAAGGCAAATGGTAGTTATTCAAAGACATTCAGGTGGATTTGGAATAATTTTTAGCTGCGTATCGTATTTCAGTTGGCTGGATGGTACGTATTTGGACGATGGAGCATGTCTGGATAAAGTATATTTAGCTTACTGCAGGTGTTGAAGCCAGAGATTGATTATCCATATAAAAATAACCCATCCTGATCCAGCAGGAGCTCCTGTAGAAAGCACATTTACATCAGTTGTGTCCTTGGATTGGCCCAAAAATTAAATCAAGTTGGAAAAAGAGGCTGTTTGGCTGTTAAATGTGTTCAGTCAGGATTTTTTATTGGTTTAATTAATTAAACGGATCACAGCTCAGATTAACCAATATAATCTCCCCTCTAAACATTTCAGAGCGACTTATCTCTGTGAGCTCTCCCGCCGGTCGAGACGCATTCATTCTGTTGTGCTGAAGTCTTAGCGCCCTCCATCAGGCCTAAGAAGGACATTATCTGCATCTAACGGCTGCCGAAGCTCCTTTTGTACCCTGAAACCCTCCACCCCCAGCATCCCGCCCACTTTCCCCCCTATTGCTGCTCCTGTTAAATCCCTTTCTACTAGAGCCAGACGCCTCTCTCTTCCCTGAGCAGTCCTTACAAATAGGCCAAGCTGATGAGTACAGATGCCGCTGAAATTTCTCCTGCTGAAACATAGCCTCACGTCCCCGAAATGATTTTTCCTTCTTCTACAGAGTCGTGTTTTTTTTTTTGGGGGGATGATGTCATACAGCCTCAGTGTCTTACACAAACAGGCGTTTTCTTTTTCTGAGAATTCCATAATTCATTTTGTTACACCCGTTTTCAGCTGGAACTGCTGTACATTTTCTCCCTTTAGTGATTTGTGTTTAAACCAGTCAAGCATCGACAAACACAGTAACACACACACCAATACTCATCTATGAGGCTCCGCTAATTACTGCAGAGTGCAGTTAATTAATTCAAAGTACCTACTGAACTAAAAGTCACCATTGTGTTCCAATGTTGCTGTTTTATTCCCCCGCTACTGCCCTGAAACATTCAGATATTAACTCAGTTGTGTAGCTTGAATAATTTAAGATCGTCCTCCTGTTAAAAAAGGATGGATGGATGGATGGATGGATGGATGGATGGATGGATGGATGGATTGATTGATTGCTGGTGATTTTCATTGTATCAGTTATAAATGAATAAATAAATACACAGAATCATACATAAATTAGATTTAAAAAGCTTCATTGAGATTTCTTTATTGAGATTTCTCGGTCTTCTTTATTTATGTTCTAGTTTAAAATCACAAAATATTTTTTTCAGTTCTATAAAATAAAAATTACATCTTTTCAACAAATTTTCTTGGATCAAACCAACAGAACCACATGATAACCTTTCTATCTTCCTAAAATACTCTTCATCAGCAGATCATCAGGCTTTCTGAAGGTCTTTCGTTGTGTTTTTTCTTTTCTTATTTTCTCAGAAACAGCATTTTGTGCTAATAGTGAGGAGAAGAACAAGAGCTGTAAGTCCTGAAAAAAAAATCTAAAGCTGATGAGAAACATCTAAAGTTATTTCTTTAAGAGAAATGAATTTTAAAAAAGCAAGAACAGTTCATTAATCCATTGCAGTACATTAAAGGCACGCATTTGTTTCATGATTATCCAGTATAGCAGAAGTTTATATCTAACAGCTGTTTTGAAGGAATTTTTCAAGTTTAAAAACACATTTTCTTTATGTCAAGCTGTTTTATTTGGTGTTTATTATTTATCCACATATTGGACATTTTTTCTTTTTCTAAAGTACTACTTTGGTTGGTTTATTATTTCTGCTCGAAGCTTGTTTCATGCCTCATGTTTTTTGTTTTTTTTCTGAGTTAACGCTTTAATCAAAGATCCTTTGAAAATGTTAGGTATATACCCCAAGTCTTTCAATTTAATTCACTTTAGATTGGCGTATTGACTTGTCTGGAAAAAATACTGACTGTCTTGGGGAAAATACAAACTGTTTAATAAGCAAACTTACTTAAAATGAAAAGTGAGAAAATCTGACTTGCTGGAAGCCACATACCGAGAAATTAGACTTTCACCATCAAGCTTTTTCCTCTCTATCTTTCATGATTTATTGTGACATAAAATGAACAAAGAACCCTTCTTATTTATAGTTTGGGGTATTCTGCAAAGCTTTGTAATCCACTGACTCCCCAGAGAGATTAACTCTGTCACTACAACTGGGATTTAAACCACTATGTTGACACAGACTTGAAGGAGAACAACCCTGGAGGGCTGAGTGTTGGACAAAATAATCAGTTACAATCATTACATAAAAGCAATCTTTGGTGATTGTTTGATGAAGATGGTGTCCATTTTTTTTCTTTTAAATAACAAACCGTAGCGATTCTCCTAAGTCACTATATCCTGCAGCCATTTATCTACACGCCTTAATTTGACAGCAATGCAAAACTGTTAGCAGCAAAATACATATAAACAAACTAAACTAATTATGATTTAACTAATCCTCATCACACACACATTGGGACTACTGAGCAATAAAACCCATTTACCTTGAAGGAAGAAGGGACAGTGAGTTATGAGGGAAATGTCACAGAACAGTGTTCAGTCTGTGTAACTTGTAAGAGCAGGAAGTGAGTCAGAGATCCACTATGGATTAAATAAGTTCCTTCCTCACATTTTCCATCCGTCTGACCAAGAATGATTCACTCTGTTCAATTTAGGATGGCTGGGTGGACTTTTCCAAACACAAAGGGAAAGTTAGAGTCAGAGGGAAAGCAGAGGCAGCTTTATTTAATTTCAATGAATCTATATAGTACAATCAATGGCGTAACGACACAACAATAGGCCCGTAAGCAATATTATCTGAGTGGGCCCCATATGAAGGCAACACCCCATCCATTGTATCCATCGTCGTCAACACATTGTACGTAATGGTTATGGTTTTAATCCACGCTCTGGGTTACCCATAATTCCAAGTCCTAGTGTAAAAAATGAAATACTCAAATACATCAATCTTTTAAGATCTTTATTGCGATTTGATAAATATTATATGCGTGTATTTTTACAAACCATCTAATGAACTATACACAGTTATTAACATAGTAATTAAAAGTATCACTGTCTGCTTTTCTATTGGTGTCGTGTTTAAACGGCTCACCATCCTGTTGAAATCTGCCATGTGTTGGGGTATAAATACGGGCCGGTCAGTCAAAGTAGTATCAGGTGGGTTTATGAGGAATTTTTTGCACCATTACATCTGCAAAGAGATGTCCTAGTCCACAATTGCGTAGGGGGCCAACTAGGAGGTCGGGGGCCCCTAAGCAACTGCAGTCTCTGCTTACCAATATTTACGCCATTGAGCACAAATAAAAGTAATCCCAGGCCACTTTTTGGTTTTTAAAAGCAGCTTCTCATTCAAGATCAATTCATAATTTTCATTATTCATAATTTAAAATGGACTTAGAAGATAGAAAAGAAAAACACTAATTTTATACATTATAATTTGGAGACAAATTTAGTGTTTAAATTTATCAATTCAATTTAATTCAGTTTATTTATATAGCACCAATTCAAAACACATGTCCTCTCAAGGCAATTTACAGAGAAAATTCAACCAGATCATACAGTCAGGTTTCTGTCTAAGGAAAACTGGCTGATTCCATCAATTCATTGACTTGAAAGCATCCCTCACACTAAGCATGCTTGTAGCGACAGTGGAGAGGAAAAACTCCCTTTTAACAGGAAGAAACCCCCAGCAGAACCAGGCTCAGTGTGAGCAGCCATCTGCCGAGGCTGACTGGGATTCAAGGAGACAGAAGTAGACATAGAAAAAGAAGCAGAGATACAAAAGGCAACTGTCAACTAACAAATACTGCAGAGTGGGAGAATAGATATGAAATGAAGCAGAATGATGAAATTGGGTCCCTATGTCCTCCATCAGTCTTAGCCTATAGCAGCATAACCATAGAGAGAGCTCATAAACTGTTGTAAAACATTGTCATGGATCTGAGTTTTATGTTTGGCTTTAGATGCAGTGAGACGTGAGTGAGGCACATCTATGTTTCCAAAGGAGAAAAAAAATCTGTTTCAGTATGCAAGATTTTTGGTTGAAAAAAAAAAGCAATTTAGATTTTTGGCAAAATTGCACAGCCCTATTTGATGAAGGACACTGTGAACAAGCAGGTCTAAACAGATTATTTAATTCGCTGAATGGATTTGGACATAATAACATGACATCTTTGTAACTATAAACAGATGAAAATATAAACTTTCTAGTCCACATGGCTATTCTCTATCCCCCATTATTTTTTTAGGCACATGAAACAGTCTGGACACTTAAAAATCCAACACCTCTAGAAACCAATTCAAAAGGTTTTGGAGGTCTTTCTCTTTAAAAAAAATGTGTCATCTCTAAAATGACTGTTAGTTAAAAACAGTTAATGGATGTTGTTGCGCAGTATTCCTGCTTCCTAGAAGAAGGCTGCTGATCATCAACTCTTTATATAAAGGTGACATAGCAGCGATCCATCCGTCCCTAGAAACATCTCCATTTATACCAGCGGGGTGTTCCTCCCACCTATTTTCTTCTCCCCCCCACATCTTTCCTTGTGGTGATTCTCCCCTGCTTGTCCTGATGATGTAAGACAAAAGCTGATAGAAAAATGAATGATTTTATTATTTGATGCGGCTAAGCTGGTATGTAGAAGGCTTCGTTTTTATCCTGGCTTTGCACGCCACGTGTAACGCAGTATTGGCTGCTGGACAGATTTCCCATGCTGGGCGGACAGATGCTTTCTCTCCCCATAAGCATTTTGAAAGCACAGCGTGTCACAGAATGCAAGCCTAGACGCGTATCCAGCAGGTCAGTGCCTCATGTTGCAAACATGCAGCAGGGCCTTTACAATTTTATTTGAGGAAGTGTTTTAAGATGAATGTTCTGAGATGATTTATAGCAAACACACACACCATTGATTAACTACATTGATTATAGACATGACCATTCATTAATCCATACTTTTCTTAAACAATTTATAAAGGGCATTTTTGGTCAACGTGAGGATCCGTATAAAACTGCCGCATGGATTAAAGCCGCAGTACGTTGCTTTATATAAAAATAAAAATACATCATATTCATAGGTACCTTTCAGGGAGCTCACGGCTGGATAAATCAAAGAAACTAAGAGCCAAAAAATTACAAGATGTACATTTAAAAAAGGCGATTTCAAACTAAGTTAGTTGAAGAAGATTGGTCCTAATGCAGGATTTAAACATGTCCAGTTTGGATCTTGAGTGCCTGTACCATGTGATGGACATGTAAGCTGGGAAAACATTCAGGCTGATGGACAGCACCAATAATATCAAAAATCCCTTTCCAAAGAATTTTTTTTTACTTCCTCTTTGAATCGTCATAATATCGATCTTTATACTTATTTTTCCTTTGTTGGCAGCATCATTATAGGAGAATATTTGAACATCTTGACTTTCAACTGTTTTTTTATTATGATTGTTTTGTCTCCCACAGACGGCTCTGAGGCGACGAGGTAGCAGGGAAGCTTTTAAGGAGAAGAAATCATCAAGTCAGGTAAAAACAAAAAAATCAATTCGCTTAACTGTGAATTCAGCTTTCATGGTATATTCAACAAGTGAGCAATATATATAAAAAGTAAAACTTTTCCGCCATGGTAGAAATATACTTAGCTTATTTGTTTTTGTTAGTTTTGATGAGATCTGAGAAGGAAACAAAATGCCAAACAGCTTATAAGTTATGCTTGGAGCCTATATAAAAACATCATGGCGGCACGTACACAAAATGTTTGATTGACATACAAGCAGCCAATCCACTTTTGACAGTAGGCAAAGTGGATTGATTAATGTTTCACCATGGCCGCAGTGGGGGCAGGGGAGACCAAAAGTGCAAGAATGCAATCCATCAATTAATTCATTTTAGACTAATCTGGAAACTTACTTTCTAAGAAAAATCCTCTAAGAGTAGGATGTTTACCAGTGAAAGAGGTCCACACCATTACAGATTTTACACCATACCTACTGTTGGTAATAAAGTAGTTTCCCAAAAATTTGTCAATTGTTTTCTAAAAAACTTACTTGAAATATTTTTATTTAAAAAGTCTAATTTTAATCTCATCCAACTAAAACCAACAGCTAAATGCTCAGTAGATCATTCTGTTTGGAAGGGTTGGACAGAAAAGTCTTTCCATTACAGAATTACTCTTAAACAGCCAGTTGACTCAAAGATGGACTCTGATGGTTGTTTTAATTTTAATTTAAGTTATTTATTTATTTGAAAGGGACAGCATACATTAAAAAGCATTCCTGCAAATGCACCAGAATTAGCCAAAAGGCATTTTTTCATCTGTTGCCCCTGAACAGATCTTAAAATTATCTACCTAAAAAAACACAACAGTTCTAAGGATGTTAGCATTTGATATATTTTTAACATCTTTATTGTCCTGATTGTGTTTGATGGTGAGATCATCCAGCCTTGATTGTTATGGCTCAAGATTTAAAGGGAAAAAAATGTTTTAATGACTACTTAGTAGATTTGAGGAAAAGCTCTAATTTCTTTAGCTGCTCAAAAAGTTAAAGCTTATAATATACTCTGCAAGAATCAAGGTGGTGAAAAGAAAAAGATAAAAAGCCTCCAAGTGTTCATACTCTGTGAGAAGTT
Organism: Cyprinodon tularosa; assembly: GCF_016077235.1. Lineage (NCBI taxonomy): Eukaryota > Metazoa > Chordata > Actinopteri > Cyprinodontiformes > Cyprinodontidae > Cyprinodon > Cyprinodon tularosa. The sequence goes on along the minus strand of NW_024038996.1, from coordinate 1,814,961 downwards.
CATATGAGGTCTTTCCACTGTAACTTAGGTCACACCTGCAAAAGAAATCACAATAGCAACCCAATGGCTTTCTTTTATTTATAATGAAGAGATGGAGAGCAAATTGCTGTATATTTTCTTTTTGAAAAGCTATCATACAATTGTATTTTTTACTGCCTCTGCCAACAGATTTTCAAAGCTATCCATTACAAAACAAATCACTGTACAGATTTCCACAGCTGCAATATGGGGGAAATGAATAACTCAAAAACAAAGGGGGAAAAGCCTCTTTGCTTTGCCTAGTTACTGTAACAACGCTCCTCTAAATCCTGACCGAACTCACAACTGTTCATAGACAGGCTGTGTCCTCAGCAGTGAGAACAAAGTGTCGTAGTTTTGTTCTTGACACCTTAAGATGTCTTTGTCATTGTCCTGAAACAATGAAAGAAAAGACAAGTAAACCTGACAAGACTTCATCTGCAGTGTTGTTTTTGGCAGCCATTTTTTGTCATGCGTCAAGGTTAAACAGAACCAGAGAAACTGTCAAAGACATCCCTAAAAAAAAAGAAATAACTTTTTAATCTTGAGTTAAAGCAACTTTGGGTTTTAGCAATTTTACAGTTTTCTGGTGCACCCAAACAAAAGCTCTGTAGCCTCAATGAGGAATTTCAACTTACAAAAACAGTCGCTTACTAGATGTTTTCTCTTTTTCAGCCGATTCTCTGTAATCTGTAGAGATGGTTGTGCATGAAAATCCAAGTAGATCGGCAATTTCTGAAATAGCCCACCTGGCACTAGCAACCACGCCACGTTCAGATTCACTTAAATCACCTTTCATCCCCATTCTGATGCTCGCATCAAAGTGCAGCAGATCCTCTGGACTATGTCTACATGCTTAAATGCATTGAGTTGCTGCGAGGTGATTTGCTGATTAGAATTTTGTGTTAGTCAGCAGTTGGACAGGTGTACCTAGTAAAGTGGCTGGTGAGTGTAAAGTTTGATTACATGCTGCTATATTTATTGACTCCCAGTATGCTGTTATGTGAAACATATGGGGAATAGAGACAGATCTAATATGCCACAATATTCTCCACTTTCAAGTAACAAAAACAAAGATCAGTGTGACAATGCATTGCACTCACTATCCAACCATAAATTACCACATCCTCTATACACACCTTAAGTTAACAGGACTAATTTACCTTTCCTTTGTATGTTTATCAGCCTGGAGAGCTTTTTTACGTATTCTGCTGAAGAGTGGTAATATTTCCCTCCTAGTTTTCACCGCATTAACCACTGTCTATCTCTGCAATACCATTTTTTCCCCCAGATGGATAGTTATTGTAAGTTTGCATCTTTTTTATTTCTGACCACCAAGCCTTAATGATCTGTGCTCAGATGGTGGTAGGTGGGGCCATTCAATAATGGGATGGGAAGCAGTATTCCTGATCCGTTATTATTTTACTGACAGATTATATGCACAATAGGCAGAAATGTCCTTGATTTCGAAAATTTGACAGACCATACATTAACATTTTCATCTAATCTCTTCAACAAAAAGTTATGCACGCAACAATGAAATACTTCTGTCATTGTCAACGGAAATAACACTGTTCATCTGACAGTTTATAGTGTTGTTTTGCCTGCTGGAACTGCATGCACTATGAACAATACTGTAATTTAAGGTCATGAATTGCCTCGTCTTCATTTATCCTTGCAGGAGGACAGTGCAGACCTTCGATGCCAGCTCCAGTTTGCAAAAGAGGAGTCCGGCCTCATGAGGAAGAAGATGGCAAAGCTTGGTCGGGAGAAGGATGAACTTGAACAGGAGTTAGAGAAGTACAAATCCATTTATGGCGACATTGACAGTCCCCTTCCCTCAACTGATTGCACTGGTGGGGGCCCTCATACGACACGAGAAGCAGAGCTCCGGCTGCGCCTAAAGCTGGTAGAGGAAGAGGCCAATATTCTTGGAAGAAAAATTGTGGAGTTGGAAGTGGAGAACCGCAGCCTGCGAGCAGAAAATGAAGACATTCGTAGTCAGTATGAAAGAGATTGCTTTGGGCGAGAACCTTTCTCCAGTATGCCCTCTTCTCCATATGGTGGTGACCCGTTAGAGTCGGCTGGCGAGCTGCGTCGGCATCTCCAGTTTGTGGAAGAGGAAGCTGAACTGCTACGCCGATCTATCTCAGAGATTGAGGACCACAATAGGCAATTGACATCTGAGCTTAATCGCTTCAAGTTTGGCCCCAGCAGCACTTCTGGACTTACCAGTGAGGAAAGCAGTGAGGGGGTATTCTATAAACCAGGGAATGGAGGGAGTGGCAATGGTTCTAGCAGTGGAATGATGATGGAGGAGCTTAAATCAGCCCGGATGCAGATCAATGAGCTGAGCGGAAAGGTCATGAAGCTGCAGTATGAGAACCGTGTCCTCTTGTCCAATGTCCAGCGCTGTGACCTGGCTGCACACCTAGGCCTTCGCACTGGAAGCCCTCGAGACAGTGATGCGGAGAGTGATGCAGGCCGGAGAGAGGCTGCTGAAGAGGAGGAAACAGGGCGACTACTTCTCTTACAGCCGAAGAGGGAGGGTCCAATTGGGGGAGAGAGTGACTCTGAAGACCTGTTTGAGAAAACAGGGACCACCTCAGGTTTAGGAAGCATTAAACCCTCGGATGGCAATGAGCTGAGCGCCACTGAGCTTGCCAACCGTAGAAGAGAAGAGCGCGAATCATTTGCTAACGTGAAACGAGAAGCCGACAGGCTCGGGAAGACTGTGGATCGTCTGATAACGGACACAGACAGCTTGATCTTTGAAGGAAGGCTGCTGGTAACCACAGGGGAAAACCTCGATGGCGGGGCAGCATCTGGGTCCAAACCAGACACTCAAGTACTTGACAGCATCAACACTCGCATGAAGGCTTTCCGTACAGAGCTCCACATCTTCATGGAGAAGCTGGATCATGTAGGAGAGGGCCTGAAAGAAAGGACAGATGATCTATCTCCAATGCCCAACCTCACAGAGTCAAGCAGCTTCTTGTCTACTGTTACCTCTATGTCCCGTGATTCTCCTATCGGCAACTTCGGAAGAGACCTGGTCACGGACTTCCAGGTTAGTTCAAGACACCTCCTAAAACTGGCCCATGCCCTGCTAGTCTGTTCTCCTAAGGTTACATTTTAGGCCACGTTTTTTCTTTTATTTTTTATTTTTATTCCCTTATTAAAAATCAATTAGTCATCTTGACTAGTTAGATCTAAAGTCATCTTACTCTGTTGAATTGAATCAATTTTCAACCTCAAATATATCTTAAGATCAAACAAAATCGGTTTTCTGTCTTTACTTATGCATCAGTTAAATGCAGATATATATGTAGAGGACGAAAGGTAAAACCCTTTAGTGCAACTCTAAATTTAGGAATTAAAAGTTTCCAGGTGTTTAGTCATTGGTGGACCATTTAAGACCAAAATTAACTAAATGACAGCCTGAGTCAGCACTGTGTGCAAATAAGTCAGTTCTAATTAAACACTTTGCTAACAATGTTACTGGGAAAAACTCAACAAGTTGGAGGTAAATTATGCCTGATAGATTGTCTCAGATGTTTTCCAGTCTATTTGTATAATTATGTCCCTATATGATCTCATAGCAATGTCTAATAATTTCAAATCAAATGCAAGAGTTGATCAAGAAATATGTTAGTTTTTTATCTGCACTTTTTTTTTACAAGGTACCCCCCCCCCCCCTGTTCTCCCTATAGAGAGGTACAACCAAAGAGGTTTCTGGAGGTTTTTTTTTAGACCAATTCCAGTGCTAAATCAGTGCTACTTTTTTTCTATTATTATGTTTTTTATTTCATTTTATTTTTTTTGTTTTATTTAAAAAAAAAATCAAAAATCAGTGCTACTGTTTGCTTAGCACTGTTTATCTACCGGTAAAACCACTAGTTTTACAGGTAGATTGCACAGAGGGATGCACTGCCTCATTACTCTTTGGATATAGAAGCAAACTAATTTAATATACAGCTTATTAAGGTTACCGGTGATTGTCTCGTAAACATGTCCCTTTATCTCGTGCTACAGTATCCAGTCCTGATCTGCAATAACAAAGATTTACTCTCTCTATGCTCAAACTTTTACCCCCTCACAGATTTCTTCTGTTTTTGCTGTTTTTGTCCAACTTTAACATATTTTACAGTGTCAAACTTTTTATTTGATCTAAGATGAGGATAATATGGGTACATAAAAGGCTGTTTTCAAATCATTTCAGGACAAAAAGCAATCCAAACCAACCTAGACCCATATGAAAAGCCTTATGATAGTATGAATGACATAAAAATTGTTTGGAATAAACTAGACTACAGGGTTTTGAAGTTCAAACACCCTGTTCAAGGTCATGTTAAAGTATCTGAAATTGATTTAAATCTGTCCTTTGACTAGGCCACTGCAACACCTCAATGATATTTTGGTTAACAGCATGTGTTTATGATCCATTTATGATGGCGGGTTTTAAATAAGGATATTTCACATATTACAGAACCAGTCAAACTGTAGGGGAGAAAAAAATTCTTAAAACTTGTCCCCTTTATAATTAATGAACAACAAGACCATTGACAATTTTTGTGATAGACTGTAAAACATCTGGGACTGCAATTAGGATATGAATTAAACAAAAGTTTAAAAGCATACTACTGAATCAATAGTAATTTCAGCTTAAATGAACAAATTTGCTTGCCTCTAAATATGCAATTTCACAGAAATAGTAATATTTAATGAAGTGATATCTACTAGTCAATGATCTGGCTTTTAATCTAGCTTTTATGAAATAATGAAACAATCACTAAGGTCCCATACAAACTTTCCAAGACTCTGAGTTTATTTTTCCAACAGTTTCTCGTCTTTCTTACGCATTTGAGAAGAAATGTTACTTTTATAAGCTGCATTCGTCTAAAAATATAAAAAAAATGTAAACTGCTCTAAATTTTTTGTCTGATTTAGCAGAGTTCATAAGTCTGATTTCAAAGTGTTCTGTGCTTTGGACCATCTTAGATCAGCAGATCTATCATATTTGGATGTCTCAAACCTGAACCTGATTATACTACATCTATTTCACATCCTTTAAAGCACAGTTTACGATATGTAATTGTCATTCTGTTTGAACAAATGGGGAAAAAAACAATCCAAAGCTCTATTTTACATCTAAATCTGAATTCAATTTTGAAACCCAAGGTCCAGTTTAAAACTGCTTTTCAAATTGAAATGACAGAGCTGTAACTTTTCTACATTGACAGTAATAGCTATATAATTACAGCCTTTGAGGACTCTGTAGGAACCCTTCAGTTTTATACCCCATTAAAAAATCTACAGCCAACTATGAGCTTATTGATCATTCATCAAGTGTTTAGAGTATTTCATATTCATACAGTACTTATCGTATGAAGGAGTGATCTGACTGTATTGAGGTACTAAATCTGGATTGTTGATCCCTAGTTTCAAATTTATTTACGTTGTTCAAACAGATCTTAATATTCCTTTAGTTTTTGAATGTGTGGTAAAAAATACCCCCCTAAAAATTAGGCCCTGTTTAAGATGTGGTAGGGCCAGGATAGGCTGCCCTTCAATATCAGGTTGTTTAATGATAAGCCACCCAGCTCTACCACACTGGCATAGACACCAACTATCCTCAGTCCCACTGTCACCACCATCGCTTTTTGCTGCCGCTGCCCTCACATCTGCATCTCCATGCACATCCCCATGGACAGCAGCCCCGCCTCTCTGCACTCACTGTCTGCAGCCGTCCTGCTTCCAGTCGTCTGGGGCGCTGAGGGGAGGGTGCTTGGTGTGAATGGAGTAAGTACAGAAGGGGTTTACAGCATCTTCTTCCATTTGGCTCAACATTCTGGCCTTCTCGGGAATTGTTGCATGATCGAATTTGGTACCATAATTTCTTTGCCGCACAAATGGTTTGGCTATCATGTTTTTACAGCATGTCATCTGGTAATTGGATTATATTTTCAAGGACACAAACCATAAAAATGTGACAAAAATAGCATGCTTAGTGACAAAGAAAAAGCTGCATGGGGCTGTACAAGTGGAAGAACCTTGCTGGCTGGCATCCTGCTTTATGTTCTTGTTTTATTGCAGCTCAGTGTAAGTCAACATGTCAGTATGGTTAAGTCCTCCAAAGCAGGTTCATTATCTCTTTGCTGCATGATCAACAAACATCTTGTGTTTTTTTTCTAATCAGTCAGTCTTCTATTAGAAATAAAACAAGCAGCTCTTTAGACACGCCTCATTTGAAGAACCCCCTGTCTTCTTTGCAGAGATAGTACTGAAGCTGTCTCAATGCTCACTCTTGACTGGGCTGCTTGGCTCCTCTACTAGTAGGAATCAGTGGTTAGTCTGGGTGAAGCTGGGTGGTTTAATCACATCTATTTGCTCCTTTAATTGTTCAAAACATCAAAGCTTTTAATAACTCCTAAAGGCTGGAATTCAGACTTTGCATAAGCTTTGTGTGCCTCAGCAGCGAGAGCTTCGTCTAGAGTAAAAATGAATTTGACAAATCAATACATTCACCAAAGGAACAACAATACTCTTTATGTACTTGTTTAACCTGAAAAACCTTTGACTGTAAATTTTGTTGGGTATTTATGACCTACAAAAGAACTATAGAAAAATATAAAAATTCAACATGAAGCTCTACATCAAATGAAGATCCAACAATGAAATCTGACTCATAGCAGCATTTTACATCATTTAGAGCAGTGTTTCCCATGAGTACCCCTCTCAATCAAAACTATTGATGATTGTCCAAAAGTGGAATGTACCATAACCGATTATAAAACAAAAACTATTTTACTAAAACTTTTAACCTGAACATTTCATTCGTAGGCATTTTATTCTTCCCATCTCAAATAAAATACAGCATAAATATATTGCCTGTAAGTTTGTAATGAATTGAATACTCCCAAAAAAACATCCCCTCCACTCATTTTATGCAAACTGTTGCTTCTACCTCCTGTTCCCAGCTCCTATCCCTTTAACTTTTGTGGGATAAAAGCATGAGCACTGTTGTCGGTAGGATAGGAACTCCGTACTCACTGCAAAACATTGAAATCTTAACTATTTTTTCTTAAAATAACTAAATTTGTTCTTGAATTCAGGAGCTTGATCACACTTTACATTCAGACAAGACTGTTCTCAGAGACAGAAGAGTGATGAAGAGGAGATAAGCAGAATAAAAAAAAAAAAAAACAGAAAAGGAGCTGATAATGTATTTCAGCTTAAGTTGCACTAGCACATATGCAGTAAGTTAGTATAAGCTTTTACAGAGGTACATTCAGAGAAAGAGAGGTAAAACTAAATTATTACCAACCTTTGGCTTTTCAGGTGTCGTCCCCTTATTGTGACACTAGATTCATCTATTCCCTTAGGGGTGTTACAACATCAAAAATGGTTTGCCATTACCATTTAGTTCGTCTGTACCTGGAAGTCCCACAGGATCTTGGCTCAGTCATTCTGTACCATCTTTGGAGGTGTTTCCCACTTTGACCTTGGGGTTTCCAGCCCATACTCTGCACAGATGTTCCTGTACACTATTCCAGCCACTTGGTTATGGCTCTCCATGTAAGCTTTCCCTGCTAGCATCTTACACCCTGCAGTTATGTGCTGGATTGTCTCAGGGGCCTCTTTGCACAGTCTGCACCTGGGGTCTTGTCTGGTGTGGTAGATCTGGGCCTCTATTGCTCAGGTGCTTAGGGCCCTTCTGCTGTGCAACCATGATGAGGGCCTCTGTACTGTCCTTCAGTCTGGCTTTGTCTAGCCATTGGTAGGATTTCCTAATATCTGCCACTTCGATTATGTTTTAGTGGTACATCCCGTGTAGGGGCTTATCCTCCCATGACGGAGTCTCTGGTACCTCATCTTCTGTTCCCCATTGTCTGAGACATGCACTGAGGATGTCGTCTGTTGGAGCCTTTTCCTTGTTGCACTTATGGATCTTGGATGTTTCATCCCTGATAGTTGCTCTTATGCTCATTAGTCCTCAGCCTTCTTCCTTATGGCTGGCGTACAGTCTCAGGGTGCTGGATTTGGGGTGGTACCCTCTGTGCATGGTTAGGAGCTTTTATGTCTTAACATCTGGGGTCTGTACCTCCTCCTTTGGCCAGCTTATTATTCCTGCTGGGTATCTGATTATTAGCAGAGCTTAGCTATTTCTTGCCAGAGACTTATTCTTAGACCTGCCTTACTTGTTGGAGGTATTTGGCTGTAGCCGCTTTCCTTGTCACCTCTTCGAAGTTGCCGTTTGCTTGTGGGATTCCAAGGTAATTCTAGCTGTCTTCAATGTCTGCTATTGTTCCTTCTGGGAGTGAGACCCCCTCTGTGTGGACTACCTCCCCTCTCTTAGTCACCATTCAACCACACTTCTCTAGTCCGAATGACATCCCGATGTCTGTACTATAGATCCGGGTGGTATGGATCAGTGAGTCAAAGTCTCGCTCATTCTTAGCATACAACTTGATGTCATCCATGTAGAGGAGGTGACTGATGGTGGCCCCGTTGATTCAGTATCTGTAGACAGTCTTGTTAATTATTTTGCTGAAGGGGTTCAGACCTAAGCAGAACAGCAGTGGGGACAGCACATCTGCTTGGTATATGCCAAATTTGATGAAGACTTGTGCAAGTATCTTGCCATTGGCCTCAAGGTTTTCCACAACCTCATTGAGTTTGCAATGAAGGCTCTTAGAGTCATGTTGATATTGTATATGTTGATGTTGTCATCATTTTATTATACTTATTTTAAAAAAATAATTATCTTCTGTTTAACCCATGTGTGCTATTTGGTTCAGTCACTTGTTTTGATGAAGTAAAAGCATAATTAATTTGCTAGTACTTGAAACTTGAGTAAAATGAAATCAATTAATTTATAATATGATGATAAGTTATCCTAATACTTTTTAAAAACCCTTACCACCAGTTAATGATTAATAGCACATGTTTGCAAGATTTCAAAAGGATACAGCTAATGTCTGATTAATATGGAAAGATTTTAAAATTGTCAGTAGATTTTCAAAAGATCAGAGACTATGCAGGTAATATTAAAAAAAGAAGCACACTAAATCAAACGGGAACATGTTTCACTTGTAAACATTCAGATGGGCAAATCCGTAAAACATCTGGAGATCCAGCTTGACAGTATTGTTTATTTTAATTATCACGTCTCTGGTTGGCTATATACCACCTTTAATAGGCTGGATGCTTGTATGTCTACCTTGCAGGGGCAGAGCTAGATGGGGGGCCAAGGGTGACCATGGCTACCTTTAGCCAATCATTGACCACCCCTACAGATGGTCCCTTGTGGACATAATTCAGAAGCAGTTCCCCTTTTAAACACTGTGTGGCGGCCGTAATATTTTCAAGTGGAAAGTTTTATTGTTCATATTTTGGCAAATTTTAACTACCGGTAAAATAATTTTGACAAAAAACAAAAATGTACATTAGTTAATTATTCACATCAATATACTAAGAGAATTATGAGTACAGAATTCATGGTATTTTCAGAACTAGTTTCTGTGTTTTATGAGATAGAATAGAAAGTTGTGTCTCTGCAAGTCATCCAGGAGTTTTCTATGTAATTGGAGATACATAACAACTCAATCCAATTAGTATAGGTATTAGTAGATGTATATATTATTATTATTATTATTTTTTTTTTTTTTTTTTTTTTATTCAGAACAATTATAAGCTACAGTGGACATTTTCTTACTTAAAAATGTTGGTAAGTCATCAGATAAAAGAACACTGTCCCTTATTTAAATTTTGACAGGATGGATGTGTAGATATATATTTATTTATTAGCAAGTGTTTTAGAAAATGTAGTTTGTTTTTATCTGGAAAATATAGATGTTCTGCTTGTTCATTTTCCTGTTTGTACAATGTATACTGACTGAATTGGTTGAGACACCTGTCAGCTTTCAGCTACTCCTCTTTGCCCATTGGTCCCTCCATGGCCAAGTGTTCTGGCTATAAAAACTAAATCTTTGGGGGATCAAACATGTAACGAACCTCTGCAGTCCAAACAGACAGTCAGTCCAGCTAAATATGCCTCCTTTAGGGTCACACGTCATACATGACTGTTAAAATATGAAATACATTTTTTATAAACATATACAGAAGAACATTCTGTCACTTTAGAACCACCATTTTATTTTGGTTTTGTGTTTTTCAAGCATGCAAAAAAAAGGATGATAAACATCTTCCTCTATGAGATGTTGATATTTATGGAAAATGGTAAATTATTTCCAACCTAATGGCCAAAAAAAAAAAAAAAAAAAAAAAAAAAAAACTGAAACATTATTTGTACCTTTAGTGTCATTCTTTTGTGCAAGTTTACATTGTTTATTCAGTCCACAAAAGAAAAAAAAACAAAATGTTTAATTCTGCTGTATATCTTTAATTGAAACCAATATTAGATTTATTGAATCAAAAACCGAAAGAGCCACTAAGAATGTGACTCCAGAGCAGCAAGTTGCAGAACCCTGCACTAGAACTCCTAAGACAATTCAACATGTTATATATGCTCGATTTAAAGTGGACCCAATGTCTAACAGCAGAGTAGACCACTCTTAACAAACCACACACAGCAGGTACATCTATCTCCAGAACTATCTTATCAATTAGGGCATACCTAAGATCATCAGAAAGGAGAAGATTGGGTCAAAAATGATCCTAATTATCTTGTCATGTCAACAGGGCTTTAATTATACTGGACATTAAAATGAAAATACTTTTTTTTAGATGTACATCATCTGTATTTATTCCTTTGGTGAATGCTTCTTTATTCTTAATTTGAAAATGTATGTATAATTTATACTTTCCTCCTTTAGTGAATGATTTTTGTCTTATGCTACTTTAACTATTGTTAAGTAGAAATTGTTTGCACATGTTAGCACTAGCACAAAGCATAAAGATAAAATAGAGGTTGCTGCGATTTTATAGCTATATCTGTTTGTTTAAACTTTTTAATTGATCCTAGACAGAACCATAATTAATATAATTGCTAGGAACCGTTAGCATTGGCATTACCGTTAACACAGTTTAAGGATATAGCAAAGATGTTTCTGCTCTAAAACATCAACATTTTCCATGAGTTTTACGATGCTAAGGTTCTCTGTATGATTTGCATCAAAAAGGCTTTAGATGCTTTCATTAGATCATTTCTTCTGAGGCACCCATGGCTGTGCGCTGACATGTGTTGAAACAAGCGTTAGAGTGCTAGCTGTCGCTCTGCAGTTTTCCCTGGTATTTCTCAGGTGTTGGTTTGGACTCATGTATCCCTCATTGCATGCGCTTCATAACAGGTGTTTTGCATTCTTTTCCCCTGGTTCCCTCTCTTTGTTCCTCTTTGTGTTCCCATCAGATGTTTCAGCCCATGATTTTGTTCATCCTCATTCTCGTTCTCTTCTCATCTCTTTCATATGCCGTCATCTTTAAGTTGGTCTTTCTTTTTGCGCTTTTCTTCGTACTCTAGTCTGATTGTTCTCCATACCGTTTAGCCCGTTAGTTGATTTTTGTTTTTCGTATCCCCTCCCCTGCTTATATTGTTTGTCCATTTTTTTTTTTCTTTGTATTTTTTCTTTCCTCCCTGCTTGTTTTTTTCCTTGGACCCTTACCCTGTTTGGTGTCTTTTGTCTGTTTTGTCCACAATCCACTTCACACATCTTCCTCCCCTCCCCACCTCTCATCAACACCACTGCCATCCCCTGTACCGGTTGTCCACCCTTCTACCCCACCACACTCTCCTGCCACCACCCCTTTTATTCCCATGTCACTCACAGTCCGTTCAGAGGGATGAGCTGGAGTGGCGTCTAGGACAGGAGCGAGGCGTGGAGCCCCAGAGCCAGGTTGGGGGCCCGGCCCAGAGCAGGGGAGCCACGGGACTCACTATGTACCACAGACCCCTGGCTTTAAGAATAGAGGTCAGTGCCTCCTCCCTCCTTTATATCTCCACCTCACAACCAGTTTGGGCCCTCTGCCAAGTCTTAACGCATGGATCTTTAAGGATTTAAAACAGATGCTGTTTTCATTTAATTGCTCCCTCACCTAAACTATTTAGACCAAGCTGTGACTTAGATAATGGCAAAACAGTGAGCATCTGTCTATAGAAGCTCCACAGGGTTTAATAATTTTTTTAGCTACAATTTCAAAACTGTTTTGAGGCTGCACTGCTCATAAATTGATGTATGATGTTGAGACAAATCACCTAAATGGGAATCTTATTCGGGACTTTCTGTTCTCCCATGAACAGTTTATTGACAGATGTGATTAGATTGTGAAGACGTTTTTCGAACCAGTTTGATCCTTAAAACTGGAGAATGCTTATCTATACAGCTGCAACCAGCTTCAATTATTAATTTATACATTATTTAACTGAAGTGAAGCTAAAACAATACACCTTAAGGGGTTCTGGACAGAGCCTATTCACAGACAAAAAAAAATCTCAAATGAAAAGTTTTTATATATTTTATTTTATTTATTAATGTATTTATTTTTAAAATTTTGGCATAAGTGTTGCTTTGAATGAGTTGCTCTTTCAGCTAAAGGCATTTGTTAAGTTCTGCATACTCCAATGAATGATTATTTAATTAATAAATCAGTTAACAATTATTTCAATAATCAACTAATCATGATTAGTTGTTTTAGCCCTACTTATTTTTATGCTCTGTACTACTTGGACTATAAAGTCCTACCAGGAATTGTCTGGACCCTTGTTTTTATCCAGAGAAACATCACAAAAGTGAAGATATTGGTTTATTACAGATCACATAAAGAAATGAGCTAAAGGAAAAACACAAAAATTGTGCAATAAAATAGTCTTTTTTTTTTTATTAAAACAGAAAAACAATTTAAGTATGGCAATTTTTTTTTTCTTTGTCACACTGAAATGTTTTGGAGCATCGAACTTGTGTCATTATCGGATAGAGATTATCTGACTAAATACGAGCGTTTTCAAATGTTTGCATTTTTTATTGTAGGAAAAAAGCTGTATAAATCAGCCTTGGTCTGGTGGAATATGAAAAAGTTGCCTTACAGATGGTTGTGCCATTTTTGGCAGCAATGACTATAATCACACTTTTAAGATAGCTGGAAATTAGGCCTTTGAATTTTCGAGTCACTTTTCTTTGCTTTTATTGGGTAGTGGGGGGTTTCAGCATGAGAGGCTGTTTAAGGTCAAGCCTCAGTATAAAAATGTATTTAAATAATCCAGAATTGCTTATTTTAAGGCCTTTCTAAGGCCTAACCTAGGTGCCCTATAGATTAAATTAACAAATTAGTCACCTGGAGTTTCTCCTTTAGGATTTTCTGCTGGAGAGAAAGATTCATCCAGCTATCTATTGTTTTCTCCTGCTGGCAGTGGTTGGGTCCAAGGCATTGCCAGGCTAGAGGGAGTGTAGTCCGCCAGCTTGATCTGGGTTTCCTCATAGCAGCACAGCCAGGAAAAAGCTTAACAGATTTTCTGATCATATGCCTGAATCAATCTTTTATGCCCAGAAGTCGTGGCTCTAACCAGATGAGGGAGGCTCTCGCCCCTCTCTCTATTGCTGAGCCCAGCCTCCCCACTGAGGTCAGAGGCTTATTTCTATCCCTTGTAATTGAAAACAAATCAACATCAGTTGAAAGTATTACCTAAACCTAAACATCATCCAATCTTAAGTTGGCATTACTAGCCTAGAATTAAATATTCTCTCACATAGTTAAAAATAACATTTTCTGGAGAATTCTTAAGATGAAAATATGTCAAACAATATCGATTAAACCTTTAAGATAATGTTTTTATTTGCATTGGTGGTATTATTAGGGGGCTTATTATGTCTTACATTCACCATTTCTTACTTCTCTAGTTTAAAAATTTAACTCCCCAATTTTTTTTTTGGAGAAAAGGAGACATAACATTTCCCATCGAACCTCAGAAAGTCTCATACATATGGGACAGGAAGTGGTTTGATATGACTTCCTACAATCTATTTCTAGTTTACTGTTAGGAAATCAGTAGATGCTAACAGCAGGAGTTTTTTTTTTAAGTTATTTAGTTTGGTTGAGGCTCGTAATCTTGCACAGATAGATGTGAATAGAAACCAATAGACATTTTTTCTATGTGTCAGATAAAATGTAAAATCTAAAATAACATGCAATTAATAATTGATTACATGTTTATGTTCTGGTTTCTTTATAAATACGAGTAGCTGGGTACTAAATGATTGTCTACATTGGCAGAGGGACCAATTGACCTAAAATGATGAGTTTCATGACAATTATCAAATATGTTTGTGCCATCTTTGTGTAACTTTTTACATAAGATTAGATTCTGAGAATAGCTGTATGTAAATTTGATTTTTCTATTTAGTTAAAGAAAAATAAATTCGGCTAGTTTTCTTATAAAACTGTCCTTGAGATGCATCATATTTGGGGACATTTAAGCAACAATCATATACCGATAATCAAAATCACACCTACATCCAGAATGTCAAAAAAGGAAGTGTTTGTACAAGTAAAGGTTTACGAAAATATATCATATGTCTGTAATATTGAGTGTAAATTTTGTTTTTGAAGAACTGTGCATGTATCTTTTAAAAATACAGATATTCCACCAAGTAGCACCTGTTGCTTGTACTTACATTTTCATGTTTTTGGCTGCTGTCCAACTCCATTCCATTTACTTTCACCAATGTCAAACTCCAATAACTACAGCACTGACTATTTCATTTTAAAATTTATTTCTTTGACACTTCTGAATACATTTTTATTTTTATAGTTGGGAATGATGTAATAATAAGAAAACAAAACAACACAGATAACATCAAATAAAAAAAATATTGCTGCTTTATTGTTGTACTTTAACAATGTAAAGGCATCACCGGCTACAGTATGTATGGCTCTGATCTGTGACTGCTTATGATAGCAGAGGTGCGTCTGCAGACAGCTCACCCTGAAGCGATGCCCCCTGGCTCTGGTCCATCACTATCAGACTGTTTCCCAATACCAAATGAATGAAGTCAATGTTAGCACACAGACATTCAGAGAACAGCTTTAAACACCCATATCCGTCATGTTTCTCTGGTCTTTTTCTCCTAAAATTTAGTTATATGCTCTGAGTTCGTTCATGATAAATGCCTTCTGCATGTGTTTATAGAGACGCTCCCCATTGTTATGTAATGCAAAGTGCTGGCAGCGGTGATGCGGCACATAGCTGCCGTAGTCCCAATCATTGCACATTCGTGTGGACTTTTTATTCATCCCCTGCCTAATCTGTAGGGTGAAATAAATGAATGGGTGAACAGGGAAGCAGCTTGGATACAGCAGGATTAGCTCTGCACAGTCAGCATGTGTGATTTGCATTTGACATTGGGCTGTCAGCGAGGGGATGCCGGGTCAGGACAAAATGTGGAGTTCAACTATAGTGAAGAAGTGCAGCAGTATCGGATATCAAAAAATATATTAAATAGTGTAGGACACAAACTATATATAAGAAAAAAACAATCACAATGTCTTATTTCAAGTGCATATTATCTGATTATCTTATTTTAGGTCTAAAAATACTCATTCCATTGGCAAATCATCTTATTTACATACTCAAATTAGGGGTAAATACACTTAATTTAAGACATTTTTACTCACTTATAGATCATTTTTGGAGTGAGGGAATGTTCTCCTCAGCTGGTGGTTTCTTTTGTAGCAGAAGAGAGAAACCTTGCCTTGACATGGTGGAAGAGCTTTCAAAAATAGCTTAAAGCATTTAAAAACATTTGCATGGATGTGGTTAATAAAACAGTTTACTTTATGTGCTGCTGTGGGTTCAGCATCGGGACACGGCTGCTTCTGAGGCTCAGTTTCGTCTGGAAAATGAGCGACGGATGAGAGCTGTGACAGAGGAGCGGGACGCTGTCAACATCCTGCCTCAGGTACGCAATGCAATATTAAATCAATGGGTGTCGTTTGGATATCGACCCAAAGCACGTTTATTGAAAGATTAAAACCTTTCAAGCATATGCCAAGCATGTGGTGTGCTTATGATGCATCTATTTTTTGTTTAATGAAAACTATAGTTTCTCTTATTGTCTTTTTTGTTGCTTTATGGTGACCTTAGAAAGTTTGCTGTTATCCGTGAGTTAAGAAAAAATCCAGGAAAATTAAAAAACAATCCACTGGACTTTGTTTCCAACTTTGAAGACGTTCTGCTTCCCATCCAGGAAGCTTTTTCAAATTAAAATGTCAGAAATAGCATTGAGTTCGAGGCCTTTATAGAGTGGAGCAAAAACAAAGCCTCGTTTTGGTTTAGAATTAAGAAATAATTTTTGCTGAATCAGCCACTTCAGCATGCAGAGGTGATTTATTGTTCTTCAGTGCTGACAAAGCATTTGCATAGCAGCATTGGGTTTATAAATTCTATTTTCACATTATTCCTGCAACATTTAATGTTGCTGCATGTCTTTTACATCTCCGAATTGTAACAGTTAATAGGGATTTGTTTTGACATTAAAAAAACTATCAGTACGTTTGGTTTAATTGGTGATAAAGCTATATATTTGCTACTGGTTAAGATATAAAAAATACGCTCACCCCTATATTTTGCATTGTTTGTTATTCCACATTACAACAGGGTTATTTGTCTCCAGTTTCTGTTGCTCTTTCTCTTTTAAGTTTTAAAGAAAATTTAGTTTTACAATGGAGAAAGAAGAAATATAGTGCTTTAGCATTTATTTTTAGTGTGAAAGTCCCCTGTTTCGATGTGAAATATGCCTCTGTTTCAGAATGCAAGTTTTTTATGGTGGTTTATTGCTTGACAAATGTTTTATAATAATTTTTTATTTTATACTAATTAAACTTCGTGTGGCAGGAGGAGCAGCGCTTATGTCTGGAGGCGCAGCGGGAAGGCCTGGAGCTTCAGGGCCTTCAGAGCCACGAGGCGCCCTGGGCTCAGGAACGAGCAATGCTCCAACAAGAGGTGCACTTGTTCAGACGCAATACCATCATCTTCTACATGAAGCTCAGGGGGATTCTTTTGCAGTGGAGGCTCGGCTGCAAGGGCGACTCAGGAGAAGAGCCAGGCTCACCTGACATATGTCAGGTATTGTTTATTCTAAAACACAAAAAGAAGGATAATTATATTTCTGTTGTAGATTGCAGATGAATAAAATCAGGGATTTTTTTTTTCTTTTTTTTGTTTTGTTAGACAGTCACTTTAAGGATCTATTTCCTAATATTTTTGTTTTTTTTTCATGACGTCTATATCATCTGTTTTTTTTTTAAGGTTTATCAAATTGCAGTTTGAGTTGGTCGTTAGGACCAAAGCGATAAAACTGGGGACAAACGAGCATGTCTTCCTGAATCGCTTCCAATCTCAGAGATACTTTGGCTCCACAGGACCTCGAATGCCTGCAGGTCTGATGCTCGAGTGGCTGCCAGGTGGATTGAGTCTCTCCATTTGTTGCTCTGCTCGTCGATTCAGCATTCGATCTTCCTTTTCTTCTTGTTATCCTCTCTGGTTTCTGGTTGATTGCACTTTCTGTCTGGGAGATTCATGTTCTTTTTTTTTTTTTTTTTAGTTTCACGTTTTGTTCAGAGGATTCTCCAGGGATCACAGTAAAGTTTGACCTTTGCTGTTTGAATCTCAGTCGATAGAAAAATTGTGTCCTGTAATTACAGCTGCCCTGGACATCGACGCTTTAACTGCCTGACTTGCTCATTTGGCTGCAATCAGTGAATGGACAATTTAGTTCAAACCAAACTCTAGTGCACTTATTTATTTTTAAACAGCTAAATACAGTAGGCATTTTCTTTGAAGACAAACCTTCATCCTAAAGTGTTTCTTGGACACATATCCATTAGAGGTTGTGTGTTTTCTTTAATCCTTTAGATTACTCTTTGTACTTTAAGAATAAAGAGAAAAGAAATGCATTTATCCTAAGGCATTCCACATTTATGGAATTTTTGCAGATTTGTTAAATGACAGCAAACAACCAAAGCTGTGCAAAACTGAGGCCTTTTACCAAAAGTCACTATGCATTTAAATTATTTTTAAAAACAAAACACGGGGTTCAAAAATTGCTGTGGTTAATAAAGGGATAAAAAGATATACATGCAGGTTTAAATGTTTGATAAATGTTGTATGGCAGGTTTTCCATCAGCCATCGACTTTTTTCAATCGTCAAGAAGATCCTGTTGCAATTCTGGTTGCAAATTTGAGCCCTCTTTTGGTTAGAAATAGATGCCTTTAAACATGTTGGTCCATAGCTTTCAGTAGAACTGAGGTTAGTATCATTCCAGAAGCCCAAAGGCCTGCTCTATTCAACCCAAAACTAACTTTGGTGTGTCTTTGGGAATGGTTGTGTTCAAATTTAAAACAACAGTTCATCTGAAATATAGTTTAAGAATATGAGGTCGCCTCCTCTTTTGTTATTCCATCCGCTTTGTGCAATAAACCAATACCTCACCCTTCGTAGTTAGCAATTATTTACTGCATTGTTTGTAGGTTTATACATCCTGTCTCATGTCCTCCAAACATAGACAAATAGACCAAGCCAGCTTCTTCTGATTAGGAGAAATAAACAATGATTATTTGATGAATAAGTATAGAACTTGATTGGCTTTTAAAGTTATCAGAAATTGCAGAAATGCTGAGCTCTGCCATCTTCTCAGTGCTGACTTCACTCATTGTCCTCCTGTTTAACAGATGCAGAAGTTAGGTCCTTTCTTAAGCCCATTTTTTGATTGCTGGTTTGTTTAAAGGGGTTAAGAAGGCTACACTGGCAAGCTTTTAAAATCTTCTGATTTCCCTTGTTGTTCTCTTTACTAAGGTTACAGGGTTACATGTATGCAAGCAGGTCTATAGCTTTTATATAACTATTATATAATATTATACTGCTACTGTTAACTATTGCATATAGTCATTGAAATAATAACTCTATTATTTATAATTGCTGTTTACATTAGGGCTGAAACAATTAATCGTCTTAATCATAATAAAATGAAATATTCTGGTGTTTACAGCAGCAAAAACATAATAGAAAAAGAAATGGTCAAACAAATATAAATCTTAGAAAAATGTATAAGAAAAACATAATAGTGAAGAGTTAAAAGATAAACAATACAATACTTTACTGTAAAGTGTTTTAACAATACGCACCTGGAGAATCAATAACCAATCTACAGCTATGGACATTTTTACAGTAATGGATATTTGAAAATGGCAGCAACATCAGAGATGTGCAAAATGACAGCAGCATGTTATTTAACCGACTAAGATGGAAACTGTGCAAAATTAGCGTGAATGTAACAAATTATTGAGGTTGTTGGGAACAGTGGTGGTTATAGAGTCTTCCAGCTGCTGGGAGGAAGGATCTGTGATAACGCTTACTGATGCATTTATGGTGCAGCAGTCTGTCACTAAAGGAGCTTTCCATTACACATTATCCAACAGAGATGTTAATTTAGTCAGGATCGTTTTGTTTCCCACCTCCTGCACTGAGTCCGGAGGGCATCCAATCACAGAACTGGCCTTCCTTAGGACATTAAAGGGATATTATATCTGTTTTTACTGAAAAATATCTTTAAAATAGTCTTTTTATTTGATCCTTTACAACTAAAACATTGTTCCATGTTTAGCGTTGATGCACCTCTAAGCCTGTAGCCTATTTTCTTGAATTTAATTTGGGTCCTTTGCTGTTTGGCGGATGTGACGTCAAGTCTTCTTCAAGGTGGATTGTATGGATACTCAGAAGAGACCGGCATGTAGCTCAGTTCTCTCATTGCAACTAAATGTAAGGTGAAAAAAGTAAAAAAACAAACGAAAAAAACATATGTTTACAAGAACAAGCAGAAGAGTGCTGCGGTTCTGTGTGTTGGCCACAGGTGGCAGTATCATTAGAAAACTGTGTGATGTCTTTCAATCACTGAAATAATCGTCAATTATTTTAGTAATCGAATAATTGTTAACTGGAGTACAACAATTCTAACACATGCATTTAGCTGAAAGAGAAACCAATTCGGAGCTATAATTATACCAAAATTAGCATATAAATAAAATAACATATAAACATTTTACATTCAACATTTCATTTTTTGTTTGTTTGTCAATATCCTCTATCCAGTGAATTAGTTTTGCTTTACCTAGTTTGAATTCTGTATCAAATCTTCTTTAATCTTCAAATATTAAATGGTTAATTGAAAAAACAATCAACGGAGGAATTGATCAGCAAATAATCGTTAGTTGCAACCCTAGTATACATACAAATTGTTAACTTATAACCATTAAGACCAGATTTAGGTTTTTTGGCTACTCTTATAATGCTAAGTGCTTTTGTTACTGACCTATTCTTTGTGGTTAGCTCTGATTTTAGCTTCCCGATTGCTATAATTACCTAGTCTGATCCAACAGACGCAGGTTTGATTCAGAAAGTGTTTTAATATAGAGAACATTGCAGTATTTAGTTTTATTGCTTTTAAAGGAAAAAAATATTCATGTTTTTGAAATTCCTGTCATTTTAAAAAGTATTGTTTTCTTTCTCAGTATAATGTATGTGTAAATTCTGCCTAATATCACCAGATTCCACAGTGATTCCCTGCCTTTCTCAATGTTCAGAAAAGTTCCCATAGCTGCCAGTCTGAGGCAGGATGTGTTGCTATGCAAACAGAAGACATTCCATAAATCAGAGCTCGGTTATTCCTGACACTATCGTCTGTTCCAGTTGGAGAAGCTGGAGGGCATCCCAGAGCTGGGAGTGACGGCGGAGCAGGTGGAGGGGGAGACGGAACGAGACGACAGACTCTGTTTACCACAAACTCCGGGAGACACTCCTGAAGCTGGACCCGTCGTCCCTCTGCTGTCCCCTGATCGACACCTGCAGCATCAGAGACAGGTACTGAAGTATTTACAGGTGCAACCATGTTTTTAATGACTAACTTAAATAGCTCAACAGCCGTTTCCCCCAATAGAAACCCCAGCTCCACTGGATTATTTAACTTTATATTAAATTAGGTATTTTTTATTTTTTTAATAAAAAAA
The DNA here is from genome assembly GCF_016077235.1 of Cyprinodon tularosa. Lineage (NCBI taxonomy): Eukaryota > Metazoa > Chordata > Actinopteri > Cyprinodontiformes > Cyprinodontidae > Cyprinodon > Cyprinodon tularosa. The sequence goes on along the minus strand of NW_024038996.1, from coordinate 1,793,930 downwards.
ATATAAGATGCTGTAATTAAACACAAACCTTTAGTGCAGCATGTTTACACAAAAGTCATTAGCATCCTTTAAGGGTGCTGGCAGCATTGATTGACAGGTATACCAGCTCCACATCATCACATATCCCTCACGCTATTTAACATGGGGCATTTCCACATATTAAATGCACCAGGTCCAGTTTAGTTTATATTAAGGATGATTGGACAAATTTTCTTGGTTTTATAGCATCACTCTAGAAAAAAATAATTTGTAGCATGTAATACTGTACACACATGAACAAAGTTGTTTGTACCCTTTGTTTAATAAACGTAACCCATAATGGTCTCAGAATTAACTTAAATCTAACAAAAGGAATTATGAATAAAATTCTCTGAAAATGAACATATGACATTGCTTCTCAACTATGCTTCTGTTGAAGCATAGTTGAGAAGCAATGTCATATGTTCATTTTCAGAGAATTTTGAAGAAAAACACATAACCAAAGGTTCCTTTAAATCAAGGTGTATCCACTAATTAGCATCGCAGGTGTCTATAATCTTATAATCAGTCAGCAGGCGGTATATGGGGCTACAGGTCAGTGTGCTGTTTACATGGTGTATACCACACTCAACATGGACCAGAGGGCTGTAGCCAACCTCCCTGGATGTGGTTGAAAGCGAAAAATTGATTACAAAAGAGCTCTCCAAGTGCCTTTCTAGTTATAGATGTTGTTTAGCTCAAATGCTATGAAAGAACTTTATATATATAATATAAACATTGATTCACTAAATTATTTAAAGTGTCAGAAGATTTACTTTCATAAAACCAAAACTGGAGTGAATTGGGTCAGACTGAACCACGTTAGAAACCTCTCTCTTTAATGCTACAATTAAAACATGTTACAAAAATATAAATTGCATACTCTAATATAAAAATGTATTAATTGGGTTTGTTTGCACTCTTTAGATTTATTTTGATTTTCTTCTTGTGTACAAAGGAGTATTTTCAGCTGCAGCTCATTAGAGCTGTTTGGCAGCGTATGCAGATTTTGACCCACTTAGCCAGTTAGAAGCACAATTTTTATCAAGTATAATTATTTTTTATTATCTTGGTTCTTGTTAAGGTTGAAATAAATCTCAGTTAAATGTGATGTTTAAGAGGCTGACAAGTTTTTTTTTGTTTTTTTTTTTTTTCTGGATTGTCCATATGCCACATTCTTGGAGATTGGCTTTGAAGTGTCAGTCGACCACTTTACCTGTCTGTAAAGTAAAACCAGCGCATGTCGGCAGCCTGCATGGGATGCATTATTAATTACACCAAAGTGCTTAACTTTGTAAAGGTTTCAGTTTTTTTTCCCCCTTCACATCACAAAGATAATTCTTACTGTGATTTGATGTGAGTTTGTCTCATTTGTAGTTTTTCCATTTTGCTCATGCAATAATTTGTAAAGTAACTAAATATATGCAGGCTGTGAGGATCTGCTGCTAAAGGGGGATCTGATGGCCTGACCCCTCCAAAAAAAACATACAGTAAAGACGTTTGTGAAAAGACAATATTTACACAATATTATACAGTATTTTGATGAAGACATCATTTACAATAAATCTTTTCTCTCTTTGGGTGATGCAATTTCTGTCTGTTGCCATCAGACTCTAGCCTGACGTAGTCCGACTCAATTCTAGTCAGAATACAGGTGCTGGTCATAAAATTAGAATATCATGAAAAAGTAGATTGATTTCAGTAATTCCATTTAAAAAGTGAAACTTGTATATTATATTCATACATTACATACAAACTCATATATTTCAGATGTTTATTTTGTTTAATTTTGATGATTACACATGACAACAAATGAAAATCTCAAATTCATCATATCAGAAAATTAGAATATTGTGAAAAGGTTCAAAATTGATGGCCCCTGGTGCCACACTCTAATCAGCTAATTAACTCAAACCACCTGCAAAAGCCTTTAAATGGTCTTTCAGTCTAGTTCTATAGGCTACACAATCATGGGGAAGACTGCTGACTTGACAGTTGTCCAAAAGACGACCATCGACACCTTGCACAAGGAGGGCAAGACACAAAAGGTCATCGCTAAAGAGGCTGGCTGTTCACAGAGCTCAGTGTCCAAGCACATTAATAGAGAGGCGAAGGGAAGGAAAAGATGTGGTCGAAAAAAGTGTACAAGCAAGAGAGATAACCGCACCCTGGAGAGGATTGTGAAACAAAACCCATTCAAAAATGTGGGGGAGATTCACAAAGAGTGGACTGCAGCTGGAGTGAGTGCTTCAAGAACCACCACACACAGACGTATGAAAGACATGGGTTTCTGCTGTCGCATTCCTTGTGTCAAGCCACTCTTGAACCACAGACAGCGTCAGAAGCGTCTTGCCTGGGCTAAAGAGAAACAGGACTGGACTGCTGGTGAGTGGTCCAAAGTCATGTTCTCTGATGAAAGTAAATTTTGCATTTCCTTTGGAAATCAAGGTCCCAGAGTCTGGAGGAAAAGAAGAGAGGCACTTCGTCCACGTTGCTTGAAGTCCAGTGTAAAGTTTCCACAGTCAGTGATGGTTTGGGGTGCCATGTCATCTGCTGGTGTTGGTCCATTGTGTTTTCTGAGGTCCAGGGTCAACGCAGCCACATACCAGGAAGTTTTAGAGCACTTCATGCTTCCTGCAGCTGACCAACTTTTTGGAGATGCAGATTTCATTTTCCAACAGGACTTGGCACCTGCACACAGTGCCAAAGCTACCAGTACCTGGTTAAAGGACCATGGTATCCCTGTTCTTAATTGGCCAGCAAACTCTCCTGACCTTAACCCCATAGAAAATCTATGGGGTATTGTGAAGAAGAAGATGCAATACACCAGACCCAACAATTCAGAAGAGCTAAAAGCCACTATTAGAGCAACCTGGGCTATCATAACACCTGAGCAGTGCCACAGACTGATCGACTCCATGCCACGCCGCATTGCTGCAGTAATACAGGCCAAAGGAGGCCCAACTAAATACTGAGTGCTGTACATGCTCATACTTTTCATGTTCATACTTTTCAGTTGGCCAACATTTCTATAAATCCTTTGTTTTTATTGGTCTTCAGTAATATTCTAATTTTCTGATATGATGAATTTGAGATTTTCATTTGTTGTCATTTGTAATCATCAAAATTAAACAAAATAAACATCTGAAATATATGAGTTTGTATGTAATGTATGAATATAATATACAAGTTTCACTTTTTAAATGGAATTACTGAAATCAATCTACTTTTTCATGATATTCTAATTTTATGACCAGCACCTGTATGAGTCTGATACTGCTCCATAGAGCTGTGATTATGGGGCGTGTTTTGAACGAACCAGGAAAAAAAATGCCTCTGCACTCAATTGGATAGACCTACAACCAATAAGAGCAACGGAGTGCGTGACGTATGTTAAGCGAGGCATAGTTGTTGTCCACAAAAATCAAAGCGTGCAGTTTCACGCCTAGAATAAGAAGATGAGACTTGATCACGTTTCTCTTTTCCTCTTTTAAAATTAATTTGCTGTCGATATCTTCTAGAACAGACCTAATAGTAGAATCTACTCACCCAAACTCTCCAGCGGCAGCCATTATTGTTGTCACCCAAGCGCGCTTTGGTCACGTCGTTGATTACGTTACTCTTGATCATCTGTCCATCATCGTATAAAGCCCGCCCTGACAATTTGATTGGATCGCATGACAGTGGGCGATAATACTTGCGCTACTATGGAGCAGAGCGAGACCGAACTTCCCCGAACTCAAACCTTGTGGGCGGGACTAAGTTCGGACTGGCACCCAGGCTAATCAGACTCTGCCCAACTGGCCAAATATTACATTAGCATGTAAAAGCAGGTTTAAAACTCTGTGAATACAAAATAACCATACATATATATTGGTGATCTATTGTGCAACCTTTAAGAAGGAACTGATCCTGCTGATACTCCTAAGGAGGTCCAGGATATAATACCAGCATATTAGGTTCTCACCGTGTCTTAAATTCCACTTTTCTTCATTGAGTTCCACCTAGCATAATTCCAGTGGTAAATTAAGTGCCTATATGAAATAAACACTTTATTACATTATAATCCAGTTTAATGCAGAAAATAGGAGCATCCCATGAGACATATTCAGTCTTGTGCAATTGACTATATTGTGATGCAATATGAGAAGATGCGATAAGATATGAGACAGAATAATGTTTTGTTTTCTGTAACAAGATGATATAAGAGGCTACATAGGATAATGTATAGTACTACAGAATCCAATACAGTAAGAGATGCAATATGTTTTCTACTATACACTATGAGACACTTTGACACGCAATACAACGCAATACGATGCACTACAGAGTGAGGACAGAACTTCTGCTAAAATACGATATATGGTACAATTTGATGCAATACTTCACTGCATCTATTTAGACTTATTTTAAACGAACAGATTTCCTAATAACAAATAGGCTACGAAAAATGATCAATAAACTTCTATTAATTGTTTGTTAAACACCAAAAGAGGGAAAAATAATTAAAATAGTGCTGGAATTGAATGATTCCTACACCATGCAATGTTTGTAAAAATTACCTTTAATAAAACTGAGTTTTTGTCAGTATAGTGTAAACTGTTCTAAATTAGTCTGTATCACAATAATGTTTTGTATCTCTGCTTGTCTTTCCTTGCACTGCTAGTTCAGGGGAAGCCTGGTTCTGCTGGAGGTGTCTTCCTGTTAAAAGGGAGTTTTTTCTCTCCACTGTCGTTATAGCATGCTTAATGTGAAGGACTGCTGAGGAATGAGTCGATACAATGAGCTGGTTTTTTCTTATAGAGAAAACTTTGAATAAGTTTTACTGTATGATCTGGTTGATTTATCACTGTAAAGTGCCTTGAGATGACATGTGTTGTGAATTGGCGCTATATAAATAAAGTTAATTAAAATGAATTAAAACACAGAAGTAAAGCAAAGCTTGATAACTTATCCAATAAAAAAAATTTTCTGGGAAACGTTTACCAACAAAACAATTCAGCTTTTAAATTCAAATACCAAAAACATAAACTCTGTGTTGTCTTCCAGCACCTAAGCTTATTTTTATGTTTTTTGTAGAAGACTTGTTTATTTTTTTTAATCGATAAATTTCCCGTTTACGCCTGTGACTCCTCTATTTGCAGTTGGGTGAGAACAGGCGAGTGCTGCAGGCCCTGCGAGGGCTCCTGGAGGAGTTTCAAGAGGAGCTGCGGGACGAGCAGATGAGGAGGTGCCAACTGCAGCAAGCGTACGCCAATGACAAAGCAGCCTGGGAGGTCAAGTGGACAGAGATGAAGTGCCAGGTCACTCAGGTACAGATGGCGTCTCAGCGCCCACCTTTAAAGGGACACAGCACAGTCTGTTAGAAAGACACAGCTCTGCTCTCAGTAAGCAGTTAGATGACTGTAAACATGTTGCCTCTTCCAGGCGTTACGGCCAACCCTGGACACGCTTAATGGGTTGGCCGCTTCACGGAAAAAATAGGCATAACATAATCTAAATCCTGTTGCTAAGGACACAAATAGGCTGAAATAATTTTTCTTTTAGAAAAGATCAAAAATAGCATCCAAGACAAATAATATTAACCTATTTAGCAACTTACCGTGTAATTTGTTAGTATTATGCACAATAGTTACTCCATCATTCAACTATTTTTTTCCTATAGTCTGATATGTCATTGAGTATTTCTCAAAAGAACAGCAGATATTCAGATCATTTTCGTTGTCCAATCGTAAGGTTTTACAAAAAGCAGGTTGTTCTCTGTGTGCATTACAGTCAGGCAATTAAAAAAACAGCTGATGACCTTTTAAAAATGTATGGTTAGTTCTGCAAATACAAATTCAGGAAGAAGATTAAAAGAATAAAAAACTTCCAATAAAGAGGATATGAATCTGTTCAAGCTGATGTGAATCAGTCTTGAAAAAAGGTTGCTTCAAATATGACCAAAAAGCTACGAAATTCTACTAAAACGTTGGTATCTTCTAGAAACTGATGAACTTTGTTGAATGATAAGAGAATGAATGCAGAGAAGCTGGTCAGAGATGAAGGGAAGATGGAAATTAAATCAGGGCCGTACTTGAAGAAAACTTTATCGATGAGAAGAAGACTTGAGACTTAGATGGAGGTTCAGCTTCTAAAAGAAAACAATCATCTAAACCTGTAGCCAGAGAGGAAGGATTAAATCAAAAAGTTCCCCAGTACAAATCCAGGATTTAATCCAACAGAAAAACGATGGAAGGACTTAAAAAAAAAAGATAAGTGTATGGGTAATCATTTTACCACTTTACAACTTTTCCTTTGATTTTAAATGTTTGTTTTTATGAGATTTTTTTTTGGCAGTGTGTATTTAGATGACTAACTGTTAGCTGTAACTGCCCCACCTTCTTCAGATCAGCTGCTCATTAGATCACTCACAGATTTGAGGATAGGGGTTTGGTTATATGAGAAAACAGCAGACCGGTAATGCTTTTTAAAAACAGTGAAGATTAAAAAAAATGTCAGGAAAATAGTTTCTTTGCGATAACTACTTATAAAGCTGGATTGTATGACTTTTTTGGTGCTTTGATAATAAAGCTCTTTAAAGGATGGGGAGAGCGTGCCCTGGAGGGGCTGAATCCACATGGATTGGATCAGTTTAATTTGTAGAGGTCAAGATGGGTTCCTTGTTATCTGATCAGCTTGATTCAGCTGAAGATCTTCTGGTGTCGCTGCCTGATAGTGTCCGACCGCTGTGTTCAGAGATGAAATCTGAAGCATGCTGTGTCAGAGCAGAGTCACTTCTAAGCTTTATCTGATTTTTAAAAAAACGGGGGAATGCAGCTTTCGGAACCAATTAGGAGGTTTGAGCTATAGGAAGAAGATTATCTTTTTAACTCTGACGCTTCTAATCTGTGCAGCTCTTACATGGTTCAATCCCTCCACAGTGCAGAGGTTGCTGAGGGCTGCACTGAGAACTAATGTGCTTAGTTTCATCTGATAATGATGGGAGCGCTCGCTCACTGCACGCTGCTTCGTTCTGGTTAAGCCGTTAGAAATGTGCTTTTTATTCATTATGATTGTGCATCTCAGTGGAGCAGAGCAGCATGGGGGGGGGGGGGGGGGGGGGGGGGGGGGGGGGGTTAGAAATTGCCTCTCACCTGTGTTTAGATTTGAACATACGGTCCAGTTTGACATCTGGCTTATTTTAGACCAACTGGTTTATAAGCTGACAGGTGTAAAGGTTGTTTGAGTGTTTTTAAAGATGGCTCCTCACATAGCACCGACTCTTCACTCTGGTTTGTACTGTTATGCTGTGGGATCAAAGCCTCTCTGAAGATCACAAAGCTCTGTTCCGCAACAAAAAAAAAAAGAGAAATTGCTCCTTTTTTCTGTGCCACATCTTTGGAGATTCCTGCAGGAATTCCAACTCCTTTGTTCACAATATCTTCTCAAGAGAGGATAGATTGTAATTTAAATTTTAGGGAACAGCTTTTGGGTTTAGTCCTAAATGAACAAAGTAACAGAGGTGTTTAGTCACAACTGAACAGATTGCATGCTGGCTCCTTTTCTCTAAAACCTGTATTCATTTTTTCCCCCCTTTTGAGACAGATTAAGAGCAGCTGCTTCTGTGATACATTTCTATAAGTTTAACATTAACAAAGCCAGATAGACAACAACAAAACAATAAAGAGTGCATGACCTTCAACATGTGCTGAAGCTGTTGGTGTCTGGAAGCAGGGCAGAGTGAACTACTTGCTCTGCGTTTGTTGCAACCTTTTTCTCAAGCGGAGCTCACTATCTTTGTGCCATCTTCACCTTGTAGGAGTTGGATGGAGCAGGAAATGGAAATACAGATTGAGACATTTTCTGCTGGAATGTGGATGATACTCTAGTGTGGAAAAAGCTAAGCAAAAAAAGAAAATATATATAAAGTTCTCAATCAATTGGACCTGCTTTGTTCACCCCAACCTTTGGTCAGAGATGCAGTGAGGAAAATAAGTATTTGAACACCCTACTATTTTGGAAGTTCTACCAATTAGAAATCATGGAGGGGTCTGACATTGTCTTCGTAGATGCATGTTCACCGTGTGCATGGACTGGGGCTCCATGCAAGATCTCACCTCATGGGGTCTGAATGATCCTAAGAAAGGTGAGAAATCAGCCCAAAACTAAAGGGGAGGAGCTGGTCAATGACCAGAACAGAGCTGGGACTGTTTGTGATACACTAAGACATCAACTGTTGAAATTATAAATGGCACTGAAGGTTCCCCTGCTTAAACCAGCACATGTCAAGGCCTGTCTTAAGTTTACCAATGACCCTTTGGATGATCCAGAGGAATCAAGGGAGAAAGTCATCTGGTCAGATGAGACCAAAATAGAACTATTTGGTCTTAATTCCGCTAAACGTGTTTGGAGGAAGAAGAATGCTGAGTAGCATCCCAAGAACACCGTCCCCACTTTGAAGCATGGGGATGGAAGTATCATGCTTTGGCGGTGTTTTTCTGCACATGGGACATGATGACTGCACTGTATCAAGGAGAGGATGACCGGGGCCATTTATTGAGAGATTTTGGGGAACAACCTCCTTCCCTCAGTTAGAGCATTGAAGATGGGTGGAGGCTGGGTGTTCCAACATGACAATGACCTGAAGCACACAGCCAGGATAACCAAGGAGTGGCTCCGGAAGAAGGTTCTGGCTTGGCCTAGCCAGTCTACAGACCTAAACCTCTTATAGAGTCTTTGAGGGAGCTTAAACTTAGTGTTTCTCAGCGACAGCCCAGAAACCTGACTGATCCAGAGAAGATCTGTGTGGAGGAGTGGGCCAAAATCCCTCCTGCAGTATGTGCAAACCCGGTGAAAAACTACAGGAAATGTTTTACTTCTGTAATTCCAAATAAAGACTACTGTACAAATATTAACATTGATTTTCTCAGCTGTTCAAACACTTATTTGCAGCTGTGTCATACAAATAAATATAAAAAATAAAAAAAATCATACATTTTGATTTCTGAGTTTTTATTAATTGTGTCTGGCATCGTGGACATGCACCTACAATGACTTTGAATTTTAGACCCCTCCGTGATTTATAAGTGGGATAACTTGAAAAATAGCAGGGTGCTCAAATACTTATATTCCTCAGCCCAAACAATTAAATGACATTGTTATACTCAAGACTAGTTTGAGCCTTCGGTCTCAGTCTTGATCACATTTTTGCTATCTTTTCTGTTTTCCGTACTGGAATTCAGGATTATTTAGTTGGTCTTTATAGCAACTCTATAACTAAATGTACATTACTACCTAGGATATGCCTTAGAGATGGTGTTCACTATGTTTCCACTGTTCTCTACGAACAAACTATATTATACTTAAAGGAATAGTACACCCAAAACATGATTAGCCTTCATTTTCTACTCACCCCCATGCTGAACAACACTCTGGAGTACTTTTTTGATATCTCAAATGCATCTGGAGATCTGGGAGGCTTCTTGCTGTCTGCTGACATTCAAATAATGGAGGTGCCCAGCGCCCGAGGCAGAAAGGTCCATAAAAGTCCACAAAAAACGTTTCAATATTCCTCCATACTGCTCGTCCAATGTATTCCAAGTTTCCTGAGTGGGTAGCATCCAGAATTTACTCGAAACGAAGTCATTTAGAATGTTTTTAGAGCATAAACAGTAGTGTATAGGATTTCCTGAAAGCGCGCACATGCGCGATCACGACGCTACGGAAGCCGGCAGACCAAACCAGCGCATTCAGCTCGGCAAAGAACTCATGCTCTTCCTCAACACTGAAGTCCTCAGACATTTTTCTTTCGTTGTTTCTTTCTTTGCACAGGTAAACAGCACATTTCTTCTTCTACGCTTGCATTATTGGCAGAGCAGACGCTGAATGCGCACTTTCATCTGGTTTGGTCTGCCGGCTTCCGTAGCGTCGTGATCGCGCAGGTGCGCGCTTTCAGGAAATCCTATACACTACTGTTTATGCTTTAAAAACATTCTAAATGACTTCGTTTTGAGTAAATTATGGACGCTACCCACTCAGGAAACTTGGAATACATTGGACGACCAGTATGGAGGAATATTGACACGTTTTTTGTGGACTTTTATGGACCTTTCTGTCTCGGGCACCATAGACCTCCATTATTTGAATGTCAGCAGACAGCAAGAAGCCTCCCAGATCTCCAGATGTATTTGAGATATCAAAAAAGTACTCCAGAGTGTTGTTCAGCATGGGGGTGAGTAGAAAATGAAGGCTAATCATGTTTTGGGTGTACTATTCCTTTAAGTGCAAACACTTGTAAGTTGAAGTTTAATAAAATAAGTAGCAGCCGTTCTTTTGAAATCTGGTGTCATATGCCTCTTTTGCTTCCTCTGATTTATCTTTATGAAATGTCCTGGTTTCTAAAAATAGTTTTCTTTGCGTGTGATGGACAAAGATGTTCAACAGCAGTGCAGGTTGGCCACCTTGCTATTAGAAAAAAACAATGTTTTTGTTATGCCAGTCTGACAGTATGAACTAAAATCGTGTTGACAATTGTTCTGTTCTTATGAAGGGTATTCCTAAAACTTCCATTGGAAGAATAATAAACCAGCTATATCTCATCTGTCATATCTTAATGAGAACTGATATGAGAATTCCTTGCATAGGCTATTTAACAATTTCTTCAAAGACAGAATGACACAGTAGTCGTGTGTTTTAATTGACAAAAACTATTCCTTGTTCTACACCTAACAGTCTGTGTGTTTAATCTGTGCGCAGCTGGAGGAGGAGGCCCGTAGAACGGAGAGAGGTGAAGCTCAAGGAGGCGAGGAGGAGCCGGCTGGAGGGGAGCCCGCCTGGGCACTGAAGCAGGAGCGGGAGGAGCACCGCCGCTTGTTGTCCGAGAGCCACAGCGAGTCTCTGGACCTCCGCTGGAAGCTGCAGCACGGAGAGAAGAGGTGGAGCCGTGAGAGGGCTGAGCTCCAGGAGCGCTTCGACCAGGAGCGCCAGGAGTGGGATTGCAGCATGAGGGAGCTCCGCCGGAAGATGGAGAGGGTGAGAGACCTGAGGGAGACCCTCAGTCAAAGAGTAAAGAAAAATGTTAAAAGATGAGCAGCTCTAGTTTAAGAGAGTAAACCCTGCATGTCTCAGTGCTGCACTTACTGTCCCCCTTTACACAGTGAGTGCTGCTTACTGAAAAAACCTAATTTTAATATTACTTCATTAATATTAATATTGCAACCCAGACATTGTAGTACCTTTTCTATTCTTACATAGTTGGAGGTGGTCAAATCTATTGATCTGTGGTTTTAAAGGTCCCATATCATGCTTTTTTAATCCATTGGCATCAACATGTATAATAAAATATTGAGTTCAGTTTTCATTTTCTATAAAATTATTATCTGTTTCCTGGTGCTATTTTTCCAACCCTCTAAAAAGATGTCTTGTGCAAATCAACATGGTATCATGCCACTTCTCAAGAGTAGGCCCTTCTTCGGGAAGGCTAGACAAAGCTTTAAAACTTTCACAGCTGAAAAAACACATTTTTCAGACTCTTAGAGAATGGCTACAAGAGAAAAGTTGCTTTTAATGTGCAGATTAGCTGCTAAAAGAGCCACTTCAACATCAGAAATGATCGCGTTCTGCCTAATGTCACCACTCACTGATCAGAGAAAGGCATGTTGTGTAATGGGTAGGGGCGGCGTGGTTCATGTAGGCCTGCATAGGATGCTGATCGCCACTTCCACTTTGCCAGGATTAGAGAGCAGAATCCACGAGGAAGAGAAATCTCTTTTTGGTCATGATTTAGAATAGATCAAAGAATAGAATTGTTGATTTTTTCCTGATATAGAATTTTAAGACAGTATCTGGACCAAAGTTGAGTTCAGCTGTGTTTAAACAGTATTTTATCATTTGAAAAAAGACAGTGTTGTTTGAAGATGTTTCTGGAATTTTCCAGAAGGCCTGGAAAAGTTTTTAATAGGACCGGCTGTCGTCCATCCAACCATGATAAATGAAAATCTGCCATGTTAAGCTTTACACAGTCTCAATGTCTGATCTTTATTTCATTAGATAATCTCTGTGATTCAATAATATATTTTTGAAATAAAGAGAATTAAATATAAAGCAATAGTTTTGGTCTTGCAGATAAAAAAAATGCTTTAATTAAAAAACCTATTTGATTTAGTCTAGGCTCATGAGTGATCCTGTTCACTCTTTTTAAACTCACTGGAGGCAATGACAAAGCTCTTAGATTCTGATTCTGTGAATTACTGAATAATAGATTTTCTTTTTGCAGTTTAACCGAATGTTTCACTCTTCATTTTGTGTTAGACGGTCAAAGCAAAAAGCTGAACTCCCATCATTACCATGAAAGCAGTGTGAGCATATTATCATATAAAGCAGAGAGAAGGGAAAATCAGAATCAGAAATACTTTAATAATCCCAGAGGGAAATTACTTTTGTTACACGCTCTAGTTACAGTTTTACATGATATATACACACATCCAACTATACAATATAATAAAGATAAAAAATAAGAATAAAAAGAGATAAAATATATATACACATATAGCTCTTCTATATATATATCTGTACGTATATCTATGTATATGTAAAAACCTAAATCCAAATAGAGTGAAAAGTCCAATTAAAGTGAATAAATCCAAGTAAGGTGATACGTGGCGTGCAAAAGTAGTGCATAAATGTCAATTACAGAGGGGGGGCTGAATCACCTGAGGGAGGCGTTATATAGGTTGATGACCACAGGTAGAAATGATTTCCTGTGGCGCTCTGTGGTGCATCTGGGTAGGAGGAGTCTTCTGCTGAAGGAGCTCGTCTGCTGGACCAGGGTGTCGTGGAGAGGATGTGAGTCATTGTCTAAGATCGTGGAGAGGATCGTGGAGAGGATCGAGGATCGTGGAGGAAAAAAGCTCTCAACACAGCTAGATAAAGATGCTGATGCATCACTGAATGTGAAAATAAAACGGGAAGCTCACATACATCCTTCAGCAATATTTTAATGAAGAACATAAATAAATTATGTGGCTGTTACTCCTTAAGTCTGATTATCGAAGGTCTATTGGTTTTAAAGTTATTATTTCTGATAAATTACAAAATTCTGTTAATTTAAAGTCTTAAATAGTTTATAATTTTAGTGCTTTATGAAAATAGTGCAGATAGGGCCATGTTTTATATCCTCCATTGAGTATGGTTATAATAATAAAAGTTGAAGAGGCAAGTAGTGAAATAAATTACAGTGATTCAATGTTAAAACAATCATTGAAACTTAATGTAAGAAGGGTAGAATAACACAGGCTTAGATCTTGTGAAAATATCCCTGAAAGAGAGGACATAGTTCACAGTAAAAGCTGAGCCCATAGCTATGTCTAGCTGAGAAATTGGAGTTAACATGGAAAAGCCAACTCAATGTTCTGTAATCAAAAGTGTTGATGGCAGGAGGGCAGCTGGTGTTTCCCTCCATCATGGTGTCGCAGTCAAACAGCAACAGATCAGATGAAGCTGCTATGATGAGAAAATGCAGGGACAACATCAAGTGATGGGAGAATAGAGATAGATTAAAATGGAATAATGAAAGTGGTCCATATGTCCTCCAAAAGTCTAAGTCTATAGCAGCATAACTATAGCGATAGCTCAGGATAATCTAGGCCGCTCTAACTATAAGCTTTATCAAAAAGAAAAGTTTTAAGCCTAGCCTTAAAAGTAGACAGGTTGTCTGCCTCACAGACTAAAACTGGTAGTTGATTCCACAGGAGAGGAGCCTGATAACTAAAAGATCTGCCTCCCATTCTACTTTTAGAAATTCTAAGAATCACTAGTAAACCTGCAGATTGAGAGCAAACTGCTTAGTTTGGAACATAAGGACCAATCAGATCTCTGATATAAGATACAGTTTGGTTATTTAGGTCTTTAAACGTGACAACCAGGATTTTGAATATTCCTTCTCACAAATAAAATAGATTAATTGTTCTCAAGTTTGTTAGTGTTGTCATCATTTTTTGCTTGTTTTGATGAACCGAGGAAAAACAAGATTTGAGGTAAAGGAAGGTGGTGGGTCAGAAGCTGGAAAGAATTTTAACCACATATAGTAATTCGCCCTGAACCTTTATCTCCAGAATTGAATTACTCTGAACCTCCAATCTCCCTTTGATCTTTGCATTGTCTGTGTTTTGACATTGAGAGTCACCCAATACATCCCGCCTCTGTCTGCAGAAGTCTTGTCAACCTCTGAAACATAAATTATTTGTAAGAATAAGCCAAAAGCTGATTAGTCTTTTCCTGAAGCTTTAGTTAATATAATTAAGGCTAAACTAAAGGTATTTTTTTAGATAAAGAAATGCTGACTTTAAATACTGCATTTACAGCAGAGTCATGACCAGACATCAGACCCAGATTGTATCCTGGATTTCTTCCCCAAACGTCAGTTTTTATCACAGCCATTACATTATAAAATAAAATGAAATCCTGTCAAACTGAAAGAAAACATTTTATATTGACAGACATTGAATAAATGTAACCAGATGTAAACACACAGGAGCTGACATAGCTGTCTCATTAAGATCTGAAATGATCCACATTTCTGCCTAGATGTGACTGTTTTTATCTCAGTTTTCGTACATAAACTTGATAATAATTCAGGCTTGGAAAGAAAAACTAAAATTTTTCAACATCACTTTTAGTTTTTCTCTTGACTAACAGCACTGTTCTGTGTTTTTGTATCTTTTATCATTCAGATGCAGAGGGAACTGAACAGCAGAAGAGGGGAGGGCACCGACGTCAAAGATGGCAGCTTAGCCCACAGAGGAGTGTTCTCACCTCAGGAAAGTCCGTGCAACGCGCCACGGTCCCCTCACACTCCTCAGTCCCCCTGTTCGTCCACTCCTGTGCCTGTGCCTCCCACGCGCTCCCACTCAGACTCTGAGGCTTTACTGGGTGAGCAGGGGGCTGCAATGAGGCTCAAGGGCCCCACAGAGAACCTGTTTCTGGATGCCCTGACTCTTGACCCCATTAGTGGTCTGGAGGTCCCTCCCCCCTGCCGACTGGAGAGTGAGAAGCGGTTTCCCTGCATGAATGAGGTGATGCTGTTAGCTGTTTAGCATTTAGTTGCATGTCTCCACCTATATTTAGCTGTATTTTGCTTCTCAGAAGCCAGACTTTTATTTCCAACTGTTTTATTATTTAACCTTAAGTTTTTTTTTTTGAATGAATGTTTAACTATCAGCATCAAAGCTAAATTAGTAAACGACTTGAGAAGCTTACAACCATAATGTCATGATTTTGAGCTTTTACAAATTTATCAACATAAAGATCCCCATAAAAGTGTGTTTAAATATCCTTTTGCAGTTTCCACTTGGATAAGGTGACCAGATTTCTGAAATCAAATCTGGGGACATTTCTTGCTCGTGGATAAAAATCAATACATCTTATCGAGATGAAATTAGGAAACGGGGACAGTAATGGTTTCATATATTTTTACATATTTATTAATATTTAAACAACAAAAATCAAGTGTAAAAGCCAGGAATGTGCCTTTCCAAACGTTTAGTGTATCCTAAGATTAATAACATGAATAGTGTTATTAGTAGAAAACTAGAACTGTGTCTCTGGTTTGTGTCAAAGGGGTGGGGGTGGGAGCGGAGGGGTCAAGGGTCATTAGCAGGGCTTTCCAATTTTGTTGGGCTCAAAGAGCTCTGCCGCCTCCTAAGGGGAGAGTGACATGAGGAAAAGAAATTTAGAAAAGTAAATACAAACATTTATTCTATGCCTGTGGCTGTCTGTTGAGACAGAGTTCCCCCACCTCTTCAAAAAAGTGCAACAAATACTTATTCTGTTTACATCTACTGTACATACCTATAAGAAATATTTTTTTTTCTTCATTAACATAAACAAAAAACAAGTAGTAGTCAAGCCTGCAGGTAAAGGTTCATATATGTTTCTTACTGTCACCTAGCCAGATCAGGGGCCTGTGTGTCTCAAAGTAGCAGGTTCATTTTTCCTACTAACCTGAGTATACAGCCACTCTGTGTTCCACAGCATACTTTGCACACTACATCACTCAATATGTTAGTTTATCACTCAAATCATGTCAACGCTTTATCACTTGAACTGTATTAATACATATTATACATTTTAAATGTTTGAAACAGAAATATTAACTGAACAGGGTCTGAGGCAGTGGCCCTGGTAATTTGGGTAAAATAATATAAGAGAAGACATAGCAAGTAAAAAGCAAAATAACCTTTTTAAATATCTTAAACAAGTTTAACCATTGAACAGCAGAATAGGCTTAACATCAACACAATGTATATAATCCAAGAATAGTCCATATTTATAAACAGCAATAACATATACATATATAATTTCCCAATGGAAATTCTGATTATAATTTCTCCGTAAAATGACACTTCCTCTTCTTTGAAAGAGCCATCTGGTCATTCAGTCTTGTCTGTTTTCTTCCCTCTCCACCTTCACTTTTGTTTCTAGCCCTCTTCTGACTTCTGCCTGCTCTCTGCTTTACTCCTCAAAGTAAATTTTTCTCCCTTCTTGTCAACCGTTTTTTCTATCAGAGTTCCTAGTTTCCTCCTCTCTCATTCAATCTCCTTTCTGTCTTTCTATCTTCTTCCTCACTCCTCCAGCATCAATCTTACATTATTCTAAAACAGAGACATTATATAATCAAAATCACCTCCAAAAAAAATTAGGATGTGCAACATGAAAACTTATTATTATTAATATCTCATCTAAATACTAAAAATGCTAATTACCACAATATTAGGTGCTACAAGCAAAAACCACATAATAAATGAACATTAAACAGGTGGTTATCTCTTCCTCCATCATTCTCAGATCATGTAGATCTTGTCTTATTCAGTTCTCCTGTTACTGACTCCTATTTTTTCTCAAGGAACTTTCATATATATCCAAACTGAGCAGTAAAAAAGCACACCAAAAACTGGAAGTCTATGCTCATAAATCACAACCATAAATCATCAAAACAAATCGAAATAACTCTACTTATAATAACTATCTGAAATATAAACTAAAGGTCACCTATCCATTCTAAAACATCTTTATACAAACCAAGGGCGTAGGTTTGATTTTAACTTTGGTAGGGACACGATTGGTCGGGTGTCATTGGTGCTATGCAATATGCACGCCCTTTTTTATGCTCGATGTGAGCATCCGTACTGATAAGAGGAATTCAATGTTAAAAGAGAAAAGCATAATTTTGCTACATTAATAAAAATTAAATAAAAAAAACACTACACTCATTAGATGCTGTTTATCAATGTTTGAAGCATTAATTGATTATTTCAATAATCGTCAACTAATTTAATAATTGATTCATCATTAACTGGAGTATAAAGACTCTAAAACATAATATAAATGTAAAATGTGTCTTTTTCCAACAGAGCAACCCACTTAGATCAGTAATTATACCAAAATTGTAAAACTACAATACATATATATAATCAAAATTCTCCATCCAGAACTCCTCATGTGGAAATATTTTAGTTTCACCTGGTTTATTTAGACGTCACCTGAAGCACTGAATGGCAGCTGCTTCACCTACAAGTTGCCCTGCATCATTATTGCTGGATATCTGTGTTTCCTATAATCATATAATGTATAAGTGCATTTTTAATAGTAAAGGATTAAATGTAACACAACCTTTTATCATTGTCCTATATTGCTACTGTCTGACTGTATAAATAGCTCCTTATGTATATTTTCTTTTTAGTGGCATCATCTACAAACACAACACTGAGAATGAGCCTAAGTTTATTAAAATATAAAATCACTTTTAACAATTATAAAAGACAATATAACACTATCTTATCTGTAATTTAATAATATCCAAAATAAACAGTCAGATTCCAGCATTTTTACCAGACATTAATGTTTGTACTAATTTACTTATAGACTGTGTGGAAATCTATGTAAGATAAAATCAATGTTAATATTTTTCATCTGTTTGTTCTTCTCTTTATCCTATTTCTAGAAGTATAAATAGTCAATTAAATTATTATTATTATTTGGAACCCTAATTATGCTTTTTAAACGATATACAGCAGATGTTTAGCCGCCATTTCTTGTTGTTTTCCTCTATAAGAGAAATAACACCTGCTAATAATTATACCTGAACTTCCTCAGAGTCATCAAAAAATGAAACCAGTAACAGCAACTAAATATTGGTAAAAAGGAAACCGTCACATTTTCTTTTTTAGGTGGCTGTGGCTAAGAATCAGAAATGTTGATGGCTTACAGCCTTTATTTGCCCATTTTGTGTCTTCAGAACTCCTGGCTGACTCAGAATATTTCGTTTTATAAAAGAAAAAAAAAGGTTTTTGTTTTTTAGTGTACATGATATTCATTTTTTTTATTGGGACTAGTTTCATAGTCTAATATTAATTGTAGTAACCGCTGCATTCTAGTGTGAATAAATTTTCAATGTTGTGCTCCAAGCACAGCGGACTAGAAAACAGCCAATCAGAAAGAGAGAAGGCGGGACCTAAGGCAGAACAGCCAATGAGAGTGGAGTTAAACAGCGCAGCACAGTTCAATGCGCTGCTAGGTGAAAGGAACAGGAGAGACCAGGCAGAGGAGCTGCGAGAGGAAAAGAGCCACTGCTGTAAATTATAAACATGTTGCTCACATCCAATTATTGGTCGGGACAATTAGGACGGTTCAAAACTTTGGTAGGGACATGTCCCTATGGTCCCTATGCAAACCTACGCCCATGATACAAACCCTTGTTGATCCCTGGAGAACCAGCGTACCAGATTAGCGCCTTACAAGGAGTTTTCAATCATTTTGCTACATTTTAACCCAGCGTCTTTTACTCATGCTCAACTCGTGGTCTTGTCTTACTTTTTATTATTGTTTTAACCTGGACACAAACCAAACATTTATCACAAGATCAGCCCGATCAGAATAAAATAAATTGATTAACACACCATCACTCAGCGTAGCTCCCCATCAGTTGCCACAGGTTGTAAAAAACGAACTTCCACTTCTTCTTCTTCTTCTGTTTTAAAAGTGATGCGCTCTTCTTCTTTTTTGTGTTTTAATGGCAGCTAACATCCAAAAGGATAATTTACCGCCCTTCTAGTGGTGCGCTCTGTTCCTTATCTTTATGTTATCAGCAGCGCAACCAGCTACCGTAATACCTATTTTTGCGCGCAACAGCTCTACCGTAATAACAGTCTACACGCAACATTTTTCGCCTCGGTAAAATCGGGGACATTTCCGGGGACAGCTTTAGCCGGGGACAGGTGGTCCAAACGGGGACAGTCCCCGGAAATCGGGGACGTCTGGTCACCCTACACTTGGACCACCCACTAGCTATAGTCATTAACAGGCTTGTGACCTAACTCTGACAGAATTTATGCCCACTCCTCCTGGCAGGATTGGTAGAATCCATTTAAATGGGTATTGGGACACAGTACTGAAAGTGCTCATGCACAGAAAAAGATGGCTTACGGAAAGAGCACATAGGACAGCCTTACTTAAACATATCATCGGAATGATTGACAATTAGGAGGACCACTTATTTAGATGATCCACCTGGAAATAAAAGATAGCCCTCTATACCTTTAATACACCATTACATAATTAAAGGTACCATTTATTTCACACATTATTAAAAAATAAATGTGTATTTAAGTAAACCATGAAATAAATATATGAACCATTAAATAATTAAATGTAACTTATCATCAAATGTTAATTTAAATGAAAGATTTGCCATTGGATAACTAAATAAACTTTTTTACAACATTGAATTTATAAATATAAAAATATTTTGAAAATAAATTCATTCAGATATACATTTAATTCTGTGATGATTTATTTCCTTGCATTTAAACGTTTCACTTCATCATCAAATTTAGAGAGCTGGATTAGGATGGTATCCATAGAGACCCTGAACCTTAAGCCATATTTTCCTAAAAAAAATAGCGATCTTAGAGTCAAAAACAGAAAGAATTTGTCTTGCTGGGTGAGGAGAAGCAAATCAGACATCAAGGTTTCAATGGAAGCCCTCCTATTCCTGCCTTTATGTAAAAAAGTCGAATATTGAAATTAATTTTATAATTTAAAGTCTGTGGATTTATTTGCAAACTTATTATTTAGTTTTACATTTAATAATTTAATTGTACATTTAATTGTTTAATAGGACTTTTAATAATTTCATGGTAGATTTTTGTGTTTTACAGTGTATTTAATTATTTAGTTGGACATTTAGTGCAACATTTATTTATTTTATGGTGTGCTTGTTTATTTAATTGAAGGCATATTCTAGTCAATTTGAATAAGGCAGATGAAAGTAAATGTAATGCCTGCGCAGGTTACCCTTTCAAAAACCTGTTTTATATTTATATTTTAGATTGCATGTTTATTAGTTCACTCTAATTTGTCCATGTTTTAATGCCCTGAGTATGGGAAAACATTTAGCGTGTTGGAGTAAAACCCGGGAACCACCAAACCTGCAATCTTCCAAGATCAGAAAAAAAGAGTTGGTCAATTAAGAAAGAAGCCCCGGCTCCAAAATCAGCTCCTTCAAGCTTGACTGAAATCTTACATTTCACCCCACAACATAATTGATTGGTTGATTTTATTGATCTCACACTGGAGAAATGTACTCGTTACATCGCCTCAATAGTCAAAAAGAAGAAGAAGGTGCCAAAACTACAGTATATATAGTGCATCCACATATATATATGACAGCTAAGGTCTCTTATTTTGCAGTATTATTGTACAGGGTAATTACACAGGGTATTTACATGGGTATTTATATATAGCTATTGCAAAGGGAATCAAATATAGAAAAAATCTAAACAAAACAAAAACAGGTTATTGCACTGGGTATTAAATAGTAATTGCGCATTATACATTGTATAAGTTATTGCTGTTATGGTGTCGCATTGTAGAGTCTGGTGACAGCAGGGATGAATGACCTGCGAAAGGGCTCCTTTTTAACAAACAGGGTGTAAATGTCTTTCAATAAAGGAGCCGCTCAGCTCCTCTATACACTGGTGCAGAGGGTGTTGTCCATGATGGATGTAGGCTTGGACAGCACCCTCCTCTCAGCTACTTCCTCCACTGAGTCCAGAGTGCAGCCAAGGACAGAATCGGCCTTTCTAAACAACAATAAACAATTTAAACCGTCTTTTGAGGAGCCTTGTGGAGAGCACTGAACACTTAAGAACATTAACTAACTGTTAAACATGGTAGTGGTTGCATCATGCTGCTTCTAGTGAAATATATATTTCCAGAGGACTAATCGACACCTAGACAGAAGCACGCCGTCCACAGCTGGAGGTTTAAAAGGGTCCAGAATAGGTGAATGGACGTGTTAATGGAAAGTTCTGTGTTTACACCTTGAAGCTTTCTCTCTCTGGTTCTTTTTCCTATAAAAAAAAAATGAGATCACTCAGGACAAACTCTTCAAATAACATTTCATAATGTATATGTATTAAATAACCATGAGACGTGACAACAGATTTTGATAGAAATGTAGAAATGAAGTGACCCTCCCTTGCAAATTCCTACGAAGAAACTTGGTTATAACTTAACGATGGCTAGAATGTTAATTTGGCAAGTATTTTTTTTGTCTTATCACTTGATTTTTAAAGTATTGGAATTGAATTCCCTGTTAGTAAACAGAGTTTTCTCTTTGTCTGCTTTGTTTCAGGCTCTTAATGAGATCTCAGAGGATGAAGATGTTCATGGATACCCAGAAGAGGAGACGAGAGAAGGTGGAAGTCTCCTCAGGTGAGAGTTCAAGTAGATCCCCAGTCAGGCTGTTTCTGCATGTTTGCACTAGATGGATGACAGAGAACTGGGATGACTGGCTGTAGGGTATCCAAGCTTTTACTGCATTTCTCTTTCTCCTACAGACATGTCGGCCCGCTCAGATTCTTTCTGTTGGTTCTGTTAGCTTTTACTTGAAGTGACTTACAGAGTGTCTCTGGTGAATTTTATTTGGAGTTTCCTTTAAGCCATGATAGAGATCCACATTACTGCCATGATGAATAATTCAGGCAGATTTAAAATATTAAGAAGAGTTGATTTGCCTGGCAAAATAAAGAAAAGACGACAAATGTTTTGTTAGAATTACCCATCCTCATGGGGAATATGATATGTAAAGCAGACGAGCCCCCCCACAATGCTGTGAGAACATTCTAGGCGTAATGAATGACTTATTACTCACTTATGGGGTTTAGTGGAAGTTTGATTTTGATGGGGTTTTTCATTTGTTTTTTCTATTTAGAGCCAAGTCTGTGTGCTCCATGAGCGACTTCCAGCGGTTGATGGACAGCTCGCCGTTCCTCCCCGACAAGACACGCCCTGGCGGCCCAGATCGAGACGACATCACCCCACCACTCTCTCCAGATGACCTGAAGTACATTGAGGAGTTCAGCAACAAGGGCTGGGGTTTCCCTGGTTCGCCTTCTGCCCAGGGGGTGTTGACGGGCAGACTCATCAAGGAAGGGGAGGCCAGTGCTGAAACGCTTCAGCAGACCTCCTGGTTCCTGACCACCAGCGCGACCCTGACCACCAACACCCTGAGCAGCCCTGAGCACTGCCACAAGTCCCCGCTCAGGGGCAACGGGGCTGGGGTTGGAATTGAGCACTATGGCGTTCCCATCCTCCACAGTCCAACCAGAGATGTGGCAGCTGAGCGCACCACAGTCCAGGACCCAGATGCTCTGTATTCCAGGGGGAGCAAAGCAAGGACTGGAGGAGAGGCTGTCATTGGAGCCAGTGGATCTGACGAGGTGTTCAGCAGTCCCCGGTGGCCCTGTCTCCTGGAGGGTGGGGGACTCAGGACTTCTCCCAGTCAGTCTCCTATCTGCTCCTCTGTGGGCTATGCTTCCTCACTGGAGCTTCAGCTCCAGAAAAATCTGAGTGATGACATGAAGGAAGTAGCCATATCCGTACGAAATGCCATTCGCTCCCCACCTGGGCTGGCGGTGCGCGACAATGCCTGTCAGACCAACGGATTCACCACACGAGGAACCCAGACTACCCAGACCATAAGTGTAGGTCTACAAACAGACCTGCTGCGGAACCTGACCAGCAGCCCTCACCGCTGCCTCACACCCAAAGGCGGCAGCACCCCCATCTCATCTCCATCACGCAGCACCAGGAAGGTCCAGTACTCCCCGGTGGTCCAGAGCAAGTTCGAGAGACCCTGCTGCTCACCCAAATATGGCTCACCCAAGCTGCAGCGTAAACCATCCACATCCAACAAGAACGAGGTACCCAACAACACCCGGGCCCCCACGCCCACCACCCCTCAGAAGGGCAACGGTGAGTCGGCATGGGCCCGCTCCACCACCACCAGGGACAGTCCCGTCCACACCACCATCAACGACGGTCTCTCCAGCCTCTTCAACATAATCGACCACACGCCCGTGGTCTACGACTCCCTGCAGAAGTTCAACAAGTCCCCAAGCCGCTCCAGACCCACGCCCCCGCCCACAGCAGAACCCAGCCCTGCTCACGGGGCCCTTGTAGGAGACCCCAGGAACATGCAGGACTGCATACGGATTGCCAGGGGGCGTTCCCCCAGCCCAGTGCAGCTGATTGTAGAGACTCAGGGGGACAAGAACCCTGAGGTGGTCAGCATCCGTCAGGATCTGTCCGCCCCGCCGGGCTACACGCTGGCTGAAAACGCAGCTCGCATCCTCAACAAGAAGCTGCAGGAGCAGAACTTTAAAGAGGAGCGAAGGCTGCAGGGGGGAGGACAGGGAACCCACAGCAGGGACACCAGCAGGCAGGCGGAGTCTGACAGAGGACAATCTGGATGTATGGAGGTAAATATACAGACGCCCTGGATTCATCGTTTCATCATTCAGTTAATCTGGGGCCCATGTTTTATGACACATGCTGATATTGCTGACATCGTCTCGGATTCCGTTTGAAGACAAACTTATTCAGTTAGAGTCAAGATTATAATATGCACTAAATGTTTATGTTTGTTCTGTTCTCAGATCGAAAGCACTGACTGATGCAATGGTAATGTTAAAATATTTAGTGCTCCTCATAAAAAAACTCAGCCTCTCTCTACTGCTGCATGCTAAGAGTTTCTTCTCTCTGTGTCTTCGGCTGCTGGTAGTCTTTCCTCTGTGCACCAAGTTTCTCTGTAGCCCAACTAAAATATATTTGTGGGGCTGATGACTGAAGCTCTGACAACAGTGATCTCACACTTGCCTAGAATTGCAGTTTAAAAGGCTAGGTGATTAATCATATATCAACGAAGTCTAGTTAAATCTTCAAGTAGAATATTTCAGCAGTAGGAGTTTGAGTGTTTTGATGAAATCGGAACTTTAGCCTGTCAGTCTGGCCCTTTTTAAAAACACATATATAAAACATGTAATCGCAATAAATACAATAAATGATCAACTGTTTCACTCATGTTTTAAAGCGGGTCTAAAAGTCAGAGATGAGACGACAATGATGGTCCATCCGATGAAAGTATAAGTTAACCAGTCAACATCTATAGCAGAAAGAAAGTGAATTTCTGCCAAAAAAAAAAAACATAGCAGACAGCAATCAATTTTGATGATTCCATAAGAACATACAAATGTCATTTTTATAACATAGACCATAAAACCAGTCATAAATGATCATACCATTATTATACCATTATAGAAGACGGAAAATACGCAGAATGGAGAAAAATGACAGATCTCTTATTAATACAACAATTATATGGTAAATAGCCTGTACTTGTATAGAGCTTTATCATGTCAGGTGACTT
Source organism: Cyprinodon tularosa (assembly GCF_016077235.1). Lineage (NCBI taxonomy): Eukaryota > Metazoa > Chordata > Actinopteri > Cyprinodontiformes > Cyprinodontidae > Cyprinodon > Cyprinodon tularosa. The sequence continues at coordinate 1,769,164 of NW_024038996.1, read as the reverse complement.
GACCAAAGCCCTTTACACTACATTCAGTCACTCACCCATTCGCCCACACATTAATGGTGGTGAGCTACATTGTAGCCACAGCTGCCCTGGGGCTCACTGACAGAAGCAAGGCTGCCATACACTGGCGCCACTGGTCCGTCTGACCACCATCAGTAGGCTATGCGGGTAAATTGTCTTCCCCAAGGACACAACGTTGAAAGCCAGACCTGGGGCTTGAACCGACAACCCTTCAATTTCAGGGCAAATTCCTGCATCCGACACCACTATCGCCCACGATCGGCTAGTACTTTTCACAGTTTGTCACTTACAACCAACACCTTTACCTTCAATTAATGTGAGTCTAAATGGTTGACCATCGCAAAAAAAATGAAGGAAAAGGGTACATGGTTCTCAATATTTATGTTAGTTTTGCTAATGAAAGCCAACCACCTAATAGTTAACACTTTAGGCTTGCACATCTAGACACTGAAATTTTTCTCTGCCAATTAGCTCATGCCTGATCAGATTTGTGTGGGTGTATTTGTGAACTTAAATTTTTAAGTCTTGCTACAGATTGTCTTATAGGATTGTGGTCTGGATTCTGACTGAGCCATTCTGACCAGTTCATATCGATCTGAACCATTCAACTGCAGCTCTTGCTGTATCCATGCTGCTGCTGTCCCACTAAACCATAGACATTTACACCTTTAAGGAATATCCTCTTACAAAATTTCAAATATATATCTATGTGTGTGTATGTATGTATGTATGTTTGTGTGTATATATATATATATATATATATATATATATATATATATATATATATATATATATATGTATATATATATGTATATGTATATATGTATATATATGTATATGTATATATGTATATATATATATATGTATATATATATATATATATGTATATGTATATATATATATATATATATATATATATATATATGTATAAATGCATATATATATGTATATGTATATATGTGTATATATATATATATATATATATATATATATATATATATATATATGTATGTATATATATATATGTATGTATATATATATATATATGTATGTATATATATATATATGTATATATATATATATATATATATATATGTATATATATATATATATATGTATATATATATATATATATATATATGTATATGTATATATATATATGTATATGTATATATATATATGTATATGTATATATGTATATGTATATATGTATATGTATATATGTATATGTATATATGTATATGTATATATGTATGTATATATATATGTATATATATATATATATATGTGTATATATATATATATATATATATATATATATATATATATATATATTTATATGTATATGTATATGTATATATGTATATACACTATATTGCCAAAAGTATTTGCTCACCTGCCTTGACTCACATATGAGCTTAAGTGACATCCCGTTCCTAATCCATAGGGTTCAATATGACGTCGGTCCACCCTTTGCAGCTAGAACAGCTTCAACTCTTCTGGGAAGGCTGTCCACAAGGTTTAGGAGTGTGTTTATGGGAATTTTTGACCATTCTTCCAGAAGCGCATTTGTGAGGTCGCACACTGATGTTGGACGAGAAGGCCTGGCTCTCAGTCTCCGCTCTAATTCATCCCAAAGGTGTTCTATCGGGTTGAGGTCAGGACTCTGTGCAGGCCAGTCAAGTTCATCCACACCAGACTCTGTCATCCATGTCTTTATGGACCTTGATTTGTGCACTGGTGCACAGTCATGTTGGAAGAGGAAGGGGCCAGCTCCAAACTGTTCCCACAAAGTTGGGAGCATGGAATTGTCCAAAATGTCTTGGTATGCTGAAGCATTCAGAGTTCCTTTCACTGGAACTAAGGGGCCAAGCCCAGCTCCTGAAAAACAACCCCACACCATAATCCCCCCTCCACCAAACTTTACACTTGGCACAATGCAGTCAGACAAGTACCGTTCTCCTGGCAACCGCCAAACCCAGACCCGTCCATCAGATTGCCAGATGGAGAAGCGCGATTCGTCACTCCAGAGAACGCGTCTCCACTGCTCTAGAGTCCAGTGGCGGCGTGCTTTACACCACCGCATCCGACGCTTTGCATTGCACTTGGTGATGTATGGCTTGGATGCAGCTGCTCGCCCATGGAAACCCATTCCATGAAGCTCTCTGCGCACTGTTCTTGAGCTACATGAAGTTTGGAGGTCTGTAGTGATTGACTCTGCAGAAAGTTGGCGACCTCTTCGCACTATGCGCGTCAGCATCCGCTGACCCCGCTCCGTCAGTTTACGTGGCCTACCACTTCGTGGCTGAGTTGCTGTCGTTCCCAAACACTTCCATTTTCTTATAATACAGCTGACAGTTGACTGTGGAATATTTAGGAGCGAGGAAATTTCACGACTGGATTTGTTGCACAGGTGGCATCCTATCACAGTTCCACGCTGGAATTCACTGAGCTCCTGAGAGCGACCCATTCTTTCACAAATGTTTGTAAAAACAGTCTGCATGCCTAGGTGCTTGAATTTATACACCTGTGGCCATGGAAGTGATTGGAACACCTGATTCCAATAATTTGGATGGGTGAGCAAATACTTTTGGCAATATAGTGTATATGTATATATGTGTGTATGTGGGGGTGGTGGGGGGTGTGTGTGCAAGTGCAATGTGCAGGGTTAATTTCAGCAGAATGTTGTATCTTTCTTCGGCTATTTTTTTGCTTCTATCCACTCATTCTGGATTGTAAATATGATTTATGCAAGTTGGGAGTATCTTGATAGGTTTGTGCCATATTTTTAATTTTTGTTGGATGGGTTGAATTGAGCTCCATGAGATTTTCAAAGCTCAGGATACGTACTCAGAACCTATGACTGCTTTTATTTTCTCTTTAATTTTCCCCTCGGTCTGCTGTGCTCTTAATGTTCTTTACTATCACGTTTTTTGTCTGATTGTCTCTAACAAACTTCCAAGGCCTTCAAAGAACAACTGGATTTACACTGAGGTTAAATTAGACAGAGGTGGAATCTGTTTATATTTGTAGTGACCACTGAAGCAGTTGGTTTGAACTGGTTTTCACTTAAGAGTATCAGATCAAAGAATCAAAATGTTTGTGCCTGCCGCACTTTTCTGATTTATTTATGTAAAAAGTGGTAACATTCCTCCCTGGCCCTCCATTATATCCAACTAGGAGGAAATGACTGGTATTTTTTAACCGAGAATACTGCTTGAATATTGGCATCAAAATAAAGTTCCTCCTATGTTTATTTCTTTCCAAGTTTACTGGTTTTACCTGTTTGATAAACGCTTTCTGTGGTCTGGAGGCTGCAAGTCGCCACCCTCTGTCTGCTTTCAATATGCCAGATATATCATGCAAATCCTCTTTTCCTTTGCTCAGTTTTATCAATTAACATTTCCTGCTCTATATCTTTCCTCCTCCTTCTCCCCTTCCTCCTCCTCCTCCTCCTCCTCCTCCTCTCTGGGCTTGATCTGTCCCTACACTTTCCTGTCCGCTGATCCAGAACCACACTGTCATACTAACAACTCCTTGGGGACTCTAATTCTGCTTGTCTCCATGATGTAAGTTCCTCTTCTTCCTCCTCCTCCTCTTCATCCTGGGCCTGTGGCAGTGGGTTCGCCAGGCTCGCGGACCTTTCACCTCACACCCTGCAGACCTGTCCTCCACATGCCCCCCTCCTCATTAGTGCATGCTTCACAGGTCAGCAGAGGGATAGTGTGAAGCCATGGGTGTGGTCTCAGGTGTATCTGCTCCTTTGTGGTGATGCATGCTCAGTGTTTATTCCTTTAGGACCCTGCTGGTGGTTTTGCATGTTGTTGTCCATAAAACATGAGTTGCACAAATTTCACTGCAACCCCTTTAATTTATTTGTATATTGATATGACTTTACAAAAGCTGATTTTTAAAATAAGTTGCATCAGAAAGCAAAAAAATAGATTTTTTATAGCTTTTACATCCTATTAGGCTCACAATTGATTGATTGATTGAAATATTGATTGTGCTCGTTTCCATACGAATCCTGTTTTTGGCAACAATACCTGCTTTCAATATGGGAGCAATAAAATTCCAGGTTATTTTAGAACTTTATTAATTACTATGTGTTTTGACTGTTGAGCATGGTCTATAACCCACTAACAAACTGTTATCAATGGTTTTTCTTTTAAAATCTAACCCTTTTCTAACCCTGTCACCTTTCAAGTGTAGATATGTACTAAAAAGGTTAATTATGAAGATCAAATGTGAAAGGGCATATATCAGTTTAAATCAGAGTTTATGCAAATTTCACTTTTAGATCTCACTAAAGCTCACAGCTTAATATAATTCTTCACATTTTTGCGTTTGAGATCCAAAAATATGTAAAGTATGAAAGAAAGTGATGTAAAAAATGCAAACTATAAAGTCATAAACTAAATGGCCACTTAAAAGATAAATGATATAAAAGCCCCCGGGGTTTCTAAAAGGAAGCTGCATTTGGTCATTAATCATGTAAGGAAGAGGAAGTCGGGAGAAACGTCTTAAAAGGCATAGCTTTGAGAATTAGTGAACAGCCATACTAGAGAGGGATTTAAAATAAGTCAGCCTGTGATTCATCATATTAGTGAATGACGTCTCTATAAAAAAACAATTTGCAGAACAAATCATTCAGATAGATGTAATATATGCTCCAAAACTGACCAGCATTGTACAGAAATAACCAAGCTTATTTCTTCCAGTAACACTAAATTAACTTTATGATGGAGCTCAGGGAGTCCGAAGTCTCACTCTTCCTTCACTATCAGTCTTCTTTTTATCATGAAGGTTTAAATATGCTCTTTAGGCTAATCCAGCACACATAATGGCTGAAGGGATGTTAGAATAATGATATATGATCAGACAGCACCTTCAGCTAAAGCTTAGTATCATTTCAAAATAAGGAGGATTATTATATATTTGGACAGAGCTGTTGTTTATTTAACAGAACTGTGGAGATCTGCAAGAATCTTAACATTTTGAACCTATTCTTTATTGTTACAAACATTTTTTTCTTTATAACCTGAAAATAATTATGCTCCCTTACAAGAGTTGCAGCTCCCTTGATAGTCTGACTGTTTACTCCCTGAACTTGAAGGATAAACTTTGGTGTTTCCTGCTTAGATGCTGTTTGTTGCAAAGTGCTCCTGTGTTATCATTTTGACATTTTTGGTAAAAAAAAAAAAAAAAAAAAAGATGCACAGATATGTCAGATAATTAGAATATCATGAAAAGGCTGTGTTGTCACTAATTTCAGAAAGTGAAAATCATACGTCACATAGAATCCTTCCTCATAGGGTAAGATAATATATGAAGCTTTTTTTAACCTTGATCATAATTGAGATAATAAAAAACTCAAAATTTTATGTCTCAGAAGAATTTTGTTAGATAAGCTCAAAAAAAAAAGGTTTTTAAACAGAGATTACAGGCTACAGGAAAGTATGTTCATTTCTATGTACTCGGTGCTTGGTTGGAGCACCGACCATTACTGTATCACTGCAGCATGGCATGGGGGTCGTTATTTTCCTAATTGAGGAAAAAATAATTAAAAGTGTAGCATTTTTCTTAATGGTGAATTTTTTAAGATGTATCTGTATGGTTTCTGTTAGATGTGTTACAGTATGTCAACATATTTTATTCATAAATGTGTATTTTAGAAAAAAATACAATTGGAAAAACAAATACTCTGAAATCTGATGTATGCCTTTTAAACTTTAAAACCAAATGAGATATGGTGAACTTGTAATGCTCAAAACATGATAATGTAAGCTGGCTTGTCAAGTTTTCTCTCTTTTTTTCCCTTATTCTTTTCAAATTTCCCTCTTGATCTAACTTTGAATGGAGATGTTTTTTTTTTTTTTTGCCAAATCAAGTGAACATATCCATAAAAATGAAATACGTTATTTAAAGACTGAAAGCTAAGCAAATTTAGCTTCCAGTGGAAGCAAAGTGACATGCCCATTGATTTTTAAACTTTCCTTACTAAAAAGGGACTTATTTGAATTAAAACTAAAACATTGCCATATAATATGATCTATATAATATCAGTGGAGAAGCACCAGCAGCATATTATTCTACCATCAGTTACTGTACTCTAGGCTTAGTGAATGGTTATGTTTATCCAGCTCCAAAGGAAAATAAATATTTCAGATTCATGAAAAATGTGGAAAAACATTTTGTCACCGCTTAAAGCTATATCTAAATCCCTAAATCTAAATGTAAACTTTCATTTTTAACTGTTTAAATCTTTACCTAAATAAAGATCATTAATCTAAATCTACGTATATTAATCTAAAATAAAGCAAAAGTAGTTTTTACAATCTGACAGTTGTTGACCAACCATAAAATGTGCCTTACTTTATATATTTATAAATTTATATCAGACTAAAAGTGACATTAAGCAAAATTAATATGATTACATGTAATACAAGTAACTTTTCCTTAAAAAAAAATGAAACCAATGTGGCTGCAGTATTGAATAAATACAAATGATTTTTGGATGAATAATCATACAAAACCACTGTTTGGATCTAAGAAAGTCATGTTACTCATTAGATTCTGTCTTCATCATGAGCTTGTTTCCGTTTAAAAGGTCTGCTAGTGACCATCACACAAGTCAGGAAGATTACCAGGCTTGATGTTTTCCATATGAGGCGATTAAATTCAAACTCCTTTTTTTTATTCCACTTAGTCTACTTTTGGGCTGTGATATATATATATATATATATATATATATATATATATATATATATATATATATATATATATATATATATATATATATATATATATATATATATATATATATATTTTACATTTTCAGTCTATTAGAGGCTGGATTGTTTTTTTTTTTTTTTTCTCAAAGTTGATCCAGTTATTTTCTTGCAGACTAATAAGTCATCTTTAGGTGTAAAATATTTAGATAACTGAAGGTAATTCTGTGTCTCCTGTCTAAAGTTTCCAAATCTAATTTCCTAATCTAATTTGTTTTTTTCTCTTATTTTAAATTAACTGTCATAACCTCAAATAATGGCATAATTAAAACTGTCCTAAATTTAATTTGACCAAGAAGACATTCTCCATTTTTATTTTACTAAATGTTTATTTATTTAGATACATTTAAGAAGTTCTCACCATACAACAGGGCTAAAGGTTTTTCTGACTTTGGCCCTGATTAAAAAAAATTAAAGAAAAGACAGAACAAGTAAATGATCTGTAAACTTATGCCCAAAATTATTTAAACATAACAATCAAAATTATTTACATTAAATCTGATAGCTTATGTTTGACTGTATATGAGTTGGGTATTTCGCACATGTTATAGCAATTTAAAAGGAGTATATGGAGAATTTAATTTGTTTTTACCTACAGTAAAAGAAAAAAAACTTGAGAATTGTCTTTATTGAGGTTACGGCATTTAAATCCTTCTTACAGTTACTGACCATTTATTTCATTGCATATTCCCCTTAGTATTTTTGAAAATTCCCCTTAATGGTGACTTTAAGGTCTGAGGGCCTCTTTTCCATCACCCTCCTCTTTAACTCCCTAAAGTGACCCGAGCTGGGATGCTTCATGGTTTTTAAAATACTTTCTGAAAGAAGAAACATATTGGTTAAATTAAAAGATTAAAATAAACCCAAGTCTAACCTTTTTTTTCAGTCTTATTTTATCACACCAAACCATTTATTTCATGAATATTCATCCACGCTGCCTTTGGTAGCTCACAGTTGCTAGTTGTATTTGTTCTACATATAAACAAGCTGGGAGGTCTGCAGAAAGAGCCAGGGAGCATTGAGACACCTTGAAATTGTATATTATTATTATTATTTTTTTTTTATATATATATAGCTCCTCTTCTAACATGTTTGTTGTTGTTTTTTTTAATCATGCTGGAAATGATGGGATGGTTTTTTTTTTTCACAATGTTCGGATGGTGATATTTTAGGTTTGTTTTGTTTTTTTTGCCATGAAGGAAAAAAAAGTTTCTGACTATGTGGAACAGAGACCTGCGATGTGATGTGTTGCACCAAGATGAAAACTTATTTTAAAAACTAATTTAACAGGCTTTCCTGCTCCCATATCTCTGACTGTGGTTCGTTATTGTATCATTCATCCAGGTCTCCATAAAGGTATTATTTCTTAGTCTGTTTCTGCTTTGTTGTATTGATGTTACCTGCTTCTCAGTTAAAATGCACAGTTCTGTGAAAAAGTGTTCAGGTCTTTACAGATTTATCCTGTTTTTCCTCTTTAGTCTTAAATTTTCAGATCATCAACCTAATATCAATATTAGATGGGAAAAAATATCCAAACCTACTTGACCCTCTGTAAGAAAGTCATTTTACAAAATGCATCTAAACAAATTCAGAGAAACACAATAAGTCAACATCCACAACAAGTAGAAAACAATAAACTTTTCCAAGATTAACCAGTAAATTTGATGAAAACAATATCTAGGGGCTTCTTTTTTTGGATGTGAACATCCAAAAACTTTGAGTAAAAAATCTAAGGCTGCGTTTCAGAAACAGAACATCATCCCATCTTTATTTTACATAAAAATACTTTCAAGATCTGAAACATTATGACAAAAGAGCAAAACCATAATTAATCTTGAAGGTTAAAGACACACCTTCACTGCACTTTAACATCCGTCTAGGAGCTGTCACTGAATTAGGCCACTGGTTGAGTTGTTGAGGCAGTGAAAAAGAATTGGTTATGGGGACGATTTGTTTCTCCTGTCCTCTTTTTCTGGCTTCCTTGGCCTATTTTACGCCAAGTAAGCAGCCTCTCTCTCTATGCAGGGACTAGATTCATCCCACTCTTCCATCCTCTCTGTATGTGTGAACGTTTTCAAACCTCCTGCCTAATTCTACATTAAACATCTCACCTAATGTGAACTACTACATTAACTGAACACAAAGTTGAGATTTTACTAACGTCGTCTCATTCATGTTCCTCAGTTTCAATCTGTTCACCTTCCTCTTCATCGGTCAGATGGTACCCTGCAGATACCCTGTTGCCCTTCTTCTTCTGATGGCTCCTTGTCATTGGCAGGACCTCCCTCGTTCTCCGGTGGCTCCGCCTTTGGACTCCTGCTTCCTGAGGCCGCCCTGCCCAGCTAACCGCCGTCCCCCCTCACGCTGGGCCGCACACTCCCCTTCCTCTTCCCCCAAGTGGAGCGAGGGCACGAAGAGGAGGTTCACCTTCCCGCCAATGGGAGAAAGAAAGCCCATTCTAGAGGGAGAGGAACCAGCCTGAAGGCTGCCCAAATCTTTTTCTCCCTTCTGTAATTTAAGCCTGAAGAGACCCAGTACCTCAATAATGCCCCCCCAAAACTAGATACCCATAAAATATTGCGCCAGAGCAGGGGGAAGGTATCTAATAAGTAGCACCAGCTGATCATTAAAGAAACCAGGACTGTTTGGAAGAATCGGGAATGTACTGTAATATCAAATGTTGGCATTTCCATGAGAGGTGCCTGTGTGGGTTCACCTCAATAATAATAATATCACAAAAAAATGTCATTCTTGCAGTTATTCAATCCAGAAACAAAACGTGTGGATTTTTACCCACAGAGTGAAATATTTCACATATTTCTATTCATTTTCATTATTATTTTCATATATATATATATATATATATATATATATATATATATATATATATATATATATATAAATTTTGTTTTTAGCTATGACCTTGATTAAACTCCTAGTGGGGGATGCCAGTGATTGTCTGCTGGCCAGTGACAAGCCAACAATCCTCCCCTTGATTGCCTTAAAATTGTAACAAATCTAAAATTTCTTTATTTTTTTTATTTGATCTAATTGATATTCTTTTTTCCAACATATTTAAGTTTGGTTCTTCATTAGTTATTAGCCAAATTCATCCAAATTGAGAGAAAGAAGTTCTTTGAAATGAGCCACTCTGTTGTAAAGAATCTCTATGAGCATAACTGAATTGAATCAATGGCACAAATTCATTTTTTTGACGATATTTTATTCATTGAGATGGATCCGTATGTTTAGGTTACTCATTACCCCCCATATTTAAATGTATTCTCTTTGTATTTGAACCTTTTTTTCAGAGGGAAAAAACGGGTTCGCTGAACATTGCACTAGGAACGCTTTATTTTTCTCACATTCTCCAACATTATTTCCTGTATCTCTACATGCTGTTTTAATTAACATGTCTCTCAAACTCACCTTTCTCTTTCAGAGTGAAAAATAGAAACAAAAGGACAAACGTGAGAAAATTCCTTTGCGTCATCCTTCCAAACTGGAAAAGCCCCATGATGTCATTTCTGATGCTAATGTCCTGATTTATTTCCACGTTAAGATGAATGTCCGTCTCATGTTGATAAACCTGAAGAAAATAATGCATAAATGGAAGGCGGGGGAAAAAAAGTTAAATACTTGCATGCCTTTTGAACACTAGCACTTTAGTGCATGTACATTCGAGCTCTCGTCTTTTGTGGTCACTCGGCTCGGCTGTGAACACTCATTCCAAAGGGAAGTCTGAGCTGCTTTTGTTGTCACATGAAACACCAGTTTTTAAGTAAATTATTGTACCTTATAGGCTGTCTTTGGTACTGTTGGATATTAACTCTTTTTTTTTTTTCCACAAGAGAAATGGATTCTGAAAACAAATTATGAATGTTTTAAATGGAAAGTCTGTGTCAAAACAAGAAGTCTAATAATCTATTGTCTTATGTAAATAGTAAATGGTAATAAACAAGAATGTGTATTTACAAGTCCCCCTCAGTTTTTTGGTGATTATGTTTTGAATCTGAAGCTTCTTTACTAACCTCAAACCTATAGTATTATCTTTCATTGTTTGGCTAATTAGTTCGAAAACGTGTGTAGTAATATTACATTATCTTAGATGATTATTATGTGTATAATTTATGGAAATTTAATCTGAATTCTTTACCTTTCTGTGGGTAAATCAGCCTTAAAGTAACAATAATTCATGTTTTTTTAGATAGAAAGACCAAAAAGAAACATCTTATCTTTGAAGTAATCTTTTTTGATGGAATAAGGCATGACACTAAGCATTTTCTCTGCATGTACGCCTATGTGACTAGCTGCCAGTCGGGCTGCAACACCTCCCTCCCCATAACATGCCACTACTAACTCAGGGCAGAGCAGCTAATTTAGACTTCTTTTGCAGGAGAGCTACTCAAACTGCTCTAATAAGTAAACATTCTGGTAAAAGTATTAGCCGTAAACATACACTGTTTGATACTAATGGTGAAACACTTTATTAATTGCTCAGGTAGTGTCAAACAGTACACCTGTCAGGGAAATTTAGCTTATTGCTCCTTTAAGACACAAAGAGAGATGGATTTTTTTAGATGCTCTTTAGGTTATAATTCTTTTAGAATCAACTCAAATAGATCAGAAAAAGAATCAGCAGGAGCAGGGTAACCAATGGGTTCGTTAAGGCAAAATAAATGACGGTTCCCCCTTCATCATTGCTGTGAGGCATTTGTTTGTTAATTTATACCTTCCAGAAGGATGTTTTATATCCCCTTTTACAACTAGGGATTTATAAGTTATATACGTTTTTTTGCACGGTATACTATTATTATTAGGCTACAGCTAGCCCGCTGGAAAAGATCTGGTAACCCCACCAAAATAAATAAACAAAATTAGAATAATCCTTTTTCATCAAAGTTAATATTCTTAAACACGTGGAGCACAACCAGTTCAATTAAAAATGTATTCTATATTAAAAAAAAATTGGAAATGGTTACAGATATACACTATAATTAGCACCTCTTCACTTTGAATTTTTATGAAAGCAGTACTTATTTAGCTAATTTTAATTATCAAATATTTAGACCTAAGATAATTGAAAATATCATGTGGTGTGATGTATTATAATGTATTTTCTGCCATTATTGTCATTATTTCATATCTGATTTGCAGTGCTGTAATTTCAAAGTAATTTTATGATGATATTCACCGGGGGGGACTTTCTCAACTTTGATTTAACTTGAAAATATAATTTGAGTCAAACAATCATCTGGTGAATCACAGCAGAGAGCTTTCTGTGATAAATATGTCCTAAATTGGTCATATCTGTGCTAAACTTAGGATTTGTATGATTTACTGCTGGGGTTTTTTTTATTGCACAAATACGTTTTCCCCCTACTGTTGTATATGCAACATTGTACTTAATTTCTAGAGAACACAAGAAAAAAAATATGAGTTAATTTATATAATGCATGTAATTTAAATAATTACAGGTAATACTTGATTTATTATTAAATTACTTAAAAAATAACCTTACATCTACTATCCAGATGTCACTGGTGAATTCAGTAACTTCACTGTTTTTCCTAGATTGGGAAACAAAATCCAGGAAATCGATTTTAACACGTCATATTACACTATACTCTCTGCCTCTCTGCATTTTTTGTATATTAATTGATTAGCAGAACACCAAATACGCATAATCCATGTTATTGTTGACCTTTGCAGATTAGAGAGTGGAGAACACATCTCTGCTTTTATTTGCATCTTTGTGCGTTAAAAGATGTAGGAGCAAAGGATGATCAATAGCACCCTCAGTTTAATACTTAGCCTCCCTTTAGCACCAGCAGAGAAAAGGAGCCGCCCATCCTAAGCTGTCACATTTTAAGTAAGTCAAAGGATTGAAAGGAACAAATGGAACCAAAAAAAAGAACAAGACCTGGATTTAAAAAGTATCTGTTTATCCTCAGGTTACTTTAAAGTACAACTTAAACAAATTCACTTTTAAAAATGACTGAAGGGAAAGTTATTGAAAAACAACCCTGTCTGCAATAATTCAAAACTACATTGATCTACTTGTTGAAAAGTGTAATGGAGTTTAATACATATAGAATACATAATAATGTTTCTAAGGGTCTTCAAATAATAAAGGTTTTCTAGGCAACAGCTTTACATTCTAATGTATTTAAAACTAAGGAGGCAATTGAGACCAGAACTTAGACCCAGCTTTAATCTGTAAGCATTTAGAACCAAAGAAATGCCTTCATTCAGTCTGACACTGGCTGCTCTATTGGCTCCTCAGTGAAACTGGAGTGAATCTGTGTATTTCCCACTGCGGACAGTCTGGGCCACCTGATAAACGGCTAACTCTGTTGCCATGAAGGTTTCTGTGAAACTGAAAATGATCTTGGATAGAAACTCCCCTTATTTCATTTGCTACGCTTAAACCAAGGGGTTCTCAGCATAGTGTGTGTAGGAAAAACAAAAAAAAAGATTAAGGTATTGCCATCTCAAGTTATTAACGGCAAAATGAATAAAGCAAGCCTAGATTACTAATCTTATTAGAGATGTCTTGTTAAATGTAAATTATACTGGATTCAAAGCTCTTTTTATATAAAATTAAAGCTGGTAGAAGTTACCAATTATCTGGTTAATTGAAGAATAATTAGTGTGTTATATTAGACTTATTTCATATGCTTATTTTTATGTCTGACTATAACAAAAAAATAATCCTTATACTGGCTTGTATGCTCCTTTAAAATAGGTTTTAGTTTACAAATAATGTTGAATTATTTCAATGTTTTAAAGTTTTAAATGAACAACATAAGGAGCTGTTCAGCATTTGGAGAATTGAACTGGACCATAACAAGTCAGCAAGATTTTATTTGGATTTCCATGACTGGACCTATGGTTCTATGAGGTTATTTCTAAGTGTCCTTGAGAAAAGCAGGTAACATTCAACATCTAAGGAAGGGTGGCAGAGAAGAACATCAAATGACACCATAGACATTAATAAATGAGCTCCTGCTCAGATCATTTATCATAAACCTAAAACACACCCATAGGAGACCAGAAAAATGCTTTAGATTCAGTTCACAGCAGATTTGAACCCTGTGTCTTTTAAATGAGTTTGTGTTCACGCTGATCCGTGACTGTGCCTACAGATTACAGTGCAGAGTGCAGGATTACAGTGGGTCAGGGGGGACAGACACAGAGAACATAAATAAGAAGATTGCATCCTCTCAAAAGTCAAATCCTCTTTCATTATGGTCATACATGTGCAATCTGATGCATGTATGTCACGCAAGATACAGACCTCTAAGATACACTTTGCGAGTTATTATATAATGGGTTTAACACAAGTGAACTAAACTAGAGTGAAAGAAGAAGGGACAAGGATGTTATGAAAATGGTTACCCACAACTTAAAGTACCCGAGTTGCACGATTTAGTTATCTAACATTTATATCTACATGATCTCATATACGTCCCTCATTAATCATTAAGCCTATTGCTAAAATAAAGGAAAATGATCTGTGGTGGCTGCAGAGGTGGTGCAGGGGAGGGGATAAGCATGTGATGCATGTGTCCATGTGCAGAGGCTTTGGTCCTCAGTGTTTGTCATGATCTTGGTGCTAATGTCTGGTCTGATTACTCATTTCATTCACCTGCCTTACTCCGCCCAGTTTTGATTACCACTCATCTGATCCACCTGATTTAATCTCTATTTAACCAGCCATCAAACCAGTCATCAGTGATAGATTATTCAAGCCTTTGATGAGAGTTCTATAGTGTTCCTGTGTGTTGTCCTGAGCCGCTCTGCCTCTGTACCTCTGAGCCTGCCTGTCCCCATTCTGATCACTTTGTCTTCGGACTCCTGCTCGATACCGAACTTGGAACTGATTCCTGGCATCGTCCTTCAGTACCTCTTCATCTCTATGATCTCCTGGCCCTGAATCCTGAGCATGTCCTCGAGACACGCTTTGGCTTCGCCTTCTAGATTATCCTGCCTTACTTCATCTGCTCGGTTCTGATCTCCAGGCTGTTCTCCAGTCTCCGGGACTTCAGCGTCTGGAACTCTCTGGGCAGTTCCCTCAGCATCTTGTTGTCACCCGATGGCTGGAACCAACCTCATCCTGGCACAGACCACCTCACGTTCATTATCATCCTCCGCCAGATAGACATGGTCACTAAGCTGTATTCCTGCCTTAGAAGCTGACACTGTCATCTGCAGTTCTGTTTTAAAAGAGCATTTTGTGAAACCTGCCTCTCCGCCATCTGAATATCATAAAGACCAAGTAAAATAAAAAAAAATATCTCAGGAATGAAGTTCTGCAGAAGTTCAAAGTAGAGCTGAGTTATAAAAGAACCCAAACTTTACCTTTTGATTTCATCATCTGAGAATATACAGAGCTTGGCATGACTGAAAAGCACTGAAATCAAAAAGCTGTAAGAAGTTCAACTTCTGTTTGTAACAGACCATGTAGAAATGCAGCAAACTTGTAAAGTAATGTGCACCGGTCAGATGAGATCTAAGTTTGAATTTTGGCCCACATGCAAAACACTGTGTGCATAGAGGTAACACTGCACATCCTCTGAAAATACAGACCCCAGCAGGAAACATGGTAGCAGTGTTGAAGGAGCTGGTCAGAGATGCTGGGAGGATGGATGAACCAAGAGTCCAAATAAGGAAGAAACCCTGTAAGAGCTGCAGTTTTTAAAAGATTCATGTGTTAAAATGTTGTAAAATTGTGTTAAAATCAATTTAAAATCCAAACCTGAGTTTAACTGAGTATTTGAGGTAAGACATGAATAAAGATGTTTACAGAGTATTCTCTTAGTATACTATGTGTATTCTATGTGCTCACAGTATTTAATCTGACAACATCTAAGATATTCTACTCAAAAGAATAGGGAAAACAATCTGCGGATTTCTGTGGAAAAAGTTAAAAAGTATGAATGCAAGGCACTATGGTCAATTATCAATTTTATTATGTATTTAGGTGTTATTGTCAAACCCACATCAAATAGCTTCTTATCTTTATGCATCTTCATCAAAAGCAAGAGAACCTTGTTCTCACGTTCATCAGAGGGAAGAGGAAAAGAGTAGTTGTTTTTTGTTTTGGTTTTTTAGCCTTTACAGTTTGAAATCAAATGAGTGAGTGAAAAACTTCTTCAGAGAGCTTTGGGAAATTAGAGGGATTGATAAATTGATAAAGCAAAGACTAGAGGAGCCTAGGATACCTATAATGAATAATGAATGCTTCCCCAGCTGCAGGCTGAAGCTGCTGATGTCTCTGTGTGGGTCAGCAAAGTTAGGAAGATGCTCTGCTTTTACTTTCAGCTGCCCTGAGAGGAACCCACCACTGCTGAATAATTTACACTGAATCCTCTGTTCACTCAGAGAAGAACGCTGATGCTATCTGGAGACGGGTCTGCTCCTTTTATGTCAGATGTCAGCAGCAGCAGGAAATAGGTCACACCTACAGAAAGAAATAAAGATAATATAGATGAGACTAAGACCTAAGCTATTGTTTTTTTAACTTTTAGTTGAACTCTGTTAATATTTAATATTTGTGTTTTTGCATTGTAAGCAGTTTATATCATTTTAGTTGTAATCTTAAAAAAATGCAAATTATGATTTGATACCTCAACCTCATCAAACTGCCACCTTAACAGGGTAGAGGGGTTTCAGTGCCCAGTGATTCCAGAGGCTATGTTGTTGAGGGTTTAAAGGACCCTGTTCATTCTCCCAGGCAAACATACTCTGGGTGACAGGTAAGAAAGAAAAAAAAAAGAGTGGTTCAAAAAGCCCCTATGAAGACCACAAAATCAAGGCATGTGATGCCTCCCTGTACGGCAGAGCAGGGACCTAAACCTAGGGCCAAGCTGGGGGTTGGGGTTCACCAGCGATCAACTGGTGTTCGGGTTCTGCCTCTCGGGACCTGGCCAGGCCGTTCCACCACTACCTGCAGGAGAAACCATGAGGGACCTATGCAAAGCGGATTGGGCAGCAGTCAGAGGGGGGGCCTCATCCATCCACAGATGTTAAATTGGCTCTGGAGATGTGGAATGTCACCCCACTGTGGGGAAAAGGAGCCTGAGCTGCTGTGGGAGATCAAGCAATACTGGCTAGAAATAGCCAGGCTCACCTTCACTCAGAGCCTGGATATGGCCGACAACTCTGTGAGAGAGACATGGTGGGCCTGTTTGTCTCCCCTAGGGCCTGTGTTTATCCCAGCAGATGAGAGGGTCCCACCCCTGCCTTCAGGTAGGGGTGTGAGGTCTCTGACTGTTGCTCCAGCCAATGGTTTGAATGGCAGTACAGAGTACCAGACCCTCTTAGCATCCCCAGGGGGCAGCATAGAAAGGGCCCCCCACATTTTAGGAGGGGTAAGCTGTAAGCATTTGCTTAGCAACCACAAAAGTAAACATTCAGACAGCAATCTCAGTAGATGTTGGTCAGAGTCATAAAGATTTATTAATACCAAGAAAACCTTCTACCAAAAAAATAAGGGCAGATTTGACAAAAGCTTTGCACTAATCCACAGGGGAAAGAGTGCCAGGCTAGGGAGAGGCTACAGCAGACAGTGGCAAGCAAGAGAGGCTAATTGCGGTGGATCAAGGGAGCACAGCGGAAAATCGTATAAGTCCACCATGTAAACAAAAAGCACTGAAGGAGGGGGAGAGGTTACGGCTGACCAAGGCTAGTGTTTGGCTAAATGCAGGCAACGGAAGGAGTACAGCGGTGGATCGGAGAAGGATCCAGACAGCGCAGGGGAGAAAGAGGAAGAGAAGTATGGAATTGGACGGTGTCTGCTCTGGAGGTAGGACAAAGAAACAGTTCTTCTCGAGCTAAATTGAAACAGCTTTTTAAAAGCAACAAACAAACCTCTTCAGGGAATTCCCCACTTCATCCTTTGTCTATATTATTTTCCCTGTCTTCCACTGTGATTAAAAAAGCTTGTTTTCTTTAAAGGAAAAGTGGCATCAGCAAGGAATAATCAATGGATCAATATCTATACCTAAAACTAATACGTTTGTGGTGATTTAATTAATTTAGCATTAATCAGTAAAAAAGATAAAAACAATAACTTTTGTCATGATCACCGCATCAGGGACTGGCCGTTTTTGCCCAAATATAGTTACACCTCACTCCTTACATTTTCCGGCAGTGATGTCACGAGCGCCATTCTCTCCGCTTTGTAAGCAAAATCAGTGGGAACTACTACACACCCCTGCAATCAACAACAATTACCTAAGATTTCGAGGGCTTCTGCATTGAAAATCTATAGTTATTCTGACGCAATACATCGGATAAAAGTGACAAAAAAATTAGCTATTTCACCTTTCCAATTAATGATCCACCACAGGTAGGTCGTTGGATTGTCAACTTGAAAAGGGAGGATTTGCTATGAAAAAACACGTAATATGTAGCCAACATTCCAAAGAAGAATGTTTTCAAGATGACTTGGATAATAGAGCGTTGTGACAAACACCAGATCCAGCACTGGGACTTGCTCAACAGCCGATACCGCACCGTGACGTCACAAACCGGTAGGTGGCAGTGGTGTTCTTTGACAAACATGGATGTCTCCAGTAAAGCACATTTAAATGAAAATTACTCTTAATTAAAAAGACTTTAAACAGTACCGGTATGTAACAATTTCATATTTAAATTACTTTCAGAAGTTTGGATTCTGAATTTGACCGGATTTCTCCTTTAAAATAATCTCATCTCCCTCGATCCTGTATCTTGAGTTGTGAGTCATTGCAAAGTAAACCAGCTGAACTGTCTTCCTGTTTCCTGCTAACTTTTCAGCTAGTAGAAACTATCAGGCTATTTTACCAAAACCGTTTTTGTTTATGTCCTATAACTGTTTTTAATGGACACCCTAATGCCAGTCAGAATGCAGTATTCATCCAGACAATGTTTTACCTAATAATGACTTTTATTTCCAACTTTAGCCTGAAATTGTTTTGCTAGTAAGATGAAGAGTGCAGCCTCAAGAGGTGAGGTTTCCTGCAGAGTTTCCCCGGAACAAGCACGCGTGTGTGATGTATAGGGCCCTCGTGGATCACTATTTGTACATGTAACATGTTAAACATATGCGTGAGGAAGAGATAATGAGCGTCTGTATGAAGTAAAGCTGCTCATATAAGTATTTATTGCGTGTGTGGACTATTTTCAAAATAACACCATTGTGATTTGTAATTTAAATGGTGCATAACCACAGAGTTGTTTTTTAACCCCATGCTATCGGCAGCTGACCCCCTGTAGCTCTGTCCATGGTGCCAATCCAGACATCAACCATTATACATTAACTGTCTTTTCAACAGGAGTTTGATTATATTAACATAGTTTTAATACATTTTTTTGAAACTATATTGCCTTAACAGTCTGAAACCCAAAGAAATCCCATCTTAATATTGCTTTTGTTTCATTTAAATTTCCTTTACATAAATTCAACCACATATATCTTAAAGAAACTCCTCCCACATCCAACAAACTCCCACTTGAGCACTGCAGGCATGGAGGATTTATCCCAGCCCTGAGGCTTTTTGATGAGTTTTTAACCTCTATCTCTCTCATAGATTTCTCATAAATCTCTCATAAATTTTGTTTTAGTTCCATGAAAGATTGCAGTCATGCAGCTTCGGTTTGCTATTGTCTTGTATGAACCATATAGAACCCTCAGATCATCAGAGACCTGTTCTCTCCGAGGGCAGCATCCCACTTCCATCCTCCTAACTGAAAAAATTTAACTACTTACTACATTTGTGCTACTAGCATGAAGACTGCTCTCATTGTTTTTTTCCTCTGCTGAATAATCTAATTTCTTCCTGTGTGGCAGAGTGGTTTTCCTGGAAAACATTTATCAGACATCCTGTGTTCTCCACTAATGAGCTACAGTATGATTCATCAGTTTGAAGCATGAAACATTACTCTTACACCATGTTTATGACATATAGTCAGATGTACTGTGTTTTTGCTTGCATCATTTGCAGCTTTTAGATGTTAAGAAATAAATATTTTATCTTTATCTGATTTTGAGGTTTCACTGTTTTCTTCTGTTAAATAATAAATGGCCTTTACTTGTATAGCGCTATTTCAATATAGGAGACTTGACCAAAGCACTTTACACTGCTTCAGTCATTCACCCATTCACACACACACACACACACTGATGGTGGCGAGCTACATTGTAGCCACAGCTACCATACAAGCTTGAAGTTGGAAGGAAAATAATGCATGGTTTAATTTATTTATTTATTTGCCAATGAACAAATAAACACAGTGGGACACATCTGTATTCAGTTCCCAATAATAAGTACTCTACTAATGTTTTTGGAGTGTTCCTGTCAACAAAGCCGCATTAGAAAATGTAACAGAAGAAAACCTAAGTTATTTAATGATTATAAAAAAAATTCTGATTGCCTGAATATTAGTCTGGATTTTAACCACTGTGGTTTGTCGGCAAGTAGGATCCCCTTCTTTCCCACAAATGGAGAAAGCTTAATTTGTGTTTGCTGTACAGTGACAGCTTAACGGTACATGCTGACAGGTTGCCTTCGTCCCCAAAACAAAGTGTAGCAAAAAAATAAAATGCACCTCGTGTTATATAAGCAATCTAAGGCAAAACATTAAAAAACTTTGGAAATTCCTCCAACTCCTCTGTTTTTTGATCCATTAGGGGGTTTAGTTAGTTCTAGGCCCCTCTAGCAGGGGATTTTACGGTTAATGTTTTACAGCACTGAGGAAGGCTCAGATATAGGGTATATTTAGAAGGATAATCCTTCCTCAGCGTGTTCATTAGATCTGGGGAGAGAAAAGTCAGGATCTAGAAAATATCAAAGTGAAGCTTCAAGCTAATAAACAGTGAATTTGGTTGCTGTGAATCAGATCACATTCCCACTCGGGTGATGCCATTTGGATTTTGCACTGGAAAAAACCTTTCAATAAAATTAAGTTCTTGATTTCAACTCTTCTGGTTGTGTGCTTCACATCAATCAAACACACTGAAGACATGGGACATGTTTTTGCCCAACTGTACGACAGACTCAGGATAACTGTAACAAATCCTATATCTGATGACACCCATCATGGTGAACTTCCAAAAAAACTACCGTACAAATGTGAACTGATTAAACTTTACTCTATTGATCACACATTGGAGGAATTTATCTCTGCATTTAAGCCATCCCCTTGGGGAGCAATGGGCTGCCATCGTGGGGTGCCCTGGGAGCAGTGTGGGGTTAAGGGTCTTTCTCAGAGACCCAGAGTGGCAGTATGCAGAACTATTAGTCCAGCCACGTGTCCTTATCTACTTTTTGCGTCACTTTTGTCTTCCTTTCATAAAAAAAAAGATGTGAAAGGGAACCAACCTTTAGGAGATCTGGATAATAAACTCTGACATCCTGTACTGTATCTTCAAAGGGTCAAGATAAGGTTTTTGCAGGATACTAGGGTAGTAAAATCTGCTTAAAAGCGGCCACGATGGCGGGGGAGTCAGCTCACATGAGGGTCAACATATTCTAAAGCATATTCTTCTAATTATTAATAATATATATATAATAATGCCCAAAATGTTCTACAACAGGCTAACTGGTTAGCGTATTGTTCTGGTCCTGTGGCCTACAGAAGCTAGTCACTGCTCGCTTGTTGGTTTATTATCTGGTGAATCTGATTAATTGCATTGCTCCCATCACACTGCTGTTGATTCAGTGGTAATTGTTGGATAATTTAGTGAATAATAATATAGGGAAATTACCTAAAGATTCTACGGAACAATAATTATTGTTACATTGACCAATAATGGGGCAATGAGAGTGAGACCTGGAGGGGCGTGGTTGGGAGGAATGGCCGCCCCGATCTGAACTCGAGTGGTGTTCTGTTGTTGGACTTCTGTGCTCGTCATGGATTGTCCATAACGAACACCATGTTCAAGCATAAGGGTGTCGATATGTGCACTTGGCACCAGGACACCCTAGGCCGCAGTTCGATGATAGACTTTGTCATCGTTTCATTGGACTTGCGGCGTATGTCTTGGACAACTGGGGTGAAGAGAGGTGCGGAGCTTTCCACTGACCACTACCTGGTGGTGAGCTGGCTCCGGTGGTGGGGGAGGATGCCGGTCAGACCTGGCAGGCCCAAACATGTTTTGAGGGTCTGCTGGGAACATCTGGGGGAGTCCCCTGTTAGGCGGGGCTTTAACTCCCATCTCCTGCTAAACTTCGAACACACCCCGGGGGAGGTGGGGGACATTGAGTCCGAGTTGACCATGTTCCGTTCCTCCATTGTCGAGGCGGCTTATCTGAGCTGCGGCCGCAAGGTTGTCGGTGCCTGTCGTGGCGGCAACCCTCGAACCCGTTGGTGAACACCTCCGGTGAGGGATGCTGTCAGGTTGAAGAAGGAGGCCTATCGGGCCTTTTTGGCCTGTGGGACTCCGGAATCAGCTGATGGGTACCGGCGAATGAAGCGGCATGCAGCTCGGGTGGTTGCTGAGGCAAAAACTCGGGTGTGGGAGGAGTTTGTTACACCAACTCTGCTGCTGATTAATAATGTTTTCCAGTGATTAAAATAAGTTAATCATCATTGTGAATTTATCTAAAGAAATAATTAAAATCAATAATTTTTGCTACATCAAGGAGTCATTAAACTTGCTGATATATATTTTTTTTTTTTTTACATTTTTAGAAACACCCTTAAAAAATGACTTAGACTTCCACAAACTTCTTGGCTTCAAATTGTGCTTAAAAGTTAGTTAATAAGCATTTGGATCTCACTCTTGGTGAAGTGTAGGACTATAAGAGGAGATTTCCAACATGTTTGCTGTGCTGCAAAGATGATCATCTATGATGTGTCTTGAAAATTCAAAAACCCAAAACATGGGCCAATCACACATATTTTTTTTAAGAGTAGTTCTTTAATTTATGTTTTAGATATATAGGCACAGAGGCTGGGACAACTAACATTTAAAAATGAGTAAAAGTATTTTAAGTTTCCCTGAAGATCCAATGAAAAAGGAGCCCTGCTGTCTAAAAAACTCAAAGACAAACCAGGACACATTTTAATGAGAAGTTTTCGATTGTCTTCAAGCAAATTAACATCTTCCTGCTGCTCCTGAAACAATCTGTCAAACTTGAGGCTTGAATTACCAACGCCTGCAGCTTTTAGCAAAAGCCTCAACCAGACAATAAGCAGAACAGTTGGACATGAGGTTGTTATGGCAACGATACAAACCATCCACGGGTTTGGACAGAGACAAATGAAGAATCAGCAGCCTGGACGACCTATTAGCTATCTGTTAGACAGCGGCTCACACTGCGGACGCAGCAGGAGCTGTGAAAACGTTCACGCTGGGATAGCAGCAACTCCTGCAGAAGCGCTCCATTGTGGCTTTATGTGTAGACAGAAATCTCACCAGATTCCTAAAAGTCAACATAACTAATGGAAAACTTAATCAAATTTAAAAACAAAAACAGTTATTTATAGAAGCTCCTGCATGTAGAATTTTGCTAACCATGAGAAAATAGATAAGATGTTCATGTTGTTTTCAAAACATACAGGAATGACATGAGATCAGCATTTCAGGCAGCAATAAATACCTTGCTTCGATTTCTTGTGGCCTAAAAGAGCTGAAGCAAAAGTCAAATGTTCATTATTTCCTCACAAGATGTGTCTCTGGTCAAACAGACCTGAATTAGAAGGGTTAGCTCCTCAACATGTAGGCAGATTCTCCTGAGTCCTGCTACTCATCTTATAATTTCATTAATATCTGTAACAGAGATATCCAGATACACCGCTCTTTAAGAATTGGGGTTTTTCAACTGTGTTATAGGAAGATCAACAGGACTCATGGTTGCAGCCAGATTTAAGGTCTCTATTTCTTAGGAATAAAGCCATATGCATAGTTGTTGGTTCTTTTTCTCTTATACTCTAGAGTTTTTGGTAGTAATTTCAAGTGTCCTTAGAAACTCAATTCCTCGTTAATAAACAGGTTGATTATTTAAAGAAACATCTAAAAGTTTTTCTTAAAGCTACAGTGTGTAATAATTACATGGATATACAGTCAGAAATGTAATATATTATACATAACTATGTAATTTATCATCATCTACGAGCTCAGCCTCTTAACCTTAATATTTGCGTTGCCTTAGAATTCGTTATTTATAATTACATAGGAGCGGGTCTCGCAGCCGTGGAGGCAGACATCTTTGCGCTACGGCAGCGCAGAGCCAACAAACTAGCGATTGCGAGATCGCCAAAACGTCACAACGATGTAGAAAAAATAACGGGTATATTTATTATCTTAAGTCTACATGAAACCTATACCCTACACAGACTAATGAAATACTATCTGTAAAATTATCTATGTAAACAAACCTCATCACTTGAGAAGGTAGGTGATGCGGACGTCGTGGAAGACATTTTGTCCCGTAACGCTCGCCGTACTGTTGGAGGGGAGAAGCGGTGGGGGGGAGATGTTCATGTTGCTGCAGTCTACAGTCTGACCGCTAGATGTCGCTAAAAGTTACACACTGTAGCTTTAAAAGATTAATCTATACCTTGTTTTCTGATTAACAAATAGTTACACATTATATATGTTAAATTCGTTTTTTTTCTTATTGTGAGGGAAAATTTTGTTGATTTTTACGGCTTTGGTTCAGATTTGCCCATGAAACTATCACATGTAAAATGCCCAGTGAGCTCCAAGTTCAGTTACACCATCTGTCTTTGCTATTCATGAAGGAACACAAAAGAAAACCTTAATTAAGTGCCTTATTAATTCCCTCCTTTGTTTCTGGAGTTTGCCTCGGACAACTCTGGCACAAACCCAGCAGCACGCATTCATCCACTTGGTTCATGTCCCAGCAGCCCAAATACTCACTCTTGGAAGAGTGAAACTCTAGGGAAATGAAACAAAGCATTTTAGAAGTTTTTTGGGTACTCCGTATGGAGCGGTTGCAGCAGCGCATAATTAAATTGAGGGGGATTGCTGAGATTTTATAGGATATTTGAATGAGATTTCACACAGCAAATAATTGTAATATAGCTATGAATTGCTTAGTGATCGCAGGCTGTAAGAGCTAAATATTGTGAAGTTCATGTAACTACTTTCTGATCGTGCAAATACACAACCTACTAATTGAACAGTTTTAAAGGAATAGTACACCCAAAACATGATTAGCCTTCATTTTCTACTCACCCCCATGCTGAACAACACTCTGGAGTACTTTTTTGATATCTCAAATGCATCTGGAGATCTAGGAGGCTTCTTGCTGTCTGCTGACATTCAAATAATGGAGGTCTACGGTGCCCGAGACAGAAAGGTCCATAAAAGTCCACAAAAACGTGTCAATATTCCTCCATACTGCTCGTCCAATGTATTCCAAGTGTCCTGAGTGGGTAGCATCCAGAATTTACTCGAAACGAAGTCATTTAGAATGTTTTTAGAGAAAATGAAGGCTAATCATGTTTTGGGTGTACTATTCCTTTAATGATCAAAGAAGAAGGCACTCTTTTCCAGAGTTAAAAATATAACATAGGTCACAGATTAGC
Organism: Cyprinodon tularosa; assembly: GCF_016077235.1. Lineage (NCBI taxonomy): Eukaryota > Metazoa > Chordata > Actinopteri > Cyprinodontiformes > Cyprinodontidae > Cyprinodon > Cyprinodon tularosa. Next base: position 1,743,809 of record NW_024038996.1, on the reverse strand, counting down.
AGACCAGGGTCAGAATCTGGACCCACCTGCTGGCTAATCCAGACCCATTCTGATTTAAAACATTTATAAATTACAGCATGTCGTCTGACAGCAGTGTCTAATTTGACTTGCGCCGCTTTTCCTGTTTGTACGGTAAAGCCCTCCAAAGCGTCCGGCACCAGGCTGCACGTGATACAAATTAGCCAATGAGCTGCTGTCAGTCTGGGTTGCTGCTGCTAGTTACGTTTAGACACAGCAGGCAAACCTGTGGCAAGCTGGGTGGGAAAGAGGTGGGAAAGAAGGAGAAGACAATGAGAACAAGGTAAAGAAAGTGTGGACTGCTGGAAGAATTGTGGTTAACTGGTTAAAGGAAAATAAAATGGTGTGCTCTAAGATGACCCTGCACATTTTAAATATGTTTGGCTCAACCTGCTGCTGTGAAACAAGATTCTCCACCATGAACATAATCACAAATAAACACCGTCCAGGCTTCAAATAAGCACCTTGCTATGTGTTTGAGAATGGCTTTGTTGCCCAGGTTTAAAGCTTTGCAGGTCAGCCTTAAGCCCACTGCTCTCATTAAGCAATAAAAAAGAAGCAGTCAGTTCAGTTGTTTTATTAAATATGAGAATCAGGAAATTGTCTACATATCAAACTGAATGATTGTTGCTCTCTACTTCAAAAAACCCTTCAGATTTTAAAATGGAAAAAAGATTTTTTTATTATTATTATTTACAAAGTCAATGTATAACATGGATGCATAAACACCTAATTTTATTTTAGTGTTAAATTCAGTTTAAGATAACAGATTAAAATTAAAAATGTCTCTGGACCTTTACTGGTTGTTGATTTTCTTTATTCGGACCCCACTGATTTTTAATTGCTTACCCCTGGAATATAGCATCATCCTCAACGTCTCTTAGATCATCATAATTTTTTCCTATTAGTATTTGATTATTAGAAGTATATATACTATGGTTAATATTTTGAGTAAAACTGTATCCTTCTTTATTTACTTTAGTTGACATAATATTAAATGTAACACACATCATGTGTGAACCCGAGCAAGACGGCTGGAACCTGAGCTAGATGGCTCCAGACAATTAACTTTTTTTTTTTGCACCGTGTTTTTTTTCTCCCACACTGTTTATATTTGATCACTGCTGCACTTTATGGAATGGAAATTTACTGTCTGAAAAGCTTTACAAAATTGTCATTTTGTGTACATTCTGTGTTTACAAAATGACAATAAAGGTTGTATAAGTCTAAGTTAATGAACAATCAGTCAATTAATGAATTAATCAATTAATGAACGGAACATTAGTGATCAGTGGCAGGAGTTAATTTCTCTTGAATCCTGTGCCTTTAAAAACCTCAGAGCGGTATTCACAAAAAATATGGTAGAGTGAGGCATACTTCTACATGTTCTATGTCTTAAAAGTAAAGCATACTGTAGATGTATTATATATTACACGTTTATTAAGCAAAACCTTTTATTTTGTGTATAGAATTGGACTGGCTGAAGGAATGATAAAACATTTCCGATCTAATGGACACTTTCATGTGCTACTTTGAATACTTTGGTTTTCATCAAACCAGTCATTCAGTATTTTTTGCATCTTGATACAAATCCAGTTAGAAGCTCCCAGTATGGGTCCCTATTAGGGCTGCAACTAACAATTATTTTGCAAATCGATTATCTGTCGATTATTTTTTCGATTTGTTGATTAATAGCCAAAGGTCCCTTAAAGTAGAATTTTTACAAAAATTAAACCAGATGAAAATAAAACTTTTCCAATAGAGGAGTTTTGGATCGGGCAAACTGACAGAGTGTTTTTATCTTCATGCAAAATATTTACATGTTTTTTTTTACAATATTGGTATAATTGCTGCTCTAAATGGAATGCTCTGTCAGCTACAGGTGTGTATTAAGAGTCTCTACGTTCCAGTTAATGATTAATCGATTACTGAATTAGTTGACGATTATTGTAATAATAATCGATTAATCGTGATAAATCCTATTGTTTAAGCCTTACTGCCCTTACTGTTTTCCATCAAAGCCACAGCTTTTAATATTAACTGCAGCCCAGATGATAGTTCCTCTGCTCTCTGCTCCTCATGATGACGCTGGTGATGCAGCTTAAACCTCCATGTAATTCATTGCAGGCTGAACAACAGTGTTCAGATTTAAACTTAAAACAAGCTGATTTTGTTGTAGGCCTTAACTTCAGCCTGTGGTCATGCTGCTTCAACAGCTTTCTGTGCAAACACACAGCACAGATGTTCTGCAATGGGGTGTGTGCCTGTTGTAGTCATTTTCTGGCAATGAATTTTGCGTGAGCCAAAATATATTTTTAAGGCTTGTTTTTCCTTTGATTAGCTTTCAGAGTATGGTAGAGCAGGTGAATAAAGTGGTTGTTTTTGTCCATACTCTCCTGTCTCTAGTAGTGCGTCAGTGAAATTAGAGAATAAAGTAGCCACACATTTTAGAGATGCATAAAGCCAGTTTGATTAACAGGAGAATGCACAAATCAGGCAGGAATACTGCAGTCTGACTTTGGAACAAGAAACTAAAAAATATAAATCAAGAATCATCAACACTGCTGGGGGGGTTAAGAAATCACTTAATCTTCCATTATAGTTTATAGCGGTTTTCATCTACTTTATTAATCACACAAGCTACGAAAATCACTCAAAATAAACTCTACGGTAATGTTTACAATGTTTATATCTTCAAAGTCAAACAAATGAGGAATTATGGAAAAGAGCAAAGGCAAGCTCCAGTACTAATAAAGTCATCTGACAGGCTTCCATCCATATATCACCCATCATATATCGGACTCGACTTAAGAGGAAAGGAGATCGGGCCTTCTCTGTTGTTACTCCAGTTCTGTGGAACCGTTTACCTCTTCAAAGGAAATCTGCCCACAGCCTGGATCATTTTAAATCGCTTCTTAAACCTTATTTTAATTCTCCAGCTTTTAATTGAAGCAGTGCTTCACATTCTGTTTTGTTAATTGGTGTCTTTCCTGTAAAGCACTTTGGTGCAGTTTTATACCTGTTTTTAAAGTCCTATATAAATAAATTTGACATTGACATAGACATTGACACTCCTTCACATAAAGTTAACAGTCATAGCTAGTTTTTTTTTTTTATCAAAAGAATGCATTTATCAAAAATAATACATTCACAAAACATTTAGAGTGGTGCGAAATAAACATATCAATTTTACTGAAAAGAGAAAATATTGCCTATATAAATAATTGTTTTATAAATTTTGAAGGGTCCAAAATAAATGAATATATATTTCTTGCCACTTGAGGAAATAAAGTGATTTAGAGGCTTCACCATGGAGGCTGCTGCTTTTCTCCTGAGCAGGTAAATGTTTGCATTAGCAGACCTGGCAACCAACAGTAAGGAGAGCAAATACTGGCCACAAGTTACACTTAGCAACAAAACACCAGATACAAAAAGAGAAGAGAATAATAATTTTAAAAAGTAAGCAAAGAAAATAAAGAATATATATGTTTTATGCATTAAGAATAAAATGTAAAATATTAAGAGTAAGCACAAACAATGCAGTGAAAAAAACACGGAAAATAAGTAATTAAAGTAATTATTTAAAAATTAAAAATCTAAAAGGAGATATTTTCAATGAAGGATAAATTTTAGTATTCTAAATTAAAAATATAAATTCAAAAATAAAGCAATAGCAAGTCAGAGGAAAAGACAAAAAGGAAAATTTGTATGTCGTAAAAATTAGTTATAAATAAATAAAAAATTGAAGTAAAAAACAAACAAAAAATATATATATGCGTCATTTAATTCTCTTATGCTCTTCGTATCAGATGGTAACTTTGTTTACAACTATTTAATATAAAGTTTAAAAAGTTTGAAGCCTTCCAGCCTTTTCAATTCTAGATAATTTTCCTAAAGTTTGTAATTTTCGTTTGCTTTAAGTAGTTAAATAAATAAAATGTTAAGAAAACAAAAGGTGAAGTGTCTGGTTACCAAACATCTACAGGAAGAAGAAAAGGAGGGTGGGATGAGGAGGAGTTGGCAAAGATGTTGTCATGGTTACAAGCAGCCTGCCTGCTGGGGGTAATGATGTAACATTTCCTCACTGTCCTTCTCTGGCATGGAGGAGACAAACAAAGGGGATGTCTCCACTGAAAATCTGAGCCAGTCAAACTTCTTTGTGCGTTCTTGGCCATTTTAAGTCAGCTGTTCTGTTTAACTTATATATAAAACATCTGTTTTACCATAACACCATCTTATTTACAAGTTTCCTTAAAACTGCTGCTAATTGTTTCCCAGGAAAAGGCTGTAGAGGTTGATTCCTACCACATGGGGGCGACATTCACCTCTTAGTGTTAATAAGGTGGAACAACTAGAAGCACAAGGAGGACAGACTTTATTGTGAGCAGGTCATGGAAAATAATGCATTGTGAAAATATACACAAAGTTTCAGCAGAAAATACAAGAAAATAAATCATTTAAAATCTGCAATATTTTGGCCCAAAAATCTACAAAATAAACCGCAACATTTTCTTTGGTTATTTATTATTATCATTATTATTATTTAAATGTCTTTATCTGAGCGGAACAGAGCAGATTTAACAAATCCAGCTGCTTAGATTGTCTTCATCAGTACTGTTGCATAATCACAGAACAACGAACAAGATAAAGATGTTTCCTCAGGTAGCTGCTTCGCTCCTCTGGCTGAACAACACCTCCACCACCTTGGGGTCTGACAGAGTAGAGAGGTCCCCCAGGTCCCTCTCATTGCGAGCAACTTGGCGGAGTATTCGCCTCATTATCTTTCCTGAGGAGGAGGGAGGAGCAGAGGATGAGCATTTCAGAGGAAAACAAAGGAGGCCAGAGGGAGGAAGAGGTTGCAGGAGGTACCTGAGCGCGTCTTTGGCAGTGCTGGGGCGTTTTGAATGAAGTCTGGCGTGGCAATTGGTCCGATTTTCTCTCTTACTAAAGTAGTAGGAAGAAGATGTATATTTAACATATATTCAGAATTAATCAAAGATAAATTCTGAATATATACTAATGTAATAATCAGGAAAAAAATCAGCCAAACCAATCCTTCAGTGAACTCCAACTCTGTATACTAGAAACTCTGTTGTAGCAGCATTAAAACAGCTAGCAATTTGTTTTTTTATTTAAAACACAAAAAAAATAGCAACAAAAAACAATTATTCTCTCCGTTTAAAGCAGAGTACATATGTGACATCTGATCTGTCATTTTGTTCTTTAGAGAATTAAAATGTTTTTCTCTGCCATAGCAGAGTCCAAACGTAGACTTGATCCTCTCTGTCAAACATCTTCATAACGCCACAGCTCCTCATAGCTAGTTGTTTTTTCCACATGGACTAGATTGACTTTTATTTTCGACGGAGAGCAAAATGCATGGATGACAGAATCTTTTTGAACTCTGTGTTACACTGCATCCATCTTGGCTCCACGCTGGTACAAGCTCTGCAGTAAATAGGCATCCATTACATACAAAGAGAGTGTCAGCAGTCTCTGCAGGGCCACACCAGAGACAGAAATGTCCAAAAATATCCATAGAAAGAAAATGTTCTCGAAGGCCTTATAAGTTCAATAACTATAAAATTATATCTAGAATGCCTAGTAAATAGAGAGCCACCGACCCAATACCTTGATCAAATATCGGCTTTCATATTGACTAATTAGCTGGATTTGATTTCAGCGGTTTGATATCAAATATTGGAGATCTGATGCAGTGCACTTCATAGGAATTGGTATTTCTTTCTTTTTGTTGCTTATCTGTTAGTAAATAATATAAAGTACATTTACATCTGTGTTCATTTGTTACCTTTTTGTATTGTTTATGTGAAGAATCTGTATCAGATATGGGCCGATACGCTCAGGCCAGGTATCGGATTGGATTGGAAGAAAACTGGATGGGTGCACCTCTACTAGTAGGTTATGGACCAGATATGTTTTCAACATAATGTGTTGATTAATGTATCCTTTATGTGTTTATTTAGCCTCTTAAAACCCACCAGGTTAAAACCTGCCTTTTCTCAAGAATGTCTTTATTACTGCTGTTCAAAAAAGACCTATCATTTCTGAGAATAATAAAAACAACAACTTTGAGTCATGTTTGGACTGATGCAGGTCGGTCTGTGTTCTAGTCACCCAATTTATATATTAGGAAACTAGAGGGTTAGCTTTCAAAAAATGTATTGCACATGTAATTTGGGCTTACAGTTCCTAAGTTATTTGCTTTTCCATTTGGGTATGCAAAATAGGCGAGGATTATCCAAAATGAGGTGGATGTTAAGAGGTTAAAAGCATATCATAGATACCAGGCTATAGTAAAATCACTGCCATTTAAAAGATTCATTCCTGGCTGGTTTTTGAGTCATTTTCTTAGTCTTAACAAAACATGTAAGCCTTGTTCTTAAAAAAACAATATTTCACAGGAATAATACAATTAATTAATTAATTATTATTAATATTTGAGTCACAGCCTCACCCATTTTCTTGAGCTCCTCCACCATCTTCTTGTCGAACTCCCTTCTGTCTTTGAGAGTGACAAAGCAGTAGAGGCATTCTCCCTTCACCTTGTGAGGTCGGCTCACCACAGCAGCCTCCGACACGTCTGGATGCAGCGTCAGCGCCGCCTCCACCTCCGCTGTGCTCAGAAGGTGGCCTGGAGGACGACAACAAAGTCACCAACTAAAAGACTTCAACTATCCCATTTGCTGGCCTTTTGAAGCAGACTTACCCGACACGTTCAACATGTCGTCTATCCTCCCTGTGATCCAGAAGTACCCATCTTTATCCCGCCTGCCACCTGAAAAGAAGAGAAAAACAAACTCGATGACCTCCAGAAGAGAGTTGAAGGTTGAAGCGTGAAGGTTTCTCTTTAATGTCTCACCATCACCAGTCACATAAAAGCCTGGAAATTTTTTGAAGTAGATGTTTTCGAAGCGCTCGTGGTTTTCATAAACTGTGCGCATTATTCCCGGCCAGGGTTTTCTAAAAACCTACAAACAGCAAGAGGGATGTATCACATAAAATAAAGAATAAAATTCAAATATAGTTATTAATTAATTAATAAATTTTTTTTTTTTGCTGTATCTAACAAAAAAATAACAACAACAAAAGGTCAGATATAAGATCTGAAATGCACTGTTCTGGTGGGAAGCTTCTGTATTTATTATAATTAAGAAATAAAATAAAAAAATTACCAGATAACCTTCAGCCTCGCCTTCCACTTCCTCTCCATGTTCATTCAGGATGGTGGGCTCTACTCCGAAGAAAGGAAAGGTCTGAAACATGAGTTGAGATTACTCAGTTTTTTCATTTAGAAGGTCCAGTATAGCTTCAGAACCTCTCAGAGGTCCACACACCCCTGTTAACATTCCAATCAAAAATTAAATGCTGTTTTTTAATTCATGCAGTTCTTTAAAGAGTGGATTTAACATGATGAAAGATCCTATGAGCAGGAAGGATCTCCTGTAGAGGTCTGTATCGCAGCTGATCTGAATACACTGAAGCCAGAGAGAACCAGCTACGTAGAACCCACTCCGTGCATAAAGAACCCATGATGGGATTACAGACCAGAACCTTCTCGCTGCAAGACAACATTTCTACCCAATGCCATACCATTAGTTTAACAATGTTTGAAGCCTACGTAGCATTGAAAAAATTGAGCTAAGAGATCATGAGGAAAATCAGTTCATGCCTGGTTTTCTAATGAGGAAGAAAACAACAAGCAAACTGAGGAGCATTAACAGGAAAAATTTCCATATAAATCATTAGTGTTCAGATAATTTTTCTACATGTACTGCAGCTATTATATGTAAGTAAATAGAACAAATCTAAAACAAAAAAAAAATCTCATATACCTAATTCATTATTTACTCAATGCAACAAATCAGTAAAAAAAATAAAATAAAAATACAAAAACGAAGCAGTTACAAATGTTCTGGCAATATTCTGTTTGTTTATATATTTTAACTGAGAATATCAGAGTTAGTGTGACTTACAGCTGATCCTGGTTTCAGAGGTGTGGCGGCTGGTAGAGGTGTCAGCACATGACCTCCCTGCAGGAGATTTAAAAACAACATAACTAATATATCATAAACTAAATCTATCTACAGGTATACAAAAGTAACCTTTAATCTAGTTCTAACCAGTTAGCTCCAGGTTTGGTTGCACGATATAAAAGAAATCACAGTTGACATCATTACAGTTTTTTTTTTTTATAATTTCACTAAGATGCAACATTTGGTATCAGATTCTGGATGCCACTAGACCAGGGGTCTGCAGCCTTCACAGGCCAAACAGCCGTCCTTTCCTCTGTCAAGCTAAACAAAAATACTTAGATCAGCACATGTTGTGAGCTTCTGGATGAAGGATATAATTTTTGGTAAATATCTACACAAGACAATAGATCTTTATTTTTAGGGGGAAACAATTTCATATTATTTTTAGGTTTAAAAATAGATTATTTATTTATTTATTTGTAAAATAACAGATGAACACATTCTGGAGAATGTTGTAGCAAAGGCTATTTTTCCAGCCCAATGGCCAGAGAAATAGATTTTTTTAAACAAAGGTGCACCATTAATCTCAGTTTCCCCTATTTTCTTAAATTCTTCACAAAAATGATCTTATCTTGCTCTGCAAAGGCCATTATCATGTTCTAAAACGTTTTATTTAAATTTGAAAGCATTATATCTCGTGCAGTGAAAACAAGTATCTGTTGTTTAATGGTTGTTGCTTTTAATATAATAAGATTGAAACATTGAAGATGTATTTTGATCTTGTGAAACTGTGATAATCGGCTAAAATGTGATTCGGCATACTGGACTGTTTAAGAATCAGTAATCTTCGCACCCCCACTACAAACATTAGGGGAACCTTTATGGTCCTTCTTATGCGCAGATTCTGAGCAGGTATTTGGTTCTTAAAAGAAAAATACTTAAAACTTTTAAAATATGTTAAAACATTAACAGGTTTCTCAAGTTATCAAGAGCATCTGCAGAAGGTCCAAAGAGCCAGAGGTTAGTGATCCCTGCACTAGAATCTCATTCAACAGATTACAACATGTGTTCGTTCATCATATTAGAAATGCTTTCAGAAATAACCTTTAGAAAGATAACGAACACTTTGTTTATGAAGGTCGCCTTTCTGTATAAAAATAGTACATTTTATTGCTCTAAAAAAAATCTAATCTTGAATGTAATTGTAATCAAAATTAATCATAATTGGCATTAATAGGGTTTGAAAACATGAGTATAAACATGTTTTATTTAGTGAATAATCTGTTTGATGATATTCTGATTTAATGCATATGGATAACGGATGGGCTTTCACTATACTTAGTGAATACATCTGATTAGTAAACCTTAAGAAACTGGGAGGGAACCCTGAAAATAATATAATCAGTATTGCCTCGCCAACAATCTCAGAAGATAAGTTTTCCTGATATTTAGTTCTGAGTGTGGGAATGATTCAGAGGGAGCCTCACCGTCTCAGTCTGCCAGAAGGTGTCGACCACAGGACACCTACCCTGACCCACCTCCTCGTAGTACCACTGCCATGCCTCAGGATTGATGGGCTCGCCAACACTACCCAGAATCCTCAGGCTGGAGAGGTCATACCTGGCAACACAGCAACGGATGGACTTCAAAAGGTCATAAGGTCATGTTTCATACTTATCATACAGCCTGACTTTACATCTCTGATGTGTGAACTTGTGAAACCATTTACTCTTTAGAGCCCATTTGAATACTTGAAGAAATCCTTTTAATAATCTGGATCTTTCCTCAACTTGCTGCTGTGGCTGGACTGTGAGGAGGTAAAAACTGAATAAGAGATCGAATAAAATTTTTTTAAGCAGATCCTGAAATTGATAAAAGACCAGTAGGATGTGATCATGTAACTTTAAGGCTGAGCTTTTAATGTTTAAAGAGAGTTAAAAAATAAAAATAAAAAAATAACAAAACAGATGCATAAAATTTTAAATACTAATTTGTTGATAAACCTCTAGTTCAAACATAATGTTTCAAAAATGCAAATGAATAATACTGTAGATGATTTTTCAAAAATCAAATAAAAATACATTAAATACATTAAATGTGACAAAGTCAAAAAATAAATAAAGAAAAGATAAACTGTTGATAACTATATAAAATATAAAAAAAACTGATATAAGACACAATTTCCTGAGTTCTTGAGAAAAATTATTAACAGAAAAAGTTATTAACAGAAAAAGAAATTGAATAATATGTTGTATAATATAATTGTTGTAAAATACTGAAAGAAAGTGAAAGTAGTAAAAAAAAAATATATATTTTTTTTTTCTACTGCATTTTGCAGGGTGCCAAATCGCTCTGGCTCAGGGGAGATATAGGTGGCGGCATGACCTAGTGCTCCGAATGATGGCTGACGTTTTCAAGCAGGCCAGGAGAAGACCTCAGCCGACTAAGCCACAAGTACCATCAATGCAATTCGTCAGGGAAGGAGAAAAGCCATCTTCTAGTGAAAGGACCAAGATCCTCCAGTGGGCACAGGGGTGGAGATGACAGTCGATCTGGGGAAGAAGCTCACATTCCCACCCATCGTCCAGACCACCTTGAGGTCTGACGTTGTCATCTGGTCAGAGCAAGCTAAGAAAATCACCCTGGTGGAACTGAGTGTGCTTTGGGAGGAAGAACCTAAAATACCAGGAGCTCATCATGGACTGCAAAGACAAAGGCTGGCAAGCATGGCTGTTTCCAGTGGAGGTCGGGTGCAGAGGATTCCTAACACAGTCAGTGTGGTCTGTGCTCACTGCACTTGGCATATCTGGCAAGGAAAGGAAGACAGCTGTGCACAGGATTGGGGAGGCAGCAGAGAGAGCCTCATGCTGTTTGTGGTTTAAGAGGGAGGAGGGGGGCCTGGATATGATGGGCAGTGACCTGGCCACCACTGCTGACCCGCCAGCTGGAGGATGTAGCCGTTAAGGGTCGAAACACCCCGTGAAGGTTGGGCACCGTTTGATGACATCAGCTCCAGGTCAAAAGCCACCAACAGTCACATTAGGGAGTGGCTGTATGCATAGCATCACATGATGTATTCAACAAGTTTTTGCAATGCTCTGAACTTCCATATCAATTTAGTTTTGCAACATGATTTTCTCGCACATTGTTTCCATTTGATCACTGCTGCACTTTATGAAATGGAAATGATCATTTCACTGCTAAGCTGCTGCTAATTTACTGCCTGAAAGCTTTACATAACCAAGGTTCGTATACACAGAGTGCATACAAAACAACACTAAAAGTTATCTAAGTATAAAATAAAATAAAAATATAAAGACATGGAAAAATATAAGAAAATTAATCAATGAAAAAGAGATTAGTTATTATGAAAGTAAGAAAAAAATTGATTTATAAAAATTAGGGGGAAAAAAAAGCTAAAAATTAGAAAAGCAGCTAAACGATTATTTCTGTAGAGGGATAAAATATTATCAAGTGAAAAAGAGAATAAATATAAATTTTTTATAAATCAACAAAATTTTGGAAAAGAAATGTTTAACTTTTAATATTATTGTTGGAAATGAATCGAAAGGAAATAATAAAACTCAGATTTTTTTCTAAAGTAAAAAAAATCATCTCTTGGTTCCCCTCTAGCAGAAACACTTTGAAAGCAAATATTCAGTCCAAACTACAGAAGGTCTGAGCTCTAAATCATTAACTCACTTCTGCAGGGGTTCTTGTCCGTACTTCATCAGCAGGCGGATGGCCGTGGGAGCCGTGTAAAACTTGGTCACCCTGTATTTTTCTATGATCTCCCAGAACCGGCCGACGTGCGGGTGAACTGGGATCCCTTCGAACTGAAACCACATTGATTTCATGGTGAGTGGGGATTGGTTTGGATTTGCTTCCTGGTGCCAGAACGATGAGCTGACGTAGACTCACGAGGACGCTGGAGGCGCCATTTGCCAGAGGGCCGTAGGTGATGTAGGAGTGACCTGTGATCCATCCGATGTCTGCCGTGCACCAGTACACGTCGTGGGGTTGATGATCAAAAACACATTTGAAGGTGAGGAAGGTGTAGAGCAGATAGCCAGCGACAGTGTGAACCACTCCCTGTTGGGATTATAAGTCAGGCAGAGCTGACGTCAACAGTCTAACATCAACACTGAATTTGGAAAAGTCTAGCAGTTTGCAAAACTCATCATGCATCTAAATCTAGTAGAAACCTGAATGCATTTAATTTGAATTTTAATGAGATAAGCCAACATAAAGTAGTGCAGGAAAAAGATGGAAGGGAAATGGCAAAAAAAAAAACTTTGATGCACCTAAATAAATAAAACACAGCATCCAATGCAAAGCAGCTAGTCTTCGAAGGGATCAGAGGTTTGTTAGAAAGCTTTAGAGAACAAACTGCATCATTAGGACCAAGCAGGCTGGAGGACAGGTTGGAGAGTATTACAGTATAGCTGAGGTAGGAGCTAATAATATGCATATATTTAATATGTTCCCTGTTAATAAAGAAACTCTGATTGTGCAAGAAACCCCCTTTGAGACTGTAAAAGACTAAAGAGTAGTTGAAACGGTCCAGTCAAAGCTCAGATCTAAAGCCTATTAATCAGAAGTCTTAACACTGACTGAGCAGCTAAAATATTACAGACATGAGGGATGAATACAGATGCTTTCCACCGTGTTTCTTTAAATAAAAATTGTGTCATTTTTCTTCCATTTTAAAAGAAAGTTCAGTTTTGATTACATTTATACAAAAAGTGATTAAAAAAAAACCTCAAAGGCAGCATTATTCCATTACTTTAGGTTTGCCGGTGGAGCCGCTGGTGTAGAGGATGAAGAGCGGATCCTCAGCATCCAGCCATTCAGGTTCACACTCCTCAGAGGAGTCGCTCATCGCCTCGTCCCACCACACGTCTCGGTCTGAGTCCCAGGAGGTCTGCACAAACACAGAGCAAATCATTAACAGGGTATGCAGGTTTTTATTTCATTCTCTAAAGTTTATATGCTTATATCTAAATGTCAGGCAATTGAATTTAAAAAAATGTTTTCTAGTGCTTTTAAATAGAGCAGGAATGTTTTGGAGTAGGTGGGCATCACAAAACATTCGCCATAAATGGCAACAGTTAAAAAAATGTAGCTAAACTGAGGTTTTCTGATGGTTTTTATTGTTATTTATATCTGCAAATGTCAGGTGTTTCACAGACAACAATCTCAATATTTGTTATTTTGCATATTCTTCATATTATTATAATAATAATTATTATTAACCTTCATTTATACAGCTAGTTCTGCTGGAGTTTAGAGCAAAGAATATAAAAGAGAAAATCCACTTCATAGGAGCTGATTTTTTCCCCCTGAGGCTATAAAAAACATGCCAACCTGTAGCTTGTTACAAGACGTCCCTGTTTTCGTCCTGAGCATGTGATGCTTGATGACCAGGCACTTGGTGACACTGGACGACCCTCTGTGAGAAAACAAAGAGTAAAACAAAAAGGATGGGAGTAAATGAGCAGCTCTGCTTTTGGGAATTTCAACACTCTGGCATTAATTGGTTCACTGAGGTTTGTTTACCTCACATGTTCTTGTAACTTCCTTAAAACCTAGTTGCAGTTTCTCAACTTTTCAGGGTCAATGAAACATAATGATCATTTATGAGGAATATCACATGTATAAATATTGATAACACAAATATTGACAAATAAAAGAGTAATACCCAGTTTGTAAGGGACTCGGATTTTAGCTAAAGATCATTTTTTATCTGATTCTTTCAGGTCCCATCAGCCCTTATCAGTGTTTTGTTCCAGTCTTTTGTTTTCAACCAACATCTGCTCCAGTGTGTCCATCTGATGATAACCTTTCCCTGCATGCTCTGCCTTTTTGCTCTCGTCCCTCTCTGACTCTCGTTCCCATTGGAGACGAGCAGCTTGGGCTTTTCCTGATGGGTTTAAGTGCTTTATGTTGCCCGGCAACCTGGTAATCTAAAAGCCCAGCGGTGTGTTGTTTCCAGCCACTCTGATAACAGCTGACTGCCCCCTGAATGTGTGTGTGTGTGTGACTCATTTTCCAGGGAACAAGTCCCATTATCAGGAGCAGCTTATGTAAAATACGTCTGGTTGCTGGGAACTGGGTATATAATTTCTGACCGTATGCGGGGGGACCTACTTTTCCCTGCACTTCTCCAGCGCCTCGTCAGAGATCTGCTTCAGGTTGATCAGTTTGTCTCCTCTGTAAACACCATCTGTGTGTGAGGGATGTACAGTCAGAAGGAGAAGCATATAATGAGGTGTGACACACAACAGATGAGCATCATTTAAGCCCCCTGGTGCTGCAGCATAAAATAATGTCCTTGTGACGCACATGCTTGAAACCAACGTACCTGCTGTGACCAGAACGCTGCTTTGGGCGTCCATGATTCTCTCACACAGAGACTCTGAGGAGAATCCTGCAAACTAAACAGAGAGGAAAAATAACATCAGAATCTGCATATTTATTATCTTATTCTTATGTCTAATTAAAGAAATTTGCTCCTTTAAATAAAATAAACTTGAGACTTGTGTGATATTCGTGCCCTAAACTGTTGGTTTTACCTCCTACTCCAGTGTGTTGAACACTAATTAAATGGATTTCAAGCCAACTGATTGTATTGTTAGTTGAATTAGTCATTAGTCAGCTGAGTGTTGGAGTTTTCCCATCAGCTCTGCTTTGTTTTGACTGCTCTCCTACAGAGCCTGCATACTTAGAGTAGTGCAAACAGGCTGCAGCTGAGCGTTTGCTTTCAATACGGGAACTCTCTTTTATGTTGCTGTGGTTGTCTACATTTCCTGTTTTGAATGAATATATTGGTCTATACCAGGGGGAAGTGGCCAGTGGATCCTCCCTGCCAGTCTATTCAAATAGTTACCCTTAGATGAGATAAAGAAATATTATAAAGCTTGATTGCAAACATTGAGTTATTAAAGGATTCCCACCTAAACTAGAATGCAACTCTTTCATTTCATTTCAAGGCACTTTACAGAGACAATTCAACCAGATCGTGCAGTCACATTGTTTCAAAGTTTTCCATCTAAGGAAAACCAGCTAAATGCATCAACTCATTGACTAAAAGGCAATCCCTCACACCAATCATGCTTGGAGTGACAGTGGAGAGGAAAACTCCCTTTTAACAGGAAGAAACCTCCAGCAGCACCAGGCTGAGTGTAAGCGGCCATCTGCCGAGGCTGACTGGGGTTTAAGGAGACAGAAGCAGACATATGCCGATTTCAGACGCAGGAAACGACAGACGATGAGGCTCATAACACTGCTAAGCAGAATCATCTCTGGAAATCGTGTGGCATGGTAGGAAAACTGTTATTTGTATGAATGTCTGAAGTTTCATGATTACGGAGGCTGACTGTAAGGAGGTGACGCGGTCTGCTCATGCGCTCTTTGTTATCTGAGAACCATGCCTCAACTGACCAGCACCGGCCCTATTGATAAACTAGTACCAGTTTAGCGTGGTTCATTTATGTCTGGCGCAGTACATTTACATTCAACAGTTATCTCTGTTACCGTGCTTGGACCAGCACGGTTTCAAAGAGGTAGTGTAAATGGGGATATAGAAAAATAAGCACCGATACAAAAAGTAGTTTGTTAACTATTGCAGGCCTTTTTATTGGCCAGCTGACCCCAAGGTCCACCGCTGCTTTCTTTGCTCTTTGCTCCATTTCTCTATTTTATTTTTTGTAACTACAGTCCCAAAGCCTTAGAATTGCCACTATAACTATTTCCAAAGTGATAGATATACTTTTTCTTTTATTTCTCGTGTATTCTTGGGTTGATGTGTTACGTTTTAAGATCTTTTAGCCAACGGTACTTCGTGTTGTCATATAGGTTCTGTTTAAATGTAACTTGATTCAGACAGTGGATTAGGCCTGTGTGTAACTACTGAAATTGTAACTGGTGGTTAAACACAGCTAGTTTATGATTATATATATTTTTACATAAGTCCAGGCTAGTGGATAACTTTTCCGCCTTTAAGTTTGACCCATGATCTTAAACATTCAGGTGAGGGAAAATAATGCAAACGATTAGAAAACTATAAGCGGATGAATACTTTTACTTTTTTACATTTTATAAGTCACAAAAACATAAAAACAATTTTTCTTCTTTTCTGCTTCTTAAAATCTAATATCCGCTTTAATAAAGCCAACAGTATTAACCATTAACCTTTTAATACTAGTCATCTACTGCTGTAAGAATGACGACTTCAAAAAACATAATTCCAACATCTTTGCAAATGTATTCATTTACAGAAAAGGAAGTGAACGCAATTCTGTTATATAGGAGGAAAACAATAAAATGATTTTCTGGAACAATATCTGTTTAATAACAGAGTTATAGTCAATATCACATCGCTCACTTAGAGAAATGGAGTACTGAGGGATGTTTTTCAGAGTTGCCCTCTAGTGGCCATAAAAAAACGTTTTCACTGTGATGCTCCCTGTGGGCTTTTACCTCAGGAGCCTGCTTGCATCATTTAGTCAGTGGTCTCCATTTTTTATTTTTGTCTCATTTGCCAGAGCGGCGAGTCAAATTTTGTACCTGCTTATTAACAGACTAAGCAGTATTATTTTAAGTAAGCAAATAAAGTAGTCCCTATAAAAGATGTGTAAACCCCCATAGATCTATAACTTCAAATTTCAATCTTAGTTTGAAAATCTTCACAAATCATTATTAAAAAAAAAGTCTTTATCTGCATAAACTGCTGGAGGGCCAAATATGCATCATTTTTGACTTGAAGTCAGGGGTTAGATTTCGGACACCGGTGGTTATATTGTATATCTTTGATACTCTGCAGCAGGGGCGTTGCTAGGCACAAAGCTTTACTGGGGCACTGGCCCCCTAGTGCATATGCCCCTCCTTCCATACATAAATACAGACAAGCACACTGCCCAACCCTGATACATTCCTACCAAAATTACCAGTTGAGATATTAATAAGTGCAAGAGCATATTTGTTTTAACAAACATGAACATTTTCAACATTGCAGCTATAAAAAAATAAGACATCACCAACTTTAAAAATAAAACGTTTCCTTATACACATTCTGAAGTAATCATTAATTTCTAGGTTTCAGAGTTTTAGTTAGGGGGAAATGTTAACTCATCCTGAACTAAGTTCAGGATGAGTTAATTTTTTGAGCATTAAAGTGTACCTCCTATTTATCATTTTTGCAAAGTGGTCAATCACTTGACTGTGACTCAGCTTAGAAAGTTCTTCCTTTTCAACTGATAAAATAGCCAGATGATGGAGCTAGTCTTGTCCCATTGTGCACCTCAGCCAAGTGTGGAACCTTCTCAACAAACTGAATGACCTTTCACAACTACAGCTAATGATTGTGATTGTGAGGGAGATCTGGATGACCTGCGTTAGTGTTGGGAATATGATGTTATCAAGCAAGTTGAAAACACACTGCATATCCTTGATGACAAGGCTTTCTTTTTCAACCATAAAAAGCTTTCAAACCATTTTGAATTAAACAAACGTTTTTTTACTCCAAATTTGTGCTGGGGATAGTGGGATAACTTCACTTGTTTAGGACCATCATGCTTTCCCCCTAAGTCACTAATGTCCCCTTCTTATTTGTGGAGGCTGGTTGTTGCTCCCTCATCACCTTCATGGTCCTGTATCTCCTGTCTCTCACCTGTCTCTTGCCTGTCAGTCTCGCCTCATCCTCCCTTTCCTACTCCAGCACCTTCATTCTCATTCTCTACAGCAAACATTAAAAAAACGTAAATCTATAATTATGTAAATATCAATCATATTGCTTATAACGTCCCTAATGTAACTGCTTAGCTTAAATCACTAATTCATTACGGGACCTTACCTCCCTCTCTCATCTTGTTTTACTGCTTCCCTGTCTCTGCTTCGTGTGAGGAATTTTCTGATGTCAATCTACAAACCAATGCAGTAATTTTCAGTTAGTAGCCTATAAATCATGTGGTTTCACTGGGAAAATAATAAAATTGACAGGTAAGAAACATTACCAGAACTAAAAATGCGTCGCGGCCGCACAGTGTCCCATCCAACTCAGTTGAGAGCAGCGCGTTAATTTACCTGCAGTTCATGCAATGACATGCGCTGACGTGGGGGCGCTAATACATCCTCAATTTGGAGTTAACGACACACTTGCTGCACGTTGGAATTATCTAAATTGATGCATTAAAAAATGTAATACTGTTGCAAATATTCATGAGATTTATACTGGGGCACAGCTCATTTATACTGGGGCACGTGCCCCAGTAAATGGGGTCTGGCGACGCCGATGCTCTGCAGTTAGCAGCTTAAAAGCTCTTTTAAGAACAGGATTAATCTGATAAAAATAAATAAATATGTTAAATGTCCTGTTCTGCATAAGTAAAGAAATTCCCTTCTAGTGACTGTTATTCGTACAACCAATTCATCTGCTCTAATTTTCAATTCCACGTAGACAAAAGTCACCTATGTGAGCAGGAAGAATAAACTGAATATATTTTTTCACTGTAATAAAGCCCAAATATAACATAGAAAATAAGATGAATTAATAATTGATTGCACTCAAAATCTTTTAAAAAATGTTTTCCTCCCCTTCTGATATAACATTTCTAATAAATGCCCCAGAAAAAACTAATTGAATTTATAATTAAAATGTTTAAAGAATGAAATAAATGTACTTAATTTATATTTTAAATAAGTATCAACTACTAATGCTGAGAAGCTCTGTTTTTTCCTTTCTGAATGTTATTCTTAATAACCGCTTGGCATTAAATATTCCTTATCTCTTCCTACATATATCCATATTTTTATGTTCCAGTTAATATAGTTTATTAATTAATAATAATCATTTATTACTTTTTTTGTTTCCTTTGTTAATGTTAACTCTGCTTCTGTTTTTTTTTTTTATACTTATCAATGTTTCATGTTATAATTTACAATGGAAGCGACATCATTTTATTTTAATCGCTAATTTGCACAAATGATATATTCTGTAGTTCTTCTTGAGTTGGAAGTATATGTTTGTGGATATACTTGTCAACATTTGATTTTTTTTATTTTATGGTTTTTTGTTTTCTATTCTATCTTATTATATCTGTTCTGCATAAGTTTGTGTTGCTAATATACAGTTTCTTACTCTCCAATGTAGTTTGATGAGTTTGGTCTTTGCTAAGTAAAAAAAATAAAATTATATATATGTAAAAACAGAAGTTTTAATTCTTAAAATGCATTCAGGTCCGAGAACAGGGTCTTATCAGACTCAGCCAAGCAGTTATATATAGCTGATTCAGCTATGGCAAATTTCTCCCCCCCTCATCTCCATTTATAGATGAGTAACCTTGTTCGATCTTACATAATGGGCCAGCCGTCCATTAAATGCTCTTTTAGTCAACTGCCATTTGCCTTCTCCTTTGCCTGACGCTTGTTCCCAGGCCAAGGTTAATAGTTCATGGGGTGTGAGGTTTCAGCTTTGATAACAGCACTATGATTCAGGTCACGAAGGACTCTGGACTCAGCAAAATGTCACTGTGTTGGCTTGTCTTAGCCTGCCTTTATGATTATTAATTTGAAATAATCAAATTTAAACCCAACAAATTCACAAAATCCTTGCTTGTATAATATTGTTCATGTGAGACATGATTAAACCTTTGAGACACAGACAAGGTCATTGAATCCAGTCAGCCAAAATCAGGCCTTTGTTGGTCATACAGAGTCCACCTTGGAGGGTTGCAGATATTTTTAACACAGCTGCTAAACTATGTGTGGATGAGGAAGGTTAAATCGCTAAAATAGCATCCCAGACTGGAAGCAGCCAGGAGGGTCTGACCCATATACTGAGTGCAGGTGTTGTCAGCTCTGCATTCACACAGAAAACAGCTGACAACTACTAGAGTGCGGCAGTCTGCACCCACAGCAGGGATAGGCTTTCCTGTGAAAATGAGGTCAGAGCAGCAAACACAACCAATGTATGAAATGTTTAGTTTTTCAAATGAGGACATATTAAATTGGAATGCAGCAGAATTGTTTGTTTTTTATTGAAAACACTGAGAGACCAAAAGGATTACATGGATCCCCACTGAATATGCGAAGATGGGGGGAAAAAAAACACACAAAGTTAGCAATATGTATATTATGTTTTTGTTCCTTTTTTTTAGCCAAATCAGACATATCAAACAAATATGATAAAACTTTATTTATCTGGCTGCCAATGACATACGAACACACACAGATGTGTGATGCTAGCCACTTGAGATGACCTATTCAGGAGTGCACGGCCCATGCTTACCACAACAGAGTGAACAGCCCCTATCCTTGCACATGCCAGCATGGTGTAGACGAGCTCTGGGATCATGGGGAGGTAGATGGACACCCTGTCTCCCTTCTTCACTCCTGAGAACACAAAAACATGGTTATTTGAATTAATTTCCAAAGCAAAATCTGTCAGAACAAAATCTCAGATAATTCTAAATTATAATGGTAACTAGAGAGAGTAAAGATATTTGATCTGTGTTTCTGACAGACTTCCTCCTGAGACTGAAAGCTTCCGTTTCTTTTTCTTCTTGTTTGGAAACTAATATAGTGTTTTTCTTTAAGTTAATACAATTCATTATAACTGGGTTGTGTAGATGTTTTTACTAACTCTATATAGTCAGCAATTTACTTTGCTCTCTTTTTTGTATTTAATGATGAGTTACAGAATGGGTTTTATATATTTTTTGCTACCTTGTTAGCAGACACTTACACTGCAAACTATGTAATTAGCTTTCTGGCTATGTCTTTGCTAAGATAGTTTACATACCATGCAAGGTTACCAAGCAGCAAACTATGCAATTAGCTATCAGAATATCATTATATTACTCTAAAATGAGACACTCTTTTGATTAAAGGTATCTCATTGACTAATACAAGAGTAAAAAAACATGATTAAAAGCTGCCAAATGGAAACCTTATTACTTTGGAAAATAAATTAAATTAATATACTTAAAATCTGACAGAAAAATCTGTTGAAAATTGAGAAAAACTCCCTATATAACTAAACACCAAAGACACATTTTGAGATACTACATGCAGTTACTCCTTCATAGAACTACTAAGAAACCAATACAGTATTAAGGATAATAAATACTACTTTAGTGAAAACGATATGGAAACAACAGAAAATATTTTGCAAGAATGCTATAAAATCTAAACATTTTGTAAAAACTTTAATGGATGAAACTAAAAGTAGTTCATTTCCAGAGACACAATGAACTCTGTTGTTATCTAATCTTATGTTTTACAGTTTTTTATTCATAAACAAAGAGTGACAACATCATTGCCTGTCTTTTATGTCTTCCTAAATTGTTTTTTGATTTGTCTAATTTATTATTTCATTTAAGTGTACCTTTTCTGCATCCACCTGGGACTTGCAGAAATGTCAAACTGTCATGCCTATATTTAAAGCTTTTGTTACATAAATGTTTATTTAAAAAGATATCTAGCTATGCTACATAGAAAGCTAATTGCATAGCTTCCTAGGTAGCTAGCTAGATTGTTAGCAAGATAGCTCTAGCTAATAGACTAAATAGACTGAAAGATTTCTTTGATTTTTGTAAATTAGAAAGCAGAGAAAAATAGTTAAAACTTTTCTGTGCCAAATTGTGGTTATCAAAAGTAACATTTAGGTGTATCATTGACTAACCGTTTGCTAGATAGCAAGTACTAACAGGAAACGAGTGACAAACAAAAACATTTCAATTGTTTGGAATTCAAATTTGCTTTAAAGGTATTACTAAAATTAAATCTCAGCTTGTTAAAAATGATTTGTTTATCAGATACTAGAATGTTATATGTTTCCAGTGAAATAATGTAATGACTTCAGAAATATAAATGTGAATCACTTTTTTTTTTTTTCTGCTGTCATACAGTATTGGGGGGTCATTAAAACTGATGTTGTAATATGTAATTTTTAGTCTCTTAGGTGAGTTTCTCACCCAATTGTTTGAGCACATTGGCACAGCGACAGGTGTGGCTCAGCACTTGGCCATAGGTGATAGTCTTGTGATGTTCCGGCGAGTTCCCCTCCCTGGAAACAAAACAATAAACTGAACAATAAATTCAGAATTTGATTCAGGCAGTTTCTCTTCAAGGTCAAAGTGAGATTTTGTGTGTAGATAAAAATAATTTATGTGGATATATAAAAGAACTCTAAAAAATGTTCTAGGAGACATGAGCTTTTTATTGTATTAACTAAGTTAGAGAAGAACCATCTTTCCTTTAGTTAGCAATTAGTTTACAAGTTAGCATCCGTTAGTCAGGAGTGTGCATGGGTGCACATGGAACGGGTAAATAAGCTGTATGGTAAAGCAATTTGATCCAACAGTAGGAGCTGTGAAGTTGCTCTGCAGATTCTAAGCGTTCATAGCAGAGGCAACGAGCTCCAGTTGTTACTGAGTCTATATTTGGTTTGGATGTTTGTCAGGACAGCTATTTACAAAACCATGTGCCATTGTGACTGGAAAAAGCAGCAGACACATTAACTGTATCATTTAAGATAGAACACATAACCGTACTGCAGAAGCCTATAGAAAATGACAAAAAAATGGTAAAATAAGGTTGAGGAAATAGTAAATGTAACATGATGTTTCATGTTGTTGTCTTTTCAATTTTAAACTTCAAACATTGTTTTGTCACTCTGAGTGAACAACAAAAGCTTCTCCTATTCAAGTTCGGCTTGTTTCCGTTACCTTAGAATAAGATATGGAAATAATGACTTGCTCAACATGAATTAATACATTTAATTCATGTTTTTTTTTTATTCTTTTTTATGAACCACTGTTTCTCTTCCTTACCATTGCCAGTGTTCTGCCTATTCGTCAGTGTATTTTGCGAGTTTGTTATTTTTTGTTTTTCTTTGGCCATATTGCCTCAGTATATGTTGACTCTGTATTATTTTTTGTTATTTTCTTTTTAAAATTGGAAATATAAAATCACAAAAACGTAGCTTAAAATAATATCACAGTGTTTGATATCTTCGAGTAATATTTAGGGCTATAAATGTTCTTAAATATCAAGTTTACTTGATATTTAAGTTACTCGGAAATACATAGAGCTGACAACTTTTTATGTTGTTAATGATCATGATGAGTCCAAAATCGCAAAAAGAAAATGGAAAGCAGCTTCCTTATGTTTTTTTCAAGTGTGGCTCCCCATTATTAATTGAAAGTGGGTTGCCATGAAGTTCAGAAAACATAACTGAGGCGCTTCCACTACTCAACATTTTCATGTTCATTAAAAATTAATAATATCTACATAGTGGGAGCGTTCTGTGGAGGGATGATTTTGTTTTCATTATGTCCCCAATAGTGCCAATGTCAAAAAATGTTGGTGAGACATTCATTTCGCTGTATTTGTCATTTGACAGGATTAAATGTACAAGTACATGCACAGACTTGTGTTGTTATTATCTACCTGTCTGGCCCGCATGTGAGTTGGTTTGGTTCATGTGATTTAAGGTACAAAAGGTGTGGAACTATCTTGAAAAGAGAGTCAAAATTAAATTTGTCATAGATTTTCTGCTCAAATAATTGTATTCCTTTCATTTGGGTATTTTGCAAGTTTTTTTGTTTTGAATGAGCATTTAGGCTGATTCAAGATGTACCAGAGAGTTGACATACTTTCTGTCAGCTCAGTGTTTTAAAATCCTACCTTTAGTCATAACACATTTAAGATGATGGTCAAAACAAACCATGCAGTAACTGAAAGCTTGGAGATCCACTATTATACCTCCCTGCAAGCTGCGCAGAAAAAGCATATGCAACCAGCACACATAATGTGTGCTTTGATTTGGTGCAAACAGTATTGAAATGCCTGGATGATCTCCAGTGTGCCCATGTTTCACTGATCCCCTATACTGCTGAGCTGGTAGAGCAGCTGCTTCTTGTTTGCAAAGCTTCTGCAGTTGACAGAGCAAATATGAGCCTTCATATATTGTTGCAGCAACAATAAAAAGTACCACACAGAAATTCAAAGCTGGGATAAATCCTAAATAGAGATGCAAAGTAGGACAGTTGAAGCCATTACAATGTGCTGCTGCTAAGGTGATTTATCTGGTGTAGCGTAGTTGGCACTGGGGGCACAGCAGTAGTGCTTGGCTGGAATATCTGACATAACTCATTTTTTAAACTTACCAGTAATATGCAACCTTTTCCCCAAGGTTCCCTTCCTTCACATGCCTGTCCAACACATTATAGCACATGTTGGTTTTGGCTCCTTCCATGCATTTGACGAATATGTTGCCCTTTGTCACGTCAAAGTTGTACTGAAGCATTGGACCAGTTGCTGGCTTCTTCCAAAAGAACTCATCTGCAACCTCCTTCCAGAATGCTAAAATGTAGGGACTTAAGAAGTCATTTTTGGCATTATGATACAAACTCAGGGAAGTGGGGGTCTGACCTACCTTCTGGATTCTCCAGCGACTTCTTGTACATTTCCAGATAGGAGCTGAAATCAGGCACATGAGCATCCCTCTGTAGATCAGGAGGGGGGTGGTAAATTTTCTCCTGTGATTCAGGAACAACCATTTTAAAAGCACGGATAGAGACAGATATCTGTCATTAGAAGTAAAAATGGTTTGATCTGGAATATTTCCTGCTGTGTCTGAATCCTGCAGGGTAAAGTGAGAATAAGGCCTCCTGCAATGAAGCAACACAATTCAGCATGCACAAAGACCCACCTCTAATCCCGGATCTGCAGACTGCTCCCTCAGTCTGCTTAGTGTCAGGGAAGCCAATCAGGTCGTGGAACGGAGCACTCCCACTTTTTCATTGGATGAGCTTCCACTGGCATGTTGATCACATTATGTTTCCAAGCCAGAGGGAGGAGGAAGAGGAGGACGTGGTATGGTGCAGGATGAGTGCTTTGGATTCAGCCTGGGGTTTGTTTTCAGAGGGAGGGTGTTTGGCATCCATGAGGAGAAAAAAAACAACAACTGTCTATAAAGACTGATATATAATATTTAAACAGTGACAAAACACTGCTTATTACAATGATACTAAAGCATGTTTGTTTTTTTCTACATGTTATTTAAATGGTGTAATGTTTATTGTTTACAATAATATTCCCTTTTTAGTGTGAGCTCATATCTACATTTGACATCAGACCTTCATCTGTGAGAAAACAAGTTTAGCAGTTGTGAATATGAGTCAGAAAGTTAAAACTTTACATCAAGTAAAAAGCATAATTTCACATGTGATATTTGTACTCATAAATGTGCGATTGGTACTTGTAAATGTGTAATTCATATTATAAATGCCTCATTATTGTGAAAAATTTTTTACTCTTACTCATAAATTTGTGCTTTTAAATGTGTCATTCATACTCACAAATTCCTGAATCTGTGATGTTTGTCTTATTGCAAAGTTGTAACTCTGTAACTTGTATTCATAAAACATCTAAAGGTGTATTTTCACAGCTTATGATCTGATATTATATGTATCTATGAGTTAACAACAAGGAACACATACAAATCCTAAATGTGTTTGCCCTATAAATTTTTTTAAAAACATATACATGTTTGATGAGTTTATATATTGCCAGTTATCTTACCCACTAGCCTTTTACTTTTTGTGTTTGGGTACCTCTGTGATTAAAAGGAGAGAAAAACAAGGCTGCATTTGAAACACTTGAAAGTGTAAAAACACTTTTAAGGAGGCCATTCTACATGCAATGTGAAAAAACAGATAGGGAGTTTTGTTACCAAACACTAGATATTGCCATTGAGTAATCAACGGGACAATAATGCAGTCCATATCCGATGTGATCTGTAATGTATCATCAATCATTAAAAAGGCTATTTGTTGAAAAGTTGATCAGGTAAACAAGAAATGAGGAGCTGGAGGAGTAAGACATTTATAAATAATAGTCAGATTAAAGGCCATATGGCATAGGTATAATCATGGGTGATTCTAGACAGGGGCAAGTGCCCCTGTATTTCATGTCCTGGTCCCTGTTATGGCCCCTGTACTGAAGACATAATACCCAAAGACATTCTAATGATGATATGTGCTGGAACAGACAGGGTTACTGAAAGGTTCTTTGGATCTATTTCATGTGTTTTCTTTACAAATTCTGTTTTACTAATTATTTAAAAACAGTAGGGTGATAGCTTCAGTGATATTGAGATAGGATTCCAGTATTTATCTGCTAAATGTTTTTTTTTTTTTTTCAAAACAAATTTTTAAAAAAGCTAAAATTTTTACAGCTGAATTTATGAGTTTTTCTTGAATTCTAATTCAGATTTTATATAGAACGGTCATTTTAACTTAAATGAAGTCAAAAATATGTAAAATTACTCAATTCTGAATGTACGTTGACCTAATAAGACATAGAATTTTTATTAAACCTAATTGAATAGAAATTTCACTTAATGCACCCATCTTAATGTATTTGAATCCCTTGCCCTATTTTTTATTTAACGCTTTTCTGTGCCCCCAAGAAAACACTCTGGCCCCCTGGTACATTTGGTCTAGAACCGCCACTGGGTATTATAAATAATAACTGATATGAAACGTCGCTTTAATAAGTGGTGGTCAATCATCGGTTTTGAATCTGGTATCGATTTAGTTGACAGTGCAGCGTCTCCATCTGACGTCACAGACCCAGCCAATCGAGCGTCGGCGTTGATCTCCTCCACTGCGTCCTCACTCACGTCCTTCTGCTGCTAACACGAACCTGAGGCTCCAGGATGTTTTTATCTTCTGCTCTCCGAGCTACTGTTTCGCAGGGGGTACGTTGATACTGTTTGCATGCTGACAGTCTCAGTCAGGAACCTTAGGTCAGGTAGATAGGAGTGGAAGAGCAGTGACTCTTTACAAGGACACCTAGCATGGGCCGCTAAGCTAGGCTAGGCTAGGCTAAGGAGTGTTTGGTAACAGTAGCAGATAGCTTAGCTTCAACATGTCAGTTATTATTTAAAAGGTGATAACTTGACAAAAAAGACCGAATAAAGCCTATTTTACTTCAAATGCAAGGAATTGTAGGTAGACTCCATATAAAAACAAATACTGACATCTAATCATAATAATAGCAGCTAAACGGGAGTTTTTAGTCTTGAAATAAGCCGCTGTGTTGATTTAGCAAAGTATTAGCATATATATGTATATTTATCAAAGTATTCAGAGTCATCGTGTCTTTGTAGATTAAAATGTTTGCTTTCTACAGAGATGCATAAAAGGCCACTAACTCGTTTAGCACAATTAGACAATATATGATATATACATGTGTGTGTGTGTGTATGTTAATTTCACTGTTATATGTAACTTATGATTTACTTTTTTTCATCTGTATTGCAGGCCAGGCAGATCAGGGGTCTGCATCGGTCTGCTGCAAGAGCTGGAGCTGGAGGAATCTTTGTGGTCAGTTTACGTCCCACATCAACATGCAAAGACTGATTTAGAATATCATTTAATTTATAGGTTCTCATGGATTATAGAGATGAACACCAATTAAACTGCTAAAGTAATCAACTTAATCACATTTCTAGTCATTGTGGATCTGATCCTTGTGTATTCAAGAAGACTGTTATGACATATTCTCATTTTCTTTTTTTTCTAATTCCTTGGTTCTCGGTGATGGTAATAGACATTTCTCTGGCAGCTGCAATGTGTGTACATTCTGTACATTACATAATAGTGTGCTCTATTTCATCCCTCAATACTTCCAATATTAAATGAGCAGTACTACTTTCAAAAGTGAAAGCTGTAACAAATGATAACACCTGCTTTACGCCGCACCACAGTTTTACTAAAATCCTCCAAGAAGTACTCATCTTTCCATTTGCTCCTTATTTTTCCAAGCAGTAAACATTATTGACTGGCACTCAAGCATTTCTTAATATGGCTGCTTATTTCTTCTGCTAAGAGAAATCTGACAACTACTTGGATTAAAAAAAACAAACAAACAGCTGGATGGATGGGGTTTGAAATCGGATCACCTGCCAGAAAGTCATTTCCTCTTCTTTTCTGAGTGTATAAAGAGCTTATAATCGGTTTATTGTTAGATTCGTTAAAGTTGTTCCTGTATTCAGTGTTCGACAGTAATAAAAGCTGAGAAATGCTTTAAACAACTAATTTCAAGTGGTTAGGGTAACGTTTAATTTTAAAAGACACTTCCCTTCAATAAAAGGTTTCACAAAGGCCATTTGCTGCTCACAAGGGGGCAGTGTGTGCAGAAGCAGAAATAATAGTTGTTACGGGTCCTCTCTGCCATTAAAGAAAAACACCTGTTTCCTCTCTGTGTTTTTATGGCGCCTTCCTGGTTAATCTTTTATAAACCAACCAGCCATGTTTTGTACAAAAAATAACTGATATCAGCTTAATTATGTGATGGATAATGAACACTTAATATTGTCACTTAAAAACTAACAGTTATTGTGTTTTGAACTCTTTGTAACTTAGTATTTTTTATTCCTTCAGCATAGAGATACGCCTGACAACAATGCTGACACTCCTTTCGAGTTCACAGCGGAGAACAAAAAGGTATGGCTGGCTTCTCTGTTCAGCGGGACAGCTGACAGGTGCACTGATGTGGTTTAGTTTTGTTTGGCAGAGCAAGTCTGATCTTTACCCCAAGGGGTTTTATATATGTTTTTGTTGTGTTTTTTTAAAGCTCCTGTAAATAAATGTTCAGACCTTTCATATTTGCTTTTCTTAGCTTTACTGATTTAACAATGAACAGTAATGCTTTTTTTGTTTTAACTTTTATTTTTTTAACAGAGCTGCTAGGTGTTCAATAATTCTTCTTAGGATAATTCATATGAGGCTTTTTAGCACTGAAAATGTCAATGTAGTTGGAATTCATTGCATTTTTAAAACCTTTGGAATTTGTTAGATTAAACCCACTTTTATTAAAGAGCTGTCTTCTTTCTTTCTTTTTTTTTTTTTTTTTTTTGTTCACTCGTAGAGGATTGAGGCAATCCTTTCAATGTATCCCGAAGGACACAAGCAAGCAGCCACCATCCCGGTCTTGGATTTGGCCCAAAGGCAGCATGGATGGCTCCCCATCTCTGCAATGAACAAGGCACAGTCATTTCCCCAAAGCCTCTTATGCTCTGCTCTCTAATAACATCTTGGCAGCTGATTGTGTCTCTGTTATGGCAGAATTAGCAGAAATAAGATTGATCCCATCAGAGGTAGACCCCTGAACCACATTTGGCTAATATACAAATCGCCTTCGACAACAAAACTAATTAAAACCGCTGATTTAAACTTAAAGCAACAGAGCATTTTTATTTTGTGTCAAAATATATTAAAAATAGCTAGATTTCTAAAGATATGTCAGATTAAAGAATATTTTCTGAATTCTGAAAATGACATCACTTTACAATTTAAAACGCACAAAAATACAGAATTTAATCAAAGCTAAAGGCTACTAGAGAAGGTTTTCTGCTTAAGTGTGTTTGTGTGTGTGTGTGTGTGTGTGTGTGTGTGGGGGGGGGGGGTTATGAATTATTTCCTCTCTCATTTAGACAAATTTTTGTTCTTTTGTCCATTACCTTATTAAAATGTTTTGTAAATATATTTTTTAATGGAAAAAAAAGTTCAAAGCTTTAGACATTTTTAGCAATGCCTTCACTTTCACAGCTAAAATCCAGATACTTAATAATTAATTTTTTTGCCCAAAGTCTGGATAATGACCAAGTCGTACCGGATTTCTAAAGCTTTTTTATTGCTGTTGATTTTTATTCTAATAAGCTGTTCAAATTAGTTTATTCACATTTTATGGGTGTTTTAACTTGAACAGTGCACCCTCTGAATGCAGCTAATTGTTTTTGTTCAGGTTGCTGAGGTGCTGGGGGTGGCGCCGATGCGAGTGTATGAAGTGGCAACATTTTATACCATGTTCCTCCGTCAGCCTGTGGGAAAATACTTCATTCAGATCTGCACAACAACCCCCTGCATGCTTTGCAACTCTGACAGCATTCTGGAGACCATCCAAACCAAGCTGGGTAAGGGAGGACTTTTTCAACTTAAGAACAAAACAAATAAAGACATGAAAACTCAAAAGACTACAGACTCTCAGTTTTAATAATTTATAAACAAGATTAAGGTTTTTACAAACATGTAAATCTAAATGGTATTCAACAAGTAGTGGCAACAAACAAGATTACAAGAAACAAAACAGGAAACCAAAGTTCAGCCTTACATTTAGAAGATGATGCTAGTTTTTCTTTTCCTTTACTTACAGTCAAGTAGATATTACATGCTTTCATAATCTGCATAATTTATTTTCCCTTTTAATTTCTACCCACCTTATGTTTTCTCAACAGGTATTAAGGCTGGAGAAACCACTCCAGACAAGATGTTCACTCTGATAGAAGTGGAATGCCTGGGCGCCTGCGTGAATGCCCCAATGGTTCAGATAAATGACAACTATTATGTGAGTGCTGGGCCACTCTGCGCAGATGGCCTCCTTGCTGCACACTCTTAACTACATTAACAGAATTAGATTAAAAGCAGAAATACGTTTGTAAGGAATGCCTGCAGTGAGTGCAGCTACCAGCGCTGTTTCAGCTGCGCTGCAGTCCACACGCAATCAACAAGAAATAGTTTCGCTTCTTAAGGCAGATGTGACATTAACAACATGTTTTCTGAATAATTGTGCCGTTATATCCACTGGGGGGAAATTAGTAATTGAACGCTTAGCTAAAATAAACCACAGTTTAAGGAGAAAAAAAACTGAAAAACACTGAAGGTTGTTGTAAAACTGCTGAAATGTGATTACAAAAGTTAAGAGATCTTATTAATAACATAAGCAGTGGTCGTTCTGGGATGTTAGTGAGCAACTTGTGCTCTTAAATGAAATTTCTAGGTAATAGGATTAGGTAAGCCAGTATTTAGACTAGAGTTTTAAAATGTTACCTTTTTGATAAAGATTTACTGTACGTTTTTATACATCCAATAGAACTGTAAAGCAGACAGGTTTCAATGTCCTTTTTAGATTAAAATGCTTCCTGCATTGGAGCAGTAGGCTACTAGGATAGCAGTTTTTGCTCAAACCTGTTTTTTTTATTTTTTGGCTTCATCTCATAATAATTATCTTCATTCTGCTAAATTGAACAATTCATCTGCATAATGTTCTCTACTCCGTTGTGAATGTGTCATAAACTTAACAAAAAAATGAGATTCCCTCACCTTCTCAGATACGGAATGCTGAAAGTATTTGATTTTGTTTGATGTCCAGTTCAGAAAAGATGTTTATACATATTTCTTTGTCAGTTTCATAAAAATTAGTGAACTTTAAAAGCAGCTTCAGCTTTCCTGTTATACAGAAAACATTTTAAAGCAAAAAAGTATAAGAGCTTAAAATGTGAAGCAAACATCCTATTTCTATTCGAGATCGGGAAGTAATGTGCAGGTTTTCCACTAGATAATCTTTTTTTTTTTTAAGGTTTTGTTGATAAAGAATGTAATATTTCTATTTAGCTGTTTTAGACTAACAGAAGAAAAATAGATTTTGATATGGCTCTTGTTTTATCTAATGCTTTTTATTACAGTAATTAGTCCTATCTAGTTGTACATTACAGTGATCCTAAGGATGCAGTGGGCAGCTAACAGCAGCATTGGATCAGATTTACGCTTATGCTAGGAGACTGATGGTTGCAGACTTATAAACTGGGATCTTGCTGCCTCTCCTGAACCCAAACACCCTGCCTTTTAACCACTAGGCCATGGCTCTCCTGTATTTTAACATCAGCATGCATTGTTTTACTTTATTTTTGAAAATACACCAATTACTTTTCTTAGTTTTGTTTTTTTTGCAGAAACATTAGCTCTCTTTCCTTAGTTTCTTGGTTTGAGTCCTATTGAACCCGACCTTTAGCAAACCCATGAGCAGCAACATCTAGGGGTTCACACAAGGTTAGGGATACATCTATAGAGATGACATGGATAGCCTTATTTTTCCCTACAGTAACAACATTGACAACTGCAGTGTCTAACGGATTGATGCTTATTTCTCCCCCTCAGGAGGACCTCACACCAAAGGATATTGAGCATATTATTGATGAACTGAAGGCAGGACGAGTCCCACCACCTGGGCCTAGGTATAAACAACAAACACCCAATCAAGAAATTTCCACTTTCTAATCTTCTAATAATAATTTGTTTATCTTGTAGGAGTGGCCGTTTCTCTTGTGAGCCAGCAGGTGGATTGACTTCTCTGACAGAACCTCCTACAGGACCAGGATTCGGTGTGAGACCAGACCTGTAAATATTTCTGTGCCTCTTATACGTGGTACTAAGAAGGTTGCTGTTATTGAAATCAAAACATATTGTGTAAATAAAATGTTCATTTACCTGTTGTTTAGTTGCAAGTGTGTTTCCTACATTTACTCATTACAAGCTTTTGTCTTCAAACACTCAATACTTTATATTTAGGGCAATTTTTCCAAATTGTTCTGGCATTCTAATACATTAACCTACACCCTAAATCAAGATTACCTATTTATTTCATTGATTTTCTTTTTCCTTAAGTTGTATAAATACTAATTGAGTAGTTTTATTTTTGAAGGAAGATTACTGCACCAAGTTAATGAAAAATAGATATCCAGCAACAAGCCTCAACATTATTTGAATGTAGATAAAAGGAATTAAGCAAATAAGATTAATCAGTTTACCATGGTTGCATGAGGGGATACCTGGACCATAAAACTGGTGCCCAGGCAGCCAAGCTCCACCAGGATGATGGAACATCACCATGCACTGTCACCAGAAAGGTTTCTGTGCCTCTGGGAGAGCCACTGATATGAATTTCCTTGATCAAACCAGGAAACAGATTTCTTTAAGGGAGGCCTGATGCCTATTACCGCCCATCACTACCATTCTCTGAGCAGCAGAATTTGTGGGTTTCCTTGGCAGGAAGGATCTGGAACCATTTCCAGGCCTCTAACCTCGCCTAACTCCAGCAGAACGTATCTGAGACATCACATTTAAGTCAGAGACTCCAACTTGTTGAACTTCTGACTTTGTAGGATATCAGTGATACTCTGGTCTGGATCTAGGAGAAGATGCTTGAAGAAACAATCCTCATAAAAGCAGCAAGTCCTTATAACTGCAAGCAATCACTATGCATTCCACACAAGAGAAAAAATCCACAATTTGTTTTGTTGTGTTTTAGCATGCCAGCACACCTTTATGTATGAATCCAGTTCTTTAGAACCAGCTCAAACTTAACTTTTGAACAATGCAAAATTCATTGGCAAACATATTTGTCTGCTTGTATGCCTAATTCCAAATAATTACTGGAATATAACCATTACCTTAAATGCAGTATTTCCCTGTAATATCCTTTAAAATAAAGAACATAAATTGTGTTTAGCCATTTGGCTTTTCTACCGTCCACTCCCAGAGTGCCGCCAGATTAGCTTTGAGCTAATATCGTAACTCTGGTGTGAAGGACACCATGGTTCTGCAAATGACAGGTTGATGAAATTAAGTTACCCTTTTTCAGAAATGCACATTCAGGCATAACCAGTTTAGCAGAGTATGAGCAATGATATTTACAGTGAGCACAACTGAAAAAAAAAAATAAATCTTTGCGTAGTAAAAATTAAACACTTTTTACACAATTCCTTGCATAGATTTATTGTTGAAGCGCAAGATTCAAACATGTCATTTTTTGAAATGACTAAGAAAAATGCAAATACACCAGCCTTTGCAGTATATTTAGTGCAATAAGACTACAGATACAGTGAGGAAAATAAGTATTTGAACACCCTGCTATTTTGCAAGTTCTCCTACTCAGAAATCATGGAGGGGTCTGAAATTGTCATTGTAGGTGCATGTCCACTATAAAATTCCAGAATTCACAATGTATGGTTTTTTTTTTTTATCTATTTTTATGATACAGCTGCAAATAAGTATTTGAACACTTGCCTATCAGCTAGAATTCTGACCCTCAAAGACCTATTAGTCTGCCTTCCCAATTTCCACCTCCACTACATTTATTATCCTTAATTAGATGCACCTGTTTGAGGTCGTTTGCTGAAAAAAGACACCTGTTCACCCCATTCAATCAGTGAGAATCAAACTACTAACATGGTCAAGACCAAAGAGCTGTCCAAAGACACTAGAGATAAAATTGTACACCTCGACAAGGCTGGAAGGGGCTATGGGGAAATTGCCAAGTAGCTTGGTGAATAAAGGTCCACTGTTTGACCAATCATTAGAAAATGGAAGAAGCTAAATATTAGTCAATCTCCCTTGGATTGGGGCTCCATGCAAGATCTCACCTCGTGGAGTCTCATTGATCATAAGAAAGGTAGGAAAACAGCACAGAACTACACAAGAGAAACTGGTCAATGATGTGTAAAGAGCTTGGACCACGGTTTCCAAGGTTACTGTTGGTGATACACTAAGACATCATGGTTTGAAATCATGCGTGGCACTGAAGGTTTTCAAGCTTAAACCAACACACGTCAATGCCTGTCTTAAGTTTGCCAATGACCTTTTGGATGATTCAGAGAAATCATGAGAGAAAGTCATCTGGTCAGATGAGACCAAAATAGAACTTTTTGGTTGGAGGAAGAAGAATGATGAGTACCATCCCAAGAACAAAATCCCTACTATGAAGCATGGGGGTGGTAGTGCTTTAGGGGCATTTTTCTGCATATGGGACATGTTTACTGCATTGTATTATGGAGAGGATGACCGGGCCCATGTATTGAAAGATTTTGGGAAACAACCTCCTTCCCTCAGAGCATTGAATATGGGTCGAGGCTGGGTCTCCCAACATGACAATGACCCAAAGCACACAACCAGGATAACCAACAAGTGGCTCTGTAAGAAGCATATCAAGGTTCTGATGTGGCCTAGCCAGTCTAAACCCAATAGAGTCTTTGGATGGAGCTCAAACTGTGTTTATCAGCAAAAGCCCAGAAACCTGACTGATCCAGAGAAGATCTGTGTGGAGGAGTGGGCCAAAATCCCTCCGGCACTGTGTGCAAACCTGGTGAAAAACTACAGGATACGTTCGACTTCAGTCATTAATAATAAAGGCTACTGTACCAAATATTAACATTGATTTTCTCATGTGTTCTAATAGTTATTTTCAGCTGTATCATATAAATAGTTGACAAATCATACATTTTGATTTCTGGATGTTTTCTTTTAGATTATGTCTCTTACAGTGGAGTTGCACCTACGATGACAATTTCAGACCCCTCCTTGATTTCAAAGTGGGAGAACTTGCAAAAGAGCAGGGTGTTCAAATACAGTTATCTTTAATGTATATATCACCAAGATGGTGACATGTCATTGTTCATGGGTTGGACCTGTCCTTCAACACTACATCATCTGAGCATGCTTGGCATTTTACCAGCTCCTCCCTACATTTACCACATGTATGCTTGTAACAATCAACATAGCGCATGGTGGCGTGAATTGCTGCACCAAAGGTTCACCAGGCGAAACGCCCTTTTCCCACTAGGAAGTCCACCCGTTTCTCCTGCACCCCTGTGCATGCCTTATGGAGCGCGTGGGCATTTAACGCTGCTATGTCATGAATCCTGAACCAACTGTCCTCCAGTGTGGAGCGAAGGGTGATGAAGCAGCGGAAGCTCTGTAGGTCTTCTGACTAAAGCTGTTTGCTCTCCATCTTCTGTGGCGTACATTTTTATTTACTTTGAAGGAGAAGCTTCCCGATCTCTTCTTCCGGGCCCACACTGCCATCTTCCCCCTCTGTTGGCCTGATGTGTGTCACCAATTGACCTCTCTTTTCAAGTGGTGGTGAGGTCTCTTCACCTGTATTGAAATGAGTCATGAAATATCCGAATGATATGAGCAATGAAAATTTACAAATTTAGACAAAAGTTATGATTTGAATTATAATTCCTAAATATCTCAAGTTTGCCACTTCTGTATTTGTTCAGGATATATTTTTTTTATGTTTTCCTAAAACATAACTACCATAATCAGCAACTAAAAATTGGATGTTTAGGAATGCTCACCAGAAGAAATGTCAAAGTCTGAACTCATCTGAAGGTCTGTCTTCCCCACCCGAGTTGCAAGACTCGACTTGGTTCAGGATCATGTCCAAAGCCGCCTAAACAGTGTTTTTTTGTGTGGCATTTTTGCTTCTTGGCTTACGTTTGTAAAGTATGAAACCAGTGAGCGATTATGTGACGTTGTGTCAGATAATGTGCAATCACATGACTGCTGTCTGTTTGCGCCATGGCATAAAATCACCTACGTGCATCGCAATAATATAGCGAGACATTTACTAGACTGATGTTATTCAAAATGATTTGCGAATCTCCCAACCAAACATTGCCTACATATGTTTGACATTCAGATGGGGAATTAATACAGTGCTATGTTGCGAAAAGTTCTCTTGTTGTGGTCCAGGATCCTTAGAATTTCCCTGCTAGATTGTTTCTGATGATACAAGACTACCAAATGCCAGATATCCCTTCACCTTCAGACCTTACCTACCATAACCTGTGCAATTATTTCACAAATATTTAAGTTTACTTTTTAGGAAAGGCTGGCGAACTATAATACACTGGGGGAAACCCTGCACACTTGGTAAACGATTAATCTTTCCATTTTTTAACTAACATCGGACGGAATTTCCACACCTCTCTAAATGAAAAAAAAATCCCTTCCAAAATAATTGAGCAGAATACCTCACCGTTTAAGAGGTGATCGCTACAAATTGTGCTAGTTGTAGTTGGTTGCTAGCTCTGTCTCTTCACAGCAGCCACCCATCTCACTTGCCTTCCCGGGTCTTTAGGGAAGCGATAAAATGAGATGCTGTTTTTTCTTCCTTTTCGGTTGATACACCCATAGACATGGGTACACGCACTCACTAGATTACCATGTTTTTGTTGGTGTTTTCAAGATAAAATATAGAGAAAACTGCAATAGCTGCTGGTCATGCTCTATGTATGCACTCTTCTTTTCGTCATCTGAGGAGGAGTTAGCAGGTGTCCCTTGTTTACAGGTTCACACCCACTTTTCCACCACACTGCACCCAGAAAGCCTGCTTTTATTTCTCTTCTATTTATGTATATTTTCAGTAAAAAAAAAGAATAGATGAAGAATAGATGAAGATAAACATACGTAATTTAAACTACTTAAAGCAAAGCACCCCATGTCAACTCGCACACTGGAGATGCATAACACAACACT
This sequence comes from Cyprinodon tularosa, assembly GCF_016077235.1. Classification (NCBI taxonomy): domain Eukaryota; kingdom Metazoa; phylum Chordata; class Actinopteri; order Cyprinodontiformes; family Cyprinodontidae; genus Cyprinodon; species Cyprinodon tularosa. Next base: position 1,706,629 of record NW_024038996.1, on the reverse strand, counting down.
CCAGCATTCAGAATTTCGAAGGGTCAAACTTTGTAAATAAAAAAACAAAACACTAGATTTCTGTCATGTTATACCAAATTTCGTCCGAATCCAGTTAGGTTATTAATAATGCTTATATGAGCACATTTGTAGCCAACAAACAGCAAATCTGAGGGGATCTTAAGACTAGAGGCAGACAGTTTAGTTTTTCTTTTACACCCTTACAACATAAAACATGTATAACTTACTCATAGAATTCAGAGCTTTGTCAAAGAGCATACAAAAAGGTTTGGTGATACAGTGGAATCCGCTAATAGTGGTCACGGATAATGTAATGAACCGCTTATAGTGTTCAAAAGGCTTGGGACAGAATCATTTCTATACAAATGCTGTTTAAATTATTCGTTTATAGTAATCAAGAAATGCACTTATAGTGTCATTCTTGGCTATTTTATGAATGTAAACGTGCCAAAATAATTTTAAAAATTACGTGTAGCCTAGTTATTTTATTTTTTTACTCCCAAGATTCCTTTCTGGGCGTCTGCTTCTGCCTAGCTAGCTCACATAAAAAGTTGACAACCGGACAAGTAGAACTAGCTTGCGAGTCATGACCGGAAATGAACGATGAAGAAGAGGAGACTGTATTCCCTTCCAGAGCTGAGGAATGCAGTTTGCATTTTAAAGACTGGTCTCCTGCATGTTGGTTTCCAAAACTTTGACCTTTAAGATCGTTTTGAAAAAGAAGTGAACTCGGTGTTGGACAACACTCTGATCCAGGGAACCATAAATAAATATGTGAAGTGATTTCTTAATGCGGTGCAGCAGATCCGCAACACAAAACAGGGGTAAGCTAGCTTTAATTTTTTGTAGCCTATGCAGTTATCTTCTATTTTGTTGTTGTATGTTTGTTTCAAACTTCAGACTTGTAAAAAAAAATGCACCAGCTGCACCAAGCTACCAGAGTTATATCTGCGCAGAACACTGTAATTAAACTTACATGGTACTGTAATAAAATTCAGTAGATGCGGAAGCTATCCATTTCATTTCATTTTGCTCATTGAAAAACCAGACAAATGGCATTTAGATGATATTCTGCATAAAAATAAGTGAAATAACTGTAAATTCCCATATAGTAATCAACCGCTTATAGTGTTAAAATTGCCTCTGGACGAACGTGACCATTATAAGCAGATTCCACTGTAAAATATTCAAAAATTAGTAAAAATAAGCCTAATCATAAACTTCCCTACTCTTTTTTTTTTTCCAACATTCACATAATATGTTGTTGAAACTGGTTTGATTTCATTGATGCAGCCTTTTGGTTGTTCTCTTGGGGATGGAAGTAGGAGTGAGAAAATTCTGGGTTTTATTGTACATAAATGCCAATTTGGCTGAATTTATGAATGAATGTGGGCTAATTGTAGTCATTTCTAACCATGCAGCCTTTTGGATGCATGGTAACAGGTGTAATAAACCTCTGGCTTTTCAATTGTTGCAAATGATCACTAGAAATGTTTATATTTTTGTATTTATCCCTATGCGGTCTACTGAACTACTTTAAATATGATTATTTTGGTATTACTGTTAATTAAAATGTTAACACGAGTGTGTGTTAGTATGTAATACTACTTTTGTCACTGCTTTCTTAGCTCTACATTAATACCCTGGTGGCTTATTTCCTGCTCAGTATGTCCCCCTCCCCCACCTCTCTGCTCTAGACTGATCTGCAACATTATGCCCTGCGACGCATGCGCACTGAGTCCGCCCTGATGCAAATGCCACTGCGCAACCAGTTCAAAGCTGACTCATTCACACAAAGAAATGGCGGGCATTAAACGAGAACAGCACCACACAGTCGTTGGCGCTGGGCCCAAAGTAAAAGCATCCGGCTGTAACATTATTAAATATATCTATTGTGTAACCTAAGCAGCCATCTTTCGAGAAAGTTCCTACTGATAGCGGCACAGCAGCGGAAAAGATGACGTCAAGCGGCCATTCCTGTCGTTGTCTCCCTCTCTTCGATACGAATTCGCCCGATTAAAAAGGGGGGGGAAAATGTGTATTCGTTTAACATTCCGCTAATTCGCAAAACGCTAACGAACAAAGAACACTAAAAGTTATAAAAAGTGAGACTTACTCACAGCTTCGACAAAATACCACCTAAAAAAAAAACGTTTGACACATACCCAGCCAGGCTCTTTCCAGCAGACGGAGGTCTTATAAACTCAGTAGGGACTCGGGGGGTGGGTCACGTGACTCGTCTCGTCCAATCGTGGCGCCCCCTGCGTGTTTTGCTAGGCTTTTCTCGGGAGCGGACGACAGACGAACGGCTGCGATGTTTTCAAAGGCAGCGATGAACGTCACACAGCCGTAGGCTACAGTTAACGCTACAATATTTAGAAAATAACTGTTAATATTACGTAGTTTTAAGTTATAGCGGGACGTGGATGAGTCGGTAGAAACGTCTGATCCGGGTCGAAGGTAAGCGCGAGGCAGTTTCCTGATAGTTTTTTTGGATCAATGTTGAGTAGAAATCCCAGTTAGCCGTTTGGCTACATTACAGCGAGCTAACTTGACGTAAACTGCGTGCGAAAATGAACGTTTAAGTGTTTGCGTGGGCTCTGTATAGTTGTGCGCCACGTGCCTTACACACATTGAGTAGTTTATGACATCTAGACCGAGTTACTTTAGTGTCTTTCTTTTCTGTCGTGGCGGACTGCTTGAAAGCGAGGGTTCAGGGAGCAGGTAGGAAAATGTCGGAGCGTAGCAGCTGCTTTCAGAGGCAGTCAGTCAGCGAGGCAGTGACGGGCTGGAAAGGCTGGGGAGGGGGAACGCTGTGAGGGCAGCAAAACGGGCTGCAGTGGGCTTTTGTCTCCAGCATGCTATGTTTTCTATGTTCATTATTGCCTTTTAAAACATTACAAGACCACGCTTAGGTTGTCAGAGAGCAGCAATCGTCTTAATATTCATATATGAACGGCTACAGGTTAAATTCTATAATTATCCGTTGCATGTAAACAAAAGAAAAGGTTTATTTTTGGAGAATTTCTTGGTAACAGGTTTCAGTGGGTTAAAAGAAAGCAGAGCAGCATAAACCCTGAAATGGGTGTTGGTGTCTGCAGTGATCTTGCCGCCGTTTATTTACTAAATTCCCCTTTTTTTGGAGATAATCACCATCAGGTCTGGTGTAATAGGGAATAGGATTTGTTGATACACACAGGGAACTTGCTTAGTTGAAGTAATTAGGAGCCTGATCCTCCTAGAGCTGGCGACTCTGTCATCTTGGGGGTGTGTTTGCCTCATACAAAAGCTGTCTGTTTTCTTTTTTTCTTTTAGAGGACTGGCTAGGCAACGATCAATCCGATTGTAGACATAAAGCTATAAAGGAAAGTGAATAGATGAAAAACATCTGTGTGAATTAGTATTTCATAAAGCTTTCAGATTTCACTTTCACATATTAATATGGATATATACCTCAAAATTTAGATAAAACTTGCAGTCTAATGTGACAAATGGGAGGTAAATGTATTTTTTTTTTCCTTTTTAGTACTGTCAAAATGAACATTAACATCTACTATAAGGTCTTGTGTAAACCAGAGGAGGCTTTTACAAAGATGACTGCAGATGTAGCTGCATGAATGAGGGCATTTGTTCTTTTCATTGTCTTAGAAATACAAGAGCTTGATTTCGACTGTAGTCGGTACGCCGTTCAATCGCTGGGTTTAATTTTTTTCCTATAATGGTTGATAAATTGAATATAGGTTTATACCCCAGCATTTGCTAAAAGCGTCAAAAATAAGCCTGGAAACTCCCTCCTTTTTGGTTTGTAAATGCATCAAGAAACACCCTTTTTTCGTTAGTAAAATTCAGATAGAGGTCAGTGACTTATGCTTTTAAGCTTAAATGCCAATCATGCATTTCCTTTTTTTGCATTTTTTTCCCTTTTAGGCTCAAAACAACTTAATGTATCCCGAGGCCATAAGCACAAATTTTAAAGTTCATTCCATTTGATTTAATTGAATATGTTCATATTGGTTAAAGTCCTTACAGAGAAAATCTCTGCTGGGCAGTTGTGCCTTTAAAAAACGGTATTTATGTTCCTGAAAGCCTGATTGATGCATCTGTCATCTTTATTATAAGTCTTATTTCTAATATGACCCCTTCAAACGGGGCTGGCCGATATGGCCTAAACATGAAATTTCAGATTTTTTTGCTTTTAATTCGAATTACGATCTATATCCGATTTCCCCCTCCTAACTTATTAAAACCTCTTAATATCCACCTGATTGCTGCTGCTCCGTTGTGCATATCTACATTAAGTACAGAAGCGCGCTTGAAAATAACACATGTTAAACTTTTACCAATACAGACATGTTTATACATCCTTGAAAGCTTAGATTCTCCTCAATTCAACAACTAAGTTCAGTGTTTGGACACAGTGAGCACCAAAGCACAATTAATAAAGATATAGCAGCGTATTAAATCAGAATTAAAATTAAGCTTTGACTTCCTACCTTTGAAGCTTTCCTGAAGCCATATTACAAGTCCAATCCTAGGTTGTTTATATTCCATTTCTCCTTAAGGGTCCATAGATAAAAAGTAATCCAGCATATTCATAATAAAAACATTCCATGGTGAGAAAATCGCCACATAAAGTATGGTTTTTACCATCAGAAAAGTCCCACCCTTATGGCTAATGCTAACTGTGTTGCTAATTACCCGAGCTTCCACAAACGTTTCCAGTTTATGTTTTTGTATGTTTGTTTTAATCACCTTCCAGTCTAGGCTTCTAGCCGAGCTTTGTAACTTCTCACGTTCACCGCCATGATTTCGCTTGTCGACCTGCACCAGTGGGAGTATAACTCCTGCTACAGAAGCTCTGGGGAGCCAAAATTGCGGCCCTATACAAAAAAAATATTTTCATTTTTTCAAATTTGCCGGCCACAAAAAAATTCTAATTAAATCATTGAATCAATTTTTTGCCCAGGCCTACTTTTCAAGTTTATGCTTGAAAAGGAGTGTGGGATTTGTTACACTAATGATTTACCTCATCAAAAATGTGCATGTTTTCTAAGCCAAAACAAGGCTTTGTTTTTGGTCCACTCTATAAAGCCTCAAACTCAACGCTATTTCTGACATGTAAATTGAAAAAGCTTCCTGGATGGGAAGCAAAACATATTCAAACTTGGAAGCAAATTCTAGTGGATTGTTTTTTTAACTTTTTTGAAATCATCAAAAATAATTGAGTTTCACACAGAAATAACCAGTGTAGGTTAAATTTCGGCAATTTTAAGGTCATACCACAAACTCTTAGATGAATTTTGTCTAGATTATGATAAGGGCCAATCTAGATGTTTTTATCTTTTATTTTGTTTAGTGATTTCTTTGGAATCATTCAGAACAGGGGTTGTTTGTTGGCATTAACCATTGGCCATACACTCTGCTCTAAGTTTTTCTGCGACAGATCAAAATTTGAGCAAGTCAAGAGGTCTTAAAGCTAAGCAGCCTAACCCCGGGATACTACTGAAAACATTTGTCATCGTCCTCGCCACTGATTCTGCCAAGCGCCCGATTCCACCGGGAGTATTTCAGAGTGGAGCGGTTGGACTCGAATCACCCTAGGAGTTCTTCACAGCGCAGTATAGTAGTATACACATGCAGGCTTTAAATGGAACAATAAAGTGGCCAGTACAAACGGAGTGGCGCATGCCTGCTCTTTATCTGGTCACCTTACCCTTCAGGCTGGGCTTTTCTTCATTTCTGGTATCATCTTATGGCAACCTATTTCCTGCCTGAACTATCATCTCTAATCTAGATTGACGAGGACTTGTTGCTTCAAGTCTGAAATATAGAGCAGCTGCATATTTTAGGGAAGAGTCCTTCTGACCATGCCTCTGGGATGCTTTCAAGAACACTCCGCGGCGCGCCAGGTGCAACCACTCTCATTGGCTAGAATGATTGTGTTCAACAGCGGCAGCTGGGCGTGGACACTCTACGGATGATCCAATGTGTTGGCGCATTCCGTGGGGTAAGCCCTCCAACCTTAGAGGGCTTTAGGCCATTATTTTCTATTACTTAATTGGGTCAAGCAAGGTTACAAGGGGCAACTGAGGTCTACAGCCCTTAATGTTTACTCTGAGTTACTTTCTGACCTCCTGGATGAGTTGTCAATGCACTCCTGGAGCTTTTCTGGTAAGCAGGTCGTTCCTGGAAAGATTCCCCATATTCCAGCCTTTCTCTGGTTGTGAATAATTATGCAACCGGTGTTGATTTTCCAGTGAGGCTCCCTCCAGACGGCGAAAGTAAAAGTGCACTGTCGTAAATATGCACAGCTGTTCTCCTGGTTTCTCTGTCAAGCCAGGCGCGGTTGTTTTGAGCTTAGCAGCGAATGACTAACGCTGCGTTCACACTGGACGTAGCTGGCGCGACAGAAGCAGCGAGTTTACATGCAAAGTCAATGGTTGACGCGCGTCAAGGCGCAGCAAAAGGTCCAGCGGCGCGTTTTGAGCACCAGGCGCAGCACGTCTGAGCAGCTGAAGCAGCGCGTCGGGTGCGTTTAACGCAGGGAGAGAGACACAGCGCTGATGATCACTCCTCTTAAACAGTTTATTGACGCCTAAATTAACTTAAAATGCAGAAATCTGCCGGCAGAATATGCAGTTTGGATTATTTAGATGAAAAACACCTACCAGCTGCCGCGGTGAACCTCTGCTGATGAAGGGATCCATACTGTCGGCGCCCCGCTGGTATGTGGGGGTCTGAGCGGCTCCGACAGAAAAAATATTGAAGGCAGGATAATAATCTGAATGAACTGACGGCACTGATTACGTTTTCAGGTGTAGTTTCTCACTTAAACACATATTAAAACTACTTTATTCCCACTGATCACAGCAAATATAGCTGCAAGGCAGAGAAAGGATAGTGAAGCTCCGCCCAATGCGCGTCAGACACACTTTTGCACCGCGCAGCCAGAGCAGCAAAGCTGCTTCAGCCGCGCGTCAGAACTAACTGGTACAAGCAGCAAAAAGGAAGCAGCAGATGTGATTTTGCTGCTTTTGCTGCGTGAACGTAGCATAACTGCACAAAGATTGCCACTGTGCTAGCAACGAGAATGCTTTTAACTGGGGGCGTGTAGCAGTTCTCGCCGTAAAGCAAGACTGACTCTCACGAGACTTCTGAGCCTGTGGGTGCGGGTCGGTGCTCCTGCAGTTGCAAGTGCAGTATTTCCCCCACAGACCACCAGGGTGGCCGAGAATACCTTTGTTCAACCTGAAATGAATCATTTAATCATCCATAACGTTATGGAACACATTAATTAACTGAAAAATGTTGCATAGTGTGCCTTTAACTATTATTAGACAGAATGATGTCAATAACTTTGTAAATTGCGTTGTTCCTCAATTTCTTTAGATCCGGGCACGCTGATTGCACTTTGAGATATTTTAATCCAAGTCATGTTGCTAGGCAGCTTTCATTGCAGCAGTTTCTTTCATTTTCGGCAGAAATGGGTCGTTAGTATGGCTTTTTTTTTTTTTTGTGACAACAAGGTACTCTTTCAGACTTGGACAACATTTTTATTGTCATTTTGTATACACAGAGTGTGTACAAAAGGAAATTTTGTTTTAATTATACATTATCAAAAGATTGACCTTAATGCAGACGGGTTCTGTTATAGTGGATGATCCACATTCTGTCCACTGCGGCTTTAGGGTGTTATCGTCTTTTTAAAAGTAAAGTATTGGGAAAGGGGCCAGTAGTCGATCAGCTGATGTTTTGTTTACGTTTATGCTTTTTGATTCTGCTAATAAATCTGAGTCTTGGTGTACTTCGAGCCTTAAATATAAATACTCAACTCTACTAACAGAACCAATAAAGTTTTGAGATGTTTTTCAGGTAAAACACACATTTACATCTTGAATAAATTGGCTTAAAAACAAAAAGAATCTCTTGGACATACTAAAGGCTGATTTATACTTTGAAAATAGGTCGTCTGCGTAGCTGTCGCTGTGAACGCAGAGACGTCCCAGCCCCCTTCAGCCAGACACTGCTGCACCTCTGCCAAATTGTAAGTGACCGCAGACAGGAGGCGTCTGATTGGTCAAATCTACATCAGCTCTACACTATGCGTCTCGTGTGTGGTACCCTACCGGCTTGTTTTGTTTGTATGACCGCCATTGGGGAAAACGACTCGTGAATTTGGACCAGCTAGAAGAAAGGTGTGCGAGAACGCTGGAACCCTTTTCCCACCTGGATCCCTGTTCTTTTTTGCCCTTGTGTCCCTCCATTGTCGAAAAAACTTGCCCCCATTTCCTCACCGCCTTGGCCGTGTCTAGACCCACAGCTAGTTTGTGATTTTCCCCTTTTGTGTTGTGGCATGGAACATACATAGCGCAAATGTCTGCGTCATACCTGCGACAAGCTCACTGCGACACAGTGCTGCGGGAGGATAACCAGCCCTTTAGTCCGCATTTTTGTTTCAAGCAATTATCTTCGAGCCAGTTATATAATTTAAATGAATGCTACACTGCTATTTACACATTTTATAAGCTAAAAAGGGGACAATGGTGGATCAAATTAACACTGAACTTTAATAGTACACTGAAAAAATAATGCAATCACTTTTGGCATTTACCTAATCATATTTAGTTACTTTAACACAATTGTTTCATTTTAGCAGGGTAGGACATAAAACAATTGTGTTAAAGTAACTAAATATGATTAAGTCATGTCAAAAATGGTTGCATTAGTTTTTTCACTGTAATATGAACATCTGACATTTTGCGTTGTAATTATTTAAAAAAACAAAGTCATTGTAAGTTATTGTGCTGCTTTGGATGTAATTTCTTTAATGCGTTTTAGTTTCTCAACCATTTAGATATTGGCCAAGTAAAAAGCCTTCATATTTAATTCTTTGTAGAAAATGTAGACGCATTGAGGAAGGATTTGTGTGAAAGGATTGTCTCTGCACACAGCGTAGATTGTCTTATTATTGTTGTCTCTGCCTGTGTTGATTTACCAGTTTATCCACTTCATTGAACATATATTTACAGGAGTGTGGGTTTTTCTCTAAGATGAGTGTACTGGTAGATGAAGAAACGGAACAAATGGCAATTAACGAAAACTCCATCTTGAAAAACTATGAATCCAGCCAAAAGTTTATTTTTGTATATTGTGGTTCTCTAAGCTATCAGAGCACTTTTTTTTAATTCTTATTAGTTGTAAAGCAAATCTACTTGTGTTGTACTTCACTTGAGAATGTGTTTCTCAAATAATAAAAAGGTTTTTACTATTTCCTTTTAAGAAACAGGTTCATACAAACCAGTCCTTTCCCTCCAGTCCAGCTGTTACAACAATTTGCCAAATACATGTTATTATCAAGCAGACATCGAGTACATGATATATTTAATATATCACCTTACCAAATATTGATATTTTGATTATAATTGTGATTTGATATAATGGGTAGATCTACTTCAGTATTTGTAAGCAGGGGTTAAAGGGTGGGATGAATGGTAGCTAGTTAGTCTAAGACTATTTACCGGTTAAAAAAGGCTGCTGGGCATTTATGAGAAAAAAATAGATGAGCACCAATAAGTCATGTCTTGTACTTAAGTTCATACAAGTGAAAATACATTTCTACATATTTTAATTAAGGGACACACATTTAATACAATTTATGTGATATCTAAACATTTTGTGCATGTCTTAAAGACTGCATTGCTTTTACATTTCAAAACCTCCTGTTTACACTCCTGTTTCTAAATTCATCTTAAGCATTCATCATCTGAAACACATTCAGCTTATTTTTCTGTACCTATCAGCTCTAGCGGCAGTGGGCCTGGCAGATGAAGTGTTGAGGTTCAGCCGTTCATAAAGCAGTGGAGAACTCCCTCTGCTCTGCACTTTGAGTCTTTTAGAAGTGGGAACTTTTAGGTCAGCTTTGGATTAAAACCAGGTGCATGGTGTAGTTGACTGTAACATTCAACATTTATCATTAAACTGGTACAAGAGGCTCCGCCTTGTATCTTCACGGCTGACTACAAGCAGCTCACAAATACATTTTTTTTTAGTTCGTAATTTAAAGCTAAGAAATGGCGTCTTTTGATGTATACATTTGTTTAACTACGGAATTGCTTCATTTTCTGTTTTGGTTATAAACCACTACTTTGTTTAGATAATCCTTAGACAGCAGAATAGGAACCTGCAGGTTAGATCTCCAGTATTGGCCTTGGCAACCAAATTGTTGTATCTTTAGTTTCTTTGGTAGTTATTCAAGAGGTGTTGCATCTATTAAAGTAAATGTCACTGCATTTATGGAAATGACGGAAAAGATCTTAATCATGTGATTTAAGCCTCTATGATGTTTCTCTAGTGTCTTTCTGACCGTCTCAGTATTATTGTAAGCAGCAGCAGTGAAATATTATTGGGTGGGTGTTAGTTTTTTTTTTCTTTGCACTGTTTTTAAGCAATCTGATTGGAATTTCTATTGCAAGAGAGTAAACACCATGTTTTCTTTTAACAAACCTCTGAATTTGAAGTCCCAGCTCTTAAAAACATCTGCATGTCAGCCAATAAAACTTAACATCAGTTAAGAATCTTTAGGGCATTTCATCGTCCATTTGTTTTCCCTGTGGGATCAATAAAGTATTTTTGAATTGATTTTAAAACTGACCAAAATGTTTATGGCATAGTAATTTGCATGTAGGTTACGAGGAAATGTGTTAACCTGCCAAATATTGAATCCAAGCAGTTAATATTGAGATATAGAAGACACTATTTTTGCTAATTACAATTAGATGTGCCCCTCTAGCCGAAAGCCAGAAGGATGACACATAGCATTTGTTTTCTGTAAAATGCATTGACTCATTTTAGAGTTGCTTTCTTAGGCTGATATATATTAACTCAGCTGTGTGTAATACTGAACCACTTTGCTGGTTTGGGGTGTAAATCTGGATTTGGAGCACATTTTGTCAGAAAATAGTGTAGAAAAGAGACTGAATATCTAAAAATATTAATTGTGCCCTTTGTTTTTGTTTGTTTTTTTTGGTTGATGTTCAAAGCGTAATTTAGGTCTACTACCTCAGAAGGTGACAGATTTTATATAGATGTTTTGAAACCACCCATACATTGCTGCGGGATGTAACACGTCCTTTGTCTGCTGTGGGGCTGTAGACCCTCCCCTCAACCTTTTTATTTGCCTTTGTCTCACTGCTACAGCACTTCCTCTGTTTTGGACACAATTCATCCAACTTACCAATATGAATTTTTAGTACCCCTCCTCACAGTAGCACTCAAGCATGGCCAAAAGCAAGGCTTGCATAAAAACAATAAGCATCGCAGCCAGTTATAAAGATGGAGGAAGATAGCAGCTCGATAACGGTAAATCTAAAAACATAAAAACAAACAAATCCTACTCGGTCCTCTGCACAGTATTTACAGAAACTGCTAAAAAAAATGAATATCAGCCAGGCTGTTTCCTATATGGGCTTTAATTGGCACATCAACAGTGTCAATATTGTTGATCTGCACAGGCTATCATTTCCATTATGTGCCTTTTGCATATTACCTGTAGTTGTGCAGCTTGATATTTGAAGTAGAAATTATTTCTGTGATGATGTGGTTCTATTTTTCTAGCTCTCATCGTTCCAACACACTGGCCTAGGCACAATCTGGACAGTAGTTGTTCTGGTGAACTTTGAGCATTGCATTCATTAGAATCTGAAGCTAAAGGCAGCAGCGTATACTGGACCGTAACGCCACTGCAGAGACACTTCAGAAACAGAAGCAAATTAGAATTTCAAAAGGATGGAAATCATGAAACCTTACATTTCTATCATGAAATTGGAATGATTTTTTTTTTTAGCAGGTATTGGTTTTAAGCATACATTTAGGCAATTTATACTATGATTTCCAGCTTTTCTTATTGATTTTCGTAGATACATTCACATTGGACAGAAGATCTTATCAAGGCTGCCTCTTAAATTGCTGATCATTTCTGTTACTATAATGAAGCAAAGTTGATTAAACCAGAGACAGTGGCATGGTCAAAGCCTGATGTTTATTCCAGCTGGCACAGATGTGAATTTTTTTAAAGGGCTGGGCTTAATCTGGAAATAAATCTCCTTACTATTCCAGATAATTTTATTCCAGCATTCATTTCTCTGATCAAATCTGATATTTTTCTGCCATGTAAAAAAAAAAACAAAAAAAACAAAACATGAATGCAGAAATGCAGTGGCATTATTTAGCGCTTTAACTTCTGAAAAATCTTTAACGTAAAGCTTTAACGAAGAACCTTATCTAAATATGAATGCATCTAAAAATATTTTAAGGTTTGTATGTATTAAGGGTGCATAAGAATATCGCTTGTTTTGTTTATATTGTGTTTTTGGTTTTTTTTGCCAGGCAAACTTAGCAATGAAAATTCAGTCGTTTGGAAAATGTAACCATATATCCTCCACACGACACTGTATAAGTGCAACACATATAGGCCTTCATATGCAATATCCTCTCCAGAGACCAGACAGGTTGTAATCCTCTTAGTGGGCACAGTAATGACCAAGCTGCAGTTATATAAGCTCAAGCCGTTTTCCCTCCGTACATGATCTACTTCAGGTGATTGGTTTTCAACACAGCAGGTGTAATTTAGATGTAATTTTGACCAGATAGATTATAGCGTCGGTATGCTTTCCTTTAGTGTTTTTGCACGGCTGTTTGCAGCCAATTAGCTGCATGTTGTTATGCCTCTAAGAGAGAAGGAAAGCATTTCAAACATGCTTTCAGTACTGTTGGTTTTACTGTAGATTTTTATTGGAATGTTTTTTTTATTATTATTATATTATGCAAATGGTTGAAAGAGAATGTCTCTGAGTAATTTTTTGTGCAGTTTGAGCAAAACTAACCGAAATAGTGTTTTAAAATTATTTCAAAAGAATTCCTTAAAGTATTATTGAAACATTTCATCACCAATAATAGTTGTAACTTAAAACATGGTTTCCTCTTATATAAACTGTGAGTATAGTTCCTCTTTTCATGTTTTCAGCAATCAAACCAGGGTCATGCATTCAGGGAAAACCCCAGAAACGGTCAGTTTTCTGGTCTCACTTTCAAAGTAGTAAAGCTTTGAGTAATATTTTTTTGAGCTGCCAAAGATGGTTAAAGGTTTTTGTGGTTCTAAATCGACCGGGTAGAAGGATGAACTTGGAAGGTAGTGAAAAAAAACAGTATGCGACAGTGGCAGAAATAAGCTGCTTCCTCAGTTTCATGCTGCTTTTATTTCCACTCTTCACTTTCACTTCAGCCAGTCGTTACGTGAACAGGGCTGCAGTTCAAACAAGACTTGAAAGTTAAAGGTGTCGTTACAGTGAAGCAAAGGTCCGGCCAGTCCTAAATCTTGACTGCAGTTCATTAGCCGAATGTGTCCTGGAAGGCCTAGTGTGTTTGTTTTTGTGTGTTAAAGGGTGGAGCCTGCTTATTATACAACACGAGCAGGCCATTTGCTAAATATGTGCAGAACAGTGTTTTTATGCAGCATGTTGAGTTCAATATCTGTGATTAGAGGCTCACTGTTTTAGACTTTGTGACCTTTTCTACAAGACTGCTAATGTAGCATGGGGACAGAAAGAACAGGAGGAGCTTTGTTGAGATCTGATGGCTTTGTGTATTTGTTTGAAAAGCTTAGAGAGATTTCTGTTTGGAATGAACTATGGGGAAAATAAACATGTTGGATAGGGAAAGCAAAAGACTGACGATTCATGACAGTTCATGCGTTCTTCGATCATGAGCTGCTTTCGATTTGCTGATGCCAAAGAAGGCAGTCATATCCTGTTTACATTGGCTCCATTTGTGGCCATGCTGTCTGATAATGAGAACCCTACTGCCCTATTTAGGATTTATAAGATTTCCTCTCAGTGGGAACATTTAAACCTCTTTCTATTGATGGTAGATTAAACAGTACCCTAACCCAGGATATTTTTATATAGTTTTTAAATTTTTGTTTCACTTCTCACTGTCAGTTTGCTCTCATTACTATATAATGTTAATTCTCCTTTAACCATGTCTGTGCATGTTTCCACTCTGTGGAAGAAGAGTTATTTGCAACATCAAATTCTTATGTATTCCAAGTTTATTTATGTCAGATGTATGATTGCTTGTATGTGTGTGGCACTGTATCACCAAAGCAGTCTCCTCTTATGTATAAAACATATAAGAGGACAGGGTACCCTCCTTTAAAAAGTCTTAAAAGGCATTGAATTCTTCAATATAAAATCAAGGCCTTAATTGGTATTAAAATGTCTTAAATCAGTCTTTCTTAGGTATTAAAATTGTCACCGCACCATAAATAGGACTTTATTTGTAATCCATATCAAACAATAAAATAATTGACAATATTTTTCTTACATTTACCGAACCGCTCGCTGTTATCATTATTGGTTCCGTCCCGATTGGACCTTGGCGTGTTGTGCCACTAACTTTTTATCTGGACAACATGGGGAAGTTTTAAATTCAACGAAAAATTGGCTATCCATCCAAGAGCTTTCTGCATTGCTAAAAACACTATCAGGGATTGTAGATGAAGCATGATTGGAATCAAGGCAGTGGTGACACATGTGCGAAGCGTGAAACAAGTTATAGAGAAGCATCAGGAATTTCTCCATTCTGTTCCACCCTTGTCTCTGCAACGCCTCCACAGCGTCTCTTTCATCACCAACAGTGCTAGTAGAACCAAATCTCAGGAAAATGTTTGCCGGTATGCCACTAATTAAAGTCCAGAGATTGAGTACGGAACAAAACAAAGTTAAGCCGGGCGTACACTGCAATTTTCGGGGGGGATTTTCCAGTCGTGCAAGAATCTTTCGATCGGGCCGACTTTCAGCCTGATCGTGCGTTGTGGTGATCAGACAAACATGTTTGATTTTCTCCTGACCGTCGTGGGCAAATCGCTCAGTGCGCATGCGCAAACAAGGATGCTTCTGTAAACACAGCAGCATGGCGGGGATGCAATGAGTGAAGTGTAGTTCTGTCTGTAAAATTGAAATACCCTAGTAGCCTTGTTTGCTCAGGCTCAGCCATGTCCTTTTTCTAAATATGTTGTCGCCTTTTCTTTTTGGGGCTTTCAGCACAAAATTGCACAAATTGCCAAGGCGGATCGTTTCACTATAGTGAGCTTAATAATCCCCTTCTATTTGTTTGGCTTCCGGATAGACGAGTCCGAGTAGCACCATCTCACTGCAGTGCTCAGTCCGACGTGGTTTTTAGTCGTATAGTGTGAGCAGATAGATCGCATGAGAGTGTCGGGCCGAACATACATTGTGAGCAGTTAGTGAGCATACACTGTGCGATTTTGTATTTTTTTTTTTCAGTCATTGCACAGAGGTACTGCTCACACGGTACGACTATCCGCAGGGTTTAGTCGTACCATGTGAGCAGTACCTCCGTACAACGATTGAAAAAATCGCACAGTGTATGCCCGGCTTTAGTGAATTCAGTTCAGTAGTTGTTAAAAATGTTATTTGTTTGGTTTTAGCTTTATTCCTATGGAAAGTTTTTCAAAATTTGAAACATATCTAAAAGTAATGGTTTATGTTAAAATAAACATTTGGGGTAAATTTGTTGCAACCAGGTTTTTCTTGTGATTATTGTCAAGTTGGTCTTAAATTTTCATTTTAAGTGGCATTAAAAAGTCTTGAATTTAACTTGCCTTATGCTGTAGGAACCCTAGAGGAGTAATAAAGCAGAAGTAAAGCAGGGTTTTCGCCTGGACTGTTAATGAGCTGGATTTTTTTTTTTTTTTTTGTCTGCTGTACCCATATCTTCTCTCTCATTTGCTTCTTTGCCAACTAAGCCCACTCCTATTTCTTCGATATTTACTCCAGGTTTGGGAGGCAATCTTAATATCTTCTCGTCATTTCCAAACTGTCAAACTGACCCAGTTAGACATCACATTGATCCGCTATGGTGGGGCTCGGGGAACAGTGGTGGCTATGCACCGGCACTGAAATTATGCTGTGTTTTGGGGAGAAGCATTTCCCATCCAAGTTGTTTGGAAATCCTTCTGAACCGGAATGCTGTCGTCTTTTAGTTTCTTTCAGTCTTTCACCTTCCTTCAAGTGCTCAGAATGCGTCTGAGTTAATCTCTTAAAGTTTTTTGAGTTCCAAACAACCCGCCTGCGACCGAGGGGCAGCTTTGGAACTTTCAGCGCATGTACATATGAGTATTTCAATGTCAACATGGCATGTCCACATGTCTACAGAAAGCGCAGTACAATTCTTCATTATTTTCACATAGAAAATCCAGGCAGGAATTGGTTTTTACATTCAGAGCTGTTTTATGAAGCATACCGCATACATAGCAGTGCACTTAGAAGTAAATCAGAATGTACAGGTTTAAACTAGAGAGTGTATTCTTTACATGGAGCCCAGAACTTTAATATTACTCCATATGGTTCAAAAGCTATAAAAGTTTGAATTTGGAGAGACCTGATTAGAGAACTTTATTGATGGTTGAGTCTGAAAGCAGGGGGTTCACGCTGTCCTTAGCGCTTTCTCATGTATTTTGTACAAATAAAGAAGTATATGTGTTTAAGAACACCCATTTCCGCTCTCATTACTAACATTAAAAATTAGCATATCAGCCTAATTTCACTTTGGCTGCATAGTGACCTGCTGCCTGCAAGAAACCTTATAAAACACTTTTTTGCATAAAGTTGTTACCTAATTATAAAACATTTATGCTGAGATTGCCCAACCAACTCAATTCAATTCAGTTTATTTCTATAGCGCCAATTCACAACACATGTCATCTCAAGGCACTTTACAGTCACCAGATCATACAGTCAAATCCATTAAAAGTTTTCTATCTAAGGAAAACCAGTTGAGTGCATCGACTCATTGACTCGGAGGCAATCCCTCATACTAAGCATGCTTGTAGCGACAATGGAGAGGAAAAACTCCCTTCTAACAGGAAGGTACCTCCAGCAGAACCAGGCTCAGTGTGAGCACAGCGCTGGTGCAGAGATGGACTTAGCCAGATGATGTCGGAGGTCTCTGTTTATAAGTGGTTATCGGTTGTTTCTAATAAAGCCAAATGTGATTCCCAGAGCTGGACTGGTGGTAGTTTAATTTACTTCATGGTTATACATTTCTCGTCTAAAATCCCGTGTCCAACTAATCCCTAATATTATAGTCAAGGTCATTTTGGGGGAAATCCCTTCCCTGTCGGTTTCACATAATCATTTGAGATGTGACCTTTACTCCTGTCCTTTACAATGTTGAAAGGGATTCTCTGTTTGAGCTGCATGAGTCTGTGGCTGTTTTCACACTTTGGTTTCATGTTTTCATAAATGGAGTATTGAGAAAAAGAAACGTAGACCAGCCTCAGTAAGACATGATTTGCCCTCAGCCTCATCTGAGCTTACTTGCCTCTTGTGTCTACAGTAGTATTAAAAACAACCACTCAGAGGAAATAAGCTGGTCACTTTTAGCACTAATACAAAGGGTTCAACATGCCCCGATTCACTCTCTGGTGCCATGAATTTAGCAGTAAGGTTGCTTCTAAGAAACTAGAGTTACTTCTAGAGAGTAGCTCAAAGTAACCAGGCCTAACAATAACTGCATTGAGGTTCCTGTGAGTCAAATGTCTCTTTACGTTTCCTACAGATGCTGGACCCAGACTGAATATAATAATAATAATAATAATACATTTTATTTAAAAAGGCGCCTTTCTGGACACTCAAGGTCACCCTACAAAAACATGAAAAGTGCCAGAAAAAATAAAAATAATAATTATAAAGACATTTAAAAAATACAGAGGCTGTGACAGTGAAATTGATATGTAGAATTTAGTCCATCTTTATTTTCATGCATCATTACTTGTTGCTGCATTTGTTGGTAATTTGACAAATATTAAAAAAAATATTGAGACAAATTATTTGTTGAGCTTGAGGAGGTGTGTGAATGTGGCCCCAAGTGCTTTGCTGAAATTTAGATGGTTTTTTTTAAAACTGCTTTGAAGTGAAGACTTTAATAAAAATCAGTCTAAAGTGAAGAAATCAGAGTTTTTATTGTAATATTCCTTGTATGTTCAAATGCTAACCTATGGATTATAAGTCTTCACCAAACAAACATCTTAAATCCACTGCTGAAACTAGTTCATTTTCTTGAGAAAGCTGTGACAAAAGGAAAAATACAAATTAATAAATGTTGCTGGGAAAAATGGGGTTAATGTTGATCATCAGGCATAATAGTAATACCAATATCTATGTCCGGCCATTTTGTTTTATCTCATTGTATCCCTAGTTTAATTTATCTTGTACAGATCTAAGATTGTCAGGTTGTACTTGAGTTTTTCCATGGACTTAATTTTAATTTTCCCTTCCCACTGATTAGGAAATACAAAAATGAGCAAAGCCAGAGATCTCTCCCATCATTTGTTTGCCTTCAGGCTGCAGTACAGTCATTTCTGTCTCCTCCTTGTCTGCCTTTCATGCCTCTTTGTACTCTGTTTTTCCTCAAAGAGATGAACGGCTCTTATTTTTATTAGAAATTTAGATTTAGGAGGTTATTTTGCCTGACTGGGTCAGCTCTGCTCTGTGCCCTGGATTCTGGCCTGTCTGGCTTTCTTGCGGAACCTTGTTGGAAACGCTAGAATAGTTCAAAATAAAAGATAACCCATTACATATTTGATGGTACCAGATATGCTTGGGTGGTCATATCTGCTCGGGCCCTGCGCATGCTAGTTATGTTGCACTGTATGATTGGCTGAACGTTGCCACGATGACGCAAAACATTGTGGTTGACCGGACAATATAACATGATAATAACATGACGCAGCAGCCATAACGCAGCATCCATGTGCCGAGTCAGGAGCATCTGTAGTGTTGGTGTGTATAATGACCTATGAAGTTTTACCTGGTTGATAACAAAACTGAAAGAAATACATGTTTATGTGAACAAAGTAACTGCAAGACTGCGGTATGAAGGGAGGAGCTGGTTAGCCTCAAGAGTTTAGCCTATTTTAGCTCAGTCAGCTACCCATATTAAGCTACGCTACTGTTAACTTTGTTAACAACAACTGTTCATTTCCACAAGTAAACTGCTTTATTCTTTTTCTAAAATCTCCTCAAAAGTCCTTTTTAAGCTGTTCCATTGTCATCCTCTGCCCTAAGATCCTAATACAAAGAACAAAAACGTACTGAGACTTTTTGTGTCACCTTATGAAATGGCAGAGCTCACTCTATTAGAACGCAGTACTTTCCTTTAAGACTCTGAATGACTGTTTTCTACTTTCTGCTACTTTAGATCGCCAATGAAACTTAAAATAATCGTACATAAGGTAATGAGTTGAAACTCTGGAAAAGATTTGCTTGTTAAGAAACGCCTGCAGTACAGTTTGTCAGAGTGGTGTTGCCATATTGTGACGTCATTGGCAGGTGTAGGGCCCCGAGCAGATCTGGTACCTACACCGTAACACTGACTTGGAGACAACACAGGGGTTTGGAAGCATCATCAGCCGAAGGGAGCCGCACATATGATTGGATCGACAGCCTATCAAAGATAATTAGAGCTGATGTTCATTAATGGAGTCAAGTTTGGGTTATCAAAATTAAAACTGACACATTATCCCTTGTAGCCAAACTTTTCAAACTGTGTGGATAGTTGCTTGTAAAACAAACAAAAAAAAAAAATGGAACAATCCAAGTGGTCCTTTCTATTTTAAATGTCTTTAGGTCTGTTGCTCATGGTCTTTATATTCACTTTCATCTCTGAAATTTATATGGCCGTAGTCAAAGTACTTAAAATGTTATGTCAGAGGTCATGGAGGGAGAGGTCAGAGCTTTTTTCTGAGTGTCCAAATCTGGTGGACTGCGAGGCCCTATGGAGATGTCTGCCACGTGCTCAGGCCTGAGCCATAGTCTGACTGGAATTCAACACAGCAGGGGAATAACTCTTGGTCACATATCTGTACTTTGCCAATAAGTGTTTAGTTAGCCACTAATTTTCCAAGGTCTTCTACTTAAAAGGATGAGGTCTGTAATCTTTATCAAAGGTGCACAATGAGAGAGAGAACAAAAGTCCCAGAAACTGAAAACCACTGTAGGTTTTCTAATGAAATCCTTTGCAATTTATGGTGGCAAATGAGTATATGATCAGTAACAAAGGTTCAAATTAATACTTTGTTATATTGACACTAACAAAGGTCAGACGTTTCATTTAAAGCCCCTGTCACACCTTGATGAATTAAGCAGCCTATGCCTGACGTAAAAAAAAAAAAAACGTTGCCAGGCAACATAGACCTTTATTTCACCTCCAAAAATGTTCTATGGGCTTGAGGTCTGAGGACTGGCTAGGCCACTCCAGGACCTTAAATGCTTTTTACAGAGCCTCTCCTTCATTGTCTGAGTGATGTGTTTGGATTCATTGTCATACTGAAAGACTCAGCAATGTTCCTACATTTCTTTAATACTTGCACTCATGGAAGGAGGGGCTATAATTCATAAGATGTGGGGCCCCTTTGAATTTTCCTTAACACCCATCAGCCGTCCTCTCCTCTCGTTTGCAGAAAAGCAGCCCCAAAGCATAACGTTCCCACCCCCATGCTTAACAGCAGGTATGGTGTTCTAGTGATTTAACTCGGCATTATTCTTCCTCTAAGCTTCACAAGCTAAGTCTGTGCTAAAATCTATCTAGTTCTGGGATTTTTACTCACTGTCTCATAATCATTCTGAGAACTTGATCAAAGCGCTTTACACTACATTCAGTCATTCAACCATTCACTCCCACCAATGGCAAACCACATTGTAGCAGCTGACCTGAGGCTCACTGACAGAAGTGAGGCTGCTACCAGTCCTTCCGACCACCTTTAGTAGGCAACAAGAGTGAAGTGTCTTGCCCAAGGACACAATGGAGCCGGGGCTTGAACCGACAACCCTCCGATTTTTTATATATATATATATATATATATATATATATATATATATATATATATATATATATATACTCTTGTGATACATTTCTAAAAACACTGCATCCACTACTGTTTTTCCTAATTTCATAAAACATTTTATGAGCAGCAAAAGATCTCCAGTGATTGGTTCAATGAGGTCCGTCTGCCATATGAGAGCATCACCCAGGCCTCGGTTCTAACCTTTGCTCTAATCCCTCCCTCCCTCTTTTAACCTATAATCAGTTGTAAAAGCTTCATTGTTCATGTCCTGTGCTTGGGTATCAGATCATTAACCTACATTCATAGTAGCGTCGGAAGGCTTCTTAAGGCTTTCAGGCTCCCTGACCAGTTAAATGGGCGTGTTTTTTTTTTTGTCCTTTTGTCTTTTTATTCTCCTAGCAGTAAGCTTAACCCTATCTCTGCATCTCTCGTGCAAACATCGAGGCACTTTATGATGCTTTGGATTTATGTACAAACCATGTGTGGAACCTCTCTCTGGAGGCACGAGCTGTTCCTCTTTTATTTTTTATGGGCGCTTTTAAGTGATGGATAAGGCTGTAAAAGTATTTAACATTCAGTTATGCATCCAAAAACGAAGGCAGAGCTCAAACTATTTCTGGGATGTGAAACAGCTTGAGGAATTGCTAATTATCTGGAAAAAAATATGGAGCAGAGGTGGTTTGAAAGAAGCACTTGTACAATCTGAAGTTGTTTTAGCAGCAGGACCATTAAAGCGACCGAATGACAAGTTGTGTTCCTTCAATCATCAACGTCAGTAGAGTTTTGGTTGTATTAGCCGTACAGTGAAATACTGGAGTTTTCCCCTCATATTTAAAACCAGACATTTCTCTCTAGTCTCGGTGATATTGCACGTTTGTTTACCCAACAACAAAAAAAAAACAACAAAATCTGGGACAGGCATCCTGGTTGGATGAGTGTCCTGTCTGTGTGGGGTTAGGGTTGTGAGAGGTGAACAGACGCCTGCAGGGATCCACTGTCTTTTTCTGTTTGTCTGTCTGTGTCGAAACATGTGCTCAGTTCAGACGAGGCATTGAGCAGAGAAGAGCTGCACCTAATGATTTGCTTTCCATTTTAGGCCTTATTTTGGAGATTAAAATGAATGTGATCTAAGGTCCCACTTATATGGAAGAGGATTAGGGCCACTGAAAAAATAAAAGGTTAACAAATTTTTTTATTTTATTTCAGTATAATATGAGAAAAAGTCAGGATTTTTACTTTAATCTCAGAATTCTGACTGCTAACAAACATGTTTTCCCCATATTAAACTGCAATAATATTTAATAATCAGTTAACTTTTATTTTTTCAGTGGCCCTAATCCTCTTCAGTACATAGATTACAACTATTTGTGTGTTTTTACTTCTGTGTTTACAAAAACACAACCATAGTTTTCCCTTGTTACTTTATACATGTGGTTTTTGGTTCATTTGGGAGATTTCTGAAGTGAAACTGTGTTTAAAGGTTATATGCAAGTGAGAGATCCTTTATGCCATTTTTCTTCAGTATAAATTGATTTTATTTGGATCTGAAGGCTAAAGCTAGCAGCATATTGGCTATTTTAAAAGACCCCACGGTTAAAAAATAATCACAATAGTTGAAGCAAAAGTGGTTTTCATTGATCTTTTTCCTCCTGTCATGTTTGAAATCAATAATTTACAGAGAAAGCTGCAGTATTTAGAAGGAATGGAGGAAGTAGGTGGTGCAACACTGATGATCTTCCTGTGTGAAACTTGTACAGAGGGGAGAACATTAAAAATGTTTCCTGTTTGATTAGGGGTGTGCATGGCCTGTCTTCAGAAATATATTACCTTATTTCAAGGAGTAATTGTTTTATATCAATTCAAATTAAAAAAGTAACTGATATTTAATTACAGATCTCTTCAGAGCATGAAGATTTAAGATAGCCCAGTTATTTTAATTTAATTTTAAGTTAAACTGTGCACCTGTTCCTTTCGCTATGAAAGGAAGGAACAAATGTAAAAACACATGTACGGAAAAGGGGAGGGTATGAACGCCAGGTCGGGCCAAACGATAGGAAATGGTTCTGGCCATAAACTGCTTTATGTTCCTGTCATTTACATAGAATGGACTGTTTGATTATCTTTAGAGCAGAGACACAGCTGCTTCTCTCCTTCCTGCATTGTGTTTTTTGCAGGAACAGCTATTCTGTGAAGATAAAGTCTATAAATGAAAGAAAATCTAAAACAATTGTAAAAATGAATAGAAACAGACAGAAAAAATTGTTAATTTTAACAAATCCAACAACTGGATCAAGAATCATAAGCAGTAATCTTTAGAAATATTTCTGATTACTGATAAGATGAAGACTATTCATCTGTCTCAGCTTCCTGTTGGATCCTCTGCTCTCTGGAGCTTTGCACCTTTAAGTACTCCTTCTCAGCCTGCTCTACAGAATTTGTTTTCTTCATATGATTCATAAAAAAGCTCAGGATATTTTATTGCTTTATCCTGTATGATTTTTTACGACCTGAATCTTTTTGCTGGTTATTGTTTCCTCCAGCTCCCCTCTCCCTCAGTCTCCATAATCGTGCCTTTGCGTCTGGCTTTGTCCTGCTTCTCATTACGCAGTCGGAGTAGGAAGAGGAGGAGGAGTGAGATAAAGGCTGGGAGTGTATGTGCAGCGGAGTGAGACCTCCCCCATCATTTAGCCTGGTAGCAGAAGGACCGCTACCACGTGACTGGCTGTTTATCGTTGCAGCAGGCGTACTGGGTCTCCTTGAGCAGATCTTCCTAGCTTCTGATGTAATACCTTACCCTGCATCTTATTATTTTTACTGTTAAGCATGCCATTGTCTTATACCTATAGCTCATTTTTAACCCAGTTTTTGCAGCTTGTTTTAAGTGCAGCCACATGGGAGAACAAGGAGGGGGAATATCACATGTATTTTCCACATGCTGTGTTAGAGCTCACAGCAGGCAGCGCGCTGGAAGATGTAGTGGAGCAACGTTTCTGCGGCTGTTGCTGCTGGGGGCGACGTACTGGAGCTGTGTGTCAGCCTCCGTTCTATTCTTAGCCCTCTTCCCTCCCTGTCCCATCCTGCAGTTGGTGGATCAGGTTACCGTAATGTTTGTGCACTCTCCATCCATCCCCTCTTTAAAACATTGCATATTTTCCACGCCCTCCTCCTCCCCCCTCAGCATAACCCAGCATCCAAACCACTTCTATTAACCCCCACCCCCCAAACGGCTACATTCAAGCAAGGACTCTCACCGACACCCCGTCTACCATCAGGGCCACGATGCTCCAGCGCTGTGGGGAAACGTCTCTTATTGTTGTTAGTTTGGAACCAGCGAGGTTAGATTGCAGGAACATCAGGTTATGAATAAGAACAGAGAGTTCTCCTTTATAGGAGCAGCGGAAATGCTGTCGCCCTTTAATATGGCATTGCTCTGAATTACTGCAGTCACTGTCTGTCCCTGGTAATACACACAAAAAAATTTTTAAATGGCTTTTTTTTCTTTTTTTTTATTCCAGCCAATACCAGAAAAAATAAGAAAATTAATAGTCTAAGTGAAATCCAGCAGAATGTTTCTGAAATTGGGATACAAAAAAGAAAAATACATTTTTTTAAACAGCTTTCTGTTTCATTCATTTGCATGACTTTTAAGATGAATACTGAATATCATAATCCAAACTCCTCCTTACTGTCCAGAATCTCCTAGAATTTATTTTATCATTTTACGGTGTATGATTAAAACATTTGTTACTGGCTGATTTTCTGGGTTTTAGAGACATTTTCCAAAATGTTATATTGGTGATTTTATAAATATAAACTAATTGTCAAAGGGTTTTTTCCTGTATTCTTTTTGGGGTATTCTTTCTGAAGCCTTTGTTTTGTTGGGTTAAATACTGCAGTTTAATTGTATCGACCAGGAATAAGAAGTATATTGTGATAAAGGCTTTGGCCACCTCGTTCAGCCCTGCTTTTTATTTTGTATATTCTTATTCTAATAGTCCACATTTAGAAGACAGGAGTGATTTAAGAGTTTGCATAATCCTTATTATTCAGGCCCTGTATTTCTGAATAATTTTCCTAGACCTTATCATAATATTTATTACTCAGCAGGAGCAGTTCTGAGATTTTTCCAATTAAAACCAATAATACTTTGCTCATTAAGTCTAAATTTCATGTAAAAAAAAAAAAAAAATTGAATTTTATTGATAATCATTGATCTATGAGGGGATGAGCTGAGTAGTCATGAGCTAGTTGGAGATTCTGACATTATAACAGTGTTTCAAAATGCTACAATTTAATTGATCTTTTTTTTTTATTTGCAAACAAAATCCCTACATAAATATTACAGCATGTTGATCATTGTGGTTTGGGTAATGGTACTTCTATTGCCTTATAGAATAAAGAATAAACCCTGCTAATTTTACTTCTCCACAACAGGAACTGACTATATAGGATTACGTCAGGACATGTCATTGTTTTTATTGTAGAGTAATATTGTATAAAAAATAAAAAAGAACCCTAAGTTGTATTGATTATCAAAAAGGTTCTTCCCTTTACCATTTCCAGCTTCTACTACAGTTGTGCTGCTAAAACAAACACTATTATTACATTAAATTATATTCTGAACCATTAATGCAGCATCTCCTTAATCTTCACTGTGGAAAAATAGTTGAGGGGGGAAAGATCTTATCCGAGTTGTTCTGTCATTTTTTAATTTTAGTTTGATTTTCAAATGATGCCAAATATTGTCATTCGCCTATCAATAGATAAGAAGTGGGTATCACATTTATCCACTGCCTGTTTTTGAAAGAAATGTTTCTAGGCAGAGATTTGTGTCTGTGTTGAAATAAAAGGGAAAGGTCAATCCTGTATAGACATGTGTTCAGCAATAAGTAGGGGAGAGGCTCTGCATCACTATGACTTGTTCTCTGGCATTTTTATAAACTATTTTAAACCATAGGAACCATAAAAACCAAAAACTAGTTTGATTCTCAGACTGTTTTAAAGCATGCTGCACATTAATAATGTCTGGTAACCAACTCATTACCTTTTATTGTGTAAATGTCCTTTATTCATCAAAAATGAAAACCTTCCCTTGATTAAGACATAGCACTTTGCCAGTAGTCTGCTTTGTCCCTGTTTATTGTCATTTGATGGGAAATCATAACTGTAATTGATCTTTATATCAGTGTTTCTTGTTTCCTGCCTATTTATTGTACCACCTTGCAGAGGTAAAGTGCCTCCTTTGCATCTCTTCATAGTAAGTCACCCTGCTTTTTTTAGCCGGTGGTAATTCTGTGTTTCGATTATCATCATCAGTTGTAGCAGGTAGTAGTTGCTCTTGGTGCCAGATCCCATTCCAGGGAAATCATAGCTATAGTTTCTGTGAACCGAAGCTGTCATCAAGGCAGGGTTTGATCTGGACTTGAAACAGCCTGAGGTTAATGGCGAAGCTCGCCTGGGCTTAGGCAGCCCCAAGCGGCTCATGAAACACAGCGAGTGTAAATGCCAACCTAGTGCGTGCCCACATACCTCTGTAATTATAGTCACACCCCGCTCTCTGTTTTCTGGGCCAGATTGGAGTCCTTTTAACATTTGGTTTTACCTCTTTTTGGACTGCCTCTGTCCTGTCCATGCTGCTTTAGTATTCCCATTAATATAGTTTTATATCTTCTCACCCCAAGCTGCTTAGTTCTGCCTTTCAGCTTCCTGAATGACAATGCTGCTGCATAGTGGCTATCTGCTGACTAATGAATGACCGGTCACTGGCCTCAGCTGGGCAGTTCTCTAAATACCTGTCCGCCAGACTGTGGCTGGTATAAAACTCTGTGGTGGACAAAAAATTAGGCAGAATTGTTTTATTTGAAGCAAATGCCACAATCTTCTTACAAATGTATCATTGTCATAGCATTTTTCCGAGGTGTAACTGCAAGTATTAATACTGAAAATATCCAGTTCCTACCTGCGGGTTAGATACACGTGTGTGTGAACAGTAGAGGTTGACCTTAATGTATGGGAATATTTAAATGTTGAAACAAGTGTGCAGTGTTACCCCTGAGGGGCAACGTTAAAAAGTGACACTATAGCATAAGGGAGGATTCCCAGCGGTCAATTAACTTCGCCATTTGGGAACATTATGCAGCTACGGTGGAGAGAGAAAAGTGGACCGAACCAAGCATTAGCATCAGCTATATGCATTTCTTAGAACCTGCAAATATATATATGGCTTGTTCCGGACTGCAATTATTCACCTGAAAGGACCTCAAGCTGGATGTAAACATCACTGGTGATCGAGATAAAAAGTCTGAATGCATCTGATCAGCCTTAACTCTGAACATTACATGAGAGGATTTTTCCAACTGCTGCTCGTGTTGCTTTCAGGAACAGAAACAACAATATCATTTTAAAATATCCAAACAACTCAAAATTGGTTTGAATGGGTTTATATTCTCGTATATAATAATTTAAACATTCTAAACCTTAACCCTGACTGTTTTTAGGTTGTAGTCATTTTGTATAATCTATCTATTCTTACTGTGTCTATTTCCTGCTTCATTCAACCAAACCAAATTTTCAGCCAGTTCTTTACTTCCAACTATTTATTCATTTTAGAGCAAAATTTTTAAACAAAATAAAGTACTACAGAAAAAACTCTTCACTGTATGTATATTTACATAGTGCAGAGTAGCACAACCTTCCAGCTCTGCAGCAGAAGCCCTGATTCTCAGTGGATCTCTGTGGTCCAGATCCTTGGCAGTAACAGCAGTTACAGGGAATCTTTGGCATCAGTTTCACCTCCTGGTATATAGTACGGTTCTTGTCGAAGGGGGATTCTTCTCGTTTCTACTGTGATTTTCTTTTTATTTTCTTTCATTTATTTTTTTTTATAAAAACATTCCACCAAAAATGGTCCAGTTTTCTAGGATTGTAAAACTACCAGTCTTATCATGATGCAGTATTATATCATTTTGTTTGGATAACGATGCAGTTTTTGCTAATATTACAAAGTCTGACTTGATACGATTTCCATTTTAATCAAGTAATGTTTCTGCGATCACTATGCTGCCTAGTGATGCTTTTAAAACAAGATAGATTGTCTGTTCACTATAGTTTCATGCCTTGTAAACTTCAAAATAAAAGCACATCTTAAAGCTGATGATGTGGATTAACTTTTTTCTGCATCATATTTCCTGGATCCATGCTCATTAGTCTTGATCAATAATCATTCATCGTAGATTAGTGTGGATGGATGAATTATGTCCCTACTGACTGGTCTAACATTTACAAGCGTCATAGTTCTGCATTTGCAGTAATTTGGCCACAAATTGGCATTAAGATAACTTAGTTTGGACATTTGACACTGTGTAGTCACATGCAAGGGTGTGCCAGTGCTGGACTTAATGAATCAATGCTTGGCAGAATAGGGGGGAAACTGTGTACTGGAACAGTTTAACTTTGTGAATAACATAACTTGGTAAAACCATGTCCCCTGTAATATAAAGTAGTTTGACCAGGGATCTAGATGATGTTTCCTTCGATCAAACTGTTTTGGTTCCTTGCAGCTCCATTTGTCCCAGAGATTGATCGTTATTAGATAGCACAGGTACAGGTACACTGTACAGCATAGTTAAATGAATAAACCAGACATCTGAGGGTAGGTTTAGACATTTAAAGGAGTTAAAATATGAAGTGAATGTCTTCTGACTACAAAGATAAATGGATGAAACTACAGGGAAAATCTAAAAGGTTAGTGTTTGATCTCTGATCAGGCATTTCCTATCTAAAATCATCCTGATTTCTGTTTTTAAGAAAATCAGTATCATCTCAGATCTCAGTCAGCAGCTTTTATTTTTTCCTCTCTCTGTACTGGTGTGTAGCTGTCTGTGCTCATGGTAAGCCTATAAAAGCTTCAAGAGATTAAAACTGCTTTGTTTATGCTACAGCCCACCATGGTCCAGTATGAATGTGAGGTTCATGATGGTGCGTTTGTTGACCCTCCATTTAAACGGACCTCCTTAATGGCTTCTATAATGACGGGTTTAGCCAGGCTGGTAGGTTTTGGTTTTCACCGTCATCTAGTGTTGATTATATGGGCTTTTTATTTTTCATTCTCAACATGGTATTAAGTTTCAAGGAAAAAAAAGAAATGATAATAACATACTGTGAAACATAGAGGGATTGTGAACATTTATGGGTAAAGGTTTATCGTTTTCGAGGTGTTTTTACTGGAGGTTTGGTTTGCAGGCTTTTATTAGGGCGATTTATAAAATAAATCTAAATGACCAATTGGAAGACGACATTATTGGACATTAATTGGTTTCACCAACAAAAAGGTCTTGCATGGTTTTAGTGTTTGCACATAATAATCTGAGACTTGTTGAATGCATCTGTATTCAGCTTTTTATTTCCAGAGCCAGCTTTGGCTAGAACTATTATGGGATATGTCCTTATTATCCCATTTTTTTCTTTACAAAACGACTAATTCAGTCTGATTGGATACAGGACCTTCGTTCACAGCAGGTCTTAGTGGAGATTCTTAGTATGATTCAGGTCTGGACTTTGAGCCATTTTTCTGCATCACATCCAAGCTCCTTGTGTATGCATGTTCTTCTCTAGAAGGTGAATTTTCTGCATCACTTTGAAGTATTTTCAGCTCCTAAAACTCTAATTAGTGACTTTATAATTTTGTACTAGTTTGTGTCGGCCTTTCGAATAAAATCTCCAAAATGGTTTTGATGTGAAAGAGATTTGCTCCTGGGAGATTTTATCGTTGGAGCTACATAGAAATGATAGTCTGACATTTTAGAAAGGTCACATTAAGGGAAAGTTGTCACTATTGTTGTGTTTTATTACTAAACATGGCCAGAGCTATTCAGGGCCAATAGAGAAATTTGTTCTCTCCCTTAGGACAAAAACAATATAATGATGTTGTTTGGTAGTGGCAGGCCTGGTTGGATCATTTAGTTTAGTTCTTTTTGTTTGACAAAAATGTTTTTGAGGAAAAAATCAGCATCAATGTGCTCAACTTGAAATATTGTAAAGTATGAACTACCACTGTATCAGAAAAAAAACCGGTCTGCGTTCTTACCACCTTGTAAAAGTACCAGTTTTCTCTGTAAGTGTGTAAAGGGCACAAAAAAGCAATGTCAGAAATTCTAATTCCTTTTTAGTCAGAAGAAGCTAAGATACAAAAAAAAAAAAAAACCTGATTAAAACACTTAGCTGAGTTTTGAGTTACCTTTTATATCTTTCTTGTTTTTAGTTTACAGGTCTTCTCAGACCCCCTGCATGAGTTACTAATAAAATGGGCCACTTTAGTGTTAGATAATGTTTGTTTGTTTTTTTTCCAGACAAAATCTCAGTTTTCAGGTCTCTCATTTGGGAGTAAAAGAATTAGTCGGATTAATTTGATTATTGATCTAATCGTCAACATACTTAGTAGTAAATTAACTAATTTAGAAGCAATGTTAACTTAATTGTAGCGACTTTAGCTGAAAGAGCATCCCAGTTAAAGCAGCTACTCCACCAAAATTGCAAAGATTATGTTAAGATTTTGCATTTAAGATGGAAGAAAACCCTTTTTGTCCATATATATGCTCTCTGCAGAAGTCCAGAATTTAAACTAAGCTTCACTTGGTTTAAATTATGTAAAAAAGCGCCTGTAAGGAACTGTTTGCAATTGAAGTATTAAGCAATTAATTGACAAAAGATTTGAGAGATTAATCGATTAGCAAGTCACAGTCAGTTAAATATTGTTTGGAGTGAATCCTGTGCAGTGATGTTTAATGTGCTGCTTTATGATCTTTCTTTATATTTTCTTTTGCCTACTAAATACTAAAAGTATAGTCATGCTTCTTAGAAAAGGAATCATAAGCCATCAATCGTTATAAGGTTTAACTTAAGTTCATATTGAGTAACGGGGCTCTCCCAGTCTGTTCGGTGGCTCTGTTACAACTAATCAGAGGCTCTTCAGTTTCCTCATTTAGAATTAAGCCCATTGTGGGACTTTTCATCACAGAGGGAGGGAGACCATTTCTGCTTAATGAAACTGTGACTGTAAAACGAAAGAAAGTTCATTCAAAGTAGTGGAGCAGAGAGCCTTATGACTGCAAAGGGCAGCCCTCATGTGACGAGGAAACTCACAGCTGCTCTGCTGGCTCCTCGCTTAGGTTCAGCTGGTGGAGTTAGCCTACGCTGCACCCCATCGACTCTGCTACTCCTCTTTCATTGTCATAAACCACATCAGAGAGGAAGACGGTCACATCGACGAGAGCGAGTAGTGACATGTGTGGGGGGGACGTTTTCCTCTCAGAGGCACAACAGTCCCTAAAGCTGTGATTCATGCAGCCTCATGTGGTTGTTTCCTGACTAATCTTTAAGGTTCGTCTTCTGAAGCGGAATGGAAAGTTCAACAAAAATCCCTGACTTCTGATCTTCTATTTAAAAAAAAAAAAAAAAGAAAAAGAAAAATTGAAACGCGACGTGTGAAAGTATCATTTCATACTCCCCCTGCAGACTTTTACTGTAAGGAAAAGGTGTAACCCGCCTCAGTTTGATTATAACTGTGTGTGATTCTAGGATCTCTTCCTGGTGTCTGGTTCTAGAGCTTTTAGTTAGGAGGCAGAATGACTGTGTCAGGCTCATCTAACCACACTGCTCTTGTGTTTTCCCTCCCTAGGTGCATGATGAACCGGCTGTGCTGTAGGCGTCTAAGCTAGTCCGGTGCTGCACCATGGCCAAACCTGGGGGCGACCGAGATGGAGCCATGGTGGATAAGCAGGCGGGGAAGAAGGTATGTTAACGCAATCACTAAAATCCGCCTCTTTCCCTCAAGTTGAACCTTAAATTACATTCATTTCCTGATAAACTATTTAATAAAAGCTAAAAACAATTTTTACTGTTAGTTCATATTATATGGAACGAACAATGAAAATGTACATAATTAAGTGGAAGGATATGATACATGGTTTTAATTTTCTTTTCTTTTTATAAATAAAAAGTGAGGTGTGCTTTCTATGCAGCTTTCAAAAGTCTTCAGCGGGTAAAATCCTTTGATTGCAATTAAAGCTGCTCGTCTTTTGTGGTTTGCATCAGGGTTGCACCAATACTAGATTTTCCCAACCTTATTAAGAGTAAAAGTAGCGATCCAAATACTAAATCTATTGAAGAGTGTTGATTATATCCTCTCATATGCGAAGCAGAAAAAAGACGGGACTTTTAACTTGGATATGTTACAGTAGAGATACAGTAGCGGGGGTTTGAATTTCAGTCACTGACTGTGATATTGGTATTGAGGCATCACCCAGTTTCGCATTTAAAGACTCACTTACTCAAAGATTTCAGATTGGATTGAAGGCTTCTAAAGCTCAGTTTTCCGGACTTGCCACAGATTCCCTAAAGAACTAAGACTTAAAACTAAAAAGTGGGTTTGCCGCCACACAGAACTGTAGAGAGAGTTGCAGCTAACATTAGATCCATGCATGTAACTAGAAGTAAGCACTTTTTCACTAAAAGGTTACAGTAAAGTTCTTTAACAATGGATCGTGGACAAGCAGGTTTTCATGAAAAAGGAGACCCTAAACTAAAACTTTTATAAGTTTGCGGTTAGTGCAAAGGAAAATCAAAAGAAAAATAACTGCAATTTTACTTTTTTAGCAAAATTGTTCAGCCCTAACCGATGGTGTTTGAACGTTTACATCATAGCTCTAGTCGTGTTACGGCTGCTAACTGCTGGGAGGTGAACCTACGTCCCCACCTCAAGCCTTTTTCAGCATCTAACAGGTTTTTTGTTGACTTTCTCTGGGGAGTGGCGGCTTCGTGGTTAGGGCATTGCGCTTGGAATCCAGAGGTTCTGAGTTTAAGCCCCACTCCCACGGACTGCCACTCTGGGACCCTGAGCGAGACCCTTAACCCCACACTGCTCCCCGGGCGCCCCCACGATGGCAGCCCACTGCACCCCAAGGGGATGGGTTAAGAGCAGAGAGTTAATTTCGTTACTCTGTACTTGTGACAGTGTTATGGAAATAAAAATAACATAAAAGAGCTGTAAAAGAAAAGCCTCCCTCTCGCACCATGCTGCCACCATCCATTGAAATGTTTGATGCTAATTTTCCACTGCTAAAAGCATTTTGCTTCTGGTTCCTTTATGCAGTGATTTTTCTGTGTTACCTGTATAACTTTGGGCAAACCAAACAGGTCTACTTCAATTCTATTCAATGTATTTCTATAGGGCCATTTCACAACACATGACAATTCAACCAGATCATACAGTCAAATTGATTAAAAGTTTTTTACCCAAGGAAAACCAGTTGATTGCATCGACTGTTTGACTCTGATGCAATCCCTCACACTAAGCATGCTTGTAGCGACAGTGGAGAGGAAAAACTCCCTTTTATACTTATAAAGTAGTATATGTTTTCTCAACAGAGCTAATCCCCTGAGTTGTGGACCTCTGTAACAGGGGTCTCTAGGCTGCTTTTGATTAGTCTGTCAGTTTTTAGGTGCTTTCAGTCGTGCCACACCCCTTTTACTTTTTGAATGATGGATTAAAGAGTGCTCAATTTTTCTTTTGCCTTGTAAAGCTTCTTCAAACACGATTACAATCAAACAATTTATCGTCGACTTGTTTGCTGTGTAGCTTGCTCTTTATGAAGACCTCCGAGGCCTTCATATGAACACCGAGATTAAGTCACACAAAGCAGTGCCTTTTACATATTAACCTACTTCCGATGGCAGCTGGTGGTGTATTGAGAGAGAGCGAGAGAGAGAGAAAAAAAATAGGCTTGCCTTACATTTCTGTTTTGTTTTGTTTCCTTATGAAAGCCTGGGATGTTTTCCTCTCCTCAGTTATGCACTGATTTTGGTCGGACTATTACAATACTTGGACGTTTGTGGTTTTAATGTGACGAAATGTGCCGCATTTTATACAAACCTCACTTCAACAACAACATCTGGTTGCCAAAAAGAACCAATCCCAGTCACACTGTTCTCAGTCCCAGTTCCATACACACTCTGATTATCTTTAATCCCAGCCTAAAAGTGTGACTTAAACTTGGTTCCAGGTTGTTTAACCCAGACTGTTATTGCAAACCTTATTAGATAAGGTAGAATATTTTGGTTAAACATGTCTTTTTTTTTTTTTTTTCTTAAACACTTTTTCTGATCTGTTATCCTGTTTATCTTAAAACTGTGAGATTTTCTTTCTTTCTATCTTAACAGAATTTAGTTATTCTACTAGATAAAGGAGGGAGTGCATTCTGCTTCTTAAAGCAGTCTTCTTCTCTACATCGCCAGACACTCCTTTGCACAGCTGGCACATTTCTTCACCGAGATCAAAGACACACCACACTGCAGACATTTTCTAACTGCCAGAAATGTATTTTACTGCACCAAAGTGTTAAAAAAAAATATGACTGAGAAAGCTTTGTGTGCAGATCGGATGGCTAATAAGTTATTGTACTATTTATTTGCATAACCATTCTGGCTTATTATTTTGGTTGTGTTACTCCCAACTGTCTCCAACTTAACATGTGCACGGATGCCTCCTGTTCTCTACACAAAATTAAGATAGAACTGTGGAAATTAATTCATTTAAAGCAGCACTAGAGAATGACTGTAATTAGACTGAATATTCTGGTAACTAACAATTGCAGATAACTGGTGAAAGAAACCGACATATGCTGCATCAGTCACCTAGCAGAATACTCTGCTTTAGCCACTTGTTTCCATTTATTAAAATTTATTTATTAAATTAAAAATGGTTGAAACCGACAGATATACTGTGAAAAGTATATGTCCGCCTACATTTCCATGTACCCCATCTTTGATACATCCCATTTCTACTTTAAGGGCTAAAATTATTGATGAACCCCCGTTTACCATTATCTTATAGTAATTACCTTCCATCATCTCAAATTAATTCTATGCATGTTCCCAACCACAGTTTATACACATGCAGCCGTGGAAATGAACAGAAAATCCAGGTTCAAGATTTGGTGATGTGCCCAATGCTTTTTTGCAATGCAGTGTATGCATCACCATGACATCACGGTCTCCAGTTTCTTTAACCTTTAGAAATGTCCCTGGCTGAAAACAGCTGAGAGCCTAAGAAGGTCTAGGAAAGCATGCAACTCAACACAGTCCTGGAATATTTCCAGACCTTATTCCAGGTCTGTCCATCCATCTTTCTTTGCATTCAATTCAGTTTATTTATATAGCGCCAACTCACAACACGTCATCTCGAGGCACTTTACTGAGACAATTTAACCAGATCATACATCTTTCTATCAGACTAAGGCCTGAACCTAGCATCCACCTATTCTCAAAACTCTCTCACTGCAACCATCGAGGCGTGGCAAGACTAAACTTGTCTATTTTTAGAGGTCCACAATGCACACGCAACCAGAATTTCCTTTTTTCCTTTATTTATACTTCTTTCTTTGATGCCTTTCTATGACCGGTCAAGTCTAGTTCTCAAGGGCTCCTGTATAGTAACATTAGATACTTCCCTGCTTGGACGCAGCTGATTATTATGTCCTCATTTCTCTTTAATTTGTGGTGAGGATCTACATCAGCCTTTGAAAATCCTGAATCTTTTGATTAAGACTAGGAATAAAATATTATCGCAGTATTCAGTGATAGTATCATGACGGTGACTACTACTTACTTAGCACAGCAATCAAAGCCCACAATTACAAATATTACTCTTTAAGATTATATAGACTTAAAACCAGCATCTTCAGGACACCAGTTATATGAAGATTTCTATCAATAAACATTTCGCAATAACTCCATTTATTCATATTCTTCAAATTTGTCAATGCCCCAATGGAAAGAAGTAGTAAAAATAAGTCTGACGATTTGCCCAGTTTCTGGGGTTTATTATCATCATCAATTCTAATTTAGTGTTATAATTCTTGTCATAACCAAAAATGCCCAGCCCTAATTCAGACATGTCAAACCTGAGACCAACCTAAAATATGCCAGAAGGATACCAGCCCTAAATAACCGACTTTGGAATCCACTGCTTGAGACAAAGTTGTTTTTGTTATAAAAATGTAATGTAATCCAGACAGCATGGTGCCTGTGTTGCTTAGGGAATTATTTTATGATGCTGAGGAAAAGAGAAAACTCTCTCTGATTATTTTGATAATAACATAAATAAAATAAATGCTTCAGAAAGACTGCCAAGAATGACCAGCATATACCTGTGAAAACTGCTGATTGCTGTTTTTGCCATATTTACAAAACTCCTCCAATATAACATTTTAGAAATGTTGTTCTGGAAACGTTGACGTCAATATGAGTGATCATTGACGGCCATGTAATTGGAAATGTGATACCAGAGAGAGGAATTGAAATTATATTGAGATTATATATTCTAATTATTGTCCACCCCTATGCAGTGAAATCTGTATGATCCTGAATGTTTGTTGCTTCTCCTGACTATATGATTTAGACACAGCAGTTCCACCAGCTGGAGATTTGTTTCCATTCAGACATGGTCACTCCTGATTTTTAACTTGGCAGCAGTTTTTATTAAAAAAAAAAAAAAAAAAAAAAAAAAAAAAACAGCTTCAAGGAGTCATGCAGCTGAAACTGAGATTATTTTGCCCAGACATAATATTAGGATGATATTTATGTGTCTCCTGTTAGATGTAAGTCATATTTCTTCTAGCTTCACAGTGGTGTTTATAAGCTCAAACCAACCATTTCTGTTCATCTTGTTTGCCATTATTTATTTTTCGTCTTTGAATTTAGTCAGTAATTGTTTGACGTGCTGCCTTACAAGTCCCTCTAATATCTAACAATCCTTTGACCATGTTTTTCACTCTGACAGAGTAAAGACAAGCTGTCGCCTTTCACCAAAACTCCAAAGTTGGATCGGAGTGAATTGCTGGGAAAGGAAGGGAAAGCCAAGTCTTCCATGAAGCGCAAGCTTTCCTTCACTGCAAGTCCGCCCCGGACGGAGGAGCGGGACTCAGACACTGGTAAGACCAAACTGCCATTCAGCTGGCTCTCTGCCACGTCCTCACACTGCCACCTGGTGGATTTGAATGCAGCCTGTTCAGTTGGATTGAAACATTTAAAGAAGGTCCAAATCTTGACTGAGAGACTTTTTTTTTTCATTTTAAAGCTGAAATGAGCTGCACTGATTCATATGCAATCTATGATGATGCGCATGATTATTTGTTCTCCAATGTTTCTGGTAAAAAAGACAAAAATGGAGCTGTGTTTTTTGGTTACTGAGTGAGATGAATATTTGATCGGATTTACCAAAAAAAAATGATACACAAATCCATTTTTTAAATGACCAATCATCAAGAGCTGGCCTTATGTTAAAATAACTAATTATATTCCCATTGATATAAGTAACAACAAGATATGGTAGCTTGAAGGCACTGCTTTGCTTCCTCTGGTTCAGTGTGAAGTTTTTGTCATAAACAGGAGGTTATAGAAATTAGTTTAATGGCAGATATCTAGCAGAACCAACTTCTTGAATGGGGAAAAAAAACAGCGGCTTTGTTTTAGAGAGGAATTAGGGTTTTCGTGGTGGTCTAGTTAAAGTCTCGATTAGAATCGGACAGAAATTTTGAGGTAAGATCATAAACCAGCTCTCATGATCTGTATTCCTCTAATATGGCTCAATTAAAGCAATTCTATAATAGAGACATCGCCCAATCCCTCCACAGTGAGAGCCATTGTTACTGCAAATGCTTGATGGGAGTTGATGCTGCCCTGGAGTGGCAAAACAGTAATTGGGTTTAGAGGACTATTCTTCTTCACATAGGTTGGCTTTAACAGCTATTAGTCCCTTAATATGTTGAGCCTGAAAAGAAAAGGAAAGGGAATAAAAGGCAGGAGTCATCTGTAATGGAACAACTACATTTTCTCTGCTCTATAAATGTTACAATTAGTGTAAAATCTATAAAATGGTCCCAATCACCTTGCCTCCTAAATTGTTGTTATACCAAACATGTTAAAATGGATCCTTTGATCCACTGACTTCCTCTATGTGGACTCTGTCTTATGTAGATGTATACTTATTTAAATTTGACTGAACAACAGTTGGAAAGTAATGACTTTTTTATGTGAAAGAATCATAAGCTGATTATTACATAAACAATCCTCCCAACATTTTTAAATTCATGTTTAGTCAGTTTCAAGAGAAGAAAAAATTTGAGCTCATTCAGTGTGTGTTTTTCTTTTTTTCTTACATTGCAGGGACCATTTTGCAGAAAATATAGCACATTGAGGGCACTGAGTGCTCTAGTTGGGACCAATGCTTGTCCCCATGAGTACAAATGCTGTTTTAGGTTTAGGTCTAAGGTGTGAATTGAATTTAGGTTGGGATTAGGTATAAACCCGTTAGGGTAAGGGTCATGGTAAGGTTGTAGAACTTACCTACAAATGAATGGAAGTCAGTGGAAATTCCCTGCTGGACTAGTAAACCAGACATGGGTGTGTGTCTGTGTGTTTGTACGTTCATGACGTAGCATTAGCAACATCAGCACTTTGCCATGCTTTGTTTACCAGGGTTGTTTGGACTGATGATTGTTCCCCTGATCTCTCACACCAAAGTTCCCAACTTTTGATGTTTTTCTGTAACCAATACTAGAAAAAGATCTAAGCCTATCAGTTCTGCTAATTTCTTTTTCTTTTTATTTTAAATTAATTCACTTCTCTCTAATTCACTTTCGAGCATACAGTTATGCTCGAAAGTTCACAGACCCTTCCGTTGAAGACATGATTAATTCACACTAGTAATTCAAATAATACAAAACTGAAAAAAGTCATGATAAATACAAATTTACTAAATGATAATTTAGTAAAATAAAATATTGTTTTTGTTTAAAAAAGTCAGAGACAAATGAAAGTACCTTTCTCATGAGCAGTGACCCCACATACTGGTCAACAGGTGCAGAAGTCTGACTGAACATTTCCTGAAGGACAGTTGTTGATCTCAAGAACGGAGAAGTCTGCTCTGATGCTTATTCGATAAAGAGGCATGGGTGTCACTGCCCAATCAATCCTGGAATCACAATCCGTCCTGCATATGCGCCAACAGAATAACTTCTTGGTTGGCAATACCGCCCCCTTTTTCTTACTTTTTTGTGCTTTTGTCTTTCAGGCTAGGGGTTCCTTTTGAATATTTTTGTGTTTGCGTAAATATTCCATATTCTAAAAACAAAAAAAAGTAATACATAAAAAAAAAAAAAAAACACTTAAATATCCTTTCAAAGAAAAAAAAATCTTCAATGAGAGCCTTTATGCTTTCGAACGTTAATGTGACGGCTCTGACCCACTGATCTCTATTTATTCACTAGATTGCTGATTGCCTGTTGGTAGTACGGGGTTGAAGTGAAGCCACTGGCTGCCATATTGTTACTCCCTTGTTAGACCGGTCGCAATGTAAACAATATGTGCGCTACAGCATCGAACAACAACAACGTTCTCATTTTCAGGGGGACTTAAGACTTCTAAAATAAACATAAATTCATCACTTTGACACACACTTGCTGTTTCTTAAAATGAATGTGCCAATGGAGCACAATAATACAGTTGTGCCAAAAGTGCTAAACTGATGTACATGTATTTATTACATTGTTATTATAATAATTACATGCATCTTGCATGTCTGGTAATGCTATATAAATTAAAAAAAATAGGACTCAAGTGTTTGAGATGTTTTTTTCTGTCAATATCAGATGCAATAGAGTAATAATGAATTACTACATTGACATTTCACAGTGAATTTCTTTCTATTTACTCTACTTTCTTTTGTCTTACGTTAGACACAATGTCAATGGCTAATGTAGTCAATGACTCTGAGTCAGTCCAAGATAGCCAGACTAATGTTGCGCTACATACTATACTATAGGATACATTGGCATATATGTGGATTTTCTTGGTTGGTACGTCCACTGACTGTGAAATTACCTGTGGAATGTCTTCCCATAGCCGATTTATACTGCACATCTCTGTGGGAGTGGGGAATACTAGCATGGTGGATGCTGGCTTCACTTTATTTGGCCAATCACCAGTCCAGTGAATAAATAGAGATCAATGCTCTGATCATGTCCGATGACGTACAATGGAGAGAATGTAAAACGTATCCATTTCTTCCAAGTCTTTAATATTTTCTATATGATGCAGTTTAACATTTTTTAATGTTGTAAGTATATAGATAAGTATTTTCAGTATCATTATTATATAGTTTTTGGCGACCCAGGTCTTATTGTTTTGTTAGCGCATGCACATGCATGCTTCCAGGATGGATCGGGTAGTGACAAGGCCAATATCCGGGGACCTCGTCCTTTCTTAGTCTTCTTTTTCTTGTTAATTAGAACAGTACTAGGGCTGAGGTTGACGTTCTTCGAGTACACAAGCACATGGGAACGCACAAGTACACATATTGAGAAACGGCCACAGTTTTCTGATGATGGAATAAGCAGAGCCTAAACCTGCTTTAAATGCCTCCAGAACTTTCAGTCTCACGGGTCCGCTGTGATGCATAGGACTTCACTGTGATGTTTGTTCTCTAAGAAACGCCGCTGCAGCTTTGACAGAACTGCTGGATTCATACTGAAATTTACACGAAACACATGTGGTCTCTGTTTACTGATAAGATTATTTCTAATGGAGATAATTTTTTAATTGAATGGCTCTGAAAATTGACTGGGTTACAAATATTGTTAATGAAAAGGTGATCACTTGAATATCTACTGTTTTGTTTCCTTTTAATTTTTCCAAACATCAAGAAAAGTAAAACGCAAATAAAATAAAACCAGAGTAAATGCAAAAAAATCAGTTTACATATCATGTTATTATTTATCACAGTAAACAAGGCCAACGAGACCCCACCCACTGTTTAAAACCTTCCTGTTAAATAGACATGCACAGGTCAGGATTTTGGGACACAATCACAAAAATCGGTATCAGCCGATCGCAGCATCAAATCCAGAAAGTCTTCAGCTGCTCTCTCATGTGCATTGACAATGTATTGTTAGGTATCAAAGTTATAGATGAAAAAGATTGAATACTGTGTAGGTGTCTGCGGAGACAAGCTTTTTTGAATCAAA
Organism: Cyprinodon tularosa; assembly: GCF_016077235.1. Lineage (NCBI taxonomy): Eukaryota > Metazoa > Chordata > Actinopteri > Cyprinodontiformes > Cyprinodontidae > Cyprinodon > Cyprinodon tularosa. The sequence goes on along the minus strand of NW_024038996.1, from coordinate 1,665,628 downwards.
ATGAAAGAGAGGAAATAATGTTGACAAAGGTTGACACAGGAATGCCCTTAAGAGTTTTATGTATAGATTTTTAAAAAGCCAATTTAATTTAGCCCTAGAAGGACTGTTTCGCCATTATACCTGCAGCATAGACATTGAGCAGCAGTCGCCCTCTCTCCCCTGCGCTGTCCACCCACAGGCTCCTCTTATCCCCCTGCTGTCATTCTTCCACCTCCAGAACTTAGCCTCTAGTACAGGGATGGGCAATTCCTGTTCCTGAGGGCCGCTATCCTCCAACTTTTAGATGTGCCTTTGGTTCAACAGACCTGAATCCAATAATTAGATGATTGAGAAGACTCTGGAGGAACTGACGACATACTGAGATAACTAAGCCATTTGATTCAGGTGTGTTGGACTAAAAACTGCAGGATACCGGCCTCCAGGAACTGGAATTGCTCGCCCCTGCTCTAGTGGTTATCCTAGACTAGCCGTAGCCTCCTGCTGCTCATTCTCCCTGGCAGGCTCCTCCAAAGTACTACAGTCTGACTCCTGGTCAGCAGTAGCCTCTACCTCATCCTCAGTATTCTGTTTCCTCTGTGGTACTTTTTCAGTCGCCGTGTTCCTTGGATTCTCCGCATTTAGACTAGCTAGCCTCGGTGAACTGTAGCCTCTCCTCTCCCTGCCGCTGTTTTCTCGACCACCTTATCCAAACTTCTGAAGTTCTCCTCCGATCTCCTCCTTACCTGCCTTATCTCCCCCGCTCCTGTCTGCCCAGTGGGCTCCTCTGATCTACCGCTCTGGTTCCTTAGCTCCAGAGGGGGGCACGGTTGGCCGCCAGTTATAAAGCTCGCTCTCCTGCTGTTCTCAAATGGATTCCCCGCTGCTACTGTCTGAGCTTTGAATGCTGTCTCCTCTTCCCTCTGTTATCTGGGTGATTTGTGTCCTTGTGTTTGGCACTCTGACTTAAACATATAAGGACCAAGCGCAGGACAAAGATGCGAGTTCGCTCAGAGAGAAACTCATGAACCGGAGCTTAAAAGTCGTAGTCTTCATAATGAACGGCCAGTCGGCATTCACGTGAAAATCATCTGAATTGACCGGTGCAAGTCTCCTTTTAAGTTGAGAGTTAAGTGGGATTAAACATTTGTGCTTACGTGCCTTTTTACAAATTGACTTTTAGGACCAAGAGATTCCTTAATCAGAGACTCTTCATTGGCACGCTTTGGCCTAAAAGTTCTCAAACTACTATAAATATAAATGTATTGTATAACATTGGTATATTTCAATGCACATTATAGTGTATGAATAGAGCATTGGCCAGTGACTGACTTTCCAGATTTTATATAGTTTTATACATTTTAATTTGTAAAGCAAATATTTGTAAAAAAAAAAGCTATACTGGTGGACATTCAAAATGATTGCCAAATTTTGTTCAGGCATTCTTTGGAGTACTTCTGAGGCTTTATTTTTGTTTATATTGCTAAATGATTTAGTATTCACTATAAGAAACCTATTGTGATATAAGTTTTGGCCTACATGGTTCAGCCCTCTGTCAAACGGCGACACATTATGTCGGAAGAACCTTAGTGTTTGCTTGGTTCCTACTGAAGGATGAAGAATTTTAAGGCTACCTTAAACAATACGGACTTCTGAGATATTTTCCCACCACAAGTATTTCAGCTCTTCTTTATAGCCGTCCTAATTTTACCATCTTAGTCGTGTAAACTCATTTCATTTCCCATCTTCCAGTTGGAAGCATAAATGTCAGTTTATATCAGATCTGAACTTAAAAGAAAACACATTGTGTATAGTTTATCTGTCTTTACAGTCAGTAAGTACAGAGTGTTTACATGCATCTTGGGATCTTCCAGTGAGCCTTCATCTCCCCTGTAGAGCAGCGCCCTGCGTTGTGATTTTCATTGTGTGGTCCTCAGAATGAAACCTTTCATTTAAATGTAATTTATGTGTTGCAGAGGCTTTAAAGGCAAACTAGCTCCGAGGGTGGCTTTTCCTCTCCAGCAGTTTTTTTTCTCCCCCAAGCAGCTGCTGGAGGAAGCGGAGTAAATGACCGCCTGATTGGATCTCCTCCTCTAGCCTCCTGTGTTGCAATGACTCATAATCCGCAGCGTGCCGCTGTGCCTGTCTGTGTTTGACTACATGTGGAACAAGGAGGGTGTGAGAGCATGAGCGTTAATGCAGTGCTTTCCCACCCTTCTACCCCTTGCTCTCTCCCCTCCCTCCCTCCCTCCCTCCCCTTCCTCTCTGCTTTGCACTGTAGATGACTCAGACCCAGGCCAGTCGAGTGAGACCTGGGGAGAGAGATTAGTGCCCCCCTGCAGGATATACGCAGGTAAATGCTGCAGCCCAAACCTCAGCCCCCCGCCCCTCCCTGCTGTCCTCTTCCAGTCACGTCAGAAGCTCTGCTGCTCGGCTGTAAACACGCGCGCACACATGCACGTGTGTGTTTTCGCCTTGCATCTGCCCCAATTACAGCTCAGCATGTCTATGTCTAGCAACAGTCGTCCGATTGGAGATGGGGGGGCCCTAAGGAGCACCGTCGACGCTTGACTGGCTTAAGGGAATGCCTGTTTTTTTGTTTTGTTTTCGTTTTATATTCTTTTTTTTTTAAACCTCATGCTTGTCATCTGTTTCTCAGTGTGTCTAACAGATACAAGGAGGAGGAAAACGTGTCACTTTTGCACTAAAGTTTCTGTCGAGTTAGAAAGCTCACTGTTAGGACATGTTTTAAATATATTTCTTGACTCTGTTGCAGATAAGGATGGACCAGATAAGAAGAAGGTGAAGAAGGAACCTGGGAGCAGAAAGTCCCAGTCCTCCAACCTTTTATTCGGGTATCCGCTGTCTGAGCGCAAACAGATGGCTCTTCTCATGCAGATGACCGCCAACAGTCCAGGTCTGTAGATCTTTTCACCTTTACTTCATCCTGACCAGTGTTTACTGTGACATGATTCATTCTTGTGAACATCTTTTAAGAATGAATCATTTATTCAACAAACATTTCCTGAAACATGTTTGCAAGTTCCCAGAAAAAGTGCATGACGATCCTCTTGATGTCTTAGTCACAGGGTCCCGGGAAAAGTCTGGCATTAGATTTTAGTTATTTTCCAAGGCTGGATGAGTAGGAATAAAAAAATATTCCCAGATATTATTTGGAAATACTCCATCCATTTGTCTTTCCATTTCTGTGCTTACCCAGTTTTTCTGTTGGTCAGTTTTTCTGCATTCATCATCATTCCATTCATCAACTGTCGCACACACAGTCTACTATCTCTTGTTGTGGCTGTGGTTAGCTCACATGACCAACATACGGATGCCTTTGTCCTCAACGTGGCTGACCCGGGTTCAAATCTCACCTGTGTTCCTTTACCGCATGTCTCTCCCCCTCTCTTGTACCCCTTTTCCTCTCAGTCCACTTTACAAAAATTGGGCCGCTAAACCTAAAAATTAATTAAAGAATTGCAACTTTGAAAGTGTCCCTACTGTTCACACACCTTTCTCCAGACTAGCTTATGCAACATATTTTTGGTTCTCTGATTTATGATTTATTTTAAAATGGATTTTGCCTTTGTCTTTATCAATAACTCCACCACTCCACAGTCTGCTGGTCCAAAGTGGTCCGCTGCTGATTCCATGGGGAGACAGTTTCATTTTACGAGTTAAATCTGGAAGGTAGAATTTAGCCCTTCTAGGAGGTGTTGTAATCCTGCAGAAGAACGGATGAAGAAAAAGGGGGAGAAATATGGCCAACAAACCCGACTCCATTACACCAGTTTTTGGAGGAATGGGCCAAATCGTCTGCGAACTATTGCAAGGATGAAGGAGATAAATAATGTTCCACTTCAACTTTAGTTTTATTGTCCCCCCTGGGGGTAATTTGGTGTGCTGAAGGGTAAAAACATAAAAGTACAGGAATACAATTACACAGTTTCACAAACACTACATAAACAAGAAACATCAAACCATGAAGGCGGGGCCGTTGTTGCACGCCTTAACTGTTCACTTTTTAAAGGTCAAATGATAGCTCAGGTTAAGAATGAATTTTCCTCCTGCTGGATTTAGGAAAGGGCCCTTGTTTAAAGGACAATTCTGAGTAATTAAGAAATGCATATAAACGTCTGAGTTATTTCAAAGTCAGAAGTTTAGTCAAAAATGTATTTTCAAATAAGTGTATGGTTATTCTGGTATTACCCAAAATGGACCAAGAACAGGTTAGCCGCATTCATCGCCATCTTTGTGTACATCACATGTGAACGTTCGGTTTCAGTAGCTGAGCTCATTCTTTGTTGTTTAGCTTTTAAAGGAAGCTGCCCCCATTTACAGTTTCCAACTGTTTGGGAACATCATTGTTGTTTCTGTTTCCAAGAGTAGCTTTAAAATTAACAGGCTAAATCAAGGATAAGTTTCTAAAGTTGTTTTTATTATTTTATTTTTGTTAACAGGACTTTGTCATTAATTGTATATGAAGGCCTATGATTTATCACCACTTTTAAAATCAGCTAAAGCCTTCATTCTTTGTCCAGACTCCACGCCAAGCCACCCCTCGCAGACGACGCCCATACAGAAGAAGGTCCCCAGCAGCGCCTCGTCTCGACAGAAGGACAAAGTCAACAAGAGGAACGAGCGCGGGGAGACCCCCCTTCATATGGCAGCCATCCGCGGAGACGCCAAGCAAGTTAAAGAGCTCATTAGCCTGGGAGCCGATGTCAATGTCAAAGACTTTGCAGGTACGCTGCCGCAGGAGGTAGTCATTTAACACCATCATTACGTCTGAACGACTGCTAATGACGAGAGGCTGTGCTGCAGTCGCCGATAAAAATGTGTTGCCTCTCAGAGAGATAACAGTCAGTTCGTACAGCGGCGACTTCTGTGTCGTTTTGCATTAGTGGAGAGAAAATGGCGGGGATAAACTCCAAATAAATGGCAGCTGTTCTAAGTGGTCCGATGTTCCCCCACAGGTTGGACTCCTCTTCACGAAGCCTGTAATCTGGGTTACTATGACGTAGCAAAGGTTTTGATAGCAGCAGGGGCAGAGGTGAACACACAGGGTCTGGATGACGACACGCCGCTTCATGACGCTTCCAGCAGTGGCCATAAAGACGTAAGACCTATTAAGAAGTTTGCTAACTGTCTCTTTTCAATTAATGAGTCTCCGCATTATGCTTTGATTTCTTACAACATCCTCTTGTATTTCTTTCAACCCTCAGATTGTGAAACTCCTACTCCGTCACGGCGGTAACGCCTTCCAAGCCAACAAACGCGGGGAGCGGCCGGTGGACGTGGCTGACTCCCAGGAGCTGGAGCAGCTGCTGAAAGGAGAGGTTCCTCTGTCAGAACAAGACGAGAGCTCCTCAGGTGGGAAGCACCATGCCACACAAAAAAAACAGCAGATAGATGAATTGAACTGCAAAAAATGTATCAATCAATTAAAGTTTTCCCTTGATTTACACAGGTATGTTGGACACTTTGCCAACAGAATATGATTTGCATTTAAAAAAGCAAATAAACAGCTCCATTATCCTATTTAAAATGCTTTATCTCAATGTTGTTTAAGGCAAAAATACAAGTTTTATTCGAAGATTATCTAATATACAGGCTTAAATTATGTAACTTACTTTTGAGAAATGTTTACTGATTTGGATGCTTGGGCTGTTTGGATTTTCTCGAGATTAGAGTGCCATCTTGGTTATTTGGTGTATCATATAGAGTTTTTTTGTTTTTTGTTTTCAACAATTCAGTTTGAAAAGTGAAACATCTCTAAATTCCCTTGCAAAAAGTAATATATTACAAACTTTTTTTCTGTAAAGTATGATTATTTCTGGTAAATTGAAAACAACATGTAGTTTCACTGAAAATAATTTGAATCTAGAGAAGTGTCTTAACTGTTGTCCATTAGGACATGATCCATAGATAGAGATGGACACAAAAGGCATTTCTTAACCAGAGAGAAAATCAGAAGCATCCTGCTGGGGCTGTAATGTCCCTATAGATCTAAAATCTTTCAGGTTAAAGTCAGCCATGTGTTTTATTTGAAAAGCAAGGTACTAGAGTCTTTAGCAAACGGCGGAGAGGCACAGAATCAAAGATCCCTGAGGTTCAGTGTTGTTGTTTTTTTTAATTGGTTAGCCATGTCGACTGTTTGTGTTGGTCCACTGTCATTACTCAGAATCCAGCTGCAGCTCCTGTGAATCTTCACATCACGATCTTCTTTCATCCTCAAGGCTGTCATAAGCTGCCTTTTAGTGCTAAACTTTTTCCTTGAACTAAACTCTCCATTAGAACATTGGGCTAGCTTCTTTACGAGGACTATTTGTGGCTCTCTAACCTGTAGAGGGCATCCATGACAAGAGGACCGTTGAGTCAGCGCTCCTTCCTCGATTGTCCAGTCCGTAGCCGAGTTTAATATCCAGTTACTAATTTTTTTCTAAATTAGTCAGACTTGTATGTTTCTGTAGGTCTTTATATTACCTACTTGTATTTATCACCTGTCTCTCCCTGCAGAATCTGAAGACCCTCCATCTGTCAATCCGTCCAGCATAGACGAAAACATGGAGGACTCGGACACCGAAAAGGAATCTGATGGCAAACCGGTCTCAAAGGCGATGTCCTCCGTGCTAGGCATGGACGAGTATGAATTCAAAGATGAGGAAGAAGAGGAGGACCTGAGCAAAGCCCTGAATGACAGGCACATCCCCAGGAGGGAGCTGAGGCAGCGGGAGAAGGAGGACAAAGAAAGAAATCATGTAGCGGGAAAGCAAAGCAGCAAGAGCGACTCTTCTACCAAGTCCAAAAAAACCAAGAGCTCTCGTGTGCAGTGCAGCTCCGACACTTCCAGCGACGAAATGGAGAGCCTGTTAGAGAAAAGAAACTCCCCCACCTGCTCCCAGAGCTCAGAGAACCACAAAATGGACACAAGGTTGAAAAAGGACAATGTCGAGCTAAAGGACAAGGGTAAAGTGAAGAAGAAGAGCAAGAGCCAGAACAAAAACAAGGAAAACGAGGAAGACGGGAAGGAGAACAGCAAAACTTTAGTCCTCTCACTTGCTACTGTGTCCGAGAGCAACGAAAAGGGGCGGGAGGAGGACTCCTTTAAGATGTCTTTCAGTCCTAAAGACGACTCCTCTGTCCACCTCTTCCATCTGTCCTCCATTAAATCCCCTAAGCTGAATCACAGCCTGGCAGACAAGCAGTGTCCACTCAAACAGGAAAACCCCAAGGTGTCCATCAGCGACAGCTCTTACAACCACTACCCTGATGCAGATTACTGCACCGAAAGCTCCAGCACCAAGGGCTGCAAGCACAGGGAAAAGAGCAAGCATCAACAGAAGGACGCCAGCATGGACGGAGACGATGGCCACTCGAGCCCCTGCAAGGACGGCGTGATAGGAAACAGTATTGACAGCGGCGAAGGGGTCTTATGGAAGACTGATTTGGATGGAAAAGTGGTGAAGAAGCATAAACTCAAACACAAGGAGAAAGATAAACACAGGAGAGAGTATAAAGCCGAGCGCAGTCGGCACAGGCAGAAGGAGCCCAGGAAAGACGGCCACAGGAATCTGGAGTTCGACCGCGAGTTCTGGAAGGAAAACTTTTTTAAAAGCGACGAGGCAGACGAACCTCTGATGGCGAAAAAGGAAGGTGAGGACCTTGGCTCAGTCCAGAAGGGGCCTGATTCTTCTCCTGTCAAAGATGAGAGAAACTCAAAGGAGAAGCACTCTGCTGTGAAGGAAAAGAAGCCGAGAGAGGAACGGGAAAAAGACAAGACGGTGAAGAAGGAGCGAAGAGAGGCTGTGGGGAAAGAGGAGAAGGCAAAGGACTCCAAGCCTAGCGAGCACGACGAGAAGGTAGACTGTCATGGACTGGGCCAGAGTTCAGAGGAGTCGCCGCAGAGCAGCGGCATGAAAGAGGAGACAGAGGAGAAACCCATCACAGCTGATCAGGAACAGCTGGATCCGTCCGAAAAGGCCTCACGTGACAAACTGGATAGGAGGCTTCCAGGAAAAGAAAAGGATCCAGATAAAACGGAGAAAAGACATCTGGAAAAGGAGAAAAAGATCAAACTGGAGCACACCGACAGGGCTGAGCCACAGAATTCAGTCGACCGCTGGAAAGAAAAAGACAGAACAGGAACCGTCTCTAACCTCACACCTGGAGACAAAAGCCACAGAGAGAGTGAGAAACTGAAATCTATATCTGCGGCAAAGAAGCACGAAGATGGCAGGAAAACTAAAGAGAAGCTCGAGAAACGCTCTGAGAAAGAGCGGCAGGACAGGGAGTACAACACGGCAGATCACAAAGAAAAAGATCGAGCAAACAGTGAAAGGAGGGGGAAACTTCCTGAGAAATCCACAGATCACAGCAAGTCTGAACGCTTGAAAGAAAAGGACTGTGACAGGAAAAAGAAAGATAAGATAAAAGATGGCAGCATTTCATCAGGCTCCAACCTAAAGTTACCGGTAGAAGATAAGAGGAGCTGTCTGTCTGAGAGCGGCAAGGTCTTCTCTACAAAATCCAAGGAAGAAGCCGCAAAGACGCCGGAGAAGGATCGAGAGCGGCGGGAGCGGGACTACGACAGACACAAAGATAAAGACAGGCACAAAGACCGCTCCCAGCAGGTCCGCATCAACAAAACGAAGCCCAGCGAGGGAGACGCCGACAAGAGCAAACCAAAAACCCCCACAGCCATCCGGGACGCTAAGCCGAAGGAGAAACGCCTGGTGAACGACGACCTGATGCAGACAAGCTTTGAGCGAATGCTCAGCATGAAAGACCAGGAGATTGAGCTGTGGCATCGGAAACATCTGGAAAAAATCAAGCAGAAAGAACGGGAGAGGCTGAAACAACGGCCTCTGTGCGAGGCGGGAAAGTCCAAACCCAAAGACAAAACCAAACCAGAACTCTGTGTGAACAAAGAGCTGACGCGCTCTAAAAGCTCGGAATCATCCGACGCCCACGGCAGAGAGAAACACCTGAAAGACGGAAACGTCAACAGGACGCTGTCTCTGGATGGGAAGAGCGTACCCGCCATCAGCGCGAAGGTCATCTCTGTGGTAGAAAACTGCCTGAGCAGATCGCCTCGGCCAGAGAGTGACCGCGCTGGCCTCATGTCCCGCTCTGTGTCTTTAGTCTCTGTAGCGAGCTCCGAGGAGTCCTATCAGGCCACAACGTTAACTTCCAGACATGCGGAGTACGACTCGGACTTGAACCTGGAGACCTTCGACTCCCAGCAAGCGTTTCTCCAGTCTTCCCTTGTCATCCAAGCCGCCAGGTCCCCGTCCGCCCTCGACAGAGACTGTAACAGTCTTCCAGACATTCCCCAGAGTAACCAGACGCTGTTGCCGGGGAAGCATGAGCCCCAGTACCTCCAGAGTGTTCTGGAGGAGGATCCCAGCTCATGCGCTGAGACTGATAGCATGGAGCATCCGTCCAAGTGTGGCCTTACCAGCACCACGGCAGAGGAACCCAAAACTATGGAGAGCTCAGAACCCGAGGAGAACCTCTTCATTCAACAAAACCTAAACCCATCAGCTGATCCAGTGACAGAAAACGAGGGCTGCAGTGCAACAGGACTCCCTATTGGAGATTCTCTGAATAAAAACCAGATGCTTCCACAACTTGATGCCTCTCTGACAGAGCAGAAATCTCCTCCCTCCCCAGATCCTGCTCTAGTGAAAGACGTCTCCGGTCCAGTGGAAACCTTGCAGGAGGAATGTGGGAGCAAAGAATCGGATCAGCCATTGGGATTTGGCGAACAGTCTGCCCTTATGGACACAGAGTCCCCCCCTCAATCAGAGACACTACCAACTTCCAGCACAGAGAATCGGTTGGACGGCCTGCAGGTGTCGGACCATCATGATGTACCTATGGAGAACCCTGCACATGAGAACACGGACACGGGTTCAGAAAACCCAATACCTGAGGGGGCGAATAGTCCACCTACAACCGCTAGTTTGCACATTCCTACGTCTGCTTCAAGAGATTTCCCAGCAGCTGAAGAAGACAAACCAGTAGATGATCCAGACAACTCCCAGCCTTCAACTGAGGACCTAGAACCATGTCCTGATGGTCCCATGGAGGATGCTTTGTCCTCTGCAACCCCCGAACACAAGTCAGAGGAGACGACTGACGCTCTGGAGAGCTCAGAGAGCTGCACTGCTGCTGCAGCAGAGAGCTCTTCCCTTGAAGGCAGCAAAGAGGAAACATCTGGCGCTAAAGCTGAGATCCCCTCAGAGCCGATGGCGGTCACACCAGCAGACGACAAAACAGAGTCATCAGCTGCAGAAGAGACACAGACTGACAGTAGCAATACCTCCGGGAGCTCCTCACCGCAGTCTGGAGCCAGAGACTCAGATTCCTCAGGAGCTAAGCTCAAAGTTCGCCCCGCGTACGAGGATGTGGACGTCCACGTCCCTCATCCCCGCAAGAGGAAGATGCCCAAGCCGTCCAACTCCCCGCTGTGCTCCTCTGCCCAGCAGGAGAAGGAGAAGTGCCAACAGTCCCTCGCAGCCATTGTGGATTCTGTGAAGCTGGAGGAGATAGAGCCCTACCAGACAGAGCGGGCCAACCCGTACTACGAGTTCCTGCACATCCGCAAGAAGATCGAAGAGAAGCGCAAAGTGCTGTGCAACGTCACGCCCCAGCCACCGCAGTATTACGATGAGTATGTCACCTTTAATGGATCCTACCTCCTGGATGGGAACCCACTCAGCAAACTCTGCATACCAACAGTGAGTCCAGATTATATTCTCAGATTTTATCACATCAGACTATTCTAATCCTCTTAATACATGACAACCTTTTACCTCATTGGTGCCTAAATTGAATTATGGCTAAATTCATATGAAAGCGCACATGTGCAATGAGAAAAGATGTCCGTCTGTAGATGTTCAATGATGTAATTTTCTTTATAGGTATTTGTCCAAATTGTTGATTCAGTGGCTAAATACCAATGCCATCATCACATGTGGATTATTTCCCCCACGGTTATACTCCCGCAGCAGTATGTCGCAGTTAGCTTTTCGCAGGTAAAACACAGACATTTTTGATTTATGCCCAATATTGAAGCGTGGTCTGCGCTGTTATTCCACGCCACAACGCAAAAGGGACAATCACGAGCTAGCTGTGGGTCTAGATACGGCCGAGGCGGTGAAGAAGTAGGAGCAAGTTTGTGTGACAACAGAGAGACATGAGGGCGAAAAAGAGCAGGGATTCAGGTGGTAAAAGGGTCCCAGCGTTCTCGCGCACCTCGCTCTTCTAGCTGGTCAATTTTCACAAGCTGTTTTCTACAATGGCGGGCATACAAACAAGACAAGCCGGTAAGGTACCAAACAAGAAATACACATAGTGTAGAGCAGATGTAGATTTGACCACTCAGAGGCCTCCTTCCTTGGGTACTGTCTGCGGACACCTACAATTTGGGAGAGGTGCAGCACAGTGTCTGCAGACGGGGCGGCGACATTTTTTGGTTCGTTTTTTTTTTAAGGAACACACCTGTTTGTGACTCCAATACTAGGGGTATGAATACTTTAGCAAGGCACAGCATTAATTTTGAAACTGAATCTGTCACGGGTAAAGCTACAAAGATCTTTGCTGTAGAATAATACTGATGTCTTCCACAGATAACTCCGCCTCCATCTCTTCCTGAGCCGCTGAAGGAGATGTTCAAGCAGCAGGAGGTTGTCCGAATGAAGCTACGGCTGCAGCACAGTATTGAAAGAGTATGTGGATCCAAATCTGATTTTATTTCAGTTCTGCTTCTTTATTCGCTGCAGTTTTGCTTTCCTCCCTCATACCGACCTGACCTTTTATTTGCTCTGTTTGTTTTTCTCAGGAAAAGCTGATAGTTTCAAATGAGCAGGAGGTCCTCCGAGTCCATTACCGGGCTGCAAGAACACTAGCCAATCAGACGTTGCCTTTTAGCGCCTGTACTGTCCTATTGGACGCAGAAGTGTACAACATGCCTCAGGACATCCAGGTTGGCAGCATGAGCTGTGTATGAGAAAAAAGTTTTTTTTGTTTTTTTTATTTAATTTGTTTTTGTTTGGGGTTTTTCTGCAGAATGATGATGGCAAAACATCAGTGAGGGACAGATTCAACGCCCGGCAGTTCATGTCCTGGTTACAGGATGTTGACGACAAATTTGATAAACTGAAGGTAAGAGAACATTTTTAGTTGTGTTTTTTTAGTAGTAAAGTTGATTGCTGCTCACTCGGCTTCCTTTTGAGAAACCGACCATCATCTTTAAAGCAGTGGGCTGCTTTTCTAAAAAACCCTCCAATGAGGTTCAGATCCGTTGCTAAATGACCTCTTGGGTCTTCTGTCTTTATCGATGCCCGAACAACTGAAGTGAAAGGCAGATATAGGCATGCAGGTACACTGAAAAATAAATGGAAACGATGATTAAGATCAGACTGCGTAAAGCAAGGGTTAATTTACAATAAAAGAAAAACTCCAAACTGTGGCTCCGGAGCCGAAAGTCTCTCTTTGGACCCTCTACCATGGCTCTCATTAGTGAGTAAAAATGATAAAGAACTAAATGTTTTTGAATATAGTTTATTTACAAATGCAATTAAAAAAAGGGTTAGCAGTTTTTTAACAGAACATTTGAATTTAATTTTTAACTACAGAATGACATTAAAGGATCAGGAATATGTTTTTAGATCATATCTTTTGTCATTAGCTTGGAAACGGTGTTTATTTTTTTTATATAAAATACAGGTGCTGGTCATAAAATTAGAATATCATGAAAAAGTAGATTGATTTCAGTAATTCCATTTAAAAAGTGAAACTTGTATATTATATTCATACATTACATACAAACTCATATATTTCAGATGTTTATTTTGTTTAATTTTGATGATTACAAATGACAACAAATGAAAATCTCAAATTCATCATATCAGAAAATTAGAATATTACTGAAGACCAATAAAAACAAAGGATTTATAGAAATGTTGGCCAACTGAAAAGTATGAACATGAAAAGTATGAGCATGTACAGCACTCAGTATTTAGTTGGGCCTCCTTTGGCCTGTATTACTGCAGCAATGCGGCGTGGCATGGAGTCGATCAGTCTGTGGCACTGCTCAGGTGTTATGATAGCCCAGGTTGCTCTAATAGTGGCTTTTAGCTCTTCTGAATTGTTGGGTCTGGTGTATTGCATCTTCTTCTTCACAATACCCCATAGATTTTCTATGGGGTTAAGGTCAGGAGAGTTTGCTGGCCAATTAAGAACAGGGATACCATGGTCCTTCAACCAGGTACTGGTAGCTTTGGCACTGTGTGCAGGTGCCAAGTCCTGTTGGAAAATGAAATCTGCATCTCCAAAAAGTTGGTCAGCTGCAGGAAGCATGAAGTGCTCTAAAACTTCCTGGTATGTGGCTGCGTTGACCCTGGACCTCAGAAAACACAATGGACCAACACCAGCAGATGACATGGCACCCCAAACCATCACTGACTGTGGAAACTTTACACTGGACTTCAAGCAACGTGGATGAAGTGCCTCTCTTCTTTTCCTCCAGACTCTGGGACCTTGATTTCCAAAGGAAATGCAAAATTTACTTTCATCAGAGAACATGACTTTGGACCACTCACCAGCAGTCCAGTCCTGTTTCTCTTTAGCCCAGGCAAGACGCTTCTGACGCTGTCTGTGGTTCAAGAGTGGCTTGACACAAGGAATGCGACAGCAGAAACCCATGTCTTTCATACGTCTGTGTGTGGTGGTTCTTGAAGCACTCACTCCAGCTGCAGTCCACTCTTTGTGAATCTCCCCCACATTTTTGAAGGGGTTTTGTTTCACAATCCTCTCCAGGGTGCGGTTATCTCTCTTGCTTGTACACTTTTTTCGACCACATCTTTTCCTTCCCTTCGCCTCTCTATTAATGTGCTTGGACACTGAGCTCTGTGAACAGCCAGCCTCTTTAGCGATGACCTTTTGTGTCTTGCCCTCCTTGTGCAAGGTGTCGATGGTCGTCTTTTGGACAACTGTCAAGTCAGCAGTCTTCCCCATGATTGTGTAGCCTATAGAACTAGACTGAAAGACCATTTAAAGGCTTTTGCAGGTGGTTTGAGTTAATTAGCTGATTAGAGTGTGGCACCAGGGGCCATCAATTTTGAACCTTTTCACAATATTCTAATTTTCTGATATGATGAATTTGAGATTTTCATTTGTTGTCATTTGTAATCATCAAAATTAAACAAAATAAACATCTGAAATATATGAGTTTGTATGTAATGTATGAATATAATATACAAGTTTCACTTTTTAAATGGAATTACTGAAATCAATCTACTTTTTCATGATATTCTAATTTTATGACCAGCACCTGTAATATCCTATAGAACAAAATCTACAATCAATGTTTCCTCTTTCACGTTGCCCTTATTTTACAAACTAAAAATGCAAATAAACTGTTGTTTAAATTGGCAACAGATATTCTATTGCAAATAAAACAATAAATTTTGTTTTTTTTAAAGGCCATGTAGTATTTGTGGCTCTTAACGTTTTTTATTTAGCTCGGGGTAAAAAGGGCTCTTTGGGTTAGACCTCGGATGTAGAGCAGATTCATATTCGAAGAAATATATTTGTGTATTTTTTCATAAACAGATTCCCAAGAACTGGGAAAAAAAACTGTCCAAAAATATAAGGTTGAGTTTCTTGGGAGCAGATCTGGGGAAGTTTTAGCTGTAGCTTGGAGGAAGGATCTACGATGACACTCATTTGTGCACCTAAGGTGCAGCAGTCAGTCACAGAAGAAGCTCTTTTAAAAAAATATATATATTTTCTACTGTGTTTTGAATAATTTGTTGTAAAATTACATTTATGATACTATTTTAGCATAACTGCAATCTCAATTATGATGCCTAAAGCAGCAATTTTTAGCAATGATTTAGTCTCACTGGAAGTAAAGGTGGTTGGTGTTTAACAAGGAGCAGATGTCTCGTCATTTTCACTTTGGTTCCTTGAATCCATAAAAAGCTTTTCAGCTCTAGTGTTCCTTTAATAGGGCCGTATAGTTAATTAAGCTGGCTTTGGACATTGTGTCCAGCTCCTGTTTCCTGATGCTAAATAGATCATAGATCAGTAGATCTGATTGTGGTTTAGATTATCACATTCCTTTTCTCCACAGACTTGTCTCCTGATGAGGCAGCAGCACGAGGCGGCGGCTCTGAACGCCGTGCAGCGTCTCGAGTGGCAGCTCAAGCTGCAGGAGCTGGACCCGGCCACTTACAAGTCCACCAGCATCTTTGAGATCCCCGAGTTCTACATCCCACTAGTAGAGGTCAACGACGACTTCGACCTGACCCCGATATGAGCCATGGAACGGCCCGGGTCTGTGGCTGATGTCTTCGTAGGGACAGAGAAGGAAATGTGAAGCACTTAGAATGTGGCGATCACACAGAGGAGCACTTAGAGCATAGGTGGCTTTTACTCCAGAGCTCTTTCTAAAGAGTCAAATGAGGACAAAAAAAAAAAAGAAAAAACAGGGTCCCGGCTGCAGAAGAAGAAACTGGGCCAGGTGGAGCAGAGCAGTCACACCTGAAAGATTTCAAATGTTTTCAAAGTGTTCATACGTTGTGTACAGACTGTGCTCTTAATTTTTTAACTTATTTTATACATAAAAAATGTGCATTTGTACATAGTCATGTAATTATTGTTTTAAACCTGTAAAAACAAAAAGTAATAGATATTTTGATTGTAAACTGTTCTGTCTGATGTTTTAATGGACCAAAGTCGTCTTTTTTTATATCGAGTCTCCTCTTGTCCGTGATGTTCTCATTGTTGTCGTTGGCTTCTGTTCCTTTTCCTTTCTTTCCAGTCGTTTCTTCCTTCATCTCTTCCACATCTGGAGCTTTACACCACAGCTGGTGTTCTTCGACTTTGGCAGTTTTGATGCTGTGCATGCGTTGCGATGTTCTTTCTCTTACAAAGCTGTACCGTGGACTCTTAAATTTGTGAGGTTTACAGAAGTGTTCCAGCTTTTTGGAGATTTTCTTTCCTCCCAAACGTTGTCTCTTTTAGCGGCCTCACTCCTCATGTGTTGTCCATAGTGTGTGTTGCGCACATTAAAGTCTGTTGTGGCTTCCAAGAAAACAAAACAAAAAAAAAGAAAAAAACTTTTACAGTTTCGACGTGAGATCACAACAAATCCTATTTTTTCAACATAATGCCTTTTGAACGATAGTTCTAAAAAAATGTCTATTTTAATATTTACTTGTTACATGACTTGTACATATTTGTAATATATAATTGAATAAATTTTATTCGTTGTGAAATGACATGTTGTCTTTGGCCTTATTTTTGGTTGTTTTCTGAAAATCAGCCGTCAGTGACTGTGTGTAGTATCCTGCTCAGCCAGGAGGGGTCAGTGTAGGCAACAATGTGTATAAGTCAGGTGGATAACTTGTGGTGTGGTTAATCCTTATAAAGATGCTATAAAAGTAGATTCAAAATCATGCATTGTATACACAAGCCTGTAAGAATAATATTTACGTTCATGAATCATCTAAATCATTCTTAAATAGTTTAAAAATAAAATGTTTTTCAATTTTTAACAGTAACCTACTTTTAACCAAAATATGGAAATTTATTAAATTTAAAGATCATGTGTAACAGATCTGCTTTAATGAGCTGAAACTAAGGAATGAGAAGTGGGATGAGGGGCATCAACACACACCTATACAACTGGTTTATTGTTAAATGTAAGTAGTTTTTAGCAGGAATCCTTACATTTATTTTTGCTAGAATGAGCAAAATTCATTGTCTCAAAATTCCTAGATTATGACTGCTGTAAATAGCATGAAAGATGGGTCCTGTGGCTCAAAAATAAATGTTTTGCTGTATAATGTAAAAAAAAAAAAATCAGACGATTCTGGATTTTGCTTGTGAATAACATTTAATTGTTTTAACAATAATATTTACTTTTCAAACAATTTTACTGCCCTCATAAAACATAACAACATAATCCTTTTACAGTTGTTTTTTGTATCTGGTTCTGTCTCCTTTATTTTATTTAACCTTTATTTTACCAGGAAGTCCCTTGAGATTAAATCTCTTTTTCGAGGGAGACCTCCTGTAACCCCAGATGGCTGCTCACACTGAGCCTTGTTCTGCTGGAGGTTTCTTCCTGTTAAAAGGGAGTTTTTCCTCTCCACTGTCGCTACAAGTACGCTTAGTGTGAGGGATTCCCTTCGAGTCTGAGTCAATGCAATCAACTGGTTTTCCGTAGATAGAAAACTTGGAATCAATCTGACTCTATGATCCGGTTGAACTGTAAAGTGCCTCAAGTGTTGTGAACTGGGACTATAGAAATAAACTGAATTGAAACAGCTAAATATTATTCAAAAAATATTCAAAATGCCTAGATGTATAACCAAATATTTAATTTGGATAGTAAATGTAGAATTTCATTTCAAAAATGAGCTTCAGCAAATTCGTTTTTGACTAAATATAAATGTAGGCTATAAAGATCTACCTAAATAGCCTACCGGTACTTCCTTCAGCTAAATAGTTATGTAGCTATTTAAAGCTTTAATCATTCATTTATTTGCCAAATATATAATTTAGGCATTTTTTTAACAAATTTAAATATATATATGATTTAGAAAATAATTAATAAAAAAATTGTCCTTTTTGGCACAATATTGAATTAATTAGACCCACAGATTTGATATTAAACTGAAGAAGTGATGAAGTTGCATTCTGAAGGTGGAGATTTTGAAAAGCAATATTTAGCTGAAAGCCACAGAAGAGGATCAGGGCCACTGAAAAAAATAAAATAAAAGTTACCTGCTTTTTTAATATTATTTCAATTTAAAATAGGAATTCTGAATTTAATCTCAGAATTCTGACTTTTTTTCTCAAAATTCTGATTTTTTTCACAGAAGTCTCAAAATTCAGACTTCTTTTTCTCTGAATTCTGACTTTTTTTTCTCAAAATCCTGACTTTAATTTTCAAATTCTGGCTTTTTTTCCCCTCAGAATTCTGAGTTTAATCTCAGAATTCTGACTTTTTTCACAGAATTTTGACTTTTTTCATAGAAGTCTTAGAATTCTGAATTAAATTTTAGAATTCTGACTTTTTTTTCTCAGAATTCTTACTTTAATCTCAGAATTTTGGATCTTAATGTAGATGGGCAGCATTAAGGAAGAGACTGTGGGAGCACTCAGCTTCACTGACAAAGATGTGAGTTGTTTGGCAGGGCCAGTAACACATTGGTGGAAAATGACAGAATTAGGTGATTTTTTATGTGCCGAGGGATCCCTGGTGATGCTATTTCATTAATGGAAGAGCAGAAGGTGATTAAAAAAAGAGAGCTACTTTAGTATCTAAAACAGACATGGCTACGGCTTGATGCTAACATGTTTGTTAGCTGTCAGAATTCATTGAGAATTCTGAGATTAAAGGCAGAATTTTGAGGTTAAAGCCGAATTCTGAGATTAAAGGCAGAATTCTGACTTTTTTCTAATATTATACTGAAATAAAATTTAAAAATCAGATAACTTTTTTAAATTTTTCAGAGGCCCTAATCCTCTTCCGTAGAAAGCTAATTTTTCTATATCAAAATGTTTTATTTATCTCCAAAAATAAGTTTAATATAATCAAGTTAAATGTAAAACCCGAAAATGTATTATTATAAAAAAAAAAATAAAAAAGATAATTTATTTCCCTGTGGCATTTCCCTGTGCTATAGGCTGATGTGCTGCATGCTGGAGCTTTAGGCTGATGTGCTGCATGATGGAGCTGCAGGCTGATGTGCTGCATGATGGAGCTGCAGGCTGATGTGCTGCATGATGGAGCTGCAGGCTGATGTGCTGCATGATGGAGCTGCAGGCTGATGTGCTGCATGATTGAGCTGCAGGCTGATGTGCTGCATGATGGAGCTGCAGGCTGATGTGCTGCATGATTGAGCTGCTGCATGATGGAGCTGCAGGCTGATGTGCTGCATGATGGAGCTGCAGGCTGATGTGCTGCATGATGGAGCTGCAGGCTGATGTGCTGCATGATGGAGCTGCAGGCTGATGTGCTGCATGATGGAGCTGCAGGCTGATGTGCTGCATGATTGAGCTGCAGGCTGATGTGCTGCATGATGGAGCTGCAGGCTGATGTGCTGCATGATTGAGCTGCTGCATGTTGAGCTGCAGGCTGATGTGCTGCATGATGGAGCTGCAGGCTGATGTGCTGCATGATGGAGCTGCAGGCTGATGTGCTGCATGATGGAGCTGCAGGCTGATGTGCTGCATGATGGAGCTGCAGGCTGATGTGCTGCATGATTGAGCTGCAGGCTGATGTGCTGCATGATGGAGCTGCAGGCTGATGTGCTGCATGATTGAGCTGCAGGCTGATGTTCTGCATGATGGAGCTGCAGGCTGACATGCTGCATGTTGAGCTGCAGGCTGACGTGCTGCATGATGGAGCTGCAGGCTGATGTGCTGCATGATGGAGCTGCAGGCTGATGTGCTGCATGATGGAGCTGCAGGCTGATGTGCTGCATGATGGAGCTGCAGGCTGATGTGCTGCATGATGGAGCTGCAGGCTGATGTGCTGCATGATGGAGCTGCAGGCTGACGTGCTGCATGTTGAGCTGCAGGCTGATGTGCTGCATGATGGAGCTGCAGGCTGATGTGCTGCATGATGGAGCTGCAGGCTGATGTGCTGCATGATTGAGCTGCAGGCTGATGTGCTGCATGATGGAGCTGCAGGCTGATGTGCTGCATGATGGAGCTGCAGGCTGACGTGCTGCATGATGGAGCTGCAGGCTGATGTGCTGCATGATGGAGCTGCAGGCTGATGTGCTGCATGATTGAGCTGCAGGCTGATGTGCTGCATGATGGAGCTGCAGGCTGATGTGCTGCATGATTGAGCTGCAGGCTGATGTGCTGCATGATGGAGCTGCAGGCTGATGTGCTGCATGATGGAGCTGCAGGCTGATGTGCTGCATGATGGAGCTGCAGGCTGATGTGCTGCATGATTGAGCTGCAGGCTGATGTGCTGCATGATGGAGCTGCAGGCTGATGTGCTGCATGATGGAGCTGCAGGCTGATGTGCTGCATGATTGAGCTGCAGGCTGATGTGCTGCATGATGGAGCTGCAGGCTGATGTGCTGCATGATTGAGCTGCAGGCTGATGTGCTGCATGATGGAGCTGCAGGCTGATGTGCTGCATGATTGAGCTGCAGGCTGATGTTCTGCATGATGGAGCTGCAGGCTGACGTGCTGCATGTTGAGCTGCAGGCTGACGTGCTGCATGATGGAGCTGCAGGCTGATGTGCTGCATGATGGAGCTGCAGGCTGATGTGCTGCATGATGGAGCTGCAGGCTGATGTGCTGCATGATTGAGCTGCAGGCTGATGTTCTGCATGATGGAGCTGCAGGCTGACGTGCTGCATGTTGAGCTGCAGGCTGACGTGCTGCATGATGGAGCTGCAGGCTGATGTGCTGCATGATGGAGCTGCAGGCTGATGTGCTGCATGATGGAGCTGCAGGCTGACGTGCTGCATGTTGAGCTGCAGGCTGATGTGCTGCATGATGGAGCTGCAGGCTGATGTGCTGCATGATGGCGCTGCAGGCTGACGTGCTGCATGTTGAGCTGCAGGCTGATGTGCTGCATGATTGAGCTGCAGGCTGATGTCCTGCATGCTGGAGCTGCAGGCTGACGTGCTGCATGTTGAGCACCTGTGGAGCTCAGTGGGCATCACTGCCCCGCGTCCGTGGGCTACAAATGAGCCAAGGGTCGCCGCTCAGCGGGGCGCCTGGTCAGCTTCACAGCTTCCAGGTTGGCCCCTTTTCACCTAATGATGCGCATCCAGGAAGCCGCTGATAGGAGCGCAGACAAAGGGCCCCGCAGGCGGGGAGGAGAAGCTCCAGATCTGCAAACAGTCCAGATCACGTGTTGGAGCGAGTTTTACGCACGCTTCTCCTATCGCTGCTCCTCAGAGAGGTTTTAAGGTCGCTCATTAAGCATCATCCTCCTCAGCTCGGTGCGCTGATTTGGGGATCTGTTTGGCCCCAGGGGCCCCGGAGTTTCCTCTGCGCAGAAGTTCCCTTTGAAAATGGAGCGTGTGCCTTTAAGGCGCCCGCCTGCCTGTCGCTTTGTGCTGCGGAGAGACTGACGCCCTGTGGACACAGTGGACACGGATCACCATCCTGGAGGAGTTAAAAAACAAAACAACCTCAGTCTCTTTCCAAAGGACTCACTGAGACCTTCTTTGCTGCGTTCAGGTGAGTTCAAAGCTCTCTGTTTATTCTCTGGTGTTGCGTTTGCGTGC
The DNA here is from genome assembly GCF_016077235.1 of Cyprinodon tularosa. Taxonomy (NCBI): domain Eukaryota; kingdom Metazoa; phylum Chordata; class Actinopteri; order Cyprinodontiformes; family Cyprinodontidae; genus Cyprinodon; species Cyprinodon tularosa. The sequence goes on along the minus strand of NW_024038996.1, from coordinate 1,644,365 downwards.
GAGTGAAACTAAAAATGAGGTTTGAAGAAGAAGAAAAAAAAACAGAAAGTCGCTGAGGAATGAGGGAGCTAATGTCCCTCACATGTTTCTCTCCCTCATGTGAAGTAAAGACAATCTGAGCATTTAGGTGGAAACAAAAGAAAAGAGAAATCCAGAGCAGGGTGAGTTTGGAAAAGCGGGCAGAAAATGGATGAAAGCAGCTGATGTTGCCAGATGTGTTGCGCATATTGATATTTCCTCCACAACAGCAGCGTTGGCTTTGAATGAGATGTGACTGCAGGCCTTTTCTTCTCTTTGCCTTCTTTCCTTTCCTTTGGAGAAAGGAGTGTTTTGCATGACAGAGCAGTCATTTCCAGAGCGTTTACAGGGCAATTAGCCCTCGTTGTTTGACCTTTCAGATTTAAAGTTAGATTATGGATGCCAAGGAGATTGGTTTAGCACAGAAAGAGTCCCAGGTCTATGTTTTCAGTTTTAAATGAACCACAAAGCAACTGAAATGAAGTTTTCATTCTGTTACAGTCCTCTTACTGCCAGATGTTAGAAAGCCACCATAACATTTTTTAAGGAGAAATTAAAAGCGAAATAAATAAAAAACAATGTGGCAGGTCTTGGTCTCTTTAAACATCAGTTTTCAAGTCTTTCCACAGACAGTTTTTAATTGACTATACTATTCTAACACATGACTTGGTTTCAATGACTGTATTGCCTCAACAGCTTGCCATTAAACCCTCTAATCACCCATTTATTTATTTATTCATTGTCGGCCTTGGCAGCAGGGACACCTTTGTTTCTCTTGCTGTAGTTTTTTTTTTTCATTCTGATCCTTAATTTCATCAAAACAAGGGAGATGATTGGAGATTCAGAAGAAACAGCAACAAGTTGAATCCTGTTAACATCCTGGGAGAAGAAGTGGAGGTGGTGGAGGAGTATAAATACCTTGGTGTTCACTTGGACGACAAACTAGACTGGAGACACAACTGTCTGCAAGAAGGGACAGAGCAGACTGTACTTCCTAAGGAAGCTTAGGTCCTTCAGCGTTTGCAGTAAGATGCTACATATCTTCTAGAAGTCTGTTGTGGAGAGTGTGATCTCTGCTGGGGTAACAGCATAAGAGATAATGACTTATAAAAGCTCAACAAACTAATTAAGAAGGTCGACTCTGTTGTAGGAAATCCTCTAGAACGTCTGGAGATTATTTTACAAAGAAGAAGTCTTCATAAAGGGAAGAATATTATGGACATCCTTTATGGAGATCCTTCCTGCCTACAGATATCAACACCTACAAAACCTGTTTAAAAAAATAACCTATCAGTTACTGCAACATTTAATTTCCCTTTGGGATTACTAAAGTATTTTTGTTTTAAGGATTGCTGGAAAGTGAACTTCTCAGGTTGTCTGTAGCCTCTAACTGTTTTCCTCCTGGGTTTTCTGACCTGAATTCAGCTGCATCTATCATTTTATTATTATTAATAATAAAATCATCCACACAGCATGATGCTGCCACCACTTTGCTTCAGAACAGAGATGGCGTGTTTAGAATGGCATCACAAATAATTGTCCTCCCTTTAGCTGATGATCCAGAATGCTTTTTGAGCTTTTTGACAGTTTAATGCTGTCCTTAACGGGTCAGCCAGTCGACGTGAGCGTCCAAATGTTGGCTGCTTTTTTTGCTACCTTAACCATGCTAGGACAAAGGAAAAAAAAAACAGGACACCATTCAGATTTTTTTATCTGGAAAAATAAATGTAGAGATCCATGTATTTTCCTTCTAATTCACAGATATGTAGATCTTTCAGAACCTTTCTTTGTACTTTAGCTGCTTTGACTCCTAAAGCTTCTGAACTGTTTGGCAAAAAGCAATTCTTGAATTAGAATCGGGCTATGTTCTTTTTTTTCTCTCTTTAAGGTGTTGCGTGCCGGTGAGACTGTCAGGATGAGGTCTGCTCAGCTGATCCTCCCCTCCACAGCAGCTCTGCTCTTCCTCCTGTCAGGACTCTCTCTGACCTCCGGCTGCAACAAAGCCCTCTGCGCCAGCGACGTCAGCAAGTGCCTCATCCAGGTGAGGGCTTAAATCCACACCACAGAGCACGTCCACTTCCACCGTGCTCGAGCACAGGGCAGTAAGAGGATTCAGTTTTGTTCTTTTCTCCTCTGGCTTTGCAGCTGTTTTATATAAACATGCATTCTTGATTCTCTCGGCATGAGGAGTTACCATGAGAGTTTCAGGAGAAAAAAATACTCATAAGACTTCACAGTGGGCTTCCTTTAACTCGCTCTCATCATTCCAGAAGAAAGTTAACATCTGCAGGGAGGAATGTTGATGAATTCCTTTGATAAGCAGGAGAGAAGTCAAGATGGAGTTTTTTGTTTTTTTTTTTGTTTTTTTTCTTGAAGGGAGCAGAGATTTATTTTTCCAACCTCCACCTAAGCTGCTTGTTGAATTAAAGCCCAGGTTCCTTTTTTGATTTATGGCAATTTTTCCCTCGCTGACAACATCCAGTCCTGCACAGGCGGCTCTCTGCCACTGAAAGTTTGATGCATTCTTGGTAATTAAGGATAGCAAACAATCAGAGAAGGTATTGCTGCAGACTTTGCTGGCCTCCTTTCCTCCATCCTGTAGCCCTCTTTCTCCCATTATCATATTTTTAACTACAGCTTTTGCACAATCTTCTTTTCGTAGCTTAGACTGACCCCCTGCCCTGGAAGTGTGCATTTCTGGATGCAAAGTATAGCAGGTTTTATTTAAAGCAAAGCTGCTGTTGTTTGTCCACCCTAATCAAACATCTAACTATCATACCTTTTGCATTTCTGCACAAAACACGACCTTTGCTCCATATTAGAAGCCCAACAATTAGCTTGAAATAATAGTGCAGTTGGAGGCTCCAATTTAAAACACAGGATGGTCATTTCTGTTGCCTCGTTTACCCTGTATTATATACACCAGCTGCACACTGCTGATCTGCCTAAACATAGTTTACTAAAAGTGCCCTGCCTGTCAAAGCACAGCCAAGAACTAGTTACAAGTCTGCACTCCAGCTGTAATCGCAGCAAGTCTTTGCCCTGCATGGTTCGCTTGCATCAGGCATGCCCAAAGTCGGTCCTCGAAGGCCACTGTCCTGCAGGTTTTATGCATGCTTTTGCTGCACTGCAATCATCAGGATCAGCTGAGCTGAAGAAGGGAAATCTCTAAAACCTGCCGGACAGCGGCCCTCGAGGACCAACTTTGGACATGCCTGACTTGGACTATGTAAAGGCTTGTGATGGTCTAACACACAGGTGTCAAACTGGTTCCAGAAAGGGCCGTGTGGCTGCAGGTTTTCTTTCCAACCAAGCAATAGCAAACCAGACTCAAGTCACCTCATCAAGGGAGTCCAATCTGAATATAATGACTTGATGATACACAACACTTTCTGGAACCAGTTTGACACGCCTGGTCTAACAAAATACAGATGATTAAATACCAGAAATGACTATGAACAGCCTAACGGAATCATGGGCGATAGAGACTGATGATTGAAAAGAATTAAAAAAAAAGACATAATGTTAAACATTTATCTGTGGAAGTAGAATCAATCTTTGTATGCCCTTTATTGGGTTAAGGTCTGGACTTTGACTGGACCATAACACAGAGAGACCTCTTAGAGACTTCTTAGTAGCTTCCCTGTGCCTTGAACAAAGTCGCCCCTCGGCATGATGCTGCCTCTACCATTAAACAAAGAGGGGATGGTGTGTTCACAATAATACTTGGTATTATTTTCTGCTCTGAGTCGTTTTGCATGAAGGCTGTGATGCTAATATTTGGTCTCACCTGACCTTTATCTGCTTGTGCTCTCTATCCCTACTTACCTCACTTTGTTTCCCTGGCACTCTTCTTCAAAGGCCATATTGGTAGGTTTTCATTCTTGGAAGAGATTTTCCTAATCGTGCTGTGAACATATTGGCGACCTTTTTGGGATTATAAAATTTTCATACAGTTTTCCCGTATATAAGAAAAAGGCACTCGGTATTAAGGGAGCGGATGCTGCACAATACATTGTGAGTTTATATGGTCAGTGTGTGCAACATTTTTAACAGTAATTGTTTGCTAAAGTTTATCGAGTGCTGTGAACTTTCATATTTCTGATGTAATGTTTAGTTAGTATGACAAAGTCTCAGGTCATCAAATCATTGCACACAGAGGAAATTGTGGCAGAATGCTGAAGTGATAGAAGCCTGTCAGGGATGGTGCTGAAGCTTTAATCTCCACGAAGTTTTCACTACAAAGCTGGAAACTGATGAGTGAGCTCCAGCCTTCAGTCATTATTTGCTTGCAGATAAATTGAGTGACTTAATTTTTTTGACTACTTTGTGTCAGATGAAATCCCCTGTAAGTCAGTCCATATAAATGTGGAAAAATGTCAACGTTCAGATAGGTCTGAAACAATTTATCGGATTAATCACTTAATGGAATAATCATCAACTAATTTAGTAATCAATTCATAGTTAACTGGAGTATAGAGAGTGTAAATCGTACCTGTAGACAGAGGAACCCACTTAGAGCTGTAATTATGCCAAGAATTAAAAAAATATATATATATATATAAACAAGTTGCATTTAAGATTAAAAAAAAAAATGTCTCTGTCAATATTTTCAATCCAGAACTCCTCAAGTGGAAAGTTCTAGTTTCACTTTGTTTGATTTTCTAAAAAATCTTCTTTAAGGAACCTTTGGCTATCCGATTATTAATCGATTAATTGAAAAAACAATCTACAGATTAATCGATTTGCAAAATACTGGTTAGTTGCAGCCCTATGTTCTGAATATTTTTTCAGAGAATTGTGCCTTAAGGAGATTCTCTGTTCAGTTTTCTGACCAGCTGTTCAACTGATCAGGGTCTGTCTGACAAAATCGTCCAGTTCTAACAAAATCCTAACTCCAAAAAATGTTTGCTCTGACAAAAACGTTCCGCAGACAAGTTTGGATGCAATATTTCTAAGAAAGAAGTTGAAATTGGCCAAACTTGGAACTAGGAGGGCCAGTATTGGCCAGCTAGATCCTCATTGGTTCACCTTCAATCCATTTCTTCGAAACATCAGCAGTCCTACTGCTTTCTTTTCTTCCAGTTGGCTTATTGCTAATCAATGTAAGGAGCTCTGAGGCTGTGGCGACCCGTCGACACTAACTTGTTAATTGCCAGAGGGTAGAAGGATGACCTGTACGTGTGGTGAAGGAGAAACTTCTCCGCCTCCAGATGCTCTGTAGATGGTCCTTGTTGCTTGTGATTAGTCGGCTCTGCTGTTTAGAGCTCGCTTTTCACGCTCTGCTGCCACCTCCACTCATTTGTCTGGATTCTCTAAAACCCCTGAGGGTGGGAGAGCACGGAGGAGGGAGGTGAAGCTGAGGTCAGGAGGAGGTGTGTGTGTGTCTGTGAGTGTTTTGGGGGGGTTTATACTTTTTGGAACTTGAGAAGTGTGCAAAGAAGCCCAACCTGAGCAGGCCAGGCGGGGTTGTGGTGTGGGGGAGCAGGTTTCAAAGCGTTCAGGACACACGTTCACTTTCCAAAGCACTTCTGTCCCTGCAGCTGCTGAACTTTGACTGATTACTGGGGTTTCCACTTGAGAGCAAGAGAAGCCAAATAAGACCTTTTTAAGATAACCTAATCTGTCTCAACAAGGAAACTGCTTGTGCCGAATAGTTTGTCCTTTCATTTTTCAGTTGCTTAGGCTCAACATATTCAACTGGAAGTCCGAAAGAAATTCATCATAGGATGACAAAAACTAAACTGAACAAGAAAACAGAAGTCCCAAAATTTGTCACCTTTTTTTCCATTCAAGATTACAATTAACTTTTTTGTTTAGGAGAGAGCGGAACGTTTATAATAAGTGCTTCTGGAAGGGTGCTGGTCTCCAATCTGGCATTGGCCAGGTTGATGTGTGTAGTTTGAATTCAACACACTATCCATTATCCAAGGTAGGGATAATCAATACAATTCTTCACGCTGATTGGATAAATCACCAAGTGGCACCTGTCTCCAGCTGTTAGCCAATCACAGCAAGAGTAGAGCAGTGACAAATCACTTTCTTGATTTGCTTCACATCCAGCAGAGTTGACTGGAAAATAAATGTTTTCCAAATCCAGTTGTGAGTGACGAGCAACAAAATAACCCCTATAGGGTGCTGTATATAGGGAACACATTGGACACAGCCTTACAAGTCTTGCAAACCACGGAACTTCTTGCTGCAAGGCAACAGCACAACCCTTGCTCCAGACTACAAAACTGAAAAAGAAAGCAACCCTGATTATATTTTTCATGCAGTGATGTAGACATATGTAGACTTAGATTTAGACAAACTTTGTCATTTTTGTACATACAGGGTGTATACAAGATGAAATTTCATTCAGTACAATTCTTTAAGTGCACCAAGCTAGCGGTTTCCCATTCAATCAAATGGAGTTGTTGGGGTGTACTCAGTTTTTAACATGACTATTTGTCACCTTTCAGCTACCCCCTTTTTTTGTTGTCGACAAAGCAAGTTAATGGGGAGTGTTGGCCTAGTGGTCAGAGCAGTGTGCTTGTGCGCTCTGAGAAGGTTCCACGTACGGGGTTCGATCCCCACAGCCTGCACTCTGGGTCTCTGAGCAAAACCTTAAAGGGCGGATTATACTTCTACAACCGCACACATCAAATGTCACTTGGGTCTGGTCACGAACCAGTTTTGCTGCTATGCTTCTGCACTGTCAGTTTGGAATTTCTAGGGATGCACAGCAGTTTCCTGCCAAAGCACAAGGGGGGCCTATTCAAGAACTCGCTAGAACTTCAGCGGATGGTCACGAGAACTTCTTCCGCGGTGTCAGCGGGAGTGTTTATTTTCCTAAACAACAATGGCGCATCTGGAAGATATCAAGGTCAAGGAGATGGATCTAGAGTATCTATTGTAGTTGTTCCTTGGTTTTTAATTTTAAAATGGTGCGCTCCGGCACCGAATCGAGAAGGATGACCACACAGATACCCGGAAAGTCATACCAAGGACCAATCACAGCTGCTTTTTGTCTGCGCACTTCCGCTTGAGGTCTGCGCGGGTTTGTGACCGTCCGACGTGTAGTCAGGATTTGTTTGAGGTGCACAGCGACAGATTTGACAGTTGCAGAGGCTATGCGTCAGAAGTATAAATTGGCCTTAACGCCACACTGCTCCACGAGCGCCACACAATGGCAGCCCACTGGTCCACAAGGGGATGGGTTAAATGCAGGGAGGAAATTTCTCCAGTGTAAGATGAATAAAGTTCAATTCTTATTAATGGCTGTTTATGAACTTCCGCCCCAAACCCTTACCCCTCAATCACTCTATAGAGCGGAGACTATATAGTGGACTTAATAGTGAACTCAGCTAACTGAGCATTTGGAGAGATGATCACTACTTTTCGCTCCCCTTTGGCCACTTAACTTCTCCTCCCCGCATGGTGCCATCTTTATTATTTGTCGCCGCTACTGGGTAGCGACACACTTTGGCCAGGGCGGCCACCATGACAGAAAATCCCATAATGCTTTTCGAGAAAAGCTCTCCTCAAAAAGCATTCTGATATATATCTGCTCATCTTGTGACCATGGATGATCACTACTTTTCAAGGTGCACTGTGGGAAATTTTGAGTCCACTACTGTTTCGTCCACTAGACGTCATTAAAAATGGCATAAGCACTATTTAGTGCCCTATATATTGATTAGGGCGGATGTTCCGGCACGGCCAATATGACTGCCTCACAGATTTCTGGCAAAGTTTTTATGCCCTTCCTGACCAAACCTACAACACATCCATGTCTGCTCTATTAAAGAAAAAAGGAATATTTATGAGTTCTTGAAATGCTGCTTCAAGAGTTATAATTAGAGATGGGATCAAGTCTTTATCAGAGGTTTAGAGGTAGAGAGGCTGGTGATTATGTGAGACGTGTGTGGTTTTGCAATCCCTCCCAGCTGAGTCATTTCAGTCTTTTATCATTGCAGAGAGGGTGTTTACACGGTTGCTGAGAAGATGAGAAAGAAGCAGTGCTGAGAAGGAACGCCAAAAAGAAAGTAGAGTGAAGAAAATGAGGGGCAAAACAAGGGAGAAAGGCAGTTCTGGAGGAGAAAAGCTTGTTATTAAGAGGGGGAGCTCTCTGCCCTGTTCTGTTCTCCAGGTGTTTTCTTGCCCTTCTCTCCTCCTGTTCCTCCCCCATTATTGTCGTGACCTTGACGTGGAGGAATGTGCTCCCTGCTCTGAGTCGAGAGGGAAAAGGAGGGTTTGTTTTTAAAAGATCCTGCTGCTCAAAAGGGCTTAGATCTACCAAAGATACAGATCCAGCTAAACATTTAATACACTCTGTTGTTGTTTTTTTCATTTGCCTACAAGGCAAATGAAAAAATGTTTGAAAAAATGTTTTTTTCATTTGCCTACAAGGCAAATGAAAAAAAAAGCAGTAAAAAATATGTATATTTAATATAACTTAACATTGTTAAGTTATATTAAATATACATATTTTTTACTTGCTAAGATGTTCTGTCTTTGTTAAGTTTATTCCTGACTTGAATTTAAGGCTTTAGAGTTAAGATATAATACACAGGTTTGTGTTTTTTAAACCATCCCAATCCCTGTGTGATTTAGACTGAGTGGTAAACAGTCAATAGACTTTATTTGATCTTACTTCCAGTCAGAGGCTTTTGTAGCTTTATGAGTCATGCACATTTTGCAGACTGCACCTTTGTTTTTGAATTTCTTGGTTTAACAAGAAGTTGCACTAATGTGATGTGACTCATGAGGTAAAGTGGAGCAAAACTGAGGAGCTGAGAAGGACTGCAGCTGCAGATCTAAGAGTGGATCTGAATTTATGAAATAATTGACTTTGGGTTTAAATATTCAGACTTTTGGAAATATAATTACACACCTGTAACTTTTCCATGTTTTCTCAGTTTAAAAAACACACCCGTCCTCACATTATATTGTGTTTTTATTCGATAGACTAACACCAAGAGGTGTATATTTTTGAAAAATGAAAGTATGTTTGTATTTAGCTCCCTGACTCACTGCTTTAGATCCACATTTGTTTTCATTACACCTTTTGGAGTATGTCTCCACCAGCTTTTTTATATTTAGACAATTAAGTTCCTGCCCCTACTCTGGCCAAAAATTTAAATACATATCTCTATTTTTTTGAAAGATATTTTGATTTCAGTCAGATTTAATGCAGAGCACCTCGGAGCTTAAATCTTGAAGATCCGATCCTGGCTCTATGTTCACCACAAAGTCCTGATAGAAGGCTGGCCTCTGCTACAGTCTTTTTCTATATTGTCTTTGAACTTGAGCAGTTTCTCACCCCAGCTAAAGAAAGGCACACATACAACATGATGCTACCATCACCATGCTTCACAGAGCGAATGACATGTTCTGGGTGACGTTCATTGTTGTTTATTATTTAACCCCTGGTGGTGTTCTCACTGTAGGCCAGATAGTACACTTTTGGTCCCCTCTAACCAGACCATTGCTTGGTCCAAGACATGTGTTGAGTTACACCGTGAGATTTCTGTAAAAGTAAAAAAAAACAATCTACTAAAAAAACCACTCGTTAACCCATTTAGGCCGGGAAAGCATTACCGCATTTCTACCATTCAAGCCGGGGGTGCTGTTGCGTCATTCTACCATTGACGCCGGGAGAGCATATAAGTCAAGCAAGAAGAAAGAAGTTTTTTTCAAGCAAACATGGAGGAGTTTGACAGAGAAGAGTTGTCGGAAGGCAGTGATTTTGAGGAGTGTGTCGGCTTTGATGACGGTATAGATGAAATGATGACTTTGAACGCGCTGAACCAATCGAACTACCACCGCAATGCACGGAGTGTTTTCAACCGCACACCTGGAGTGAAAGTTGATTTGCCTGCAGACGCCACACCGCTGCAGGCATTTGAGCATATTTTTAATGAAGAACTTTGGATGCATCTAGTTACCGAGACGAATAGGTACAGTGACCAAACAAACCAAACTCCAACAAGAGCAAAGATGGCAAAGTGGTCACCCGTGACTGTGACGGAGATGAAGACATTTATTGGGCTGTGTATGTAAACCTCTCTTCAGGACGCAGTTCCCCCAAAATATGTCCCGGGACAGATTTGTGGCCATCTGGAGGTAGGTTGTATGCAATTTATAACACAGACATATGCATTATTATGCATAATAATACTGTTAATAAGTAATCATCAGATAGTTATTTATGTAATGTTTGTTCTTTATTTTGAAAACGTTTTATATTGCACATTCTCAATGAAGACTTGATCACATATGGAAAAAATAAAAGGTTGAATTTTTTTTTTTTTTGATTACTGCTTTTCACATTTTTTTTTTTGGAAGAATTTCAAAGATAAAATATATTTTGAGTTCTATCTGCTACAGAAGCTGAGATATCAATAATTAAGGCGTTGACACAGTTGCTGAATTTACAGAAAAACTTCAGGTTTTAGGGGTATTTTTTAAAATCGGCCATAGGTTTTTAAGGTGTTTTTTCCAGGCGTTTTAGGCCTAAATGGGTTAAAGGGGGGGGACTGTCTCCCTTTAACAATCCCCCCTTTAACGACCGACCTTCAGAATCATAGACAGGTTTCAGATATTACAGGCTAACAATGGAACCAAACGACCTGCTCGTCGGTTTCAATTTGCATGTTTCCAAGCAATAAAAGGCCTTGTCTATATGAGACTCAAACTCCCTGCGGATCCACACATTTATATTGAGAAAGATTCCTGGAGGAGAAGCGAAAGGTCTTCAAACCTTGGAAACCAAGTCCAGAGGATTGTTTTTTCTTTAAAACTTATACGGAATGACTATGACCTGGATGACTGAGAATCTTCATCAGCATACTGTGAGATTTGTGTACAGCGGATAGTTGAGGAACTCTGCAGCTCCTCCAGAGTCACAGTGGGCCTCTTGGCTGCTCTTCTGAAAAAGCTTAGGTGTACGGCCTAGTTTTGATGAGATTGCAGCTGTGCTATACTAAGGTAATGAATTGAACAGAGCTCTGTAGAATGGTCAAGGTTGAGGTATCATTTTATTAACTATATTTGATTTAAACATTTCAAAAGCTTCCTTTCTGGTGGTCTGCTTTGGTCCTCATGATGATATTTGTTCTTCCCAGAACGCCTGGATTTACACACACGGGGACTCTTCTCTTTTAATGAATAGGTATCTTATTTAAAGGTTTATGAGTGGAAAAATAATATGATCTATTTCTAGATACACTTACAATTTCACTGCACTAACTTATTCTATCAGATAAAATCCGAATAAAGTAGAAGTTTGTTGCTTTAATTTAGAAGAAGTTCAACAGATTAGATAAGTGACTGCAACGTGCAATTATATAATTTAAATCCTGGTTTTGTTTAAATTTACTTGTGTTTTATTCCACAAATTGAGACCAAAACCCAAGTAGACCCTCTCATATCTTGAAAGGCAATTGAACTAAATTAATCTTTATTTTTACAGCTATGTTTATGCAGTTAAGTCGGTTGTATATGAATTTAATGTTAGGTAGTTTTGGGAACATGAAGAAGTGAAGTATTTACCTCATTGAGACGTGTTGTATTTAATGTAGAGAACATGTTTGTTGTCTATAATGCTTTACCCACTGCAGTAGATTGTCATGATATAAAGCAAGCATTCCTTAAAATGTTCCTGAATGCGCAGCTCAGACCTGAGCCACCATAAAGGGAGAAGGATTTAAAAACCATGAAGACGAACAAGTCTGGACCTGCTTTATTCTTGGATGCAGAAGCTGTTTCTTCTCATGTTTACCTGAGGTACCGTCCTATGTGGTCGTCTTGCATTCTTTGTTTGGTACCACTGAAGGCTCTACTGTAATAGTTGGTGTACTGGGAAAAAAAAAACGATTGGTTGTCCTTTCTGTTGATGGATTAATCACAAACTTCCTGTTTGAACAGCTTGTCTCCTGGCTGTCGTTTCACTGCACAGAAACAGCACTTCTTAGAGTTTTCAATGATCCGCTTTTAACTGCAGACTCGGGTGACTGCTGTTTTAGTCTCGTTTGACTTTACTGTTGCTTTGGAGACACTGACTGGATCATGTTTTATTTTCCCATCTGAGTCAGCTCGTCTCTGTTTTTTATTAGACTTAGACTTAGACTTAGACTTCTTTATTTGTCATTTTGTATGCACAGGGTGCATACAGAACGAAATTGCGTTACATACAGCTTATGAACGTTGCATTGATATTTCACAATGGCACGAGTTATAGAAAAATACAAAAAGTGCAGCAGTGGTCAAAGTGTGAACAGTGCAGAGGATAAGAGACAGTGTGCAAGTTGCAGTGGTTCAGTGCAAAATGGCATTTGTGCAAAAAATGCGTTATTGAATCTTACTCTAAGTCATGTCAGACTGAAGAGTTTTTTTTTTCTGTCCAGTTTAGTCAGTTTTCCTCTGCTTATGCCCCTTGAATTTTGGGGTACTCCATTTTAGGTCCTCTATTTACATATGTGGACAGTTGGTGAAACAAAGTCTCATCAACAGATAATCTTCAGATTTATCTTCCCATCAAGGAAAGTGGAAACCATTCAGTACATCATCCATTAACACTTGAAACTACATGAAAACCTGTATGGGGTCGGATGGAGCGATACTAATTGAAGCCTCGTTTGCACAACCAGAACCAAACATGGAGAAGCAACATTTAGTTCCTATGCTCCACTATTCTGGAACAGAATCCCAGAAGACTGTAAAAGTGCTGAAAGACTGAGTTCTTTTAAGTAAAAGTTAAAAACGCATTTATTCAGAGCTGCCTTTGACTGTTAACTGAGGTATCCTTAGTTTAAGCATGTGGTCGAACTGTTTTGTTTTTATATTTATTTCCTTTTTTCTGCCTTTCCCCCTCTTTTTCTCATGTAAATCACCTTCAATTGTCTTTGTACTGGATTGTGTGAAATAAATCAACTTGCCTTACTGAGGTCTATCATGTACTGCTGTCAGGAATCTTTGAGTATTTCGTTTTTTACGCCGCCCATATTTCAGGTCTGCTGACGTGTAGCAGGCATGTTGAGCAAATGACCCCCTATGGGACTGATTTTTATCGTTTAGATTTATTTATATGTTAAATTGGTCACGCATCTCTTTATCTGAAGAATAATTGACTGCAGCATGCTCCCAGAAGTGGTTTGAGGTCAGAACTCCGGATGCTTGTAGATGTTTCTAGAAGTCGTCTTGTGACGCGAGTAGAACAAGCTGATGTTGATGTTCTCCAGCAGTCTTCCTCTTAACGTGAGGAAGGCTGAGACTTTCAATGGTTTTTGGTCCCTTGTGAAAAACCCTTTTTCAAGTTGGCTTTTAAATTCTAATTGAGCGGGAAAATTAGGCTGATTTTTTTTTATTTATTGTTACTTTCTGCTTTTAGCTATTCTTAATGTTTCTCTATTTCTTTTTGTCTTATTGTTCATTTTTCTTTTAAATGTGTGAATTTATGCTCATGCCATTTTGTTGATTAAATGATTTTTTTCCTTTTTGTCTCTGTTTTGTAATGCATCATTCCTCTAATGGGTTTTAATGTATTTCTATGTTCTAACAATCCTTAAACAAGGCAAAGTATTGCTACATCCAGACAGAACAGTCACCGTCTGTTTTATTTCTTAGTGCTGTTGTGTTTTGCTAACGTATGTTTCCACGTGTCGCCTGCAGGAGCTGTGCCAGTGCCGTCCCTCTGATGGAAACTGCTCCTGCTGTAAAGACTGCATGCTGTGTCTGGGGAACCTCTGGGAGGAGTGCTGCGACTGCGTTGGTAGGTGCAGGAGTCTTATTTGTTACAGGCGTTGGTTTTAAAGGTCAGTCAGCTCTATTTTGGTGTCGGAAAATTTTACACAGCGCCCAAAGCCTGCTGCTGATGAAACACTACTGGTGGAAAGTATTTGACCGAACATCAGAGAGGAAAGACCCAGATGCAGGTTCATCACATTGGATTCAGCATAGTTTATTTAGTTTTTCCTTTTAAATCATTGATGTAGGTAAAGACGCAATAGGTAAGCAAGCCGCAAATAGAGCAACTTTTAAAGAAAATGTTTTGTCAGGTGTTTGTTAGAAGATGTATATATAAAGCAGGACTATGTTTGTATGAGTAATGCTTGGAAGTCTGGAAAAGTAACAGGACATTTTCACAGGTCTGAAAAACCGCAGTAAACAAAGACATATATCTATTTACAAATACAAATCCTCTTCCATCCTTCCATCCCTGCCTCCTTTGAGTTTTGCTTCCTAATCTAATTCCGCAGAAGAGCCTGTAACCATATATAATAGTCTATACAGCCCACATAAGCCCAAGATCTTAAAGTTAGAATCTGGAAGAGTGTATCTAAATCCCTTAATTTAACCCATTCCCTTGGGGAGCAGTAGCTGCCATTGCGTGGCGCCCGGGGAGCGGAGTGGGGTTAAGGGTTTTGCTCAGGCACCCAAAGTGCAGGCTGTAGGGATCGAACCGGGTACTTGCAACCTTCTCAAAACACAAGAGCACTGTTCTAACCAACACCGCCCAACTATATCTCATTCAAAAGGATATGTTGGTTAAGAAACTTTTAGAAATCTGTCTCTTTTTATAGTTTTTAGTCATTAGCAAAGGAAAAAATGTGCTGGATGGACGGACGGATGTTTATCTGCATTTTTTGGCGATTATATCCTATAAAATAAACAGTTGTAGGTAGAGGGATTGCTCTACTGCAGAACGCCACTGGAGACAAAGACCTGCTGCAACGTAATAATAATATAACTTTACTGATCTCACATTGGAGAAATTTACCTCTACATTCAACCCATCCCCTTGGGGTGCAGTGGGCTGCCATTGTGCGGCGCCTGGGGAGCAGTGTGGGGTTAAAGTTTTGCTCAGAGACCCAGAATGGAGGCAGTGGGGATCGAACCAGGTATTTGCGACGTTTACACGGTTGCAACCTCAGAGCATCAGCGCATTGCTCTAACCACTTCGCCAACACTCCCCCATTCATTGCTGTTATTTTCCAGTGTATTTAGTTGAAGGATTGTTGTGTTTCTTTCCCTTCTGCTACTTTGCAGGTCATTCAGCTCCTCCCTATTTCTGCATGCTTTGTTTTCCAATTTTTTTTTTTTTTATCTTTTTGCAGTTTTTTTTTCAAAAGAAATTTTGCTGTTTTGTTTGCAACAGATTAAAAAAAGAGAGATGAGTTGAATGCTTTAGCAACCCATATGTTGCCACTCTGTTGACACAGCATCAGGTTCTTTGCAGCAACAACACGTTTCTAACGATTCGCTTACCGAAACAAACATGATTTAACTGCAAGCAGAGGTCTGTTCTTCTCTGACTCTGGAGATCACAGATGCAAACCAGTGAGCAGCTCTGACTGACAGATATAGCTGTGCTTGCTGACATGCAGGCTTTATTAAAATGCTTTCATGTGGAACACAAGAACAACGATCTGAGAACCAAACTCTATGCTGCTGCAGCTGCTGCTAAACAGATGTTGGAGCCGCATTCTCTTACTGGACGGGCCTTTTACAACACATCGAGGAAATGTCGTAGCTCAGAGCAAATATATCGTCTTCATTTATGTTTTCTCCCCGTTTTCACTGTCCATTTTCCACTTAAAACAACTTATCTGTGCCAAACTCTGACTGCTTTGAAGTGAGAGTGAGAGCAGGAAGGAAGATTTAGGAGGCTCATTGGAGAAGCTTGGATAAAAAAAAAAAAGGGGGGGGGGGGTGGAGCAGTGAGGGAGAGAGGACCCATGAGTGTGTTTTATCTAAAACAGCTGCTCTGGCTCTGCTTTTAGCATCGGCTTGTAATCCAAATCCTCTGTCAAACTCCGTCCCCCATTAAATGATTTACCCATTAGCTGTAATTCACTTGGACTCATTGCACAGGGTTGGAAAATTGTATCTAGGGATGCGCGGACTTTTTCACAATTGCTACTGTTAGTTAAGGCCGGTTTAACACTTCATTTATATCAACTGAGATAAGACACTTCTTTTTTAAAGCTGGTTTAAATATATTTCTATTTTTCCTGATGCTTCTCTGCAGGGATGTGTAACCCCAAGAACTACAGCGACTCCCCCGCCACCTCCAAGAGCACGGTGGAGGAGCTTCACCGCCCCATCCCCTCGCTCTTCCGCGCCCTGACGGAGGGCGATGCGCCCATCAACATGATGGTGGTCTCCTTCCCCGTGGCTGAGGAGTTCACGCACCACGAGAACCTGGTTTCCTTCCTGGAGTCCCTTAACAGCCAACCCCAGAACGTGTCGGTGCCTGGGAACAGCATCCACAGCAGCTTTGATCCTCATGGTAAAAACAAAATGTATTCTCACCTTTTCTTACAGAGCATTACCATGAAACGATGGAGGAATGATTACTTTAGCTAAAAAACACACACATATCATCATACTACCCCATCATATTTACTAGTAGGAATACATAATCTTAAGGGACAAACTAGAGATTAGCACTATATTTAGAAAAATAGAAAAATTTTAGCATTTAAGGTTTTAATAGTTATTGTTTCATTCATATGTTCTCACATTTAAACATTCAGTCTCCCATGTATGTTATCTAGTAGACTGGAGGTCTAGTAGACTAGGGGGGTCCACAAAGGTTTTTTATTTTTTATTTTTTTTTCTTCATTTCCCCTGATTGAAATGTCTTTAAATACACTGTAGTAAACAGTTAAATGGAGGCAGATAATGTCTTTCAGTCATCAATTCCAGTGGCACTTCTAGACCAAATTCTGAAAAAGTTTAAAAAACAACCCACTGGGCTAGCTTTCCAAGGTTTGAAGATGTTTCGCTTCCCATCCAGGAAGCTTTCTCTATTCAAAATCTCTGGATTTGCATTGAGATGAGGCTTTATATAGTGGACCAAAAACAAGGCCTTGCATCCTAAAGATAAAACCCGCAGACTGAATATGAGCGGAGTGGTATATGCTGTTCAGTGCAGCGAGGAATGCTCTGATCTTTATATTGGAGAAACCAAACAACCTCTCCACAGACGCATGGCCCAACACAGAAGAGCGGCCTCCTCTGGACAAGACTCTGCCGTACATCTACACCTTGTGGACCAGAATGTTCACATTCTGGATTGAGAAAATAGGTGGTTTGAGAGGGGCGGGAAGGAAGCCATCTATGTCAAGAGAGAAAAAACAACCTTAAACAGAGGTGGTGGACTCAGATTCCAGCTTCCAAAAACTTACAATTCAGTTATTGAGTTGATTCCTTCCAGGTATCCCAAACCCCACCTCATTACCGGTGAACAGAGTACCTCCTCTCTTCAGCCAGGTAAACAATGCCCCCTTTAACGACCGACCCTTCACAATCATAGACAGGTTTCAGATATTACAGGCTAACAATAGAACCAAACGACCCACTCATGAGGTTGAATTTGCATGTTTCCAAGCAATACAAGGCCCTGTTTTGAATTGAGAAAGCTTCCTGGATGGGAAGCGAACAGTCTTCAAACCTTGGAAACCAAGTCCAGTGGATTGTTTTTTTTCAACTTTTTCGGAATAGCTATGACCTGGGTGACTGAGAATCTTCATCATCATATTCTAGACCAAATGTACCAGGGGTCCAGGAAGGGGGCAGCATGTTTTCATGGGGGCACAGAAAAGCATGTAATAAAAAACAGGGCAAGGGATTCAAATATATTAAGAGAGCTGCATGAGAATGTCTATTCAAATAGGTTTAATTAAAATTCCATGTCCTATTAGTTCAATATACATTCATAGTTTAGGAATTTTACATATTTTTGACTTAATTTAAGTTAAAATTATCGTTTTCTATAAAATCTGAATTAGAACAAAAAAAAACTTGATAAATTCAGCTGTAAAAATTAGAGCAACTGAAATCTGTCAAAAAGAAATATTGTTAAAATCAATTTTATTAAATTAAAGGCTGCTGTTTGCCACAAGGCATCTAAGGGATACGGTAAACATGTGGAAGAGTTTGCTCTGGTCAGATAAAACCAGGCAGGGAAGTAATACTGAGTATCACCCTGATGTACAACCCCCCCACCAACATGTTAGTGGTAGCATCATGCTGTGGGGGCTTTTAGGGGATAAGAAAGCTATTCAGAGACGAGAAGAGGGATTGACCTACAAGAAGGAGGAGAACTGCAGAGCAAGGGTTTGGATCAAAGCATATTCATGTTTGAAAATGGCCTAATCAAAGTCCAGACCTATTTAAAAATCTTTATTTAAGCCCCTAGTGGATTTATAATTTTTTTATTTTTTAAATATGCATATAGGAAAGGGAGGGAAAGACAAGCAGTAAAGTTTATAAATATGAATATAAGTATCCTTTATTGACCTACAGTGGTGAAATTCATTCTCTGTAGAAGAATTAGTTAAAGCTAGTAGAGACTTATTCCAAAACAGTATAAATCTAAATATCTAACAGTGCATCACTTGTAAGTGCGCACAACTTTGTTTAAACTTCTCACATAAAATCTTAAATAAAATCTTTTGGTTGTAATATATATATTTGAAAATGTTTAAGGGCTCATAAAACAAAGCAGGCTAGTATATATCTAAGAAGCTTTAAAATAAACAAATATGATTTTTAAAAATTTATTATAGGGCTTTGATATGGAAACTCTTGGACTCGCTCTGACCATCCATCAGCTCCACATTTTTACTATGTGAGATGAAACCATGTTTGGATGCCTTTCCTTGCTTTGTTGTTTTCATATGTCTTTTATGTTCCCCCTTAACCAGCACTGCTGATTATAAAGTTACAGCATTCCCACAAAGCTGAGCAGTTAGCTCATTACACCCACCTAAAACACATGGTCTCACTTCGCTACAGCAAACCCATTAAGTAAAAGTGGAAACAATGAGGGCTAAAGGTAATTATGTGTTTTTGTGAAGCATGTTTTGCTGGATTTAGGACTCAACCTGCTTCCTTTTCTTTCCAGAGAAAATGTGCACTGTGGTTTACTTTGACGACTGCGTGTCCATTCGTCAGTGCAAGCAGTACTGTGAGTCAATGGGAGGATCAAAGTACCGCTGGTTTCACAACGCCTGCTGCCAGTGCATCGGTCCGGAGTGCCTGGACTACGGCAGCAAGGCCGTGAAGTGCGTGAACTGTCTTTTCTGACCCGAACCGATCTCATATCTGGGTACATGTCGGTTTCAAATGTCTGGTATGAACCAGAGGACTGAGGGAAGAGAAACCTATGACTGTTATATGTTAGCATTCCTCAGTAACCGTGTAAAATAAGCCCCGCCTCCTCCCTCTCCTATCCCTGCAAAGGATTTTTTTATTCTGCTGTTACTGTATATTTTTAGATATGTCTTCCATAGTGTTTTTTACTAGAGGTGTATATGAATAATGTATTTTTGCAATTATTGTCAGCAAAATCCCAGTCTTTTACCGAATAAAGAAAAGATTTGGTAACATGGCTTTTTGTGTTTTAAAGGTTGGTCTTACGAATAATTTCACACCCTTGTCCTTCAGTTTGTGAAGGATTCTTCAATATAACGCTGAAACCGATGTTCTTAATTTAGGACCTTGAGAACTTGGTTGTTTTGGATCTTCTGGGTCTGGTTTTCTGATGTTCTCGAGTCAACATGTCTGTTCTGTACCAAACCTCACTCGCATTTATCACTAGAAAAAGGTTACCTTTTCCCTTTGGAAATGGAGTTCCCAAAGGCTCCATTTTAGGATGCCTCGAATTGTAGCTCCTAGCTCTCATTCCTAGCTCTAATCCTTTCTCTCCTTCCATGGGGTCAACAGTGAGAACACTATCCAGGGTAGGAAAGGAGCTCTGGACTGCTATCCTGAATCCAAACACCCTTCAGCCCTCCAGACGTCTTAATAGTCATGCATGACTTTGGTCAAATTAGGACTGCAGCCCTCTGGAAAAAAAAAAACTACAAAAGTTATGCAAATGTATAGAACAGATAAAGCTCTCCATTATAAAATGACAAATGTATAATTGTTTGTGTCACATAGTTCACAAGCACATGGGTTAAATGCATAGGGTAAATTTCTCCAAAGTGAGATCAATAAAGTTCTATTATTATTATTATTATTATAACACTATTTGGTATTAGCTCCTTCCTGCCAGCACTATTCAGAGGGCACTTATGGTGACACACTATTGCTTTTAGTGTCTTTAACGCATAAAGATTTGAGGTATTCAGATTGAGCCTTAGTTATTGTTCGTCTTTCACAACATTATGTGGATTCCAGCAATTGGAGACATGGGCTTCATATCCACTACTTTCTTATTTAGATATTTTACTGTTTTAATGGAATTTAGTGACCCATTTGTGAAATACAGGTAAAACAGATACTTCAGTTGGCTAAAATGACTGTTTTTTCCAACACCCAATTGTATGAGGAAAAAAGCAAAAATATTATTTACATCCAAACCTTTTTTTATTGAGCTTTCACCTACTCAGCTCTAACTTTTTAGAATGAGCTTTGTCACTTTTATGCAAATAGCGTATATTTTGCTGTACTCCCCACCTCAGTGGTCACAATGTCACCTGAAAATGGCTGTAAGCCGATGCACATAGGTACAGACCCAGAAAGAGAAGAAGTGGATCCTATCACACAACCAGCAGGGTTGCATCAAGCACATTCTGGAAGGTAAGTACATTTTTTGTTGGCGTTAGCTTGTGCTAAATGGCAAATATGTAAATGACAAGCAAAGCAAAACACAGAAGACAGATTTTCAATGAACAGTGGGGACAGAACCTGGCTATAATGCAAATCTTTCAGTAAACAAAAAATTCCTTTTCTGTTTTGCTATTGCATAGCCGCCACACTGGTACTCCCTAGTTGGACCGGTCAGAATATAAACAATATGTGCGACGCAGCATTGAACAACGAGCACATTCTCATTTTCAGGGGCGCCTAAAGGTATTTTTAAAAGACCCGCCCTTTCCACTTTAAAAAAAAATGCATGTGCAAGAGTATGCACAAGCCTATTTCTCCTTCTACACGGTCTGTTTAAAACTTGCTGTTCTCACAGCTCATACAAGCTTACAGTGTCCCAGCATCCGCCCTAACCCCTAAATCTCTCAATCATTAAATAGGGCAGGGACTTTATAGTGAAGTCAGTCAACTTACCGTTCGGACAGATGATCACTTCCCTGTGCCATCTTTGTTATTAGTCACCGCTGTTGGGTAGCGACTGCTGGCCGCTGTGACAGCAAATCCCATGCGAGGAGAGCTCTCCACGCAAAGCATTCAAGGATATATCTGCCTCTTCTGAGGCCTTTCTTTTCTTCTCATACACTTTGTAGACACTTTATTTCTTCGTAGACTCTTTATTTCTTAAGACCCTCGGCTATCCTATTGACTTTCTGATACCTTAGCTGACCACAGATATATGCCTGAAAGTGCACATGTGCAGAAAAAGGTAGCTAATGGGATGAGCGCATAGGACGGCCTTACATAAATATATCACCATAATGAGGAGGACCACTTATTTAGATGATCCACCCAGAAATAAAATATTGTACTCTATACTAAGATAAATCCATCACTTTGACACACACTTGCTGTTTCATAGCATAAGTAGATTAATGTAATTTAAGGTAAAACATGAGCGCATCACATTGCATATTAAGTATGAAGCTTATAAATCATGTTTTATAACATATTACGCAAATCCATCACAACAAAATTAGTGTGTTAATGGAGCATAATACTGTAGTCAGATATTAATAATATTACATTTACACTATCTGATGTTGTGCCAAACGTGCTAAATTGATGATGTACATGTAATATACACGCATTGATTAAATTGTTATGGTAATTACATTATATTCCAGGTATTTTTATTGCGCGACTCTGTGGAAGTGGGGAATACCAAGATGGTGGCAGGAGACCTCAGTTTATATCAGTCTAGCAGCAATACATTGAATAAATAGAGATCAGTGAGTAAAAACAGCTGAACAAAGGTGTGTTGGCGGAGCTCAGCTTCTGCTGGAGTTATATTAAAGGTGGTGTTGTGGTGTGATAATCAGAGTTTTGAAATGGTTCATTTTCCACAGACCAACAAAGTATTTATTTAGTGCCAAAAAACTGATGGATATTTTTCTTCCTAGCACTTGTTTCTAGGAGCTGTAGAGACACAAGTAGAAGCACAAATAGGTGCTGAATTTTGATCAACAGGTCCCATTTAAAAGATTATCTTAAAATATGTCATCATTTTGTTTAATTAAAACCTCATTAGTCGAAAGCGTGTAGCATTGTTAGTGGAGTTTTTTTTTTTCTTACTCTGCTGATCTTATCCTAGCGTAGTGTTTCAATGGTCCGGAAACGCATCATTTCCTGGGGAAACAACGTTGTTATTCTTTCATTCTGGTCAACAGGTGTTCAGCTCTCAATGACCATCTCATGCAAGCCAAGAGGAAAACATTCCCTGATGCCAATCTCTCCCCACCGCACACAAATGCTCTTTGTAGTGCCAGTACATTTTCAAAAAGCAGCAGGATGCCCTATCACTGATTATGTTCCCAATTGGCATGCAATGTGCACAGACTCATCTTGCAGGCGCACAATGAAACCTTGTCCCCCCTTTTATTTATTACTATTATTATATAGAGTCCTGACCTCATTTCAACACTGCAGCTGTGGTTGTGGTACAGACCAAGCCAACAAAAGATCATCAGAGGACTAATTTGTTTCGTATGTCCCGATGACCACCAGCTCCAAATCCAAACCACAAAGCTTTGGAAATATACACATGAGTCAGAATAGCAAATGGTTTCACCAAATTTAGTTTGCCCTGCTACTCAGAACTCAGTTTGACAGCTCCATCCCTTAAAAGAAATCCAAAGTGAAGTTAAGCTCAGAATGATACCACAGTCTAAACATTCTCCAAACCAAACTTGGTCTAAACACCTCCAGACACCATGCAGAGGATATTTATCACTATGTTGCTCAGGCGTGGCAGTAAAACCTGAAGTAATCCAAACATCAGAGCTTTTCTTTTTTTTGTTTTCTTTTTTTACATGTCCTGCTGTGGCAGAATGGCCACACAGCCCAGTGGGTCACATTACCTTTCAGTGTCAGAGTGGATTTACTTTACAAACATAAAAGTAGGGATGTTTCTGCTGTTGCGTAAATGATTTAATTGGATTGATGTGATGCACCTGGTTCAGGCAACAAACATCAATTACTTCAAAGGTAGTTTTTTTTAAAAAGACAGTTGAAGGAGTGTCACTAGTTTTATATTAAGAATTAATAAAGCATTTTTGGATGATAACACCAAGGCTCTGAAGAAAATACATTTTTAAAATGTAATTAAAAAAATTTTTTTTTGTAAATTTCTCGATACAAACTGCACAACTGAAAATCATTGAATCTCATTGAATGGAAAGTCTAGGTCAAATTTACCAAGGTGGACCAGTCTATTTAATGGGGGCACCTAACAAAAGAATGACAGAAAACACAGGTCCATAGTTTATCATATATAGTTTTTATTTACTATCTAAAATATTAAGTGAACCAAAGAGCCATTTTCTGCTCTGTCAGCTTAAGGGGAAATGCAGTGCGACTGAGCACGGCCTGGATCTCAAACGGAACAATAGATCTTGTAGAGAGTTTGCGATTAGAAGCCTTGAGGTTAATGTCACAAGTTAATAGCCAGACTTTTTTTCAAGGCAAGTACTGGGGAGCAGGAACCCTTTTGTAATTGTTCAGATGTCAATTTGTTTCCCTTGACTGTCTGTAGCGCTGAATTAAGTGTTTGACGGAGTTAACTGCATTGTCCTGCTATTCAAATGGAAACAGCGGAGGTTGGTATCCTAGAGAGGACTTAAGTGTGACAATTATGTGCATATTTAACCCCAGGCAACTCAGCCCTCCAAGACGATGGGTGTGACAAACAGAGGCAGCTTAGGGATGCCTCAAGCTCCTGGTTCATGTGTTCAGACTGACAAATTGTTTCTGGATGTAAACCTGAACTGAGAACAGTCTTGGCCCCTAAAGGTGTACAAAACTCCTTCCAGACCCAGGAGATAAACTGCAGACCCCTGTCTAACAGGATTTCACAAGGGATTCTGTGAAGGCAAAAAACATGGTTAGTCAGGAGCTGAGCTGTCTGAAGTGAGGATGGATATAGAAAAGTGGGATGAGGTAGCAGGCTTTGGAGAAGTGCTCGATTATAGTGAGGATGGTGATGAAACCCTTTGATGGTGATGGTCCAGTAATGATATCCATGGCCATATGAAACGGAGGTTTAGGGACAGGCAATGGCTGAGGAAGACCACTGCAAGGCTGGTGACTAGCTTTGTTGCAGACGCACTAGGCAGGCTAGAACAGGCATCCCCAAAGTCGGTCCTCGAGGGCCGCTGTCCTGCAGGTTTTAGATGTTTCTCTGCTTTAGCACAGCTGATTCTGATGATTGCAGTTCAGCAAAAGCCTGTTAATCAACTATCAATGTAAGTCCAGCCATCATTAGTTCCTCTATATGACAGGAAGTTCACGCAGGCCAAAAACAGCAAAAACGCAGAGACCCTAATAATGCAGCTTTATTTCTAAGGAGTCTCTGTTTTAATGCTCTTTAGCTTCCTTCTCAGCACGTTTCTCCTCTGGGCTGGGCTCCTGCACGGAACAGTGCTTCCACTCTGACTTAGTTCCTGCTCCAAAATATTAAATTCATTTATATATATTTTTTTCTTTAATTTTTTCTTTTTCTTTAATTTTCTTTAATTGTTGATTTTTCCTCTGCTGCTCCTGAGCCAGAGCACTAATCAGGATCAGTATGAAGTTTATTGCCAAGTAGGTTTGCATTTACAAGGAATTTGACTTGGTGTTGATGGTGCAGACAAAATATATATATATATATATATATATATATATATATATATATATATATATATATATATATATATATATATACATACAGATATATATACAGAATACATAATCTACAGCAATGTATAGTACAATACAAAACATACAAAATACTATATATAATATAATGATTGTGGGTTAATGTAACACAGAATGTCTGGAGATCCTTTGTTGGTGTAGCTTCCAGGTCCTGAACGGGGAGGGAGAGAGGCAGCGTCAGTGTCACGGGGGGTTGTGGGCCTTGTTGATAAGGCTGGTAGTTGATGGGAAGAAACTGTTCTTGTGGTGTGAGGTTTTGGTCCTGATGGACCGCAGCCTCCTGCCAGATGGAAGTGACTGAAATAGTTTGTGGCTGGGGTGTGAGGGATCAGCCACAATCTTCCCTGCACACCTCAGAGTCCTGGAGGCGTATAGATCCTGGAGAGATGGAAGATTGCAGCCAATCACCTTCTCTGCAGACTGGATGATACGCTGCAGTCTGCCCTTGTCCTTGTTGGTGGCAGACGTGTACTAGCTGGTGATGGAGGAGGTGAGGATGGGTTTAATGATGGAGGAGTAGAAGTGCACCATCATTGTAAAATTCAGGTTGAATTTTTTCAACTGCTGGAGGAAGTTCATCCTCTGTTGGTTCAGCTCCGGCTTTCAGTCCTGTGAAATGATAGTTCCCAGGAAGCAGAAAGACTCCACATTGTCAAATGTTAAGTCACAGACGGCAATGGGGATAGCTGGGGCTGAGATCTTCCTGAAGTCCACAACCACCTCCACTGTTTTTAGAGCATTGGGCTCCAGGTTGTTTTCCTTGTACCAGGTGGCCAGATGATCAACCTCCCACCTGTAGGCGGACTCATCAACAACAGAGATAAGTCAGATGAGAGTGGTGTCATCCGCACACTTCAGAAGCTTGATAGACTGATGACTGGAGGTGCAGCTGTTGGTGTACATACAGGGAAAAGAGCAGAGGAGAACACTAAAACATTATAAATCAATTATATATGTTCTTGACTTTGTAATAGGACTTAGATTCAGTACATTTTGATGAAAAACAGTTGTTGAGGGAAAGTGAGAAAAAAAAGATGTTCTAATCTAGTTGCATAGTTTGTGTGTGCTTAAGATATGGATTTATCAAGACAGTATATTCCTTTCACTCACGCAAGCTGCTGTATTGATTAATCACCTTGAACTAAAATTCATTTTTTCTAGTCAGAGTTTCCTGGCATTAACCCAACTTCAGGAAAAACCACAAAGGGTCTCACTGAAAAAAGTATGTTAGGGAAAAAAAAAAATCAGAACTACGTAAAAAGTTTTTTGTCAGTAATGAGAGAAAAAAATGTACTATGAAGTTAGAAAAATAGGATGTTGCTCCAAAAAATAAAAATAAAAATAAAAAACAATTGGCCTTTCTTCTTTCACAGGGGCAACAGTAAGAACACTATTCAGGGTAGGAAAGCAGGCTTTAAAGGTCCAGAAGCAAACAGAACTGCAGGATTTCAGCAAAGCACTGCTAGTCTTCATCAGAGACAACAGCCTGCTGTAATCTTCAAGTCTGGAACAAAAAGTAAACTTTCCCAAAAAGATCTAGACCTGTTTAAAATCTCCGCAGACCGCGGGATAGATTGCAAAATCATGGATAAAATCTTAAAAGAAAACAAAACAGTGAGAGTTTGTTATGGTAACATGACAGATTGATTATAAAAGGCTTGTCTGAAAGTGAAAACAGGTCTGCTCAGTGGAATAATAGTTAGCACTGTTGCCTTGCAGCCGAAACGCTTGCATGAAATGCACATTTCTCTCCATGCATGTGTGGCCTTCTCCCAGGCATTTTGGCCTTTTCCCACAGTATAAAAAAACATGCATTGCCTTGTAAGGGTCTGGCAATCCGATCAGTTTTCCCCACCCCTAGCCCACTGGCCGCTGGAGAGAGGCACCAGCCCCCAGTGACGCTGTAGTGACAAATGGGTATGGATCAGTGGAACTAAAAAAACACCCTTTGTTTGACAAAATACACCTACACTATAACATGGAGGCATTCATGTCAGAATATAGGCTTTAGGGTTATTCTATCAGTCTATGACACAAAGGGAAAATAAACATCACTGGACAAAATCACGAAAGGAAATGTAACATTTTTAAATAATAAGAGCACAGCCAAGAATGAAATCAAACATGAAGAAAAAAGAAATGCTACAAGTGAACTAAATGGCATTGGCATCCTTTTATTTTATTTTATTTTTTAGAAAATCTGTATTTTATTTAATTACTTCTATATGTTTTTATCTTTCACAACAATTGTGAGCCTGAATGATATCGATAAGCTTTAGTTAAAAAATAAAGCTTAAAATAGTTTGTCTCCCTAAAACAGCCAGCACAAGTTTGGCCTTTTTCCATAACAAAACTATTGACATGTTGCTTCCTCCTCTGGACCTGCGGTTCATTGAAGATGGAACAAGAACAAAGCGGGGGGACAAACATCCTGTGGTTTGTTGAATGAGCACCAAGTCCCCACAAATAAAAAGGAGAGAAACCATCTGACTTATTCATCATGAGGTTTAAAAACTAGCATCTGACATGAAGAGATGATGCATTGGCTCACATTGCACTGTGAATATTGAGATGAAGTGTTCTTTAAATAATAAACTATAGTCCACACATCTCGTTTAAGGCATAAATAAATAGAGGGAAAAAGAGTACCTCTAAGTATGAGTTGTTAATAGCGTTGGAACATGTATGACATTGGAAAATAAGACAAAACTTTCCTGAGCCAATTCCTTGTTAAAACATTATTGTCATAAATTTAAACACAAAAACTGAAAACCTACCTCTAAGCAGTGGTGGACAATGTACTCAACGGTAGTACTTGAGTAGAAGAATTGATACTCACAGTCAAATCTTACTCAACTACAAGTAACAGTTACTTGTAGTTGTTAAAAGTACATGTTTTTAAATGCATTGAAGTAGTCAAAAATACAAACAAAATGTTATAATATCAGTATTTTTCTCTTTAATTTCATTTTATTTTTTTTATTATTTTTATTATCAGTTTCCTGTCTGGCAATGTGGCAAAAGAATAATTGTCTTGATGCCAAAAATAGCCCAACAGATAGGAATTTTCATTTTAAAGAACCTCGTAACTTTCACAAATCACCTGATGTATTGATGCATAGAAACACCTGCTGCAGATTCTACACCACCTGTAAAAGAACTTCAGCATAACAATGCCACAAACAATCATTTCATGTTCGAAACAAACCAAAAAAAAAAAACACAGAAGAGTCTTGATTCTCCTCACACTTTCACTGTGGAATAGAGGTTTACGGTTGAATCTATTATCACAAAGAAACAACATCTCTGATTTGAGACAATTACTAAATAATTTGGCCACATGGCAAAGACTAAAGCCTTAATAAAATGTATTAACTACCAATAATAACTGCTCTGAGTTTCTCACATTTGTGGAACGTCTCTAACACAGTGGAGTCCAAACTGAGCCTTAATGTCTGCTATCTGCCATGTTGAAATTGCATTTCAAGAAAGAAAAAAAGGAAGATTACAAAGCAAAGTAACAAGTATCTTCCTAAAAATATAGTGATGTAAAAAGTACAATATTTGACTTTGAAATGTAGTGATGTGAAAGTTATAAGTGTCCCCCCCAAATTAATATTCAAGTAAAGTGAAGATACTCGAAAAAAGTACTTAAATACAGTAATCAAATAAACATAGGTTACTGTCCACCACTGCCTCTACAACAACAGGAGAAATTAAAGTTTTAGAATAAGTCTTTTTTTGTTCATCCAAAAATAGTTACCGGTAAATGCACACTTTAAATCAATAGTTTAGATCTTTTCCTGAAGCAGAAGCTTAGAATTCCAACCTGCACTAACCACTAACTTACACATAACATTAAAAAGAATTGTTTACATCTCTTGTTACTAGATTTAATGTCCCATATAGACTATAAAATGCGTTGTCGGCAAATATGGGGAAATTGGATTTTATAACCTAATTTTTCCCTTTGGTTTAAGGTAATTTTACATAACTGTTAGTTTTAAATATTATTATTTTAGCTGCTATCTCATGAAAATCATGTTGATAAATGTAAACTTACTTCATGATCTGGAAGACTAAAGTCATTCTGTATGAGAGATCAAATTTGGTAAAATTTCACAAATCAGAATTCTAAATAAAACAAAGAACACTATGGCAAACAGTTAGGCTCCTCTTTATCAGGCCATTGAAGAACAGAATGTCTTCAGTCAAAGGCTAATAAATATACAGTGTACAGCAAATTAATGTTTAAATAAATTGACCAAATCCTTTAACCATAGGCAATGCAAACAGGTGACACTAGCAGCTGCCTGAGGCGCCATCTGCTGGATAAGGCGTTAAATTGCAGAATTAAATAAAACATTTTTTATGTATGCATGTAAATGAAACCATGGACGCCTTCTCACCTTGTGGGATTAGACGATAAAGACTGGAGCAGAGCATACCTTTGTTTTGTTGCTTCCTACTAGACGGTTATTATGGGATGTTTTAAAAACTGTGATATTACTATTAACTTAGGACACACTAGAGGGGACTCTCATTCTCTCATGTCTCTGAAGCATTATTCTGTAGAGCAGATGCAGGTTGTCCTTTTGTGTTTCACTCTCCTGTGAAGTAGCATGACCCACTTCAACCTTTAGACACAAAAACACAACTGGATGTCAGACACATGTTTAACACATTCATAGGAGTGATAAATCTGTCCGTTTTGGTGCTGCAATTCTTAACACGCTATGCACATGCAAGCAGTAAGGTAAGATTTGTCAGTAAAGCTTTTAACAACATTGTTAGTTAGGTGGTGAAACCTAAATTCCTCATAACTCAATATGCCATGGCCTAAAGATATATGCCTATTTCATATTGATTGCACACAGGAACACACCTGTAGACACCATTATGACCTTTCAGCCTTCTGCTTGTTTACAGATGCTAATCTGGGACGACAGTGGACGTATTTGAGATCGGATTGGTCCCTGGTTCCACTGAGCAGATGTGATCGCTCATACACACTCATACACACCAGGTGACTATCTCCCCGATTATCAGGGCCTCTTGGAAGGTGAGACTTCAACAGTAATCACAATCTGAACGCTGGTTGAGGTTGGAGTAAAATATGCACTTTTTTGCATATTGAAAATTGCATATACGCATACTGCACATAATGCACAATATGCACTGTTTTTGGTCCACTCCATAAAGCCTCGAACTCAAAGCTATTTCTGACATTTTGAGTTGAAAATGCTTCCTGGGTGGGAGATGAAACGTCTTCAAACTTGGAAACAAAGTCCAATGGATTGTTTTTTAACTTTTTTGGAATGACTATGACCTGGATGATTGAAAATCTTCACCAGTGAAATATGCACTAGTAATGAAAAAATTTAACAAAGGGTTAAGCATGACTTAAAATAGGTGTGAGTCAACACATGGCCCTCACTACATATAACAAGAATAGTGTGTGTGTGTGTGTTATTTACCCTTGGAGAAATTGAAAAGGATCCCAAATGCAAACAGGAAAAGTCCCAGTTGGGCTTAACTGGAACATAAAGACCAGAGAACCAAAAGTTTATAACCATATTATCTATAGGTGATATGGTACCTGAGTAAATCTACACTAATCAGTATCAACAAATAGGAAAATGATTTAAAAAATATCAACATTTACCATATAAATCCCTGATTAAATAAACTGGCACATATATTTATGATGCCTAAGTGAATCATTTACGGTTCTGAATAATCTAAACAACAAATGAGCTGAGCACTTAATCTTTAATTAAATAGACAACTCCTTAATGAGAAAAACACAAAATTAGTTCTTTAGTGTTAGTATATTGATTTGAATGGTGCCTTTCTGTACTGTAAGGTCAACTAGTTAGAGGATCACTGCTGCCACCCTCTGGTTTAGAAGGGAACTGTTTGTTCAGAGCTGGTGAATTATTTTCATATAGGATCAGCCTGCGGCTCTTTGAACTATAGAAGTATGGAGAGCCCTTTAATTCAAAATTAGATAAATACTGCTATTGATAAATTGTCACTAGATATTCCATTAAATAAATTAATATCCCCATCAAATAAAAAAAATTAAAATATTTTTGCTTTTCTTCAATTTATTAAAAAATGTATTAATTACTCATTTATGTGTTATATTATTTATTTTTTTATGATTCATTCATTTATTTATCTATTTTATAATAGAGTGTTGTTTTATCTGTTTGGCGGCGCAGCTTTTATAATAAGGAGATCGCATCTGCCTTGCAGAAACTGAAGTAGTCCAATCATGATGACCAATCTATTTAGAGTATTCCCTCTTTCTGGCCTCTGTTTGGTCCTGTCACTTGCACATGTGCAAGCAGATATTGATCCAGGTCGCCATAAATAATGTAATTATAGATCTAAAAATACTTATTTCTATAATTGAATCACCAAAGAATGCATAACTGCATATTAGAAAAGTATTGAATGAAATTTCTGAGCCAATTGGATAATTTTTACGTCCTCTCTGTTAAACTGCTTCTTTGACGTCCTCCTTGGGCATGCTTAGAGTAGTCCACCAAAAATATCCTTACACCGTCTGTGTTTTAGTTGTTTCTTTGTTTAGATCATGCATTATGTACCAAAAGTTTAAACGGAAAGGAAAAAATTGAAAAAAATTATGCAACCGCTTTTCGCATTTACTTCATTACATTTAGTTACTTTAACACAATTGTTTTATGCCCTATCCTGCTAACAAACAATTATGTTTCCCCAGGGTTTACACTTTCATGTAAACTTTCATTTGGAAGCTTCCCACCATCAAATATTAGCATTCCAGTTGAAGTTCATTAGACTCAGAGATCTGTATGATAACTTTGAGAATGATGTTTATAATTATCATGATGCAGGATGAAGGTTACACTGATGATAATACTAATGACTTTGATGTTTGCCACAAACAGAGGTTCTACGCAGAGAAGGACCTTGTTTCAGATGAGCTCAAAGAAGATATAGTCGCTCTTGCAGGCCTTTGAGGAGGTAAACTGTCCTCATCCTGCTTCACTCCCCCCTCCATCCCTCAAAGCTGATGCTTCTAAGTCTATGTTGCAGCTTCAACAGGAGGATAGCGAGTTCCCTAAGAGCAACCTGAAGAAAGAGCTGCCGGGGCGGGAGCTTGCTGCACTGTCAAAAACCCTGGAGGAGGAGGAGGCTATGCCAAGTCCAGCACTGCAGGTATGTAGCAAAGCTGTAAACGAGCTGCAGGTAAGATGTGACGCTGTGATACCATCCAGTCTGAACATCAGTTCAACAAGTGTAGATGTTATGCTCAGAGAATAGGGACCCAGAATTTAGCCAGAACAAATAGGTAATTTTTAAAGACAGTTTATTAAAAGGTAAACTGTAGCAGGTGGTGGTGTTATCATCAGCGTCTCTGGCAGGATCCTCTTCTCACAGTCCAGGGTCTGATGGGAACAGTGAGCACTGGCTCAAACTGGTAGGCTTGCTAACGATCCCCGCTCTGACCAGGAGAACCCTGGTATGCAGTGTTTAGGGAACAGACAGGGTTTCAGAACTGCAAAGACAATGAGTAGCAAGAGGTCCAGTGAGGATTTCCAGAATCCATAGTCAGAGATGAGGTCCAGGTTCAGAGTGGGGTGATGTGAGGTCCAGAGAGAATCCAGAGGGAAACCCAAGGCAGAGGCAGGGTACAGATCTAAGTCCTGTAACAGGCAGGCTTACAGATCAGACTGGGATTAGGCTGGATCAGATCATCGGAATACAGAGCAGGTTGGGCAGACAGGCAGGAAATCACATTAGGCAGGGGTCAGGTAGGCTCAGGTATGAAGAGACAGAACAGGTCATGCAATCAGGCAGGCAGGAAGTCAGGTAGAGAACGATGAAATAAATCTCACCAATGGCTCGAAATAATCTGGCACTGATGTCTGTCATGTTAAACCTGCAGGAGAATGAGCAGCTGTAGGCTTCCGGATTCTCACCGCATCCTTTCTTAACTGTGAGGAAGCTGCATCAGACCAGGAATGAGACAACAACATCCAAGAAAGCAATATAATTCAGTTTTATCTTGTTTCTTGTTTTAATAAAGTTTGGATTTTACAGAGTAAAACCTTATGATGTTCCTATACACTCCTCTGTTCCTAGATGCAAATATTTCCCATGAGGGATGAAGAAAAAACTCTCCACCGTGGGTCAGCCAGCCAACATCTCCTTTTTTGTTAGTGTAGAAAGGAAGGAAAGCATTTGCCTTTAGCAAACATATATGTATTAAATTGTTATTTATGGCTCTTTATCAAGTTCAGATCTTCTTCTTATGGTGACAATGTGGAACTACAGCGTTTTGTGATTAGTGAGAAACAAGAATAATCTTTTGTCGTCATTAAACCAAAAGCCCTAACATAAGGCTAACAATATAAAAATTTATTTCATAAACATTTTTAGTGAATATATCTGTATTAAATATATATATATATATATATATATATATATATATATATATATATATATATATATATATATATACACTATATTGCCAAAAGTATTTGCTCACCTGCCTTGACTCACATATGAGCTTAAGTGACATCCCGTTCCTAATCCATAGGGTTCAATATGACGTCGGTCCACCCTTTGCAGCTAGAACAGCTTCAACTCTTCTGGGAAGGCTGTCCACAAGGTTTAGGAGTGTGTTTATGGGAATTTTTGACCATTCTTCCAGAAGCGCATTTGTGAGGTCGCACACTGATGTTGGACGAGAAGGCCTGGCTCTCAGTCTCCGCTCTAATTCATCCCAAAGGTGTTCTATCGGGTTGAGGTCAGGACTCTGTGCAGGCCAGTCAAGTTCATCCACACCAGACTCTGTCATCCATGTCTTTATGGACCTTGCTTTGTGCACTGGTGCACAGTCATGTTGGAAGAGGAAGGGGCCAGCTCCAAACTGTTCCCACAAAGTTGGGAGCATGGAATTGTCCAAAATGTCTTGGTATGCTGAAGCATTCAGAGTTCCTTTCACTGGAACTAAGGGGCCAAGCCCAGCTCCTGAAAAACAACCCCACACCATAATCCCCCCTCCACCAAACTTTACACTTGGCACAATGCAGTCAGACAAGTACCGTTCTCCTGGCAACCGCCAAACCCAGACCCGTCCATCAGATTGCCAGATGGAGAAGCGCGATTCGTCACTCCAGAGAACGCGTCTCCACTGCTCTAGAGTCCAGTGGCGGCGTGCTTTACACCACCGCATCCGACGCTTTGCATTGCACTTGGTGATGTATGGCTTGGATGCAGCTGCTCGACCATGGAAACCCATTCCATGAAGCTCTCTGCGCACTGTTCTTGAGCTACATGAAGTTTGGAGGTCTGTAGTGATTGACTCTGCAGAAAGTTGGCGACCTCTTCGCACTATGCGCGTCAGCATCCGCTGACCCCGCTCCGTCAGTTTACGTGGCCTACCACTTCGTGGCTGAGTTGCTGTCATTCCCAAACACTTCCATTTTCTTATAATACAGCTGACAGTTGACTGTGGAATATTTAGGAGCGAGGAAATTTCACGACTGGATTTGTTGCACAGGTGGCATCCTATCACAGTTCCACGCTGGAATTCACTGAGCTCCTGAGAGCGACCCATTCTTTCACAAATGTTTGTAAAAACAGTCTGCATGCCTAGGTGCTTGAATTTATACACCTGTGGCCATGGAAGTGATTGGAACACCTGATTCCAATAATTTGGATGGGTGAGCAAATACTTTTGGCAATATAGTGTATATATATATATATATATATATATATATATATATATATATATATATATATATATATATATATATATCTGATGTTTCTCCAGGTATCTAGTGGAGCTGCTTCTCCTTTGTGGGCTTTACTGCCCCCAGTGCTCCAATAACACCTGTTGCATGCACCTTTCAGACTCTCTCTAGTTCTTCCCTGAGCTCTTGGCATTTTTCCAATTTCTCATGTTCTTTTTTCCTGATGTTTCCATCATTTGGAGTGGCAACGCTGATCCCACAGGAT
Source organism: Cyprinodon tularosa (assembly GCF_016077235.1). Classification (NCBI taxonomy): domain Eukaryota; kingdom Metazoa; phylum Chordata; class Actinopteri; order Cyprinodontiformes; family Cyprinodontidae; genus Cyprinodon; species Cyprinodon tularosa. Next base: position 1,609,487 of record NW_024038996.1, on the reverse strand, counting down.
CTAAGCTCTAACATTCTCCACCACCTTGGGAGATAGCACCCATTTTGACATGTAGTTTGTATTCTGCACAGAAGTTTCTGTTCAGTATAACAGCCTCTTGGTTATGATGGTGCATGCATTCAACAACTGCCAATATGTGACACCCTGCTGTGAGATGATGGACTGTTTAACCGCAGCTTAATATGATTTAGTAGATAACAAAAACAGTTGTATTATTTCATTCACTGATTCCTACATTTTCACTTATTTAGACAAACTCGTTGCCTATTCCCATTTAATCATTCTTCTCTTTCTCTTCATCTCCTCCTTCTCACATGAACAAACTTATTAAATTTAGAAGCCAATTAATATATCCTCTTCAGAAAGAAGGCTGCTTGGTGTCATCAAAAGGCTGATAACACATTAAACCACTAAATGTAGGCATTATAACTGAAAATAAATAAAACACAGAGTGGCATTATCTTATATGGACTACATTAGTAAAAACAAAACTTTTGCTACGCAGATTAGCTCTAAAACCACCACTTTGTGCGAACTTGGAGGAGAAAAGGTGGCGCTCTGCGCTACATCAGCATTTATCAGCTTATTGGAGAAGGTGCCCCTGCTGTTTACTGGTAGGTTGGTTATTATATGATATATATATAGAAGAGCTATATGTGTATATATATTTTATCTCTTTTTATTCTTATTTTTTATCTTTATTATATTGTATAGTTGGATGTGTGTATATATCATGTAAAACTGTAACTAGAGCGTGTAACAAAAGTAATTTCCCTCTGGGATTATTAAAGTATTTCTGATTCTGATTCTGATTAATGCCAAGAGGAGCAAATGTAGCATATTTTACTGCATGTCTCTAGAGCATAAACAGGGTCATTCATTGCTATTTGTTTCTATGAGGTCAGGGATTTTATCTCTGGTTTCTAATGGCAAAGTCTTTAATTGATTGCATCCAGATAAGCTCTACAGAGCAAAGGCATGTTTTTCTGATCAAAGGGATTCAGTCAGCTTCAGCACCAGTGCTGGGTATTTTGGGTATATCGATTTTGATTCATACAGTTCTAAATCAATTTCGATTCGATCTGTTTTTACAACAATGAAAATGGTTCAACTGTATTTCAAAATACTCATTTTGTTTTTTTCCTGTCAGATTAAACACAGAGTGCAAACTTGTAAATCATGCAGTTTAAGCCTTAGAAGTGAACAAAACTGTCTCATAAGTGCAAACTTGTTTGCGAAAAGGGAAAAAGTGAAGCCTCACTCGAGCAAGGAGACGTGACACAGCTGACATGCATGAGCTGCATTATCTCCACTGCACAAACCATATTTGCAGTGTTTTCTGTAGCAACTACAGGGTGTTTTATGGTCAGCCCCCATTAGTTAATGTCTTCAGTCAACCTATTGGCTATATTTGCAGCTGTCTGGCTTGACGTAATCTTGAGTGCATCTTTCCTGCTTACTTGAATGTGAACGTCACGTGCGTCACTATAAAATTAATTAATCTCATTCCCTAGACATCGATTTTGCAAAAATATAAAGGAACAGATTCAAAATCGATTAAATTGATTTTTTTACCCAGCCTTATTCAGCACCGCCTGCTAGCTGAGCTGTTAGCATAGAGGAGTAATAGGTGGAGCCCAGAGGGACCAAGAGGCTTGGATCAAGAAAAGGAGAGTGCTTCCATGGAAGTTTAGAGGAAACAACTGAGAAGCAGCCAAGAGGATTTTTTTTTCTATGTGGAGGAGATCAGCAGCTCTAGTGGAAGAGCTTCCAAAACAGTCCTCATATTTGGCCTTTCTGTAAGACCTGGAGGAAGATGTTGCTCTGGTCAGATGAGAACAAAAATGAAGTTTTCCGTCAACAAGCTAGACTCCATGTGATGGAAAACCAGCTGGATTGAAACATTCTGTGGAAAGAGCAGGTCAGGGACGATAGATGGCATGGAAAGGTGTTAGTCTGCAAAAATCTCAAAGCTGGGTCTGAACTGGAAAGGCTTTATTGACATCACAGGAGCCATTATGTTAACACAAATCATTTTCATTAGATGATTGTATAACAGTGCATTATTGGAGAAGGCCTGGTGCAAGCCTGGTTGCTTCATTCTGATGAGCAGCATTAGTGGGAACAGACTGGAATCCAGTGTGGAACAGCACCTTAGGTTTTTCAGTCACTGAATTTAATTACTTCCCTTTTTAGCTGATTCACGGTTTTAAATGCAGCTACATAGCTTTCCACCAAACCCTGAGCATCTCTGTGTTCACAGCAGGTGTGCAACATATAAAAATATCCTGCTCTGACTGCCCACACCTCAGGAGGACAGCCGCAGTGTCTCCTGTAGGCTGTACAGAGATGATAGTGAGAAATGTGGGGCTTATTAACATCTATTTACATGCCATCCTCCTTCATCTGCTTTCAGTTCCATATTGATTTGAGGTATATAAAAGAAATATACATTGATCCTTTTTGTGTTTGCACAAGTTTCCACATATGGAAGTTTTTGTTTACTCCATGATTCATCAGAAGATACTTGAAAGCCCTTAAAGCCCATGCTGATGTTACTGCGATTTAAAGCCTTAGAAATAGCTAAATAACTGATCAAGAGGCTAGTTTACCTTATTGGGTCATGATTCTATCATATGTAGATTGATCAAAGTGCATGAAGGAAGAAATTCATTAGAAAATATAAATTATCGGCTGGATAAGCTGATCAGGAAGGCCAGCTCTGTGATTGGATGCCCTCTCGACTCAGGAGCTGGGAAACAAAATGACTGTAACTAAATATTCATCTCTGTTGGATAATGTCTCGCATCCCATGCATGAAGCTGCTGAAGAATTGGAGAGCTCCCTCAGGGACACACTGCTGCACCCTAAATGCACCAGGGAGCTCTATCACAGATCCTTCCTCCCATCAGCTGGAAACTTTATAACCACCACTGCTCCCAACAACCACAATAAATTATTACATCCATGCAGATTTTTGCTAATTTTGCTGCAGTTATTTTCAAATATCCATCACTGTAGAAATGTCCATATATGTATATTGGTTATTTATTCTCCAGGTGCACAGTATTTATATAGTTAAACCCCTTTACAGTACAGTATATCATTTTTTTTACCTCTTCACTATTATTTTATTCTTATACACTTTTCTAAGGTCCACATTTGCGTGACCATTTTTCTATAATCTTTTTGCTGCTGTAAAGACCAACACTTCCCCATTGTGGGACGATAATGGGATTTTCTATTCTATTATATTATATGCTTCTATCATAAATAGATTGATGAAAGTGCATGAAAAAAGAAATTCATCAGAAAAAATGCAAAAACAAAGTGTGTTAAAAATGCATCCTGATCTTAAAATTGAACAGAAGTTACAGCTAGAGATAAACCCTACAAACATAGACAGCCTACAAACAGCGGAAAAAGGACATACAGCCCTATTAACTACATTTCCCATGATGCACTTGTGTTTTTACGCATGCGCCAAAGAGTTTATTTAGTATACACACAACCGGAAGTTACACTGTGGGATTGTCGACCAAGATTTGGTAAAGTTTCTATATTTCCAGGCGCTGCTGTCACGAATAACCGCGTTACCGTTTCAAAAAAAAGGTTAGCGTCCGTTTTTAAATATATTCAGCTAACCAGTAAGTTTTATTCAGATAAATGAACGTTTTTTTTTGTCGTAGCGGACCTGTTTGCTAGCTAAAGTAACGTTAGCAGATGGGCCCCTCTACATTTAGAGCAAAGCTTCACTTTATGTCTGCTTGAAGATAAAAAAAAAAAAAAAAGCGCTCCAAGTAATGGCCGCTGAGTACTAAGTAAAGTATCATGACAACAGTATGATAAAATAGGAATGTTAGGTTTGCTTGAATAAAGCAGAAATGTGGGTAAAATCGTTTTAGGGGGAGATTTAATACGTAAATGTGACGCTGTAAAGTAGCTTTCTGCAGTCTAGCCATCATTATATATGTATACACACTGGTTTTATATAACCTATTGTATTAAGGAAAATATTCACCTAATATATTACAGTTAGGTCAGTCCTTTAAAACACATTTCCTCTTAAGAGTCATTTTAACTGCTTCCTAAAACGCTTTACTGCAGCTCATGTTCCTTTTTATACTCGTTGCTATAGTAACGCATAAAGGCACAGCCCTGTGTTTCAAACTGTGCTGTTCTTTGCTCAGCATTAGATACATGAATGATTTTATCTTTGATGGGGGAAGAGTCTGAATGGTTGTTTTGAAGGACAGGCGCCCCATCTGGTGGGTGGAGGCGACAGCTGCAACCATCATCTAGTTGCAATGGATGATTGTCATATTTTATTTAAAATAATCTAAAACGCTCTGGGATTTAATGCTTTACTACACATTATCTATAAAAGCTGAGTAAAGCTCCTATTCAGAATTCTATGATAAAGTGTATTCATTGCAGTGTTTGATTTAAAAAAAGGACTTTAAAAAATGTTTTTTAGAGATAAACTTCAACCACAATTAAACCACACAGCTTAACCCTTTTTTGATCACTTGCATTCCCCTTCAAAATGGAAACCTCCATCCCTCAGTGAGGTCTAGAAGCACAAGATCTATATCCAGCCATTCAGCAAAGATACTGCTACATGGCTGTACATCTTATTTTCGCATTTGACCAAATAAATGAATGATGTATTACCTACTATAAATTAAGTTAAAATAAAAAGTTAAGTCAAGAAAGAAAGGTAAAAAGCTAATTGAAAATTTATAAAGGGAATAAGCCTAATTAAGAATTATATTTAGGTTTATAAACTAAAAAATGTAAGTGCCAGTATTAGCATTAATGCCTCTAAGGTTACGTTGGACCCCCAGAAAAAGTGTTTCTTTCACTCTCAGAGTGTTTTTCATTAATTTCTTATAGAAGCACTTTCATTTTTCTTAATAGATTCGGGGGAAGGTTGGCGTTTCTTGTAATTACATTGACATCCACATATTTTTACAAAGGTAATAAGGTCTTGTCCTGGATTTCAATAACACTATTGGTTTGAAGTTTTGATTTGGAAAGTATATACTGTGTGCCCTATAAAGGGTTAAAACCCATAAAATTTATGGCATGAACCGATTTCTAAACATAAGAGATGAGTTTTAGAAAAGTTTTAGTTTAAATCAAAGTTTGACACACAACCATTCTATATTTATTAATGGTTGCAGAAAATGATAGATGACAAAAAAAATCTCTGCTTGTTCCACAGAAGAAGTTCATGCTATCAGTCTGTCACCTTAAGCTAACACATGGTCTGGTTATAAAGCAGGAGAACGACCCAGAGTTCACCTGAAGATCCACCTCTGATCGAGTTATAGAAATAAAATGATATCTTGAAGTAGACAAAGTCTGGGCTTTAATATGATCCAGATGATGCACTGGATTCAATCTGAGGCTTGGATGAGCTAGGAAACTGAATTGAGATCTGTATTTTATTCTAATCCTGATGTCATTTGTTTAATTAATCCCCAGACGTTGCGTGAACTAAATTAAATCTGTTGAATATTCAAAATGTTTTACAATAAAACTTCTTTTAATCCCCTCCTCTGATTTCTTCAGTTACTTTAAAGGTGCTCTTTCAACCCAAATAACAAGAAATCAGTTTTTGTCGTCGTTTGGAAAAATGCGCATCCCTGCGGATTTTAGCCTATTTTTATTTTATTTATTTATTTTGCTACTTTAGGTGCAATGGAGGAGTGATGTCTCAGACAGCGAAGGGATAAAGACAGAGAAGACATGACTGAGTGCTTCCTGCCCCCCAGCAGCAGCCCTGCAGAGCAGCGCAGGGCCGATCACCCTGGAGGGGTGGCCCGTACCCCTAGCTCCGAGGAGATCAGCCCCACCAAGTTCCCCGGGCTGTACCGCACCGGCGAACCATCGCCGCCTCATGATGGACACCACCATGAGCCGCCTGACCCCTACGTCTCAGATGATGATAAGGAGCACGGAAAGAAGAAGAATAAGTTCAAGAAGAAGGAGAAGAGGAGTAAGATGTAGCTTTACTTTAAATGTTGAACGATAATTGAAATATTTAGGTGCAGATTTATGATTTGTTGAGTTATGAGATGATTTATGACCTTTCATCCAACCAATCATTATTGTATGACCTCCTAATCCATGTTTTAAGTGGTTTGGGAACATTTAGAGTGATAAATTCACCTCATAAGTATGATCTGAAAATAAATATACATTTCTAAGAATTAGGGTGTTTGCCCTTCAGTTGAGCAGGTTAATAGGATGATCTGCCAATGCAAGGAGTATTCTTTGCCATTAAATAGGATTATTAGATACTATGCACTTGAATTTAGATAATAGAGTTGCTTTTTATAATTTTAAATGTAAAGAATTTTCTTCTATTGGAAAATTACTTATCTGCTCCAATCAAGGGAAAATCAACTTATTTTAAGAAAATTAGGCTTACCAGGATTATGTTTGCAGTGCATGTAGATAAAGCAGAGGAAAACTCAGGCTCGATCTTTAAAGCAAAGACCAGAGAAGTCCAATCCTTTCTGGGAGGACCAGTGGATTTTTCTCCATGTGAAGAGACATACTATGTTTTAGATTATTCTGCATTAAACATACTTTTATCCTATCTTATTATTTAATAACTGATGGCACCTTATCAAAATGTGCTTTTGTAATTACTTTTTTCGGTCACTGTTTTATCTATTGACAAGATGCAGCAAAACCCCAGAAAAAAACAACAACTTTTAAATACCTTCAGAGAGCCTGAAGATCTGATAATCAGATGAAGAAAATACATTAGAAGAAATCAGGGCTGGTTCAGCAAAAATGCACATAATGTATATCATCAATTTGGGAGAATACTACATGTAGTAAAAGAGAAAAGAAATAAATCAACTTTCCCTTCCTGTTCCCACCCATAGCGTGGGCTGTGTTTTCCGCCCTTGTCCACTTTTGATCCTCATTTTTCCACATCTGGATTTAGCTCCCACCTTAGTGAACAGGAAGAGGAAGGAGGGGGTAGATGGTTCCCAGTGAAAGGTGTATCTCTGACCACTGTCTGGTTCACACTGCTGAGAAGAGTCCGCTGATTGTTTTAGCTCTTAGGAAATATATTTAAACTCTGTTTTAGAGAGGAGAGGAGAGTAAGGTGCTTTGGGAGCTGTGCTAAATCAGTGGCTGACCTCTTTTTCTTGTCCCCATTCTTTACTGTCTTCTCTCTCTCTCGTAACCCTTCTTCTGTTTCTATTTTCCCTCCTTCATAGTTCTGCTGTAGTAAAGAGGAAGGAACACTGCAGTTTTTTTTCTCCTCTCAGATTTAACCATTTGTGCCTTTTCTTCCAGCTGAGGGATACGCCGCCTTCCAGGAGGACAGCTCAGCTGATGAAGCTGAGAGCCCGTCCAAGATGAAGCGCTCGAAGGGAATCCACGTGTTTAAGAAGCCTAGCTTCTCCAAGAAGAAGGAAAAGGACTTTAAGGTGAAAGAGAAGGGCCCCAAAGAGGAGAAGGCCAAGGATAAAAAGTCCAAGGACCTGACTGCTGCTGATGTAGTCAAACAGTGGAAGGAGAAGAAGAAGAAGAAGAAGCCTGCCTCAGATGCAGAGCAGGTCCCAGTGGAGGTTCCCACTATAAGGCCCATCTTTGGAGCTCCGCTGGCTGAAGCTGTGAAGAGGACCTCACTGTATGACGGCATCCAGCTTCCCGCCATCTTCCGGGAATGCGTGGACTACATTGAGAATTATGGGATGAAGTGTGAGGGCATCTACAGGGTCTCAGGTATTCAGCTGGTTCTTCATGCAGCACTGGTTCATAACAATTCATCTCATAATATAGAGCTCAGATGGATTCAATTTATATCCAGAAATGTTTAATAGAATAGTACGCTGCAGCAGCAAGCATGTGGTGACAGTAGAAAGAACAAACATATCAAACATGTCATATTAACAGTGGTGGTTGGTGGAGTTTTCCCCGGGGGGGGGGGGCATAGCTTCAAAATAGACGTATACCAAAAGAAAATCAAATGTATGCTAAGTTAAAACACCTGTATATTTACATGGATGCCAACAACAAAAACATAACATTAACTGAAATGTGCTACCTGCCTTTATCCATGCTGGGTCAGATTCTGATGTTTGAAAAAGGAGGCTTTGAAAGCAGAATTAAGTGTTAACCTCGCTGCATGCAGTTAGCCAAGCCTTGTTGTTAAAATAAATGATATAAACCTGTCATTCAGCCGCACTTTATAACAGACGACTGTGACTGAAGGTGGTGTGCAAATAAAGTTGCTTTAAGCTCTGGGCGCAGGAGAGCTGCGTCTCGGTATGCTCCTATCTTTTGCATTAAAGGGGAGCTACTTTAAGAGTAAATTCAAACTTTTAATAAAGGATTAAAAACATTTCTTTTTAGCAGGATGTATGACTTTTGACATTTTACAAATATGCTATTTATTTTATTCATAACTTTTTTCAAGCGCTTTTGAGTTTTAAATTTTGATTTTACCCTTCTATGAAGATTTGACCTGTAGCACTTGTGTAAAGTGCATTACAAATAAAATTTATTATTATTATTTTTATTAATGGCCAAACATCACCAATTTCATGAAAAACAAAACAGCTTTACATGTCATTAAATATTAAATATTTATCTTTCACATCTAAAAACGTATCAATATATTTTGAAGTATAAAAAAAAAAAAAACTAAGTATTTTATTTGCTTTTTAATGTCTTAATCAAGGTCATTTGGTGAGAGGGGCGGCGCCTTTGCGCCCTCTATTGGCCAGTCGCCACTGCATTTTACTTAATCTTTTTAGACAACAGCAAACATAAATCCCCCCTAATCTCCCCTTACCAGGTATGAAGTCCAAGGTGGATGAGCTGAAAGCCTCTTACGACAGGGAGGAATGTCCCTGTCTGGAGGAGTACGACCCCCACACCGTTGCCAGCCTGCTGAAGCAGTACCTCCGCGAGCTGCCGGAGAACCTCCTTGGTCGAGACTTGGCTCAGCGCTTCGAGGATGCCTGCGGTCGGCCGGCAGAGGCAGAGAAGGTCTCAGAGTTTCACAAGCTGCTGGCCGAGGTGCCTCCACAGAGCCGGCTGCTCCTCTCCTGGCTCGTCACGCACATGGACCACGTCATCACCAGGGAGGCAGACACCAAAATGAACATCCAGAATATTTCCATCGTCCTCAACCCGACCATACAGGTCAGCAGCAGAACTCTATTTCAGCAGGACATGTAGTCTGGCTGAATATGGGCACATCCTTCCTTCCTTCCTTCCTTCCTTCCTTCCTTCCTTCCTTCCTTCCTTCCTTCCTTCCTTCCTTCCTTCCTTCCTTCCTTCCTTCCTTCCTTCCTTCCTTCCTTCCTTCCTTCCATCCATCCATCCATCCATCCATCCATCCATCCTTCCTTCCTTCCTTCCTTCCTTCCTTCCTTCCTTCCTTCCTTCCTTCCTTCCTTCCTTCCTTCCTTCCTTCCATCCATCCATCCATCCATCCATCCATCCATCCATCCATCCATCCTTCCTTCCTTCCTTCCTTCCTTCCTTCCTTCCTTCCTTCCTTCCTTCCTTCCTTCCTTCCTTCCTTCCTTCCATCCATCCATCCATCCATCCATCCATCCATCCATCCATCCACCCTTCCTTCCTTCCTTCCTTCCTTCCTTCCTTCCTTCCTTCCTTCCATCCATCCATCCATCCATCCATCCATCCATCCATCCATCCACCCTTCCTTCCTTCCTTCCTTCCTTCCTTCCTTCCTTCCTTCCTTCCTTCCTTCCTTCCTTCCTTCCTTCCTTCCATCCATCCATCCATCCATCCATCCATCCATCCTTCCTTCCTTCCTTCCTTCCTTCCTTCCTTCCTTCCTTCCTTCCTTCCTTCCTTCCTTCCTTCCTTCCTTCCTTCCTTCCTTCCTTCCATCCATCCATCCACCCTTCCATCCATCCATCCATCCATCCATCCATCCATCCATCCTCCCTATCAGAAATATGCTTAAGGTATAAGTGTATAGCAGAGATTTGTAGGATTCCAAACCTGAGAAATTCTGAAAATGTGACATCATGAAAAGTCAGTAGGAAAACTGAGCATTCCCATAGCAACCAGCCCTGCCAGTTTTTTGTGGTTCAAACACTGAGTTCATCTTTGACACCCTGGCCTAGTTAAGTGCAGCTAATTTATCCCCATAGGAGTCGTCTCTGCGGCTACTCCACTTATCGTGAGCCAGAAACACATCTGTTAGATAAACATGAGGGAATCCAGGATCAGTGTAATGAGGGCAAGTAAACACACAGGAATCTGTTGGAGAGAATCTGCTCCAAAAACCTTTCAGGGTGGAAACCGTTTTTTCCTGCTCTATGCCCCTTTCACTCTGCTGATGAGTTCTCCTTCCTTCTTAGATTGGAAACCGCGTCCTCTACATCTTCTTTACCCACGTGAAAGAGCTGTTTGGTGACGTCGTCCTGAAGCCGGTGGTGCGACCTCTCCGCTGGTCCAACATGGCAACAATGCCAGCTCTGCCCGAGACCCAGGAGAACATCAAGGAGGAAATTCGGCGGCAGGTTAGTTTCAGTTCAGCAGTGAGCGTTTTTGACTCCCCCTTTTTTTTCAGAAGCTTGAGTTCGGTGTTTTTTTTGTTTTTTTTTCCCCCCACTTTTTTTAACGTTTATGTGAAACTTAAAAAACAAACAAATCTATGATTATTAGAAGTTGTATTTTAATCAGCTGTTTTACCGTTTTTAAAGCTTAATTAGGGTCCTCTAAGAAACTGAGCAGTTCTCCTGCACATCATCATCTATAGCTTCACTTATATGTATCAGTAACTCTTTAAAATTGTGTTAATGTCAGCGGCTTTGCGTGTATTATTGTTTATTTTTTATAGAAAAGATGTCGATGACAGTCTTATTTATGAAGGACTTTAAAAACAGGTTGTAGCTACAGAAAATGTGGTGTAGAGTTTTAATAAAGCCATCAATTCATTAGTTATAGTTGAATAAAACACATACAGATAAAAATGCTAACAAAAAGGACAGGTAGTTTACAGTGTCAGACGTTCTTTATTTGTCTAGCAAACAAATACAACCACAGCTCTGAAAGACAGGAAGTGGTGGTTTGTATCTACATCGAAAATGACCCATTTATGAACAACTTGTATCATGAATAAAGTCCTTTTAAAGTAGTGAGGGAGAGGTCTAATATAGGTCTATAATAGTTCAAATATGGGTGCCACACTATAGAACTGGTCCTCGCTAGTATGGATGATGCTGTAGAGTTCAAATGATTTTGCTCCAACCACTGATACTTGAGAAGCTGATCCATTGGAGAATAAGGCTGTTTTTTCTGGCTGCAAATGCAGGTTTAAAGGATGCCTTTGATCTCTGAAAATCTGAAATCTGTTTTATTTCAAATTTGACTCTTCTTGCACACGTACAGAATGTTTTTTTTTCCATTGGACCAAATTAAATCTGATGGTTCATCAAATATATCCTCTCTCCCGTATACCTCTCCCCCTCTGCCAGTCACAGTTAGACGGGCCATTAAATTTACAATACAAGGAGCTTATAGTCTACTTTAGTTTTTGTGGAAACAGTAGATATTTCAGGGCAACCAATAACTTAATGTCATTAGTAATATAATAATACATGGTGCATAAACAACGAACCGAGAATCTACCTGGTATGTTAACATATTAAAAGATATTCAACTATAGCATAAATAACATGCTAACAAGTTTATCAAACCATCAGTGTCATTCCAAATTACTAAATGCAATGAAAGCTTCATCCTCTGTGTCACTTATAAAAAACTCTGTTAACTCCAAACTTTCTTTCTGCTGTTGGATTACCGTTTTCAGCTGCATATTTTTCTTCTTACAGCTTGTAATCTGCAGAATATGATTTTCTTTTTGGTGCCTTTTTTTTTTTTTTTAGCTCTTCTCAGTTGTTTTTTATAAGTTAACTCCTATGTTTTACCGTATTTTCACGACCATAAGGCGCACCTGACTAAAAGGCGCACTCTCAGTTATGTGTCCCATTTCTGTATTTAACACACACATAAGGCGCACCGGACTATAGGGCGCGTTTTTTATATACAGGTACAAGTCCTCTACTACCTTTAAATACCTCTACTGCGTATTTAACAATACAGCGGGGGCAAAACTGAGTATGACTGTGCTTTATTCATGTATTTATTACAAAGTATTAATCAAACCTGGCAGCTGGCCGTGAGACAGATGACACAGCGCTGTGATCACTCCTAAATTAACTTAAAATCCTGAAACCTGCTGACGGAATATGTTCGCTTTTATTGCCGGTATCCTGGTGCCTGCAGGCTGCAGCTAAAATTATTTAGATGAAAAACACCTGCCAGCAGCCGCGGTGAACCCCAGGCTGCCCAGCCTACAGGCTGCTGATGAAGAGATTTCTGCTGTCAGCGCACCGCTGGTATGTGGGGGTCTGAGCGCCTCCGACAGAAATAGATAATCTGGATGAACTGACTGCAATTATGAAGTTTTCAGGTGGACTTTCTCACTTAAAAACATATTAAAACTACTTTATTCCCACTGATCACAGCAAATATAGCTGCAAGATTTAGATTATTTAGATGAAAAACACCTGCCAGCAGCCGCGGTGAACGAAAGGATTTCTCCTGTCGGCGCACCGCTGGTATGTGGGGGTCTGAGCGCCTCCGACAGAAATAGATAATCTGGATGAATTGACTGCAATTATTAAGTTTTCAGGTGGCCTTTCTCACTTAAAAACATATTTATACTTATTTATTCCCACTGATCACAGCAAATATAGCTGCAAGATTTAGATTATTTAGATGAAAAACACCTGCCAGCAGCCGCGGTGAACGAAAGGATTTCTCCTGTCAGCGCACCGCTGGTATGTGGGGGTCTGAGCGCCTCCGACAGAAATAGATAATCTGGATGAATTGACTGCAATTATTAAGTTTTCAGGTGGCCTTTCTCACTTAAAAACATATTTATACTTATTTATTCCCACTGATCACAGCAAATATAGCTGCAAGATTTAGATTATTTAGATGAAAAAACACCTGCCAGCCACCGCGGTGAAGCGGAGGAGACGCGCTCAGAGGCTGCCATTGAATTAAGCTTTCAGGGAGAAAAATAGAGCGGGAGCAAACCTGAGTATGATTGTGCTTTATTCATGTATTTATTACAAAGTATTAATCAAACCCATCAAAGTCATCATCCTCTGTTATCCTCAGCATTCCTCTGAATAAAACAGCTGCGCTAAATCAGACATGCCAGTTTCCCCTTCTTCGCTGTCAGAGTCACTTTCCGTGCAGCGCAGCTCCTCAGAAATAATGCCGGCTTTTGCGAAAGCTTGAACAACAGAGCCAGCAGACACAGTCCATCTACAATCCATCCGCAAACGGTGGCGTAACTTGCCCGGCGCTGCCTTCCATTTATCATGAAACTGTGGTCTCAGTCTGTCATCCATCGCTCCCACGCCGCTCGCAGCCTTACTGTGAACGGCCGCTTCAAACCGATGTCGAGCGGTGGAAGTTCCTTTGTCAGACCCCCGGGATAACGGCGAGCACAGCGTTCACCCAGCCTTTTCATTTGCGTTAATATCATATGTCATCAGAGCGCTGTCTGTCTCGCTGGCAGCTCCCAGATCAGCTTCTCTGATTGGTTGATGCGGCGCGTCCAGCAGCAAAACTTCAATTTTTCAATCTGAGCAGCAGCAGCGCGTTGGCGGTGCATCAGATGCTTAAACGCTCCCGACGTGCTGCACCAAAACGCGCTGGGGACCTTTTGCTGCGCCTATACGCGCGTCAACCATTGACTTTGCATGTAAACTCGCTGCTTCTGCTGCACCTGCTGGGTCCGGTTCACACCGATGTCGAGCGGTTGAACAGCGAGCACAGCGTTAATTTGTTTCCCCATGTTTTTCACATCAGCTGTGAGATGGGCACGCATGGAGTCACAGATTAATGGTGATGAGTGGAAAAAAAACACCTGGTCTCCTTACATTCAGCCACTCTTTCATCATCTCCTCAATGAGGTGGTCTCAAAAGTCGCAGTTACAACACACATAGGGCGCACCGCACCATAGGGCGCACCGCACCATAGGGCGCACCGCACATTTTGAGGGAAAAAAAAGACGTTTAAGTGCGCCTTATAGTCGTGAAAATACGGTAGTTATCAACATAGGCCTAGAGCGCCCTCTTGGGGTTTAGTGTGAGATTAACATGTGAAATTACATAATGATTTTGTTAATAATTTCACACAGTTGCCCCAGAGTATAAGTCGCACCCGTGGCCAATCTATAAAAAAATAAAAATGCGACTTTTAGTCTGGAAAATAAGGTAAATGTCTGACTGCTCCATATCTTTGGAGCTCATTAATCTTTGTTATGCATTGACAAGGACATGTCTGTGTTCAGGAGTTCCTGTTGAACTGCCTGCACAGAGACCTGCAGGCAGGTGTGAAGGACCTGTCCAAGGAGGAGCGACTCTGGGAGGTTCAGAGAATCCTGACTGCTCTCAAACGAAAGCTGAGGGAGGCCAAACGGCAGGTAATGTCCCCGTACAACATAAAACAGCAGGAAACATCACAGACTTTTACCTGAGTTAGAACCCATTTTATAGAGATTCAGATTTAATTGTTTTAAACAGATCTATTAGGTAATTGAAATACGATGAGACTGCTAATTCTGTACCTGTATAAAGTCTGTTGGTAAGGGATTCACATACAGACTTATAAATATACTAAAGATGAATAATAACTTCTTTTACTCTAGACATCTGATGTACAGTATAAAAAAACTTAAATATAAGTTGACAGCTTTTGTGTCTTTTTTACTTTTATTCGGTTTTAGGAGTGTGAGACTAAGATAGCACAAGAAATAGCCAGTCTCTCCAAGGAAGATGTGTCCAAAGAGGAAATGACTGAGAATGAGGAGGAAGTCATCAACCTGCTCTTAGCACAGGTGAATTATTCAAGCATAACATAATTAAATCCTTATAAAACAGTAAATTCAGTGTTTTAATTCTGCACTACTTCATTTGGGTGATCAGGAGAATGAGATTCTGACAGAGCAGGAGGAGCTGATCGCTCTTGAACAGGTATTACGGAGACAGATCGCCACTGAAAAGGAAGAAATTGAGAGGCTGCGGGCAGAAATCGCCGACATCCAGAGGTAAGAGGAGGGTGGAGAGTCGCGTCAAAGCTGTGATTATAACGTAGTAACAATGTTGTCTTCCTCATCAGTCGGCAGCAGGGTCGCAGTGAGACTGAGGAGTATTCCTCTGACAGTGAAAGTGAGAGCGAGGATGAGGAAGAACTGCAGATGATACTGGAAGACCTGCAGAAACAAAATGAGGAACTAGAGGTGAGAAACATTCGGGATGGTTTAACCGTCTGATTTTACACACGTGCACAAAAATTGTTGCAAGGATTCAGTTAAGGAAAATTCCATAATAGATACAGAAATGACTTGGTTCTGCTCAATAAGGTTTAGGTCTTAATTCATAGAAGGCCACTTCAGAATAGTCCAATGTTTTCTTCTTAGCCATTCTTGGCTGTTTTTATCTGTTTTGGGTCATTATTTTGTTGAAGAACCATGACCTGTGACTGAGACCTGTAATTGCTCTATGAAGTCCTAACAATAGATTAACTCTGCCTCCTCCACAGCTTTCTGCTGCTTTCTGATGATCGTTCACTAATATTCTCCTTTTTTCTTAAATTTCAATCAGATACACTCTAATTAGTTGACTCCTGTAAATTGGATTTAATTAGACAAATTAGGAGAAAGGGAGACAACACTTTTCCGAGTTTATATTTATTTTCATGTTTTAGCTGTCATGACTTCCTGCCATTTCCCTCCAGAACAAAAACACTCATCTGAACCAGGCTATCCATGAGGAGCAGGAAGCCATCCTGGAGCTCAGAGTCCAGCTCCGCCTGCTGCAGAGCCACAAGCAGCAGCAGCAGCAGCAGGAACTAACCGTCCCTCCGTCAGCCGAGCAGGTTCCTGCCAGCCAGCCGAGCCCGGAGGCCCGCAGCGAGGAACAGACGAAACGTTCAGCCTCCACTGCGGCTGCCGCTGCAGACGCTCCCGCTCCAACCAACGGGAAGGCTCCCAAAGATCCTTCAAAACCTTCTCCAAACAAAGACAGGAGAGACACCAACATGTGAGATGGCTGCTATACTTGGCGTAGATGGTTACTTCACTTGTCATGAACATCTTCTGTATACTCTGTGGCATCCTGACTTTGTTTTCCATTCCCCAGAGAACCTAGAAACAGAATGACAGCTGTAGCAGACGACTAGCTACCTCTGAGGGGACTCCCAGGGACCATATTATTCAAATCTGCTGTGCCAAGCCTATTTAAAGGAGGTGGAGAGGGTGACAATGAAGGGATTCATGAAGGGAGGGGGTTAGAGTTTATTTTTCACCGACGGTTCAACCAATAAATTATAACCAAACATAACTTTGCTGTAGATCAGTTAGTTCATCCCTCTTCTCTGACATCACCGACCACTGTGCCATAACTCAAAACGACAAAGAGATGCAAATGCAGAAGAAAGCTCCGAGAGGATTTTTGATTGGTCTATATGTATATTTTAAATGATCATTCTATCTATAATATATATATAAACTGCTTAAGATGTGCCCTGATTTAATTTATAGCTTTTTAGTGACACATATGTGATGAATGAAAAGTTGAGGAAAAAAATAAAATCCCATCACAGCAAAATGTAGACGAGTGCACTCACCCGTTCCCTCGTTTTCACACAAGGAAACGTGGAGGTTTAATATTGATGTAACACACTGTGGAAATGTTATATGAGGAATGTGAGAGAAAACTGCCCAAGGCTTTTCTAAGTTATTTGATTGCAGTTTGTTTTATTCATTATACTATAAATTTGTGAAATTGTTCCATCATTTCATGAACGATCCTCCAAGCTGTCATTGTTTAAAAGCAATTTCAAAGATCTTTATTGCATATTATAACAACTTTGCAAAAAACATATATTTTGCGGTTGTATTTTTTTTATGTGTTGATTTTTGTATATCGTTGCTGATAATTCTAGCGTGGCTTTGAACTTTATTAATCGTGTGACTGAAACCGGCACCGAAGCTTTTCCTTAGGTTACTTTTACATGTTTGGAGCTTTTGTAGCAGGCTGTTGCAGTCAGACTAATGCTGTGAAGAATAAAGTGTTGATCTGAATCTCTGTGTTGCTCACGGCCTGAAAGTTTAGTTCTAAAGTCGTCCGCACTTTGCACTCTTCAAGGCGCATTATTTAAATGCTTTGTCCCATATTGATTTAAGGGTGTTGACTGACTTTTAAGATATTGGTTAAGTTTGCCAAAATTCAGCCAGAAAAGCAAAGTATGAAAGCTATTTTTTGTTAAGGCATCCTGTGGTGTAAAGTAAGTTAGTATCATGCTTTCACATAAATCACCAAAGAACTATAATATTAGACAAAGATGATTGGATTATTTCATTTTGTGAGGCACAGGAAAGGAACAAAATCCAGAGCTCTGTGTGACATTCTTTCTTAAGCTAGTCGGAGTTACTGATTCAACAGTGACTTGTTAATAATCTCATTACTCTAAGACTAAAACAACTCAAAAAACAGCCTCAAATGCTAAAAATATTCTGAGTATTACTGATTCATTTTCTGCAGCATTTGATAATGAAACAAACAATATCTATAGACTTACTTCCAACTTCGATTATTAAAAAGACGCTTCAGCAAACTTATAACTTGTTTATCAAGTTGCCACACTTATGCTAGGGGTGACTAAAGTTTAAAGGTACAGTGGAAGATGTTCTTTTTCTGGGTAGATCATCCAAATAAATGGTGCTCCTATTTGTCAATCATTCTGGTGACACTGACATGTTTACGTAAGTCCGTCGTACGTGCTCATCCCCATTTTCACTTACCGGCGGTGAGTCTGACAGTGAAAAAATTACAAATCTTTTGGAAAATAAGCTTGTATGAGCGATGCAAACAGCAACTTTTAAACAGAGCGTGCATGAGGAGAAGAGGGTTCTTGCACACGTTTTATAGGCGTTCCCGTCTGGGAGCAGGTGCAGGGTTGTGCATGTACTTTTTTCTTTGCTTTTTAAGTGGAGAGGGCGGGTCTCTTCAAAAAATTAATGAAAATCCTCCACTGTACCTTTAAGTTAACTACACTTTTACTGAAAGTAAGTTTAATCCTGTATAAATATTAATGCAGATGGTATCATTGTAATATTTGAGTAGAATTCATCTACTATTCTCATCTCTTTGTAACACCTTGAATTTTTATTAAAAATACAAAAATTTTGATTTTTGGTGACATTTCTTTTGATTTTTTTTTTCATCTTAGAAAATGGAAAATTAGACTTAATAAAAAAAAAAAAAACTTAATTTGCAGCAGCATAACCACATACTATATGAGTGCTCAAATGCCTTGATTAGTGATACACCAACCTGATTAAAATGTAATAAAATATGTGCGTTTTTTGGGTGCTTAGTGATCATTGACTCAAATGTGGCTCGATTCGTGTCAAAACCGTATTTATTTAAATTAATCTGTCAACTAAAGCCTAAATTTTTAGGGTATTTATTGATATGAAACACGACAACATTAAAAATATGCTTCAAAGTTTCCACTTCATTCAGATTTTAATCTGTTTTTTATGAGTATGCCGAAGGAGAGAGGTGCGCGCTCCGGCAACAGTGGATGCAATTCTCAACAAGCAGGCATTTCTCGACATAACACCTGTAGCATCCAATGAGGAGTCTATGTATTAATGTCTATGATTATACTTAACATATGAGAGGGGCCTTCTGCTCTTCAATTTAAAGCTTTATTATATATTGGGGTGCCCGGCTAAGGACAGTGATATTTTACTTTGCTGTGGCTTCCTTTCCTGCTTGGATGACATCGACACTATGGCTTCGTCTTAAACATTATTTATATTCATCAAACGTCTGATACCTGGTTAAACAAAAATCCCTTTCTTCAGAATATCATTTCAGAGTGGTACTCTGCACACACACGTCGAGGATACAAAAGCATCATCACAGTTAACACATATATCGGGCAATAATTGTTTTATACCAAGGAGAGCTAATGGCAGATACAGGATGTGGTTTAACAAAGGTGTTTAAAAATATCAGACTTTAATAAAGAAATCAACTTGATGTCATATAATCAATTATGTGAGAAATATGATATTCCATGAAAACACTGAAACATATTCTTCCATACGTAGGCAGATGCTGTCTGTATCTCCACATCCTAAAATTGAGGAACTGACTCACAAGGATGGAATAAAACATTTTTCATAACTCTACGAATTAATGTCAATACAGTAAAAATAATCTCACATATATGGAGGAATGGAGAAATTATATAAAGGAAGATATTCAGTAGGGTGTTAACATCAAATTCAATCTGCTACTATATAAATGGTTAATGTGCTCGTATCTTACACCTTTCAGTTTGGATCACAAATGCCCTAATGTACCAGACTTTTATGTGAAATGAAGAGAAACAAAAGGTACGCTAAGTCATTGTGGGAATGTTCAATGATTCACCAATTTTGAAAAAGTGTGTTGTTTATGTTTTGCAGTTAGAAGGGAAAGTTCTTTGCAAGTTAAATTATGTCTACTGGGAATATACCCTGATAACTTTTTTATGTCTCAGTGGCAGTCACTGCTTATTGACTTTGGACTCATAATAGCTAGAATGGTAATTCGATTATTGTGGAGAGATGTGGACATGCCTTCTATTGGAATGTGGACAAAGTAATTGATTAACTGTCTAGCTTTGAAGAGACTAAGATACGTTGTAAAAAAGAAGGAAAATGACTTTATTCATTTGTGGAGACCCTTTATAGACTATTTGGAAACTTGCAGCTTTTGATTGTGATTCATTTTTTTCTTACTGATATTCTTACCATTATTATTATCAATTGGATTATTATTGAAAATAGTGTTTATGCCACTAATTTTCAAATGTGAAGTGATATATGTTTATGCACTGACTACACTTAGAGGTAAATATTTCAAGCCCTTTTTTCTTATAATTTTGGCAGTCATCACATACAGATAATAAACATTAAACAGTCACTGATTCATATATATTTAATATAAGATATGATAGGTTCTAATGTATTGCCCAGGTTATCCTTCAGGTCATCTGTTTTGTTGGGTTTGGCATCTCTTCTCTTCCTCTAGACTCCATTGATTCCCATCAGGTTAAGGCAGGACAGTTTGCCGCCATCTGAAGCAGCTTTTGGTACCTTTGTCAGTGTGGGCTGGGAAATGAAATTAAAATCTATATACAGGTAATAAGCTGAATGAGGCATAAAGGGCTCTAAAAACGTCCTTGGAGATTGCTGCACTGACAGGGTGTCTGAAAAACACAGTGGACCAAAACCTCACTGGCTTTAAAAATGTCACAACTGGACTTCAAGCAAACAAATTCAGTGCCTTTCCACTCTTTATCCAGACCAGAGGGTTTTCCAAATGAAATGTGAACTGCAATCTAAAAAAAGGCCTTAAAGATCTTCTTCTTTTTTTTTTTTTAACATTCCTTGAATGGCTGTAATTATCACTGTGTCCCTTCCACTTAACTTTCTATAAATGCTTGTATACAAACCAGACTTATGGAGACCTCAGTAGAAATCAGGAAACTTTTGCATGTGTAGTTAATAAACTGATCTGGGTATTGTGCCATAATCACACTAAAGTTGATGTTATCTGTGAATGCTCATCATTAAAAATATAAGAAAGAAAGAAAGAATTTCATTAAAACATGGGTTGAATCAATGTTAGGTAAGTTTAACATTTAAAAATAATTAACAGAATATATTGAACTATTCATGCTATCACATACTTATGTAAGAGGATTAGGGCCACTGGGGAAAAAAAAAAGTTAATTGATTTTTAAATATTATTTCAGTTTAATATGGGAAAAAACTGAATTCTGACTTTAATCTCAGAATTCTGACTTTTTCCTCAGAATTTTGGATCTTAATGTAGATGGGCACCATGAAGGTAGAGGTGTGGGAGCACTCAGCTTTACTGACAAAGGTGTGATTTTTTTGGGAGGGCCAGTAACACATTGGTGGAAAATGACAGAATTAGGTGACTTTCTACATGCCCGAGGGATCCCCGGTGATGCTATTTCATTAATGGAAGAGCAGAAGGTGATTAAAACAAGAGAGCTAGTTTAGTCTCTAAAACAGACATGGAAAGACATGTTGTTGTTAGCTGAGAAAAAAGTCAGGATTCTTAGATTAAAGTCAGAATTCTGAGAAAAAGAAAATAAAAACATGTTAGAA
Organism: Cyprinodon tularosa; assembly: GCF_016077235.1. Classification (NCBI taxonomy): domain Eukaryota; kingdom Metazoa; phylum Chordata; class Actinopteri; order Cyprinodontiformes; family Cyprinodontidae; genus Cyprinodon; species Cyprinodon tularosa. The sequence goes on along the minus strand of NW_024038996.1, from coordinate 1,588,185 downwards.
CTGTAAATCTACAGTAATTTTTACTATTTTTCAAGGATGCACTTTTAAAAAGATGAAATTGTCCAGTGAGCTGTTTCCAAACGAAATTTCTTTTTATTTTACACTTGTGTAAACAAAATGAAAAAGAAAATCTGTCTAAAGTCTAAAAAAAGTCAGAACTCTGAGATTAAAGTCAGTATTCTGAGATAAAAGTCAAAATTAACTCAGAATTCTGAGAAAAAAAGTCAGAATTCTGAGAAAAAAAAAGTCAGAATTCTAAGATTAAAGTCAGTATTCTGAGAAAAAAAGTCAGAATTCTGAGATTAAAGTCAGAATTCTGAGAAAAAAGTCAGAATTCTTAAAGTCAGAATTCTGAGAAAAAAGTCAGAATTCTAAGATTAGAGTCAGAATTCTAAGAAAAAAGTCAGAATTCTGACTTAAACTATAATAAAATTTAAAAATCATATAACTTTTTTTGTTTTTTCAGTGGCCCTAATCCTCATCTGTTCACATGTTTGTTAAAAGGGCTAGATGTTTTTTATTGACCTCTAAAAAATGTTGATGGTGACGTTTTATTTTGAAAATCTGTTGCGGAAGCGTAATTTTTTAGCATGACAGGATGCCAGCTTTCTGGGTTGATGGTCAGCCTGTCTGCCTGCCTTGCCTGTCTGTGTCAGGGGCTGGGTTTCTCTTATTCCAGAAGAGGGGAAAGGAAAAAAAATAGCTGTGACAAACATGACCAGAGAAAAACAACGATAAACAACACGAACAAATGAGGATTTAGAGCCTCCAGAGAACCCACCATGGCTATAAGGGAGCTGAAAGTTTGTCTTTTAGGGGTAAGTAGATGGTTTTCCTTTCTTTATTTTTATGGGTTGAAATTCCATCAGTGAGGGGAACTAACGGAAGACATTTTGAGGTGAAGAGCAACGCAACATATGTAGAAGCTTCACTTCTACATTCAGTTAACTTTGATTAAATAAAAATGAACATATTTTCCGTGTGTTTCCATGTCAACTTGTTGATGGCCAGTCGCCTTAAACAATACAATAAAAATGGCAAACTTTTTTTTATCCACCCATAGGCGCAGGTATCCCTTCCTGAGCTATTTCATCGCACCTTTTATACAGAATAACGGGACTTTTACCCGGTCCGTCTTAACGTCTTTTTTAGTTTTTTTTTTCTGAAAATGTCTCGCGCATGACGTCATTATCCGACCAGCGACCACACGTCATGAGGGCCGTTAGATTTACTGCTGAGTCTGCAAAAAAATAAATAAAGCCCTCAGCTCTTCCTTCAATAATCTATGACCAACTTTGTCGCAGTTTAGAAAGGATTTTAAGAGTAACAGGGAAAAGTTATTGGAGCTCTCAAGGAAAATAGGCTCTGTTCACTGACACATCTGTTTATGTTTATACTCCTTAAAAAAATCAGGATGATAACCTATAGGCCTGTGTATTGAACTTAGAAGTACGGAAGATGAATAGGGCAACCGAAAAAAAAAAAAAAAAGTTAACTGATTTTTAAATTTCATTTCAGTATAATATGAAGGGGGAAAAGCAAGAATTCTGATTTTATTCTCAGAATTCTGACTGAATTATGACAGCTATGATCCAAAATTCTGAGATTAAAGTGAGAATTCTGAAAAAAAAAAGTCTGAAGTCTGAGAAAAAGTCTGAATTTTGAGAAAAAAGTCTGAATTCTGAGACTAAAGTCAGAATTCTGAAATTAAAGTCAGAATTCTGAGATTAAAGTCAGAATTCTAAAGAAAAAATAGTGAGAATTCTGAGAAAAAAGTGAGAATTCTGAGATTAAAGTCAGAATCTCGAGAAAAAAAGTCAGAATATTGAGGAAAAAAAGTCAGAATTCTAAGATTAAAGTCAGAATTCTGACATATTAAACTGAAATAATTTTTAAAAATCAGTTATCATTTTTTCTTTTTCAGTGGCCCTAATTCTCTTCAGAATAGAAGCTCTCTAAAATGTGTGGAAAAAAACTTAAGTCGCCCCACTTTTTTTTTTTTTTTTAAGTTAAAATTAAGAAACAGTTACCCACATTTTTCAGGTCAATGCCACTAACCGCACCCCAGATTAATGACAACCTGAATTCCATTCAGGATCAGGAAACCTAAAGGAACCTGTCTGGCAACATGAATTAGGCTAACCTTAAAAAGCAACACATCATGACCCAATCCAGCAAATTAATGAAGGGATGAAATACATGCATCAGTCTGGAAAGGCTGACAAAGTGATTTCTAGGGGCTTTTGGGCTCCAGTGAGCTAAAGTCAAACAGAAAACAGGGTCCAGGAGCCAAACCAAAGTACTCTGAATGCGATGAGGTCTCACCCAGGAAGTTACACACAAACCCAGACCAACAGGAAGAAACGAATCAGTGGGAGGGTTTCAATTAGAAACCAATGTTGACTGAAAGTCAGATCTCACATTTTCCAATAAACATCTCAGGACTGACAAGATAAATAATGATCTTTTTGAAAAGTTGTCAGGAGAAACAATCTCATCAAGCCTGTCTTGATTAGGCAGCAGGATGATTATCCAAAACACGCCGGCAGCAGTTCCACCTCTGAATGGCTCAAAAAAACAAACAAACAAAAGATTGGAAATTTAGTAGTGGCCTAGTCAAAGGAGAGGGTTGAGTAACTTGGAATTCTTTGTAATGATAATGTTGCAATCACACTATCAGTTATCATGCAGAACGTGTCTTTTTTCTTATTTCCTCTCCTTCTTTCATCACTCTGTGACCTTTAGCACTTTGACAAATGTCTTTTGTGTTTGATATCATGAGACTGTCCAACTAGCTAAATATTACATTAGCAAGTAGAATGCCAGTCCATAGCACTTGGACTATATTAGCTGACATTCATTTCACTTCATAACATTCTTTGTAATATTTTTATTTTATACACTAACATTTGTCTGGTATACATTTCACAGCTTTATACTCTTTGTTATAAACTTAAGGCTCGCATTAGCATTAAAAGACTCATCAGCTGAGCTTCAGACCATCCAGTTGCATAATCAGTTTGCTTTAAAGTGACCCTGGCTTTTTATTTGCTGTGACTGACTTGTGACACTCTGCTTGCAGGACACAGGAGTGGGTAAATCCAGCATTGTTTGCAGATTTGTTCAAGATCACTTTGATCACAACATAAGCCCCACCATCGGGTGAGTACATGAATCACATGAGACTCTGTCACTGCTGCAAATCAGTCTATCAGAAGCTCAACAGTTCATTTGGGTTCATTTAAATATCATGGATGAGTTCCTAGCATGAATCCATAGGAGGAGGGATTGCTGCACACTTGATTGAACTAACTTTTTATTTTATTTTTTTCTTAAAGTAGGTATTTAAACATGACTTATGCTACATTCACATCTAACAAGATATGAGCATCAAAAAAGCGCCTGCTGCTTCATTTTTGATGCTCGTCAACATTAAGGTCAGACGTGCTTCTATTGCATCTTTGACACTCCTAAGTTAATTTAGGCATTAATAAAATGTTTCAGGGGAGTGATCATAGCACTCTGCAGTGCTATGTATGTCTCCCTGCTAGCTGCCAAATCAGCATCTGATTTGTTGATGTGACGCGTTGTGCATCAGAAGCTCATGAGGCGCTGCTTCGCCTGCTCAGATGTGTCAAGACGAGCTGCTCCTGCTGCTCGAGATGCACTGCAGGACCTTTTGATTCGCCTTTATGCGCGTCAACCATTGACTTTGTATGTAAACCAGTTGCTTCTAATGCTTCAATCGCAAGTGGCCTGAACATAGCACTATAAAAGTATTGACTCCCTTTAGGTCCATCACCGAGAAACTTATGCAACCAATTTTGAGCCCACTTGTGTTAAATTTGGTTAAATGTTAAAGATCCCCGAGAAGCAGAAATCAGATTTCGTCAAAGCACTATTTTGGAGATAGATTCAAATGACATTGTGCAGCTTTGGAACTCCCAGAAGGCATGGTGATCGCTAATATTTTGAAATGAAGTCACCATGACCCTCCCTTAATCGTTGTAACTGACCAAACCAAGCAACTGGGAAAGAACTGAAAATAATCACCCTCCAGTGGGTTCTGTTATTATCCATACTTGGATTCAGAACAGGATTCTAGTACAACAAATAGTTTCTAGAGTGAATAGTTGTGAATACTTTTTGACGTGTTCTAATTAACTTTGTAGGTAGATCTAAATTCTTATTAGGAACCACTAATTAGAACTAAGTCTTGTCATCAGATAAAACAGGGAAAAAGGAAAGTTAGTGTATAAAATACAGAAGGAGAGAAGCTTGAGGTTTATATCCTCCAAGGGTTCACTATTAAACACCATTTTTATAGTTTTTTTTTTTTTTTTTGATCAAGTGACAGCAGAGTCATTATTGGGAATTGCTCCTTCTTCTCTGCAGGGCATCTTTCCTGACCAAGACTGTGCCATGTGGAAATGAACTCCATAAATTTCTGATCTGGGACACAGCTGGACAGGAACGGGTGAGGAAAAATTCACTAACTCTTTTACTTTAGACTTTCATCTCCATAAATAATCCTTTTGAGGTCGTTTCCATTTCCTATCTGGCAGGAGAGCTGCTCATCACATAGTGTTACTTTTAACCAGGGCCGTGCAGAGACCACTAAAGGGGCAGGTGCTCAAAAAAAAAAAAAGGGCACATCTTATCGCATTTTAGGACAGAATATTAACAAAGTCACATAGCTTTCAGAGTTTAATGAACAATGATAAATTAAAAAATTGTGAGACATACAATCAAAGCTAAGGGAAATATCTACAAAGAACATAGAACTATGCATATGTAAAATATTTTATTAGTAATTTCTTTCTGCAGGTCTATTTTGTTATAGGAAAGTATTACAATATTCAAACCTGCAATTTAGCCAAAGATGTAAATCAGAGCTGGACCACCAGACATATTTTGTCTTTACAGAATTAAACTGTTAAAAATGCATACAAGGGCACAATGCAACCTTTTAGTGTACTGTAATCTATAAAAAAGAATGTCTGCCTGGTTTGCTGTACTGACAGTGGAGATGGAGACGGTCCATTCAGAAAAGCAGAGCTGCTGCATCAAACTTTAACTAGAACTGCAGAAAAAAAAGAACAAAACAAACATTTTATTAATGCATGTCACCATGAGAAAAGCCTACTCTGTTTGTGTCTTAGTGTATTTTGTAAGTACCTATATACATTTTCTTCAATCTTTCCTCTTCGTTTTTTCTTGTCAGTTTCTCTTTTCTTTTTTTCCTCATTGTCTCATCTTTTCTGTGTTGAGTGAAGGTCAATGTCTTATTTATTTCAGTCTCTTGCCTTTCTTTTCCCCCCAAACTAAATCCAAGATTATGATCCAAAAACTTATTTTCCGTCATGGTGATTTAACTGTTTAAAAACAAATTTCCAACTTTTAAGCATTTTTGCTATTTTTGTTCTCTTTTGTTCACAGCAGCAGTTTTCTGTTAGCCATGTCTTTAAAAATGTTAATGACCTCACTGTGAATGATTGGCACATCCTTCTCCATTGCCAACAAGCTGCGCAGTTTTGTTTTCACCAGCTTCATACATTATATCTATCATATATCTATAATGGTAGTTCTGGATGAGTTCTCCTTCAAGATACATTTACCTAACGCTAGAATAAATGAAATGTACATTATGCAGCAAAGGAAATTAGAAAATCAGACATATATCCATTATGGAGATAATAGGTTTTTGACGGGCGATGTGCCCCTATTGCATAAGTAATACTGAAGAATGTCCTACTATCATTAACGACACAGGGAAGCTTTTTAGTTATCTTGCTTTGCTAGCAAAGTCATTAGCTAGCAGCTAGCTCATAGCACAAGAACAACAGCCTAATGTCTGTATGATAAAAATACTGAATCGATAGATAAGAACAGCTTTTCCTCACCTGGCTGTCTCCTCCCGCTCAGTAGTTCTTCAGAGAAAGGCGCGCCGCGTCCTATACTTTCCTCCGTTTAAACCGCTACTCTTTGCTAAAGTAGAGAAATTATACAACGTTCAAAGTTTTCCGTTGTCTGACAAGTAGCAAGCCTACTCCAGTATTTTCACCAAAAAGTATGTTTTTTAATTCACAAAAAAACTGTTCTGTAATCATTACAGAACAGTTTTTTGTGAATTAAAAAACATAATTTTCAATGTAAAAGACTAAAAGCACAGAGTAAACAGTGTTTTAGATCAAACAATACTGCATCATCCATGGGGCTCATTTGGTTTCACTTACATGTCTATTCAGGTTGACATTGGAGAGGCGGTGCAGACTGAAGACATAGCCATCCGTCCGATCATGGTTGATCTTGCTTAGGGCCAAATGAGCAGCGGCCACAGTGTAATGTGGAATATTCGCTACCTTTAGCTCCGCAGTTAGCCGCCTTATCTGACTGTGCGAGAGGCAAGTGCGTCGTCACCGGCAAAAGGTCAAAGGTAACAATGTGACCGGAGGGCTTATTGTATTGTTTTTCTTGCCAAAAAAAAAAAGATAATAATAATAATTTCAGTACATGTGTCAAATAAAAAAAAAAAAAAAAAAAAAAAGAAAGGGACCAAAAGGGCACATTGGGATCATGGAGCAAAAGGGGCAGGTGCTCAAGCCCCCTTAGCCCCCCCCTCTGCACGTGCCTGCTTTTAACAGTGCAACAGTCTGATTGATTGGGTTAAAAGGTCAGGAGATGTTTTCTCTTTGGGATGTAAACACTGATCCTGTTCCCCTCAGTAGTTCTTACCTCCACTGAACAACTAATGATCCACTCGTCGTGTGGCGTTGCATTGGTGTTTTTTGGTGTTTTGTGGTGAATTATTTTCATTTGTTTTAAGCTCAAAGAAAAAAAACATGTTCATTTAAATTTGACTAAAATAAGGCAAAAATAGGAAGGCTAAAATAGGAAAAATACTGTACACTAACAGGGACAAATGAACATTTGAACCTTTTTGTGTTGCACTGACTTTCCATCCCTGCATCTGATGAAAAGTAGGTCATTTATTACCCAGGTTTCCCACCACAGTGACCTAAAATGTCTCACATCTAGCAAACCGTCATGTAGTACTACATTTTTGACTCGATTTGTGAAAAGAGAAAGAAGGCAAGCAAGTGACTGACAGTGTTTTGATTGATTTAATTACGGGTCGGTGGCAGTGGAAGCTGCTGCTATGACGGGAGCTCAATGGTGTAATAATCCAAACGTCACCTATTGCATTTATAAACACATTATACAACGGGTGAATATAGCTGTTGGTGAAGCGCCATTAAATATTAAACTGCTGAGATGATGGCAGAGTTGACTTCTCTTACTGAATGATCACTTTTCGCCCTCGACTCATGAGGAAACAAACTCTCCGCTGTCTGGCCACTGCCAGTAGCAAATCCTTTAGTATGTTTGCCAATCAGATTTGAGCAGCCAGCTTCTCGACCCGCCCCTGATCCATAGACCCCCTTAGAGGCGGAGCCTCGCTGGAAGTGACATATTTTGGTGTGTTAGCCAATCAGGGCCTTACTTTTTCATTGCTTACCTCATAGACAGAGGCTCAAACCTCAAAAGAGATTTCTCATAGAGGTTGACCGGCAGTGTGCTGCTGCTTCAGAGTAGATCGGAGATCACTTCCGAGAGCGCACTCAACAGGTGATTAATGCGCAATATGCTCATGAAATTAGCTTCATCGAAATTAGCTTCATCGTTATAGGGTTACAATAAGCTGCCTCTGATCTAAAGCACAGAGCGGCAGGCCAAAAACGATCAATGTTGTTGTTTTGTTGTGACACAGACTTGTTATTTTAACATTCAAAGCATTCAAAGTAAAGGCCTGTTTATTCTTTTCTTTAGCTCTCCATTTTTATCCTGCTTGTCTCATCAGATGGAAAATATGATACAGATTTCTGCTGACGACAGTGGGAAATTTCACTGATGTTGCACATTTCATTACATGCCTACAAATGATTTAATGACTCATTCAAATACAAACATAAAGCATTTGTCATCGGTACAGCCAAACATTTCCTTTTACACCTATCAGCACGCTTAGTGGAAAGATGGAAAACAACTTTAAAAGATCAACAAGGATCCTACCCATTACTGAAATGGTGTCAATCGTATCTGCTCTGATAAACCGAAATATTAAAGGGGTTGACTTTTAAAGAATGTGTTGGGGGCAGCTTTACTCATCTCATGAGTAACCCTTCTTGAGGTGATAAAGAGAAGAATTGAAGTAGGCCTGTAGTTTTGCAGTAAAAGCTTGTCCAGGTTGCTTTTTTTCTATAGAGGTTTGATTATTACAGTTTTCAGGGACTGGGGGAGATGTGTTTATTATTTGAGATAATCAGACATCTTGTGTAATGGCAGCATGTGCAGCCTTGCAATAAATGGTATAGGCTGTATTCGAACGTGCGCCCTAATCACTATATAGAGCACTATATGGTGGTTATGCCATTTTAAATGACTGTTAAAATGTCTAAGTGGATGAAAAAGTAGTGGACTTGAAATTACCCAAAATGCACCTTGAAAAGTAGTGATCAACCAAGGGCTCTGTTCGAAAACCTAGGACGGGTCCTCCAAGGACGCGGTCTACCTAGACTGGATCCTTCGAAGTCCTTGAAAATAAGGAGACTGGAAGAGTTTTGGCTGTGAATTCGACCAGGTCTACCTTTCGGCGGGTTTTACCGCAGTATGCGCTGTTGCTTAGCAACCGTGAAAGTTGACACACAAAGCAGGAAAAGAATGAATACCGAGGTTTTCAAAACTGTTTCTTTCTTTATTTATTTTTTAAAAAGTTAAAGTGAACAAAGACTACACTCACAAGAATCCAGAGTGGAATAAAGGTTCCAACCACCGGGAGCAGGAACAAATAAAATCAAATGTAATGATAGAAACCTTAGTCAGTTAAATAACCTGCTGCTGTCATTTTGCACATCTCTGATGTTGCTGCTATTTTCAAATATCCATTACTGTAAAAATGTCCATAGCTGGATATTGGTTATTTATTCTCCAGTTTTATTTTGTTAAAACACTTTACAGAATTTTATTGTTTATATTTTAACTCTTCCCTATTATGTTATCCTTATACATTTTTCTAAGGTCCACATTTGTGTGACCATTTTCAATAATCTTTCTGCTGCTGTAAATCTGCCCATTGTGGGACAATAAAGGGATTTTCTATTCTATAAAAGGGTTAGAAATATATAAGTAAATCTAAACAATGTATTTATAAAAAAATATATCTGCAAAATCTCTAATATTCAACAACAAAAAATACAAAGTTAAGCATATTGTGCAAAACAGCAATAAAAAGATCCTATCAGATTCATAGTTCCCACCCTGCAGATCTATTAGAATCTGTCCTTAAATTCCAGCTAAACCCATTTACACAGTAACAGATAAAAACCTTTAGATAAATCAAACATTACCGCCACATATCTGACTCAATAACCATTAAAACAACTATTTTCATTCATTTCAGACGGAACTATTCACAGAGTTGTATTATATTAAACTGAACTTCCAATTTTCACCACTGTTCGGCGCCAAGTAACCTTTCCTCTGATCACAGCTTGCTTGGTCTCGCAATGAATCCTGGGATATCCAAGAATACCGAGGATACATCGGACCCGTCCTTCAAATCGGGCAAAAAGAAGGACGCATTTTAAGGCCGCATAACGAGGACTCTTGGAATCCGACCAGACCTCGGCGCCGCGCTATGACGTAATCGGCCTTCGAATCCGGTCTTCTAAGGATGCGTCCTAGGTTTTCGAACAGAGCAAAGGTCACTAGACAAACAGATATGTCCCAGATTGCTTTGCGAGAGCTCTCCTTGCAAAGCATCATGGGATTTGTAGTAGTGGTGACAAATAACAAGATGCGCAGGCAGAGTTACATGAACAGCAGGGAGCAAAAAGTAGAGAGTTAGTAGAGAGTAGAGTTCTCTATAAAGTTCACTATATAGTTCAGCTCTATACAATGATCGAGGGGTTAGGGCAGACGTTTGGACACAGCTATGGTATTTCTTTTCGTTTAAATACATCACTTTATATAATAGTTCACCATAGTGTAATTGATTCTTTCACTTCTGGGATTTGGCATTGGTTAACTATTTGGGTGCACATGTACCCCATCCGTCCCAGAAGCAGGATCCGTACCATCAGCTGATTTGCACATGTGGAAGCAGATATTCTTCCAGGTTGCCATAAATAATGTAATCATGGTACTAAAAGTAATTATTTTTATCCTTAAATCGCTAAAAAATGCTAATACACATCGTTAAAACATTTTTAATGACTTTTCTGAGAAAATTTGATGCTTTTTACATTTTCTCCATTAAACTGCTTTTGTGACGTAATCATCGGACATGCTCATAGTAGTCTGGTAAAATATTATTACACCATGTTTATCTGCAGTTTACTAGTTTCTTTCTTTAGATTATGCATGGTATAATAAGGTTAACATGAAAGAAAAAAAAAATAAAACTCAAATAGACTAGATTTATGTTTGAAATTAAAGCCAAAAAAAGTTAGCTCCTGGAAGTAGCGCAGGATCCTATTTCCTGTAAAGATCGGGAACAGACGAGTGATAAAACAGAAAGGATTTTGATGCATTTTCTCAGGAAATACATTATTAACCTTTAACACATTATTGTTTAGTATGCTTACTATTTTTATTGAGGGAAAATTTTTATTTAGGTCTTTTTTACAAAGTAAAATCGAAGGCGACCCAGATGTTTTGGTTGCACATGTGCAAATGAGCTGATTGTACGGAGGGTGCTACCGGTACGGATCGGGTAGTGACACTTTACATTTGGAGGACTCCTTTTGCTACTTCTTGCTTGTTTGGATAACCTTAAATTAATATAGGCCCAACCCCAAACCACTCATAAGCACTACCCCTTAACTATCGAGTGTCACTCCCACTGAAGTCACACTTGCAGCTGTGGAGGCCGCCTTGAAAGGAAAAGGAAAGCAGTCATTGCTATGAAAACGCAAGGATAGCTCATGTGCATGGCTGTAGCTCTATGGTGCAGGTCAACAGGTTTATCAAACATTTTCCCGTTTCTTAAAACAACTGTTAATATTAGGACCTTCCCTTTTGAGATTAATGACATCTTTTCTTTTTCCTAACTTGTTATTTTGTGTCACTGTGACATAGACTGTTCCCTTCACCATTAGTTCTCTGTTACACCCGTTTGTAAATTCTGCCTTATGACAGAAAGCTTTCTTAAGGAACACTGTTTGTAAAACATTGAGACGGCAGGAGGAAGAGTCTACCTGATTTTACACAATATTTCTTAACCTAGACATCAACCTTCTTCAGAAAAGTCTATATGTGGAAAAAAGATGGATTTTGTTCCCTGATTTTAACTACTAAAACCATTGTTTTTTTCAGTTTCACTCATTAGCTCCTATGTACTACAGAGGATCGGCTGCTGCTGTCATTGTTTATGACATAACTAAACTGGTGAGTCAAACAAACAAGCTGCCTACAACCTACTGTGCAACAAAAGCAATTTTCTGTCCTGTTGAATAATTAGACATGAGGAGGATGAAGGGAGGATTACCAGTCTTTGAAACTATGGTTCCATGACCTACAGTGTCCTTCTTTCCCTGTCGGCCCCTCGGAAACTCATCTGAAAACACCAACACTGACTGTGTGACCGGAGGTAATGACTACTGGAAATATTCCAGTCTGACCATAATTTCCTCCTCCTTCCAGGACTCCTTCCAGACACTGAAAAAGTGGGTAAAGGAGCTGAAGGAGCATGGCCCAGAAGACATTGTTGTAGCCATAGCAGGAAACAAGAATGATTTAGGAGATATCAGGTGAGCTTATATCTTCACAGGTTTTAACCAAAGATTGTCTCTCTCTGCCTGGAATTAGGATCAACAGGTTTCTGTTTTTGCTATCGCACTTCAGTCTTTTAGATCTTCACCTGAATATTACTGTCAGATAATCTCCGCACAAATGTCAGTTTTTATTGATAATTTCAAGGATTATGTTAAAAAGCCATCTAAACCAATGTGGTTCTTTGTGAAAAAGTAATGGAGACAACTGCCATCAGGCCTTTGCAATACGACAAATAGATCTTCAAGCATAACCAGCCTGTTAAAGGTCATTTCACAGGTTTACAGGTCCAGACTTTAATTAGGCCACTCCTACTTGAGCTGACCCAAATGCCTGATTTTCTTCTTTTTAAATTTACAATAGAGGAGATGGTTCATTCATTAAGAAAAAAAGAAAAAACCCAAAATTCTTGAGGATCATCATGATATTTTCTAGCAAATTTAAGATGAGAGGCTTCTATTCTACCATAGAGGCCTTGATAAGTTCAGATTTTTGAATGGACTTTGTTTCCAAGTTAGAAGAGGTTTTGATTCCCATCCAGGAAGCTTTTTCAGTTCTAAATGTCAGGAATAGCGTTGAGTTCTAGGTTTTATACAGTAGCTCATGCCCATCTAAATGTCTGAAACTTCAGATGGGTAAGGGGTATTGCAGTCTAACAAAAGAAGCTGAATGATCCCAATTCCAAATGGGTGGACCCCTTTGTCAAAAACAAGGCTTTGTTGGGCTACTGTATAAAACCTCAAACTCAACGCTCCAGTTGATTGTTTTTAATTTTCTTTTTTTGGAAATATTATACACAATTGCAATCAACAACATAATTTTAGATTTCCAAAGAACTTTTCCATTGGATTTCACAAGAGTTATAGTTACACTGTCAATGCCCATGTGCATGGCAGTTGGATGTTGTAATACATCGGGTAACAGTGAAAAAAAAAAAGACTTATTTCACCTTTCCGCTACATAATCCACAAGTTCATTGTTGGATTGCCATCTAGAAGAGGGAGGATTAACCTTCGACCATCTGGCCAGAGAAAAAACACGTAATATGTAGCCAACATTTCGAAGAATGTTTTAAAGATGACTTGGATAATAACGCGTTGTGAAAAATACCAGATACAGCATCGGGACTTGCTCAACAGCTGGTACCGCAGCGTGACGTCACCGACTTTACTTGATATCTCCAGTAAAGGACATTCAAATAAAAATTACTCTTAATTAAAACACTTATCATTTATTGGTCAGTATGTAACAATTTAATATTTAAAGTACTTTCAGAAGTTTGAATTCTGAATATGACCAGACTTTTCCTTTACATTTTTTATAAGTTAAAAAATGTAAAGGGTGTGCTATAAAAATGTGTGCTATAAAAATGTAAAATGCCAACAAAAAACTTGAAAGGGAAGAAATTGAAAGGGGGGGTATAGTATTTCACAGCACTACATGTGAGTGATAAAGGGCTGTTTTTAAGCTGGTTAGACTCTTTCTTTAGAACCAATCTAGTAAAAAACAAGGAAACTGACTAATTAGACAAAGATTGAAGAAACCAGCTTTGTTTTTTATCCCCCATTTGCCACTGCAAAAGGAAACCACTGTCCTAACTGCTGTAACCCACTGTATCCCTCTCCACATAACTTTCTACTGCATTTGTCGAGTTTTTTTTGTAAGTAAGGAAATTCACTTGCAAAAATTTCCATCTGAGCCTGTTTTCCACTTTTGTGCTGTTCTTCTGTTACACAGGGAAGTTCCTATGAAGGAAGCAAAGGAGTTTGCTGAATCAATTGCAGCTATTTTTATTGAGACCAGCGCCAGAAATGCAGTGAATGTGGAGGAGCTCTTTCAGAAAATCAGTACGTTTTCACACCTTTATGTTCCATCTGTAGATTCAGTCTGAAACAATTCTGACACAAATCCATTCACTTTCTAGTTTTTCTCTGCAACATTTCATTAGGTTTGTTGACAAAGTTACAGTGACATATTCAGATAAATGCAGATAGAATCACAGTGAAAAAAACATTTTGTTGCTGTTTGAAGCATATTTTTTCTTCAGCCAGTGTAGTTTCTTGTTAGGGAGCAATTTTATTTTATTTTTTTTCCAAATTCAGTTATTTCTGCTTTATAGAATAACACCATATGTATATAAACCTGCTGTAAAAACCCCATAAACTCAGTTTAAAGTAGGATTAAGCAAAAAAAATGGGTAAGCCTGTTTTTGTAAACCATCTGACATTGATGAATGCAGTGACTGGAAACAATTGTCATTTTTTAATTCCCTAACCCTGTTTATAATTTTGGTGTCCTCGCCCACATAATTTATGACACGGGGAACAAAATACATTTCTTCTCAGTTTAAAGTAACAGCAGAATCACAAAAGAATAATAATTATAATAAAGCTCAAAGCAAAGTTCCAAGCTGTTTCTGTAGATGTTGCAATTATTTTGTCAAATTCTGTGGCTATATTTGATTAAAGATAAATATATTTTCATTCCTTAGTAAATCAATCAATTACACATATAAACGGAAAAAAAAAAACAATTGTTATCTATATTGTATTTCTACATGCAATAAAGAAATCAAATTGCCACTGATAGGATAAAAATAAAATGGTAAAAGCGATAAAACTCAATATTACGTTTAGAATAGATAAAGCAATAAAAAGGAGAAAACACAAGTATTAACATAACCGGCCTAATGCTCAGGCTTCTCAGAGAAAAGAAAATGCATTGCAGTCCAAATGATAAGTGTATTAGAATCATATTATCATTGTTTTATTAAAAATTGGCATGGGTGTCCTGATCCGATATTAATATCTATTTGTTCCAATATAAGCCAAAAATCTGATATTGAATTTTATCAGTCAGCATTTAAAATCTCTGATATTTTCATGCATATACAAACACTGTGCTTCTATTAAAGGCTTCTGTAACTTACTGGTTAATTTTATATGGGTCAGTCGTTTTAATACCTGTTCCTTGTTTCAGTAAAATTACTTAATCAAGCCTTTTCTGTCATTCGTCAGTATAAAACAGTAACAAAAGCCAGTGTAATTTCTGCTAATATTGTATCAGGTTAATTCCAGGATTGGCCAATTCTCAAAGCTGTGATATCGGTATCGTATCGGAAATAAAAAGTTGATTCGTGACACCCCTAAAATGTTGTAAAAATGAGGAAACAATTTTAGTAGACTTCAAGTAATTAATTTTGAAATTAAACCAGCTGCAAAAATTTGTTTACATCAATAACATTTTTTACTATCTATAATTACTTTTATTATTAGCATTCAAGGTTGTTTTAGCATATTTTTAATTGATAAACAGCCATTGTGTAGCAGCAATATGCAGCCCTGAGTGCTCAGTTCCCAGCTAATTCCCTAACCATTAAATCCATACTACTCACAAATTTAGAACTCATTCAAATCTTAAGCAGAAAAATATGCATTACAGTCCTGATTAAAAGACGTAAATTAAAAGTCTCCCTATTCGTTGCTGGAAGTAACCATCATCAACTTCTCACGTGGATTAAAGCAATTGAAAATTTGCTCATTTCAACTGACAACACTCTAATCAGGTGCTTTGTTGCTGCCCCCACCCACCCCTCTATTCAACCGTGCCCATTAGGCCTATAAACACCACTAACTTTAACAGTAAATGTAGCCTTTTTTAATCGTGATATATGATAACTTCAGTTAGCCTGAGGATCCAGCTTTAGTTGTAAAAAATTGTGTTTCAGTCTGTAGCATTCATCAAGGTCATTTAAGAAGGGCAGGGCCAAAGTGTGTTGGTCTTCAAATAATAAGAAGCCGACCTTTTTAGATGCTGCAGCAATCTTTCCCTCACCACATTCCTTGGAAGTTCAGCCAAAGATGTTTGTTTCATGCTAGAGTTATTTATTGACTCCTTTCAGAAGTCATTGTTGATTGTGTTTTGTCAGGTAAACAGATCCCACCCCTGCAAAATGCTGAAGTGGAGAGCAATGATTCCTTCAAACTCACTCGGCAGCCCAACCCGACCACCAGGAGGTGCTGCTAGTACCCACACAGACTGATGTGATGAGATCAGCTTTTTCAACACCCGGATAAACAAAATCCACAGTGCACATGGCATCCTGCCTGCCAAAAGGACAACTCTAAGGTCATAGAAAGGGAGAAATAGCAGTACTAATTAGGTCTAAACACCAACTTTGATCATGTAAGCCAGCAGCAATATTAAGGTTTGTCTCCCTCTAGTGGTTGTTGGATCAAATCACATTAAACACACTTTCCAGAAGAATTTGCTCCTTAGAGGCAGTATTTACTTCTTCAAATATTTCTACGTGACTCTGGGATGATTGTATCAACCTTTGTGTATTCATAGATTTTTTTTTTTTGTGCCATCTTGTTTCACCCTTAAAGTTCACTAGGACATTTAACAGCGCAGGTTCTATTAGCAACATTTAGCTGAGCTTTAGTTGAGTCGATCACACAGTGCCTTTTCTTTTTAAAGGAATCTTTTTAATGCTGTAGAATAAACCTCTTCATGAGTTTGTTGAAGATGTCTATGGAAACATTTCATAGTGCACTACACAGGATAGCTGTAAATAACTGACGACAGCTTTGTTTTCTTTTTTTAAGCAGGAGGAAAGGGGGTTACATTTGTAATGTTAATTAAAAGTAAAACCTGAAGGTCTTCTTGTAAAAACATGTGTTGTTGTCTAACTACTATATCTAAAAGGTAACATGGGAATAAAACCCAGGTTTTTGACTTGTAGGATCAGGTTTAAGGTCTTAGCCTACTTGTGTAAATTAAGATTATATTAACATCCTGTTTTCTTTTTTTTTTTTTTTTTTTTTTTTACAGTTCTGTCTGTTCTGACAACATTTTTGATGATACCTGATAAAATACCTAAAGAAAATCACTTCTATGGTTCTTCATGAAAAAGACGAGGATGAACATTGTTTTTACTAACCTTTGTAATATTGATATCTCTATACTTTGCAATGCAACATTGCACAGATTCCTGCATGGGATGATCTAAGTATTGTTGTAATGGAAAATCATATGAAATCTCATTATGGAACTGCCAAATAGTATTACCTTGCTTTTAGAAATCCCCTCCCTCAGCATACCATTGAAGTGAGATATAATGTGCCTTTTATTCCACCATCAGGCTTGTGACTACAGTCTTTCTCTGTACCAGAAAAGAGTTATGACTTTAAAATAAGCGTTTAAAGAGAGGTAACAGCTGCCTGCTGACATCCGAATGTTGAAAACCTTTTTTTCCCATTGTGCATTGGGATGAATATGACCTTCTGTATTTAGTGACATTCCCATAAGTGTTACTTTTTTTTTTTTTTTGATAAAGTTTAGGATAGTTTAAAGTGACGACCACTAAGACAGCGATTGCTTGTACGGTCTAACTGTACTTACAAAGTGCCCACTCTTTATAGTTAATCTCATTTACTATATATATATATAAGTCATGCATCCGTTTTCCCAATAGAAGAGGTTTAATTTGTATATCAAAACATTGCAGTACAGTATTATTCATTAAGTTCTTGTTTATGAAGTGTTTTTTCTCTTCTGAAAATAAAACATACATTCCAAAGGGCTTACGATCCAGACTTTTTAATTGATAACACAAGTCCACACGGCTGTAATATAGATGCAGTTCAGGCCAATTTGATTTCTATGATCCAGAACACTTCAACCTTTAAGGAGTTCATTTGGATGTTTATCCCCCATCTTTGGTGTAGGATCACGCATCGGTAAAGTACATTAGAGTTGTATGACAAGACTACGTAACAAATTACTGCTGTGTTGTTGCACTTAAGGGACTGTGAGCTGAAACACAGATGCTACTCAGAGTTTCCCTCCTACAAACTACTTTAAAATGTTGATTTTTCCATTTGATAAAATTTTATTACTTCATTTCTTACAAATTCAGTCCTGTAAGACAGATATCAATCCATTTAGATTGGTTTTGGTAATGATAATTGGTCAAACCTGAAATGTTTCTTGTTCCTTTTTTTTTTACATTATACATCCAACACTCATTGCAGCTGCATAGATGGAAAAACATGCAATACTGGTTTAATTAGAATAACTAATTCTGACATTTAAGTAAAACTAAATTGAAATGGGGAGATTTATAATTAAATTAGTGGTATGGGTTCTAGTTGATGGAAAATCTCAGCTGGAAAGCACACTGAAAACTTGTTAGAAGTATAGGAGTTTTAGCTAGAGCCAGAAAATTCCTGGACATAAAGGCATTTCCTCATTTGTTCATTGGTCTCAGCAAACTTTAAGAATAACTGTGAGCTTCAGGTGCCACAGAAAAAGACACTATTCATTCAGTCTAAAATCTAAAAACTTTCAGATATGGTTCAATATTTAACATTATGAACAGTGTACCATGCAAAAAGTAATGCTGCTGAAAAATATTAAAATTGATGTTCCGGGCATGCAGGTGGTAAACTGGTTAGCGCGCACCACCC
Organism: Cyprinodon tularosa; assembly: GCF_016077235.1. Lineage (NCBI taxonomy): Eukaryota > Metazoa > Chordata > Actinopteri > Cyprinodontiformes > Cyprinodontidae > Cyprinodon > Cyprinodon tularosa. The sequence continues at coordinate 1,569,883 of NW_024038996.1, read as the reverse complement.
ATGTATGGAGGCCTTAGTGGCCGACCTGGGTTCGAATCTGGCCTGTGGTCCATTTCCACATGTCTCTCATACCCCCTTTCCTGTCAGCCTAATGTTGAAAAAATGAGTTACTAGTCCCATGAAAACTTAAAAAAAATGATTTTCCTCGAAGGGGGTGGGGTATTGAAACTTAAACATACCAGCCAGGAAATGCTTTTGTCTCGGTTTGTGGTGAAGCTTTGGAACGCTATATGGGTTGAGCTTAGGGAATGCCCACGGATGAGACAATTCAAAATAAAATGTAAGAAGATTATTCTGTCCCAATACAGGAGAGATGGAGGAACTTTCAGTTGAAAAGCTCCTGGTAGGATTTGGTTCCTACCAAGAGACTCTCTGTTTGGTAGCAATTATAACACCATGTCATTGATCCCTTGCACAGCCCTCATCCACCTGATGGGCAGAAACTCCTACATCTGTTTGCTCTTCCTGGATTTCTCCTCAGCTTTCAACACCATCATACCGCAGACCGTGGTTTGGAAGCTCTCCTTACTGGACTGAGTCCAACACTAGAGATTTGTTCCTGGACTTTTTGACTAACAGACCTCTCCTCTATCGCCCTCAGCACAGGCTTGCCCCAGAGCTGCATGCTGAGGCTCTTCCTGTTTCCTCTGCTGACATATGACTGCATGACAGGATGCCCTAGTGGGACACCTCACACCTGGTGCAGTGTGTCAGTCTGAAGAAGAGAAGAAGATGGTGGTGGATTTTAGAAGGGACGAGAGTCCTCATCACCCTCTGTATATTGCAGCTGTGAAAAAGCGGTGTGAATCTATCCAGTAACCTTAACTAGTGGGCCAAAACATCCTGTTGGGTCAGGAAAGCCCGTCAGCGTCTCTGCTTGACTTGATAGTTAATTGCTAAAGAACTTTAATTGCTGTATGGTAAAGAACGTTCTATGCACTTGAATCACCATATGGCACGGCTGCTGTACTGCTGCTGAGAGGATGGTTCTGAAAAGACTGGTTAATTCAGCTTCATCTACTTCTCTTTCTTTTCTTAAAATATTAAGCTTATTGATAGGAGTCCAAATTTCGTCCCACAAACATGCAAATGTGAGATGGTATGATGATACAAAACCCTTGAATTTTTCAGGCAGTTTTGAATGAGGATTTTAAATCTACATTCTTAGGTCTGTTCATGGCAACATTTCATAAAAGTTTTTTAGTACGCAAGAAGGTAATACTACATATGCATATGTTAAAGAAAACTTGTAGGTATAGGGAACTAAAAGGGCCTCATCCACTTGAAGTCCCTTGTTCTTCCAAATCCAGCTATAAGCACACATGTATATCACCACACATCTATCAGTACTTATTCAGACAATACCAAAAGTGCATGTGATAAATTTAATGCACAGACTTAATGAAGGAATATTTTTTTATTTCATTGCAGCAAAATTACAGATATGACAAAAATGTATTTACTGCATTTATTCCATACTTTAACAACATTGATTGAAATGCAATTTTTCATTTTTTTCAATTGTATTTTTTTAAGCAGATATGAAAAGAAAATGTTTTTTTTTTTTATTCTGTCTGGTAGCTGTTTATTTCTGATTTATACTATAATTTAGAAGTTCTTAGGGATTTAAAATTAGCAAGAAGAAATAGATAAATAGTGCATTAGTGTGGTCATGATAGCCTGCCCTACGAACTGTCTGTAGAATGTGTAATGCTTTATATTTAACAAGTTAGATATTTAAGTAGTATTTTTTGTTTATTTTGAATATAGCTTGTAGAAATTGATAGCCCGAAACAAAGTTTCTCCGAAAATATAAATATTACTTAAAAAGGTTATTTGTCTGTCTACACATGTATCTATTGTTTTATCACATTATTGGTTTTAATGCAATGTTATGCAAGGGGAAATAATCACACCTGGCAAAAGTGAATTAAAGGGTCGATAATGTCAGCCTGTATGTAATTAACTTGAATAGAGTGATTCACTTAATAAACTGAACTTAAACAAATAAACTTTTCAATCATACCCTAATTTAGTTTAGGTTGTTTTAACATAATTGAAAAAGAAAAGAAACTGAAAAAAAAAAAAAAACATGTATGGCTCTACCTTGGCTTTTTCTGCATTTGTGCTGCTATAGGCTTAGACTGCTGGAGGACATAGGGACGCCATTTCATCTTTCCATCTCTATTCTCCCATTCTGTAGTATTTGATAGCTCAATCTCAAACTTTATGCTCTCTCTGCTTCATCTGTTCTGTTCCTGTTTGGCTGTGACACCATCCTGGAGAGAAGTGTCAGCAGTGCTGCTGCCATCTGCAGCTTTCTTTGTGGATGTTGGAGCTTGGCCTGTTCTTCAGTGTAGCCCTGTTTCTCTGACTGATTAACTGCATGTGCTCTCATTCATCCTTTGACATGGCAGATGGTTTGGAGCTCATCTGCCTGGCTGTGTATTTCCTGGATGGAGCCGCCTGTGGAGCTGATTAACAGTTGCGTTTTCTTTGTCTGCTTCTTTGTACGCTTCTGTCTCCTTGAACCCCAGTCTGCCTCAGCAGATGGCCGCTCACACCTGGTTCTGCTGGAGGTTTCTTCTGGTTAAAAGGGAGTTTTCCTCTCTACTGTCGCTACACACATGCTTGGTGTGAGGGATTGCTTTGGAGTAAATAATTCAAAGCAATCAGCTGGTTTTCCTCAGATAGAAAACTTTGAACCACTCTGACTGTGTGATCTGCTTGAACTGTCTCTTTAAAGTGTTTCGAGATGACATGTGTTGTGAATTGGAGATATATAAATAAATTGAACTGAATAAATAAAATTTCACACTTGACACAGAAACAGCTTCACTGATTGAATGACTAAATATACAATCTGTTGAATAAAAATGCTGCATTTATATATTGATAAAGAACTCCATGTGGTCCCTGGGCCCTACATGTTCCTAAATTCAGCTTCAGGAATTTATTATGATATCAGCTAACATGACAGGATATGTCATTGTGGGATATTATAATGAAATATATAGTTATAAAATATAACCCCATGGAATTTAATCCTATATGAGGTCCTCATGATAACGAATTAGTCTTTATGTTATAGGTCTTAATTGGCCTATTTATTTTTCCAGGATCGAGTCCTGTTTTTTTCCATGGGCAAGTTAAACAGATACGCAACGTAAACCAGACACACTACAAATAAGGCACATCTAATCTTATGAGGGTCACATCGGGATATTTGATACGTTTTTATTTTTTTTTATCGAATGTTCTTCTAATTTGACCGTATAACGAGTTTAATGTAGCGTAATCTCATCAGTTAGAGAGCCACGAGGACGCGGCGCAGGGCTGAGCTTCCTTCAAGTACTTCTACCCACATGTTGCTCCGCTCCGCCGCTAAAACTCCGCCAACGTTTGACTCACTCCGTGGCAGAGTATCCAGGATTTCTCCACTTGTCATTCCACGACACCGACAACTAAGTACATCCCCCCAATTCAGCTAAAATGTCCAAGCTGGACCAGGTCCTAATCCTCGACCCTCCCTGCGACCTCAGATTTAAAGGTAGGATCATTAAAATGCACTGACATGTAAAGTGTCCCATCGGTTGGTGTGACTTTTTTTTTTTTTTTTACACATTGGAGTCATCTTTTTTTTCTGGGGCTGCCTATTAGGCTAACGAACGTTCACCGCCATTTTAAGTTAGCCATGGAAAAGGACAGGCCGCTAGAGCCTCGGACTGTAGTGACGTTGCTAGCCGGCGTAGCGCACACCGAGGCGGGCTGCCGCAGAGTACCACCTCGCTGAAAACAAACCAGTACATATCTCTACGAATTATTGCGTGTATTAAATTAGAGTTTGGAAACTGAGTCAAAAACGAGTGTATTTCAGTCTGTATTTCCATGTAGTTTAATGTAATATGTTATAATGCAGGTATCACTAATGTTAGCCTTAAATGTTTACTGGTCTTCAATAATAGGATAGATAAAACGTAAACATTATAGCAAAACGCGGCGTTTAAAGCGTCCCACTAAAGGCACGAACAACTTTAGGTTAAGATAATAAAGTTGCTAGACAGCTTAATTAAAAACCTTAAATGAATGCAACATTATACCGTTTTATTTCAGTTGGGCTAATATTAGACCATTTCTCATACAAATGCTGGCTTTAATAACACAATGTAGAAAAATTAAGAGATATGTTGCTATTAGAAACCCTTTCATTTGTTTAAAAATGATCTATTAACCATGTCGCCTCTGATTTCTTTTTCAAAAACTGTGATAAGATCCTCTGATGTGTCAGCTAACTGTTGGCTAACTATAGCCTAGCCGGCTAGGCTACTCTTAAGTTAGCATCAGAGTTGGCATTAGAGTAAAGGGCTATTTTCACTTTTTTTTTCTTACTTTGAACTACGTTATACAGGTTTCTGATTATAAGATACATTATCTACATAGTTTAAAGCTTGATTGGATCATTATATCCTAAAGAAATATTAAGAATATTTATGTATTTTTTATAAATGAAATGCTATTCTGGGTTTAATTCTTGTCATCTTACTTTAAACTACTGATAATATTTATTAGTCAGTGTTGGATCCATGAAGCCTCTTAGTTAATGCATCTGTTTCTGTTTATTTTATACCAAAGGCAAGGTGCAATGCTTTTTTTGATGGGTTATGCATTGCAACTAATTCATTTTGGATTTAGATTTAAATTATTGTATTTAGTTCAATATTTGATTAGGATATTTTCTGTTTATCAAATAGTCTTTAAAACACAGTTTGTGTATTATGCAAGTGGGACTTGCATAATACATAAAAATGCATACAAATGGCTTGATCTGTGATTATAATGGGTTTAGAATAAAAAATATATTCTAAGTCATTTTAATAACTGCTCAGATAAAGCTAAACCTGCCCTGAATTATTTTCATGCATTTTCTTCCCCAACATGTTCAGAAATGGTATTAAACTGTGGTTTTAATGGATCTGCAATCAGTGTAAAATTGCCCAATTCAGCTTGTCTCAGTAGTTGAATTTTTTAGTCGTATCTTAAATTAGTTATTCTAATGAAAGGGAGGGCATCTTTCTCATTTTTTTGGTAAAAATATTAAAAGTTTCACATATTATAAACTGTTTTTAGAAAAGATGTGTTGCATGATTGTGAGTTGAATAGATTTTAAACTATTTCTGAGTAAATTTAGTTCTTATATTAAACAGATACCGACTTCACCTTTTAGGTATTAATATGTGCTTACCTGCATCTCTATCAGCTTAGTGGAAACAACTGTGATTCATTGGGGGAACTTCTAACCATGTAGTCCTCATTTAAAACACCTTCATATATCTAACCAATTAGTATGTTGATTTCCTACCTTTGCCAGAACATAAGGTTCATAGTGATGTAAAGCAGCACTAGTTAGATCTAATCTATTTATCCCTTTAAAACATTCTGACCCAGAATTTATTTCTGCTTCTCTGGTATTTGTCCCAGTTACTAATCTCTCTGTGCTGCAGGCGTTTCAACCAAAGAGAAGCTGTTTTATTTTTAATGACTGGGCCGTTGCCTTAAACTCTTGAATCTGTCAAGCTTTTGTTTTTCTGGCCCTTGAAAGAAAAATGCACGGGTCAGATTTCACAGGCACAAATAATTGCCTCCAACCATTTTTCAAGTGTGAGAACAACTAAGGGGATAATTATTTTACAGCTTCTCTCCTTCGAGTTATTTCCCTTTTAATTTCTAAATACTTGAGTAAGGAGCTGTTTTTCCACCATCTTCACCAATCTGAATTCACCATTTAATTCCTTAAGATTCAACATAGGGAAAGATATTAAACAATAACAACAAAAGATGTATTTGATCTAGGGCAGTATTCAATCAGTGGTTTTAGTAATTAATTTATCTATTAATGATGAAAGATACTTGTTGGTAAAAAACATTCAGAATATAGACAAATAACCTATTGCAAATTTTAAATGAATTTTAATCTGCAAAATATGTAACCGAAGAAAGGATTTAAAAATTGTAACAATATTTCCATCTGCATATGTAGGAATTTGCTGTGCACCAACTTCAGCCTCAGTTCATACCTTGTGAGACTTCTCTAAATTCTTGAATTGGCTTTTCTTGACAATTTTTATGCCTTCATCCCTGCTGCTACTTCACATTGTCCTACCACATTTTTTCCTTTCACTCAACCATCTATAGTCTGTTTCCTACTGAAGGTAAACTCTGGTTTTTCCAACATGGGTCAACCCGCTAACAATCGCCATTGCTCTTGTATCTGTCCGAGTTCCTCTTCCCAGCGCTGCACCATGTTTATAGAATTTAAACAGGATTGTTTGGTCTTGTTTGATCAGACACAACTGGCGCTGTGTGTTGACGTCTGCATGTTGCACTTAATGGTATCACGTAAATTAGCGGGTGAACTTGGGTGTGGTTTTTCCACAGCATATCGATTGGAGGCCGAGGGGATTTTAACATTTCTCAGTTGCCAACTGGTTAGACAAGGAGCAGTGAGCCCTTTCTACTAAAAGCTGATTGTTCCAGGGTTTAAATGGGTTTTTCGGCCAGTGGGAAAGGGGTATAGGAATACGCGTGGATGCAGCTCTATTTAAAACCACAGGTTCTTTAGCCATGACCTTGTGTGGCTTACCTTCCATGTAGAGGGTGTTATTGACTTTCTTCTGGACATATGTCTAGTTAGGGTCTTCCCTATGATTGTGCAGGTCACTCGCACAGACTGAGGGACTATTTTACCTATGCCCTTCTAGATGTTTTATCCTTTAATATCACAGGTTATAATTATCTTGGTTCTGAAAATTCTGACCACCTAGAGCAAGAAACTGGCAATTTAATGATACATTTAGTCCATAGAATGAGTTGATGTGCTGTTTATGGTTAATTAGACTTATAAAATAGACCATTTTGACTGCATTTTAAGCAAAGCGAAAATCTATTTTTTTTTTCCTCCACCACGCAGGTTATGTTTTCAGTCGAGTTGGTGCATCTGTTTGTTTTTCTGTCCGTCTCGGTACAAGATAACTTAAAAAGTTATAAACAGATTTTAGTTAGATTTATACCAATGGTGCACCTTAGCCCAAGGTAAGCCCAGGAATTTAAAAAAGATTCCTTAACAGTATCTGGAGGAACAGGCAGTCTCCCCCCCCCCCCCCCCCCCCCCCCCCCCCCCCATAATAATAATTCTGGACTCAAAAAGTCCAGAATTATTATACTGAAGACAAAATACACATAAAAAGTGAGCCATGCCTCGCTCAAAGTCTCAATCAGCTGATTAAACAAGAAAGCAGAGTGAATGAAGAAGGTGAGAGCAGAACAAACACCAGAGGCTGCAGACACACGCTCTGCCTTATTTATAAACTTATGCAAGGGTTTTAAAAGAAATTGTTAGCAAAGATGTCCCTCATACCAAGGAACAATTAATTAAAATTTGGTATTGACCCAGATTAAATTCAAGTCTTAGCTCAAGGTGTAAGTCACAATATGGGGGAAAATTTGCTGTTTGGCAGAGGCCTGCGCTTTACGAGTTATTTTCTAGTTTGTTTATATTATTAATGGAGAAAAGAAAATATTTTGAAGTAGGACAAATTGCCCAGTTTTTATTGTTTGACACTCAGCAGACTATCAGCTGAGCTGCCGACACACCCGCTTATGTTTCCGTGACATCACAGATAAAATAATGACCAACAGTAGATTATTAATAAGATGACATTAGAGCTAAGATTAAGCTCTAGCTTTGTGCAGTTATCTCAGCAACAAGTGTTTGAAAGCTCACCTGTCCAGCTTAATGGATGAGATATGAAACAAGAAATGGAGAATGCCCCCATAGAACCCCATGATATCCATTGATCAATAAAACGGCTAAAATGAAATCCTTTTGTTTTTTATTTAAATGATCCAAATAGATAAGAATTTATTTTAAGTAAAACTTTAAATATGTCCATGCAGATGGATTTTATTAATTGTGTTTAACTACTGCAGTCACAAGCGGCGCTGTAACCATATTGCACCATTTAGGACACATTTAGGTTCCAGATAATATTTTAGCCTATGATTGTTCACGACTAGTGCAGTCTCGATTCATAACAAAGAAAGAACAACTAGTAGAATAGCTCTTAAGTTTAGCATCAATATTTAATTTGAAAGCTAATTTTGTCCTCATGTCCACAAAGTTAACATTAATGTTGAGATTATATTTTTTTGCTTTCAGTACTTGCTTAAAAGTTTACCAAACTGTCCTCTGGGGTTCACATATTTCTCTCCAATTGCAGTTTGTTTTTCTTCTGATGACCCGAAATGCTGCCAAATAACCGATTAGAAAGAGCCAGAGACTTCTGCTATGCTAATACTGCCAAACAAAGTCAAGCTGGTTGCAGATGGACAGTTGGTTTGTGAGATTGGCTTCTCGTGATGTTTTGATAAACTGACATCTCCTTACCCTGCCTTCATTGAAATGTCCCTATTATTTTATTTTAGACTTTGTTTAGATTTTTAAAGACTAATTGGAAAGGAAACAAAGTAGTCTTTTGCAGCTGTAGAGTCTACATGTCCTTAGTTTGGGTCTATTTGAGTGCCAAGGCCCCAGCTCAGACAGGTTGTTTTGGCTCTGCGAGGCTCTCAGAAGGCAGCAGAAGGTTAAATGAACATTTGTGCTTCAAGTGAGCCTTATGGAAATTAGCCAGCTGACAGAGACACTGCATAATCTCATAACTGAGTTCTACTTTTCACCCTGTGTAAGAAATTCAGCTGTAATTTAACTTGTTCTGATAAATGATCAGTCACAGGGTTCACATTTTGCCTCATAAGATTAACCTTTCCGGTCCCTTCTAACTCAAATGGATGAATGCTTAAATTGCATTGGTATGACATTGAAATTTGGATGCTTTTTTTTTTTTTACTGTGCCAATCTGCACAAACAAACAGCTCTCCTGTAATAATTAAAGTAAATGGGAGTAAGAAATAGAAGAGAGGCCCTTGAAAGCTTTTCATGTGGATTGACATAAGTAAGAAATGCAATCTCAAAATACAATATTTCCTCCCAGAAGGAGCAGAACCTATAGGCTCCATTTCTGCTGCATCAGTTCACCCTCCCCCTTTTTGCAAATCCAATCTTGTTGAGGCTTGAGTGGATCTTTGTTTTGCGAATAAATGCCCCCTCTCGCATAGTGTAACCCGACTACGAACCTGCACTAAATTAATTACTGGAATCATTTGTAAATTGAAAAAGAAACAATTCTCATCCATTTTTCTTTTTCTAACATGACTAGTATAAATGATGACAAGGTGCAAGATTAGAAGCAGGGCATGTCTTCTTCTGCTGTCAGAGAGCCTTGAGCTAAATTAGTCCGTGTCTACGTGAGACCAGGACTGTTTTTGAGGCTCTCTTGGGATTCCTCCAGCAAAGCAAAGAGGGCAGCCCTCCTTTCCTTGGTTGATATTTTTAGAATAGGACAGGCCTGGGGGACCCTAACTCGGCTTACATGTAGGCAAGATGGAAGAGATGGAGCTTAGTGTTAGAGGAAGAGTTGGCATCTCCGAGTTAGGCAGTGGATGCCGTCTGTGGGGCTGTATCTGATGTTTATGCCTGTTGTATAACAATTGGTTACTGCTTTTTGTTTCTTTTTGGTACACAATCAGATAAACATATGCTCCTTAATCAGTGTTAAATATCTACAGCTCTGTATTGGACTGCTGCATTATGATTAATAAGGTCTGGTAGAATTTTTAAGGGAGAAACTTTCTAAAAAAAATAAAACACACGTAATAGTTCTACCACCTTTTTCTTCGATGTGGCTTTTTGTGACTGTTGTTTTAATCTAGATGTTGCTATCAGTGTAAAGAACAAGCCTAGGAAAGTTTTTTTTGTGTGCAAAAATCAGCACTCATTATTGGACTATGGCATGTATTTCAATAGATCCTATAGAAATTTTAAGGAAGCCAAATCTTACATGTAGCTCAAGGAGCCACAACTTATTCATATTTATGTCAATTTTTGTTCTTACGCAGGCGTTTGTTTTTTTCAGTTTAAAATCAAGAAACCAAAGCACAATAAATTCTGAAATAAATGTGTAATTTCTTTTTTTTTTTTTTTACGCAGTAAACATTCAACTAGACTTCTGTGCTCAATTTTGTTTATATTTCTATTTAATGTGAATTTCCTTAACATTTAAGATTGTCTGAGAAGTAATCCTGCCGTGTTTGGTGTGTTGAGAGGGATCAGGTCTGCTATGAGCAATGTCTGGATCACGCCATCACAAATAATGGAGATCCAAGGTGTTGGAGTGTCTTGTCCTATAACCTACTGCGCGGTGTAACGCAGTACTACTGCGCGGTGTAACGTAGTACTGCACAGATCCGATTTTTCAAACCATTATCCACCCACACCCATGGAGCTAAGAACCAAGACCCGACCTCTGACTAAGGGAGGGCGACCCGACCTGTGATTACGATGTAAATACACAGCCATTTATTTTCGTTCAGTACTTTTATTCTTTATTTTTCTAGCTTCAGTTGAATATTCTCTTAACGACATTGCTGACGCTCACATGCGTACTGCGCTTACAGATGACACACAGTAAACAAGGCAAACACCGAAGGGCCCTTTCTTTCCCCTGCAAATGCAAATCTAAACCCAAGCTGGCATGCATACAATACATCAATTAAAATAATCATCTTTTGAAACAATTGTTTGATATTTAAAATCAATTTAAATATTTATATATTTAAATAGGGTATAAAAATTTTCTGGTTCAAGAGCACACAATAAATTTATTTTTAGGAAAAACACCTCAGAGCTCAAATGAACTTCTTCCAATGTCACAGTTTATTTTATTAACCAGCTGATTTTTAGGCCTTTCTCTTGTTCTCTGAGCAGTTACTGACTGTGTTGAGCTTTGTTCTGAATCATAAACAGCAGATGAACAGCAGTTGCACATTTTAAGCCAGCATTGCTGGGGTTTGGGAACATTTTTCAAAAGGATCAAAACATCCAAAGGATCAACCTTTATCTTTAATTGAATGTAGGCTGCCTTTGAGTTTTACCTCATAAATCGCCATTATCCTTGCACATTTAAATACATTTTCTCATTAAGATATAGAATTTATAAATTATTCAAACAGAATAATACTTATGTTGTTCGCCCTTTTTATTCTACCCCATCAGATTTTAATTTATTTCATCCCAGTGAAATAATGTAGTTTTATTTTCCACACGGTGCTAAAAAAGGTTTGTAATGATTTACATGAATGTATGCATCTCCAGAGGTTTGACTGTGTTTCCCGCCTCACATCTAAATGTTCTAAGTGAAATGGGCTCTTGTGATGCTCAGCTGGATTCATCACACTGTAGGATAAAAAAAAAAAGACAGTTTTTATCGTAGTGTTTTGTGTCTCCTGAGTTTTAAAAATTGACCTACAATTTTAAAATCTTGCCATGTGAATCAGCCTTTAGTCCTGTCTGTGGCTGCAGCTAACAGTTGTTCTGGTAATTCTGTATTCTAGTGGTTATTGAGATGATTATTTGTGTAATATGAACCCTTATCAAAATATTCTTTAAATATTTTAGTTGGTTATGGCGTTATGAACAATAGATATGCAAGTTAACAGATTTTTTTTCCCCGTTTATTAAATTAATACAACTTTTTCATACATAAATTGTGAATCCCTATTAGATATTAATGTTTGTAGCAGAGGATACAAGAGGTCTTGTTCAACCATCTTGACTCCTGAGCAGCTTTTGATCTAAGCTCTTATTTTGGCTCTCTGTTTTAATTGAGCTTCACATGTATTTGAAACGTTTGTTTTTTTTTTGTGTGTGTTCTGTGTTTCATAATTGTCTAATTTAAAGTCTGTTATTCTTTTAAACACCATTCCGTTTTTTTGTTTTGTTTGTTTTACTCCAATTAATTAAACAGTGCAAACTAATTCAAAGAACAGTACCAAACTCTTTACTGCAGTGGACATTTCCAGGTGTTGCAGAGTTGAGGCCTTGCTATTATGGAATGCTAATAGTTTTACACTGCAAGCTTATTAATTCTTATTAGTAAAAAATTTGATGCTCTTATTGCTTTCTTTGTTCTTACATTTTTTTTTTTTTTTTTTTTGCTCCTTGCTGTCTCGTTCCATAACTGAAAACTGCTCTTGGCATCCAGCTGTCAGCAGCTTAGGCTATCATTAACAGTGCTACACAAATGACCACCCAGCTGTTTATTGAACAGTGTGTGCTGAATAGTTAAATAAAGCCTCGAGGGAAATAATTTGCTTAAAGTAATTTTAGTAATCAAGGTACCTCAATCTTTCTAGGAATCTCTTTTCCTCTCAGCAAAATACATCAGGGTCTTTGCAGTTAATATCTGGGCTATCTTTTTTTTTATATTTGCATATTTCTAAACTGTGAAAACTCAAAACAAATGCGTTTACAAACTTGACTGGTCTTAAAAGCAAGGTGTATCAGTGAGTCTTAGGAATCAGAAACTACAGGCAGGCTTCTACTGTGAGTCTTTCACTGACATCCGTGAAAACACTGAAGTGTAGGGGAAGAAAAATCTGTCTCACAAGGTTTGAGATGACCTGACCAGATTAGATGTCCTAATCAGTCTTTTTTTTTTTTTTTTTTTTTGTGGAACATAATGTTAGATTCTGGTGGTCATTGTTAGTTGCAAATATGTGTAATGGTTGTGTTTTTTTTTTTTATAAAGCTTGTACGAAAATAAACTTTGAGACGATATTAGATTGTAGAGAAATAAGAGGAATGGCCTTTATGTTAAAGCAGAAGAATTGACATCCTGTGTGTGGTATTATGCTGTTCAATGCTCCTGCATCATCCTGTAACTAGCTTCCATGTAGTAAACAAAGGAACCTTAATAATGTGTTGTTTGTGTTTACTTTTTAGATTTGTTATTTTTAGTGCACCTTAACAGTATTAGACAAAGTTAACTTTAGGTTGAGACATCAACAAGGGCTTTGTTTCCTGAAACTTAAAAATATGTTTATAATGTTCATTGGAGTTTGTTTTTTTTTCTTCTACTTTAGACTCTAAATCAGGGGTCTTCAACGTTTTCCTGGCCAAGGACCCCCAAAGTAAAGGCGAGATGGAACAGGGACACCCTAATTATTTATTTTTTTATTAAATTGTGTTATATCAAACTGGTCGTATAGTCGCTGTATTACAGATGGAGTCATGTAACGAAAGTAATTCCTCCCTGGGACTATTAAAGTATTTCTGATTCTGATTCCTGGTTGATGGGACAGGTGTTGTACATTAAACGGTGCCCAGCTTGAAAGAGCATGTGAGTGTCACTGAATGTGTGCAGTGATGACTGAGAGACATCTTCTGCCTCCATTTATCTGTTTACTACAGTGTGTTGAATTATTAGTTATTGTGTATTTAAAGACATTTAGTGGAAAAATTGCAGGGGGGAATATATAAAAGAAAGAGTCTAATCAACCAAACGTTTCTCGCGACCCCCATGCAGTACCTCCATGGACCCCCTAGGGGTCGCGGACCCCTGTTGAAGACCTTTGCTCTAAATGGTATAAAACTGGGTTAATCTTCTACTACTACTTTCTCCACAGATGGCTAAAAACGGCACAATATTTCCGTCTGTGTTCGATAGGGATGTCCCTATCTGATATTGATGTCAGATATTTGGCCAATATCAGGCAAAAATAATACTCTCGTACTCGTACTCGTACTCGTCGTCTCCCGCTTTATCCGGAACAATAATAATAATGTAGGATTATATCAGCCTGCACCTAAAATCTCAGATATTGCTGATTAAAAACACTCCGCTTCTGTCTGAAGTTAATAAAACCCATAGGTTAATAAACAAGGGGTCAGTTGTTGACTGTTGTTCTGTTTGTGTAATATCAATTGACCAAACCTTTTTCCATTCCACACTTCAAAATTAGTATGATTGGTGCTTATATAATATTGGCATTCAATATCTGGTATTGCATCGGAAATTAAAAAGTTGTATTGGGACATCCCTAGTGTTCAATTTATTCCAGTGGAATGTTGTAAACATAAACATAGGATATGTTTATGCGGCCAGTTGAAGGGACTCTTCACTTCATGTCCACAGGTTTACAAACTCACTGGCTAAGTTGCCTAAGTTCTTGGGGTGTGGTAAGGTCATTGTTCACTGGTAAAGAGAGAGTTGTGTTTTCTAAAGTGAGGGCTAATTGAAAACTATCACAATTACATCTTTTAACAATTGTATCAATTGCCCTAAAAAAAGCAAGCGTGTGTGTATGTGTGTATATATATATATATATATATATATATATATATATATATATATATATATAATATACTCTATTCCTGCACAAGGTTCCCTAAAAGCTAAAAGCATCATATGCTTGGAGTACAGTTCTACCTAGTTAATCTGTTTGTGCCCAGATAAACAATGTTTTAAAAGGGATCCAGAAAACAGAAAAGGTTCCTGGAGTGGAAACAGGTTTTTTTTTGGCTTTATTCCTTGAGATGACAATCTCTCTCCTTCAAGGTTCATGAAACACATCCTTTGTTTTTGTTTGTTTTTCTTAATTCAGACCAATATTTTGCCCTTTTTTGTAGTTTTCCATGTCTAGTATTGTCGTAATGAGTAAAGTGGAGCTCCTCGCTCCATCAGTTAAGGTTGAATTACTTGTCAGCTGAAACAAATTTATGATATCAGTATTTTTCCGAGTTAAATGCCTCCCCTGCTTGTTTTGTCAAAACCTGGTGGAGACTGTTTGAGATTGGGTTCTTTTACTGGCAAGAGATTGCTATGACTACATTTTCAACTTGTTAAATAGGTTAAGACCACAGCAGGTTTACAGAGTTAATACAAGTGATGAGAAAAAACCCTCATACTCTTTTTGACTTCCTTTTCTACCACTACATATTAAAAATGTACAGGCAGCTCAGAAGGACAGGCTGTGCAGGTTAAAAGCTGTCCTCAGGATGAGGTATTTCAGGTTTAAAGGAATGCTTTTTGTGCTGCACCAGTTTTAGAAACAATCAGTCATGAATGTTACTTTAGGTTTAGCTGGGTGGAGTCAGTGAGGCTTACATTACTGAAGCTTCAGCTGGGGCTGTAAAATCCTTTAACAATAATCTGAATTTGTTTGTAGCCTTATCAATTTTGTTTAGCAAAGTTTTTTATGTCATTTATATTTGTCTATGGTTTATTTTGGGGCAAATTGTATTTAGTCAGCCACTGAATGTCCAAGTTTACCCACTTAGAAAGATGATAGAGGTCTGTAATTTTCATTAGGTACAATTTAAATATAGGAGACAACATTATAAGGAAATCACATTATAGGAAAATGTGTGTGCAAACCTTGGTGGAAAAAAGTAATTGGGTAGTTACAAAAGCTAAACTCAATACCTTGTAGCATTACCTTTTGGTTTGATTGGGGAGATAGAGCTAGAGAAATAGCCGTTATTGTAGTCATTGTGCTTGACAAAAGAGGCCGATAATCTATAAAACTGACGATTGCAGTGTGTAACTGCTTTACCGTGGTTGCAGGTGGTTCAGTGCAGCGTGTCTCTGTATCACTCTGATAGTTTGGATATTAACAGGAAATATGAACAGTGCCTTGACAATGGAGAGAGGATCAAAGAATATGTAGTGGGCTTAATAAGCAAAGAGGATAATAGGGAATGGGTTAAAAAATCCTGCTGAGAACCCTGTATGATGCACAATGATGTCTATGTCTGCTGATTCTGATGTGCAAATTCTTTTTAGGCTCAAAAAAGAACTAAGTTAACACTATTAGGAAAACTACTCAATGTATAGTTTTTTGTTTTTGTTTGTTTTTTTGAAGATGTATTGCTTTAGCGATACAACAGCATGTAAAAGTTAGTGTTATAATAAAAGTTTTCCCCAAAATAGTTCTGTTCAGTTCAAGAAACTGACTATTTTAAATGTCCAAAGGGCAAAATAAGCCAGCGTTTATCCACAAACAACATCCACTTATTGATCTTTTGGAAATAAGACTCCAATTATCTCAAAGAACCATGAAAAAATATTGCGGCATCTGTTAGACATTTGCTTCAGATTTTGTACCGATCGCGTCCCCCTCCCCAATTGTCATTTACATTAGCTGTTGTTTTTTCCCTGTTTCCACAGACGGTATTGTCCCAGAGAACAAAAAAAATCTCCAAAATAATCCTATAGTTATCAGGCATTAAATTAGTTTTTGTAAACTTTTAAATGTTTCAAGGTTACCTGCTTGTAAACAGCACAGCCTGCTTGTTCCTGCGAATGAAGTTTTCTGTAGGGGCATAAGATATTCCACCAATGAATGGGGCCCATCACTGCGGAATATGACCAATAAGATGTGACTCCCGCGATTTTTTTAGATTTGAGTTTAGAGCGAGAGCCCAAGAGACTAGAAGGGGCATAATACCCGATTGGAAAATTGTTTACATTTGAGAGAAATTTCCGGGGGAATATTAGGGCGTACCAAAGCTGTACATCCCAAAAACAGGGTGTACAATTACTAACATTTTTAGTAAAGGGGCGTATAATGTATGCCCGTATGCATTGCTAGCTAAAGCCTATTCCAGAACACACAGCAGTCCATCTGCAGCTGGTTGCTGCTCACACTGACTGTAATGTTAAATACCCTGGATAAGGGGTATCAAACTTCATCAAATATCATCGAGTCTATAAAAGGGCGTTAACTGTTTCAATGAAACGCATGATTTCACAATTTTATTCACAAAAATCACACTGATCAAACTTTTAAGCCTTCCATATACTTTGTCACATTGATAGGCTGTACAACAGTGCAGCAAACCATTATTATCTGCAAGAACATGTCCGTTTACTGAAACAGATCGACAACAATAGTCATAAATAATTCTGCTTTGTTATCAAAGGTTAAGCAATACTATATTCAATATAGGGATAATTCAGGTAGCAAAAATCTAAACAAGATTTTGTTTAGAGGTCAAAGAAGGGCTGGACATCTCAATGTATATCTCAATATGATTTTATTCACAAACAGTGATATGACTTTTTAATGGATTTCCGGTATTTCAATATAAGTTGCAGTATGTGGCTTCATCCAGTCATCCTCCCTAAACCCTATATAGAGCACTTTATAGTGTTTACGCACTTTTATGACTTTGAATGTCTGGTCACAGTCACAAGGAGCAAAAAATATTGATTGTCTGTCCAAACAATCAGTTCATTATAAAATCCACTATATAGTCCAGATCTATGTGGTGATTGGTGGGTCAGGGTAGACGTTCCGACACAGGCCAATGATTACAGTGGTAGGCTAGATGAGCAATGGCGGTCGGCACAGACACAAGCCTGTGGCTGCAGCAGTAGGCTGTGCTCATGGGTAGACTCAGATTCAATTTCATAGATGTGGCAAACTAATTGAAATTAATTTGTACAGGCACCTGTTGGGACGTTTTCCTGATGGTATTTTTGAGGCTTTTGTATTCATTATATCGATATTAAAATAATATTGCATTAACCGATACAAAGAAATGTATACAGATAAAAGTTTAGGCCATATCATTAGGGCCTTAGGTCAAAGGGTTGGATGAGACTATGCAAGTGCACATTTTGTACATTTTGAAGATGTTTGGCCATGTATATTCAAAAGCAATTCCTGACAGTTAGCATGCCGTCAGATAGCTGTCATGAGACATGCTTACTGTACAGGCTCCCAAGCTAATTGGCCCAGATTGAGTTTGTGGAACCTCTGACTTGGCAGCCACTTGTGTTTTTGACATGACATTGATGATCAAAGTTGCTTGTGCTGACCCTGGTTAAGGACCTAATTTGAAGCCAGTGCTGTCACAAGATGGAGATCTGTTGCATGACCACTGATCCCCTGATAAAAGACCCGACAGGGGAACGATTCCCATTTCCAATATCGTCATGGGACGTCTATATGAAATTATCTGTAAGGGGGTTCTAATTGATTCAGGTGGTTTGTTGGGTCTAATTTACAGGAGAGACATATGCAGGAAGAAGTTGTTGCTGTGTTCTGAATAATCACCTATAACTTATACATACATGCATGGCATGGATTTTATTCTAAGGACCTACACAGGGTACCACATACAAGAGATCAATGATGCAGGTTTTTTTTAAACAAGAACTGAAATATTATTGTTTTGACATTAGTTAAACCAAAATAATAGATTATTTATCATGTGAAAAAATGGTAACAAAAAAGGTTTCCAAGAGGTTTGAATACACTGAACAAAATGTAGAAATTGATTTAAAAATGAAGAGTTTTTATTTTGCACCATCAGTTTAAGATGCTTCTATTGCAAAATGAAAAAATTTAAGAGAGGAAAGAAGATGATTTATTTGCTTGCTTTCTCTTTTTTTTAATACCCTAATGCTAGATGCTGCAGTCAAGCTTCAAGTTAACCCTCCTGCTATTCAATAAGCCTTTTAATTGTCTCAGTCTAATTGAGTTGCTTTTCTCTGTTTTTCCCCGCTAATCTTTTTAAAGTCCCTTTTGAACCTTGGCAGCCGAACACTGCAGGCCCTTTGTTCTTACAGTTGGGTTGCGTTTGTGCAAATGTACTCCCCTCTAAGTAGAGAATGTTATCTCTTCAGCTGATTTTTATAGGAAACTATGCATATTTTGCAATTTCATTCGCCTGCAGATCTGAGATTTGTTTTTTGCCTGGGATATAAAACTAGTAAGGATTCTTTTTTTGTTTTTGTGTCTTTCAGGTCCTTTCACAGATGTAGTCACCGCCAACCTCAAACTGAAGAATCCTTCTGACAGAAGAGTATGTTTCAAAGTGAAGACGACAGCACCTCGCAGGTACTGCGTACGGCCAAACAGTGGTGTCATTGATCCAGGAGCAGCTGTCAACATCTCTGGTAAGGCTTTTAGATAAGTTGAAGCTTGATTTTGGTTGATTTAAAATGATAGTTTTGGATAAAGGAAGGTAATGATCTAGAACAGAGCCTTGCCAATCAGTCCTGATCTACTTAAACTAGTACTGAAACTATTCCTCATTTTCTTGTTTTAAAAGAAATATGGACCTAATTTAAACTGGGTATGCATTTTTTTAATAACTCCAGTGTTTTGAATTACCCCATACTAAGACATTAAAAGGAATTTATTTTCTATTCATATTGAGTTAAGTAGATCGACACTTGATTCAGATTAAATCCAAAACAGTCTAGCTTATTCCTACTCAATGCAGACCTTAATATTTTATCAGATGTTTTATGCGATTAGTTATTCATGAAAAGCCCATAGTATTATTGACTTTGCAGCAATATATTGTGAGCAAGCATGTAGTAAAGTGGAAAGAAACCACCTTGTTTTCAGAGGTGGAAACTTTGAGGAGAACCAAGCTCATTATAAAACATCACCTTTCTTAGCAAACTTAAGGCTGATTTATACTTCGAAACTAGGTCGTTTGCCTAGGTGTCACAGTGAACAAATAGATGTCCCCGCCCCCTCCCCAGACACTCTACTGCACCTCTCCCGAATTGTAGGTGAGCGCAGACTGCCGCAGACAAGAGGCCGGCTTGTTTTGTTTTTATGACCACAATTGCGGAAAGTTGGACCAGCTAGCAAAGCGAGGTGTGCGAGAATGCTGGGACCCTTTTTCAACCTGGATCCCTGCTATTTTTCGCCATCATGTCCCTCCGTTGTCGGACAAAGTCGTCCCCACTTCCTCCCTGTCTAGACCCACAGCGTATAGCGCAGACCACGCTTCAATACTGGGCATAAATCAGTATTGCTGCAGGAGTATAACCAACCCTTGAGGGTTGTACAGATGGCTGTAATTACTTGGTTATCCATTTGCCCAATGATCAGGGAACATGGGTATTATTAAGAATTAGTAAATACGGGTAGCCAACTGGTTTGGACATTGTTGCAATGCCCTTTTGTTGAACTGTTTTTTATATTTGATAAACATAACCATAATAAAGGTGGTTGCACTGAACTTAGAAATGTTCTGCCGCTTGAGAAGCAGCCAACACCAGGCTCTCCTCACCCACATGAGAGCAAGTTGTTGTGCAACAGGTGGACCGGCTCCTGTAAAGTTAGCAGTTCAATACGATGGAGTACAAGACCAGCACCTGCAGTCTGTATGTAAATGAGCTACAGTGGCACTGTGTGCCAACGAAATACTACACCGCAGTATGTAGATGCTTAAAGCTAAACCAACTCAAACAAGGCCACTCATTCATTTACTTATTGTGTTTTTCTTGCATGACATATAAGTAAAAGTGATAACTCCTGGTCTTATAATGCTTTGGATTTCCTAAGTCTTAGGTTGAAGCATTTAACACAAAATTCTGCTTTTAAAATCTCCTTCCTTTTTGTTCCCAGTTATGCTACAACCCTTTGACTATGACCCCAACGAGAAAAGTAAACACAAATTTATGGTGCAGACGATTTTCACTCCATCGAACAATTCTGACAATGACTCCCTGGTAAGTATTTGGTTGTTTTATTTATTTATTTATTTTTTTAATACAATGTTTCTTGTATGTGGCAAACTGAAAGATGGGTGTTTAACCACAATCTGGACTATTGATGCAGGCATATCTGATAGCATGCTAATGATGAGGAAGCTGCTTATTTGCATGACTTTGGTTAATCTATTCACTGTTTGTAAAACTCATCTTTTACTGTAAGCAGTTTAACATTTCTTATAATTTAGTCATTTTCTATTAAATTAATACATTTCCCTAAAAAAAGATTTCTCCCCCTTTATTTAGGCTAATATTATTTATTTTATGTTTTTAGCACAATCAAAATCCCATTAGTTACAAAGCCAGGACAATCCCAGCAGCATATGCATTTGATTTGCCAAAACAAGATCAAAGGACCTAAATATTGACTGCAAACATTTTTAACTGCACTAAAAGTACTTTACTGTATATGTAAATATATTCTACAATGCTTTAAATTGGAAATTAAACTCACTGTAACAGATATTCCACTTTGCATTGAAATGCCCTTTAGGTACAATTCTTGTATGTTGGTGTGGTACAAGACTTTGTAGAAGGAGGAAGAAATAAGGACTGCAAAGGGAGGTTGGATTTCCTCTCAGGCCCTCAAGCAGCAAAAACAAGTCGAAAACCTATCATTTAGTGTGACCTATGACTGTTTTAGCTAAAGATAATATATGATGGTATATTATTACTATGTGCAGTATGAGTAATGCATTATTGGGAGTCTCTAAATAGCCAGTTGGAAATTGTTCACACCAAAGGGTTAAATCACAACTTTTGGAACACAGTTGCCTGCAAAACAAGCAGTTTGTGCATCTTATGATTAAAACTGTGGAAAAACAGAGCCCATAAGGTAAAGTTGGCATGTATTTATGTTGTTTTTATCAGAAATATTAGGATTCTGTATGTTATTTCTTTGGCCCATTCTGACATTTTCTAGTTACCTTTTCTTTATGAAACCTGCAAAACAAATGGAAGACCCCATTTGTCCAGCAGGGGACAGCAAACGCTGAAACCTCTGCTTCATTGTTTCATTTTTTGTTTCAGATGTTTTCCTAACTGCTGAATTTCACTGTAAAATTCATTCATAAAATGATGCAATAACTGTGAACAGAATAAACTGAAAGTTGGGACAATGCTACTACTGTTCAGGATTCATCTATTTTATTTTGAGTTTTTATCAGCCTTTTAGACTTGAATATACTATGCAGAGAAAAAGATATGCTGACTTGGATGTATGTTTCCTTGTGCTTATGGTTTTGTTTGTGGAGAAAATTCATCTGGATGCAATTTGACTTAATTAATGACATGTGCATTTTTTATCTGTTAGTGGAAAGACGCAAAACCCGACGATCTCATGGATTCCAAGCTGAGATGTGTCTTTGAGATGCCTTCTGAGAACGAAGTGGTAAGAGGAGCCATACCTGCATGAAGAAAGACATTTTATAACCTTCTTTGACTCGGTTTTTGTTCTTCAAGTTCTTTTGGGCTGTTTGCTTTTCTAATAGAGCATATTATTGTAGAAAAAAAGTGCAAAACCCTTAAGAAAATGTTTATAATTTGCTGCTCTGGCCCTCTAGTTTTGGATGGTAAAATTTTTTTTTGGCAAGAAGATTATCAAAACAAAAATTATTCACTTTGCTATACCATATGTCACACACTGCAATCTAACCCTTTAATATCTTGGCAGAGATGATCAGAAACAACAACAGCCGGAAACAACAAGTTGTCTGTGCCGATAAACTGATTATTCATTTGAACAAAGGAGAGAAAAAAAAAAAAGAGAGAAATTAACAATGAAACGATGGCAGGTAGTTGGGCTTGTTTACATCCATTTAAGTGATTTGCAAGTTTTAACACCCCAAAAATGTTTTTTCATACTTTGCAATGAATGAAATATAAATGCTAGTGTTGCATATTTTTGAAACGCTGAAAAACAAAACATGCCCATTTTTTTCAAAGCAGAAATAAAATGTGTGATGTGTAAATATGGCCCTCCTTATTCTAATGTTGCTAAATACAATTCAATGCAACCCAGTCCCTTCAGAATTCAGATTTATTCTGTGTGGGAGTTTTATCCCAGTAAATTCAGCCCCTGAGATTTGAAGGAGAACAGTAACAGCATCGTGGAGACAAGGAAACACAGCAGACATGTCAGGGTGAAGGTAGTGGAGAAGTTCAAGGTGTTCTGGATTGTTTCTCAGCAGAATGACACTAAAAGCTCCTGTAATATTTATTCACATCTATTTTTCCTTTCTTTGGCTTGAAAATATTTTTTTTATACCGCTTTCCACCAATAACAAAATCATCCCTCCAACCTGTTAGACATTTAACAAAAATAAGTATTTATTTTCACATTTGTGGCTCTGAACAGGGAACCGATGGCTCTTTTGGCACTGAAAGTTTCAGACTCCTGGCCTAAATGCAGCCATATTCATAAAGTCCAGACCTAAATTTGAGTCGGAATAAGTGGAATGAATAAAAACATGCTCAGACCAACTCCATCCAATTTGTCTGAGGTATTGGTCTGTCATATTAAATCTAATAGGATACACTGCAGTGTGTGTTTTAAAGGCAACAAAAACAAAAAAGGGGTAAAAATATTTTTTTCCAGGTTGACTGTTGACAATCTGACTTGTACATCATTTCCCATAAACAAAGTTCAACTTTATTGAGGATAAAAAGCAGAAAAGTTTCGAGTTGTAATAACGTCATTCTTTGTCGTCTGTTTTTAAGGCCAACCTTCATCAACAGTGTGATATTTGTATTCCTGTACTCCCATAAAGCAGGCCTTTATTTGCCCATGTTGTCATCTTGGCTGTCTCACAAACAAAGCCACATCAAGCGTGACTTTGTGGTCTCTTTGATCTGGTGCTGAGAAACTCGGACAAGGCTGCCTTTCTTTGGCATATCCGCTGCATCTAATGGCTCGAGTCTGGCCATGCTGGATTTCACCTCAGTCATGCTTTTCCTTCTATGTCTCTTGGCCAGAATGACGTGGAAGTGACAAGAGCAGCCCCGGTGATAAACTCTATGAAGACTGAGCCAACGGTTCCTGCTGCTGCAGCAGACGACACAGAGATGAAGAAACTGCAGGACAAGTGCAAGAGGCTGCAGGCGGAGATAAACAAGCTCAACGATGAGAACAGGCAGCTGAAGGTTAGAATCTCTGAGAAGACTTTGATTAAAATGGGATTTTGGGAGCTCTTGTTTTTCTTGTTTCCCAGACCCATTTTAAAGGCAACTCTACATTTCAAGAGAGACAAAGTTGCACACCATTTCTTTTTAGTACACAGTCGAAACGCAAAATAATAGAGCTACATGCCATGGTTAGTTACTGGGCGTGTGATGATCCTTTAGAAGAGAATTACATAGTCCATAATCAGGTGATGCTAAAAACTACGACAGTCTAAAAAGTTCCAAACATACTATTTAACATTCCAGGTTTAATATTAAACTGGGATAAGAATAAATTATTTCAGAGCTTTAACTCTATTTAATGTTACAGAAACAATGTGCAGCTCAACTGAAAAGTCTTTAGAAAAGAAAAACATTTATAATGGCTGCATAGATGCAGATCCTGTCATAAGTTCTGATTAACCGCAACATTAAAGCCTATAGAATTTGTACGCTCCTTGCACTATTTCAAGCAGGTGTGTGGAGGCCTTTCCTGACCTTTTTATTGTTGCATCTTGCAGCTTAAACCTTCCAAAGCATTAGTAAGCAGTAATATTTAAGCAAATTTCCAAGGCACTGGATTTACCTTTGATCACAGAGTAGATGGTTATTATGAGACAGATAATAGAGCAGCAGTTACATTTCCAGGAACTGGAGTCACCTCCTAAACTGGAAATGATGCGGAAAAACAGGTCAGCAAAAAGCCTGCTGCAACATTTATTTATTTTTTATAGCAAGTAGTACATGTTGGCTGTGTGGTACATGGGACACCATTATCTTTATATGCTCAGACTTATAAAGAAGAAAGGCTCCTGCCTTCATTTGCATCTAAATTTAAACCACCAAAGCACTAACCTGAATAAAATCCTTTAGGATTCTTTAATTAAAGCCAATACTTTTAAGTTATGGTGTGTTGGTTTAAAAACGGACCTCTGCATAAATATCTGAAATAAAAGCACAACATTTTTCGTAGTTATTCTTTGAAAACTGAGGATAGAAAAGTTGGAGATATTATTTTTACAATTTTTTACAATGAAAAAGTGGGAATGTTGACTGTGTCACTTTACAAGTAGTGTTAAACCGTTGTTTGCATGGTCGCTGCAATGGTGGTGGGTTGAGTTTTGTGTTTTTACTGTTTGGAAAACTGGACATGAAAGGTGTTACCATTGATGCCTGTGTTGTGTTTTTGCTTTCTTGTTTTTCCAGGAGGATACAGTAAGGATGAGAAAGATGCCTCCCCGCTCAGACCACATGACGTCAAACTCAACCAGCGTCGTCGGCCGAGAAACCAGCGCCGCCTTCCTGCCCTCCCTCCTTGTCGTCATAGCTGCCATCTTCATCGGATTTTTCTTCGGAAAGTTCATCTTGTAGACTGGTATCGTGTGTGCCGGCCATATCCCTCTGCTCCGGCTCCAAAAAAAAAAAAAAAAAGAAGAATAAAGGTCTGAAAGAGCAAGAAGTCTTTCTGTTGACTTTGCCATATCATTGGTTGTGTGGCATACAGTGAACACATCTGTACAGCATCATCCAAAGGTGTCGCCTTTTTACAATGTCGCACACTTATTAAACCCAGAGAGTTCACTGAAGAACCCTTACAAAAAAAACAACATAAAAGCTATTTCTCTTTTTCTTGTTTTCACATTTTGTTTAATGGGTTTACAGGTAATTTGGTGGGACAATGGAAAGATGTTTATGATCAGACAAACGGGATCACAGAAAAACACCGAACCGCTGGGAAGAAACAGAACAGTTCTTGTTCCTTTCTTTCCTTTGTGCATTTAATAGGAATTGATTGAATTGCTAGGCATCTTGTAAATGTTATTTTAAATCCTTTCAGATAAAAACACGGACAGAACCTTTATTAAAACCGACTCATTGCTGGATTGCCTCCGGAGTAAATTTGTTTGTAATTTCTACTTGTTTCTGTTGGAATGTTCAGATCCGGCTGGGGAAACGAGTGCCTCGTTCTGTGCATTTGTCCTGTCGTTCTCCTTCCAGTTCAGAACTATTATTATTATTATTCAACACATTTATTCCTACTGAGGCAAGTATTGACTGAAATGAGATAAATTTATCTCCCATGGTATTAATCATTGACAAAATAAAATCTAAAAAAATGTGTTTTCATAGCCATCATTTCCTGTGTCACTGTGGGGGGGGGATATCAGGTCTACAGACCATCATAACCTTGGTTTTACAAAACTCATACAACTCGAACAGTAAAAGAATAGTCAAAGATACGTTTTACCATTTAAAAAAACGCTAATTGAAAACATCTGTATAAGACCAAAGCAAACGAATGGGAGCGAGCAAAAAGCATTTAAATACTTTACTAATTTACTGAAGTATTAACAGTATTAGCTTTTTGCACAGAATAGTGTTTGATTTAATCCTCCACTGAGGGATAATATTAGCTAGCTAATTAGCATAGCTTGATATACTGCTCTTTATTTATCGGATAAAAAAAAGCTTTAGGTTTTTAGCATTAAACGTCACTTCTACGACAGCATAACCTTGATAACCTTTATGTACGACTTTTTAAATTTCTTCTCCAAAATGGTGGTATGTCTTGTTTACTGAAGACTGGTTGCTTCTGGGGTTCTGTGGAGGAGGCCATTGGTCGTAAGCCATACCGGTTTGATCCACTGGCTCGATGTCTGAAGCCAGTTGTTTGGCCAAGGCATTTAACCCTAATCTGTTTTTTTTTGTTTTTGTTTTTTTTCAGACAAATCCAATAAATCAATCTTTTCTTCATTTGAAGTTTCATAATACAAAACACATAACATACATTTCTTTCAAAAACTAGCTAATTTCCATAATCTCTGGGCTTATTGCTACAATGTGTAATTTTTAGCAACATCTAATGGTCAGGCTGCAGCAACATGGCTTTTAAAAAGCTGTTTACTTGCAGCAGAGACACGGACCAGTTGAAGCCCGCTCTGATGCTCACTTTGCCCACAGGATCCTCTGAACCTCAGCCGTCCTCCATCCATCTCCAGCAGCTAGCCTCTAGAGCCTAGCCTTCGACCGTCTCCGTCTCTTGCTGCTCTGTCACCTTGGTGGGCTGGTACACCACAGCCACTCTACCCTGCCTTTAGACCCCTCTCCACCCAGCTGACTAATCTGATCTGCTGTTCTGCTTGGATCCTCTGCAGTAAGCCCCCAGCTAGCCTGGGCCAGATGTAGCCTTCCAGACCAGAAGCGCTGGCAGGTCACTTGCTCCTGAGCTCTCTTTCTGAGCTAGCAGCAGCAAGCTGCCATCCCTGCCGCTGTTGTTCCTAAGTCACAGTTGTCACAGTATTAATGTTTATTTCTCAAGAAGTATCAAATCCTACCATTTAAAAACAATTTTGTTAAAGTTAGAGTATCAATTTAAGGTGTGAAAAAACTAAAAGTAATATAAAATATAAAAGTAATGCAGGAAAAAATGTTAAGCACTGCACTATCCTATTAAAGGAAAATGTTTCTACAATTCAGGATGATAACTTCCTTTATTTCATTTTCTTAGTTTTATAACTAATGGTATGAGTGTCAGGGCTGCTCAGTGGCACAGTGGGTAGCACTGCTGCCTTCCAGCAAAAAGGTTCTGGGTTTGATTCTCAGCCCGGGGTCTTTCTGCATGGAGTTTGCATGTTATCTCTGTGCATGCGTGGGTTCTCTCCAGGTACTCTGGCTTGCTCCCACAGTCCAAAAAGATGACTGTGGTTAATTGACATCTCTAGATTCTCCTTAGGTGTGAGTGTGTGCGTGAATGGAACAGCAAAATTTAAAGCTGCAGTCTGTAACATTGAGAAGAGAGCAGACTTCGACTGAAAATTTGAAGAAAAACAGGTTTCACGTCACTCCCCCACCCTCTCTGCTTCACTCATGGCCCACCTCCAAGCTCCACCCCTCTCACAGCACCTGCGCGGCTACCGCATGCGACCAGAAGCGTCCAAGCAGCGTACGCGGCATGGAGTGTGAACCGGTAAGAGCGATAGCACTCATCTCCAAGCAGCTAGATATAAGATGCTGGTTATACCGAAGTTTGCCATGTAAGCAATTGTCGGCAGGGGCAGTAAGGGCAGTTTCTCTTTCGCTGGTGGCTGTCGCTCCGCCATAACTTCAACGCGCGTCCTCCTGACTGCGGCAGCCGGGCGCTGCGGCAGGTTAAAGGAATAGTACACCCAAAACATGATTAGCCTTCATTTTCTACTCACCCCCATGCTGAACAACACTCTGGAGTACTTTTTTGATATCTCAAATGCATCTGGAGATCTGGGAGGCTTCTTGCTGTCTGCTGACATTCAAATAATGGAGGTCTATGGTGACCGAGACAGAACGGTCCATAAAAGTCCACAAAAAACGTGTCAATATTCCTCCATACTGCTCGTCCAATGTATTCCAAGTGTCCTGAGTGGGTAGCATCCAGAATTTACTCGAAACGAAGTCATTTAGAATGTTTTTAGAGCATAAACAGTAGTGTATAGCATTTCCTGAAAGCGCGCACATGCGCGCTCACGACGCTACGGAAGCCGGCAGACCAAACCAGATGAAAGTGCGCATTCAGCGTCTGCTCTGCCAATAATGCAAGCATAGAAGAAGAAATGTGCTGTTTACCTGTGCAAAGAAAGAAACAACGAAAGAAAAATGTCTGAGGACTTCAGTGTTGAGGAAGAGCATGAGTTCTTTGCCGAGCTGAATGCGCTGGTTTGGTCTGCCGGCTTCCGTAGCGTCGTGAGCGCGCATGTGCGCGCTTTCAGGAAATCCTGAAAGCGCGCACAAGTTGTTTTGACTCGTCCCGAATTATTCTTTCCAGATTGAAATACAGGCAGTATGCGGGACCAATTGAAGCAGTTTTTTTCACAGGTTACATATCACATGTACTGCTGTCTGGGCATAGAGACAGTTTTAGCCAATATGACAAAAAAGTGATTTTTAAAAACTTACAGACTTCAGCTTTAAACAGCGTGCACAAGGAGAAATGGGCTCTTGCACTCGCATTTTTCGTATTTCCATAAAGAAACCTGAAAAACACATTGTTTTTTTTTATGCTGATACAGCAACTTTATTTCGTTTTACTTTTAAACATAGCTTATTAATTTTATTAATGAGCTTTTAAAAATTGCTATTTAACTTATGCTGTTTTTTTTTTTGTTTTTTTTTTAACAGTAGTTAACATTGGATTACTGGTGGTACACATCAAAAATTATCTAAAAATTATGAAGATTTCTTAAAATAAATGCATTTACCCTTAATTTGAGTAGGTAAATAAGACAATCTGCCGATGGAATGAGTATTTTTAACCTAAAATCAGATAATTGGATATTATGCACTTGAATAAGGAGACTGCAGTTGTTTTTTTCCTTATTTTAAATGTTAATGGTCTTATTCCATTAGAAAAGTGTCTCACTTCCCTGCTTATTTGAAGAAACAAATGCACTTAAGAAAAATTACCTTAGATTTCTATTATTTAGAGTGTATTCTATGAAGCAGTTAGACTCAGGTTTAAGACAGAGGTGCAGACGCTGCAGACCACATTTGACCTCAGGATTTTTGCCTTGTTTGCTCCGAATCGGAGTTCATATCAAAGTTACCAAAAATGGCGTAGCTGTCAAGCCCCTGTTTTGGCTGGAAAACTACCATAGCTTACCCCTCTTCCCCGCCATCCTCCTGCATTAATAAATGTGTGAATTACAGACGTTAACAGGAGAGGTGAAGATGCAAAATGCTCTTTAAGTTCTTGAACCTTTCAGGCCATGCTGAGGGAGAACATCATTGTAATAACTGAATGACTCAACAACTCTGAGTAGAAGTTTGGGGTCAGTTAATATTTTGATCAGATCTGCTCTGGATTAAAACCAGGCGTTATCATGCATTTTGCCCAATCATCACGTTCTGCATGACAGAGTCTGTTATGGTAAATTCAACCAAATAATGAGCTGAAATTAGTTTTCTTTACGAGGTGCCAAATTCCACAAACAAACCTTGAATCATTTTTTCAAAGCGTGCAGGCAAGTAACTAGAGGTGATTCCTTAGGGAAGGGATCGTGGGAAAGAAAATGTTTATTTTTTTCTGTGCAGCGAGAGGAACGGAATATTTAATTCTGGCTGTTTGGGTCAAACTGAATGCTACAGAAAGGTTCTGGCAGTGTTGGTTTATAGATTAATCACACTGTAGTCGATTAGAGTTGTTTATAAACAGTCTGTGTTGTATTTATTTTAATAACTCAAATTGGAGCCAACCATGACTCATTTTACCTCTGTTCAAATTATCCTAAAAACGCATTTATTCAGATCTGCATACCTCCTCTGATTGCCCTGTCCTGTTTTAAAAATTATTTATTGGGGATTAAGTTTGTTGTACTGTGCCTCTTCAATGTTTGGAAAGGCACTTTATTTGAAATGTATTATGTTTTATTATTGTTAATTAAAAGCTTAGACAATGTTAACATAATTTTTCAAAAAAACCCCAAGACATAAGTATTATATTGTGATTGTAGTTTAAACACCAACACAAAAGGGTGTAATTGTAAAGTGGGTGTAATTTATTCCCAGAGAACCCTGGTAAACAAAAAGCGTTGTAAAGAAGGAACGGACAAACAAATATCTGCTAAGGATGTTACCAAAAAGCCAATGGTAGTTCTGAAGGAAATGCAGAAATTCACTGCTCAGGCTGCAGAATGCCACTGATTTTTCAATTTTGAGGATGGGTGGGGGTAGGTGGGCTTTCCACCTCCACAGGAAATAAAAGTGCTTCTGTGCCCTCTTAACCAGTTAGTTGGTGTTAACAGTGTTTAGAGGTGAGGGTGTCTGTGATGTGCACTCCCAGGAATTTTGTGCTGCTGACCACCTCTACAGCTGAGCTGTTGATGAGCAGTGTAGCGTGGTTAGGACGGTTCTTCCTGAAGTCCAAGATGAGCTCCTTCATTTTCTCCACATTCAGGATCAATCAATCAAAACTTCTTTATTGTCAACTACAATTTACATTTTAATCGCAATTTCAGAATCAGAATCAGAATTCTTTATTGTCATTGCTCCACAGGGGTGCAACGAAATTATTTGAAAAAGAAAAAACACAGTACAAGCAATCAGTGCAAATTTAAAAATATAAAATAAAAAAATAAAATTAAATAAATAAATAAATAAATAAGTTTCAGTACAACCGTTCATCACAATACATCACTTACATTCGGGTGGGGGGACTGAGAGGGGGGAATGGCCTTGCGTGCCATACAACGCTGCCATTCGGCAGAACGAAGCATTCTTATGACTTCCCAGGCTTCCCAGGTCCAAGGCGGTTCCATAATAGCTCTGCCTTTGTCTCTGTGGAAAGATAGGAGCCACAGGGGGGAAGAGAGGGGAGAAAAAAACATATTTATCCTCGACAGGATACAGTTTGAGATATTAAAAAACCTTCTGCACCTTCTGCACAAGAAAAACATGTAAACACAAGACAGACATTTCAGCAGAGGGGTCACATCAGAGGCTTAGTCACATCAATTCAATCTGACTTGTAGAGACATTAGCTGTGTGTGTATGATGAGTGCGTTCAATTTGTCAGTGAACGCTGACCAAAGGCAATGTCCTGGATAAGATGGAAGTTTAACAACAGTCACTGTGTGCATCCACAGATGTTTTTGTGGGTAGGGGAAGGGGGGAGCAGTCTTCTGGGCCCTTTTGCCATAACATAAAAGGGGGTAGGTCGAATACAGAAAAACACTTTTGTTTTGAGAGCAGGCTGCACAGGAATTTCCTTCAGCATTGAGTCTTTTTCTTGCTGGCTCTTTCGTGGCGAAATCCAATATTCCAAATGTGTTGGGCTTTTCCGCCTTGAAGAGAGCGTGCACATCCAAGATGTTATCCCATCTCACTTTGAGTTCAACCACCGCAGCCAGCCTGTGTTCAATCACACCCAGCATACGGCTCAGCTCCCGATCTTGCTCGTTCACAGGCTTTGTGAGGGTATCAACCGCTGCCGGCAGCCTGATCAATGCCCAAATTGCTGCCGACATCCTCTGTAATTGTAGATACATCAGGTATCCTCCAAATACAAACCGGAGAAATCAGGGTATCATAAAACCAAAAACCCATACATCTTCGATATCCTCCAATGACAACGTTGTGAAACGCACCATCCTCCATGCTTTACAGGAGTCCATAATGTATCCCACAAAGTATGTCCCGGCAGGACAGGACGGGTCCCCTTTTCCCTGTCTTCCAGTTGAATAAATTTGATCAATTGCATTGAGAGACCAGCTGACCAGATCCATTTTTTTGAGTTTGTGTGATATGAAGAGAGAGCTCAGAAAAGACAAGACACAGCAAAGCAGGAACAGGCAGGGAGGTGCAGGAGCAGCAGGAAAATGCGACTGCCTCCTTCAAGAGTCAGAACAGAAAAAAGGTTATCTCTGCACCGGCCCACCGGCTGCTCCACCTCCTCTCTGTAGTCCTGGTTGTTGTCGTTACTGATGAGGCCCACCACCGTGGTGTTGTCCGCAAATTTCAAGATGTGATTGGTGGTGAACCTGGGGACGCAGTCGTGTATCATCAGGTTGAACAGCAGGGGGCTCAGGACGCAGCCCTAAGGGGAGCCTGTGCTTAGGATGATGACATCAGAGGTGTTATGTCCAACCCGGACTGACTGAGGTCAGTTTGTGAGGAAGTCTAGCAGCCAATTGCGGAGGGGTGTATTGAATCCCCGCTGTTCCAGTGTGCCCATCAGATGCTGTGGGATGATGGTGTTGAAAGCTGAACTGCAGTCCAGGAACAGCATCTGCACGTGAGTGTTCCTCTCCTCCAGGTGTGCCAGGCTCAGGTGGAGAGCAGCAGAAATTACGTCATCAGTGGAGCGGTTCCGTCAGTAGGCAATCTGGAACAGGTCAAATGTTGGGGGGAGACTGGAGACGATGTGTTCTTTAACCAGACTTTCAAAGCACTTCATCATGATTGGAGTCAGTGCGACAGGCTGGTAGTCATTGAGTGAGGTGGCCTGAGACTTCTTTGGGACCGGAAAGATGGTGGCAGACTTAAAGCATGCTGGCACTATGGATTGGTCCAGGGAGTTGTTAAAACTGTCTGTGAGGACTGCACAGTCCTTGAACAACCACCCAGGTATGCTATCGGGGCTTGGGGCCTTCGTGGGATGACTCCAGACGTCAGCTGTGATTACATAGTTTATCAGTTACGAGTACACGTGAGAAAAAAAAGTGATGAACTGAGCTGTGGAAGCCAAAGGAGTGGATTTGTTAAAAAAAAAAATTCCAAGAATGAATCTTAATCGAACAACGATCAAATGAATTAATGGCCCAGCCCTACTTCCATCTTTTCCCTCCAGAGGACTATTTTCTGTTAAACTGAAGCTGCAGGAAAATAACAGCTGTCAAAAAAGACACGCACTTAGATGTCAGTTTTTTAGATATACAATTAGTTCACATTTGTACATCATGTTGTAAAATAAAAACAGTTCAATCAATGTTATAGTTGTGTTTTTCTGCAGTCTTTAAATTATGGGCCTAGTTTTGTCATTATTCATACTAAATAAACAATCCTACTGTGTATGATAGTTTATATGTCACCCTCAGACCAATAGCCTTGACTACAGCAGTGTTGCGTGCCTCATACTGCCCTTTCTTTAGGGGACAAAATGACTATATTACCATAAATGAATAAGCCTCTACTCATTTCTCAAATCACATTTTGCATTAAATTACAAATACAAAGTAGGGGAAGCTGTGAATGGTTACAACAAGACCTATTTCTCAAATTAGAAAAAAAATTAGCTAGCACATGGTTTTATATAGTAGCTGAAAAGGGAAATGTTGCTGCAGTGATGGACACATTAAGATTGTACAGCTGGAGGTGACTTTTACACATGACACTGCTGGATATGACTGATGGGGAAGGGAGGGGGTGGTTAGGTGTTCATTTAAAAAAAAGATTGAAGATTTAAGATGTCTGTACTCCTAAAAATCAGGTTTGAAAACATTTTTTTCTGTTTCAAAAACAGCTTTTGGGATGTCAGGAATATCTTAAAGCTACAGTGTGTAATTTTCAGCGACATCTAACGTCCAGACTGCAGACCGCAGCAACATGAACATCTCCCCCCATCGCTTCTCCCCCCCAACAGTACGGCGAGCGTTACGGGACAAAATGTCTTCCACGACGTCCGCATCACCTACCTTCTCAAGTGATGAGGTTTGTTTACATAGATAATTTTACAGATAGTATTTTATTAGTCTGTGTAGGGTATAGATTTCAGTACTGTCTCAGTTCATCTCTCTCAACTTGCCGTAGTTACTTTCGAGCGTAATGGGCGATTTCGCAATCGCTAGTTTGTTGGCTCTGCGCTGCCGTAGCGCAAAGATGTCTGCATCCAAGGCTGCGAGACCCGCTCCTATGTAATTATAAATAACGAATTCTAAGCCAACGCAAATATTAAGGTTAAGAGGCTGAGCTCGTAGATGATGAAAAATAACATAGTTATGTATATTACATTTCTGACTGTATATCCCTGTAATTATTACACACTGTAGCTTTAAAATGCGTTTACTTTGTTGATTTGGGAAATTTAATAAAAAGTATTATTTAAAAATAAAAAGCCCAAGGTTGCAGATTAAATGTTGATAGTTGTCATCGGCAACTCAATTCAATTGAGTTTATTTCACAACTTTCACAACACTGGTCATCTCAGGGAACTTTACAGAGACAATGCTGTCAGCTTGGTTGAAAGTTTCTATCAAGGAAAACCAGTTAAAAGCATCGAGTCATTGACTAACAGAAGAAACCTTCAGCAGAACCAGACTCAGTGTGAGGAGCCTACTGCCAAGGCCGACTGGGGTTCAAGGAGACAGAAGCAGACTTACAAAAAGAAGCAGAGATACAAAAGGTAACTGTTAGCTGGCTCCATAGGTGGCCCCGTCCAGGAAGGATGCAGACAATTCTCTTCTAAAAGGATTAAAAAGTCACAGTAAAAGAAACGACACTGGACTGAAAAAGAGGGCAAGCTCCAACAACTTTAAACGGTTGATGGCAGCAGCACAGCTGATATTTCAGTCCAGGATGGAGTCATAGCTGAAAAGATGAAGCTACTAGGATAGGAAAAAGCAGAGAGAATATAAAGTTATCAAATACTGCAGAATGGGAAAATATAGATTGAATTAAGTAGAATGAGGAAAAGTGGTCCTATGTCCTCCAGCAGCCTAAACATATAGCAGCATAAATACAGAAAATTGCTCAGGATAACCTAATCATTATGGATGAGGTATGAAAAAGGTAGAGCCAACTAACTAACCTGGATTATTCTCATAATAATATGATGCTCATTGAGACAAAAAAAACAAAAGTGTTTTGTGAAACAATGAATTTATGACATGTTAAACTGTTCCTGAGAGGTGCTGCAGTCATTCCTCCGATGATGTCAGTTTCAGCAGTCTCCTTTTCTTCTTATGTTGAAATGATAAGGACAAATAGATGACAGATTTTAAGTTTAGAATATAAATGCATGGTTGGTGTAGGCTCAATAATTTCTGAATGATTGAAATAAAAGAAAAGAAAGAAAATGAGGCCACTGTCCCCATTCTCCCCTACTCTTAACCTTTTATACCTTCTCATAAAGGATTAATATAGTTATGGGCTATATAAAAAATGTGCATTACATTTTTTTGCAAAGTCATCATATAATGAAATTTTTAAGGTGCCCAAAAAGTGTCAGTGAGTGAAAAAAAAGTTGTAAATCTGTGCTCATGCTTAGCTGAATTGTAAGCTCAGTTTTGCAGTCTGTGTGCAGGGATTACTAAACTGTTCTCTTTCTGTGTGCAGGTTTTGCAAATCTCTATATAATCTCTATATACAAATAAAACATTTCATCAACTCAGCAAAACATTGCAGTTGTCTTGCAAAAACTAACAAACCTTGCTTAGCTCTTCAATCCTTCGTAAAAACTGTATTTTTACATCACACAGTTAAAGGTATAGTGGAAGATTTTCGCGAATTTTTGAAAAGACCCACCCTTTCCACTTAAAAAAAAAGTGGAGAGGGTGCCAGAATTACTGGCAAAAAGTGGAGAGGGTGGGCATGTGCTTGCTCATACATGCAAGAACATGCACAAGCCAATTTTTCCTTGTGCACGCTCTGTTTAAAAGTTGCCGTTTGCATCGCTCATACTGCTTACATTCCAAAAGAAGATTTTAAAATTTTCCACCGTGTCAGACTCACCACCGGTAAGTGAAAATGTATGTATGAGAAAGAACCCTGGTGAGACAGGTGAGCTTCAATGACTAGCTGAAACCGTGGTTCTTCACACATACGTATACGCCTCAAAGTGTGTGTGCGCAGAAAAAGACAGCTATTTAGGGACGGCCTTGCGTAAACATATCACCAGGATGACTGACATTAGGAGGACCACTTATTTTGATGATCCACCTGGAAAAAGAAAATCCTCCACTACACTTTTAACACAAACCATCATATTAATAGGCAAACAATGTGCCAACTACACACTAATGGTATGAATAAAAAAAAACACAGCTGGCTTTTGCTTTCTCTGTGAACAAAGTAGGTCAATTTGAGGTCACGCTTTTGTCATAGTGCTATAAACGATCAGGGATCACAACTTTAAGTATTGGTGTTTATTTACACAAATAAAAACAAACACAAGTGTTTTTTTTTCCAAGTCAGAGCACAAAATGACTGACAAAAAAAAAAAATAAATCAGTCAACATTGTGTTGTCTCTCTCGGTCCGGCCACCAGACTTTATCCATATCACATACAATGTGCTCTTGTCCAAGATGCTAGGGAAAATATCTCTTGGAATGTCGGATCCAGGCCTGACATGATGCCTGGTCAATATCCCCGCACGCCTCCTACGTGCGTTCATGAAGATGACAGTCATACATCCTGCAGTGCCAGGCAGAAAAGTCAATATGATTCAAGAATGGAAAGAATGGGGCAGTTGAGTGCAGTGAAGAGTGGATGATCTGTAAACTAGTTTCAGACCAAAGCAGCCCTATGGAAACCTACAGTACATTGTCCCATATGATGACATATCTGGTCTCCTCTTCCTCCATCTTATCCTCCTACTTCTTCACCTCCACACCCTCTTCCTCGGCTTTACTCCTCTAATGCTTACTTTTCTTGCTCCATCCATTGTACTCATCACATACAGTTAAGCTGTGGCTTATTTATAGTGCTTAGGCTGATTGCAAAGTGAACTAATTATCTAAAACAGTTTTAACATATGACAGTGTGCCAGACAGTGTAAATATTTGCCCTATACAGTATATGTATAGTTTTGCTAGGAGTGTTTTGATCATTTGGGAACGGAGTGTAAAGCAGTGATTTGTGTTAACAGTTCTCCAAAAATAGTACTTTGCAGTGGGTCGTACCTACAGTTTTGAAAAGAGTGTTTGGAAAATTGCAAACTAAGTGCAAGGCAGTGTTTGGGCTTTTAGGTTTGCAAACTCAGCAAGTAGTTTTGCTAGAAGTATTAATAGTTTTAGAAGTTCTATAAAATTACAGTTTGGGTTTAAGCATTCAGAAAAAAACTCTAATTATATCAGCCCAGAGTTTGGATACTTGGCCAACACCTGCTACAGATTAATGCATCTGTTCATATATAAACTTAAAGCGCTGCCATGTTTTGATCAGCACAATTTGCAGCTTGTGAAATAAATATTTATGTTACATCAAGTTTAAATGTAAATCATTTTTCAATAGTGTCAATACCATAAATGTATTTATTTACCTACGCTAGACTGGCTGTCTGTCTCTCTGTGAGGTATCTCATCCATCATTTCCTTTAATCAGAACAAGAAAGACTGATACATTGGCCTACTGGCATTTTTAAAAATATTACTCCTTTCTTTGTTTACCGATTAATTAGCATATTTTGCAGTTATTCCTTAAAATCACGTGAAGCGGATGCATCTCTATTATGTAAATGCAGGAAGAAAGAATCAATACCGGCTGAGAGAATTCGCCTAAAAATATCGGCAGCTGTATAAACATCAGCTTTAAATGACCTGTATCGATTAATCTCTTATTAGAACGGCTTCACTGAATAAACTAGTGCTACAGCAGAAAACGTAAATGTCTGGTTTTGTCTGTTTTATGAGAGCAATAATAAAATATACATTGTCATGTTCGGCTGAACGTATTTAGCCCACATGCAGAACACACACGGCAACAGGGATCAGTTAACTGTTTATTGATAGAGAGAAAATGGAAGCAACGGAGTCGACGGGGAAGCCACAGCACCGGGACCCGTTCGACTTCTGAAAGGAGAAGTAGGTGATTAGCCGGAAAGGGCGATCAGGCAAAAATGAACAGAGGAACGTGAGCTTACCACCGGACGCAGCAACCTAACCGGGGGAGGACGGAGCGGACTCAGGCTCTGATCGATGGAGCTGGTGGCGGGTGTCTCAGTGACAGGTGAGGCTCGGGCTTGAGGGTGACAGAGCTGCGCTGACTTAACAATGATCCGGGGCAGCAGGAGAAACCAGAGTGGCTCGAAGCACCTTGCTTTGAGCCAGGAGAAAGGGAGGACCCTGTGGGAACTCAGACCCTGGAGTCAGCACGAGTGGGACCCTCTGAAAGGCGATCGAGAGGTAACCTGGGGAACACAGAGGTTTGGGTTAACGAGGGAAGTCAGAACTCAGTAGAGAGACTGTGGCCTTAGTCGTACCACTACGGTTAACACTCTGGCGTCCTCCTGCTGTCTGGATGCTGCTCTTATAGTGCGATCAGACGCAGCTCAACCAGCCACAGGTGTGAGCGCCCTGCCCACCTGTCAACTGCAAACACCTGCGGAGAAAGCAGAACCGGCAGAAACTGCATGGCCCTGTCGGCTGAGTCCTGACACCACCCCCCCCTCAATGGTCGCCACCCGGCGACCTCGAGGAAGAGGAGAGGAAAGAGTCCACCAACGACCTGTCAGGGAGGGAGGAACCAGAAACCCAGGAACGTTCCTCCGGACCGCAGCCCACCCAGTCGACGAGGTATTGATACCCTCTACCACGCCGACGGGAGGCCACGACCCTTTGGACCTGACGTCCCAGGTGGTCGAGGGTGGGTGGAGGGGGTTCGGCCGGAGGGCAAAACGGGCTAGAGAGGACGGGCTTGATTTGGGAGACATGGAAGGTAGGGTGGGTCCTGGAATGGGACGGGAGACGGAGGCGGACGGTCGTCGGGCTGAGGACGGAGACAATCTCATAGGGGCCAGTGAAACGTGGTAATAACTTCCGATGGGAAGATCTGGACGGGAGGTTTCGAGTAGATAACCAGA
Source organism: Cyprinodon tularosa (assembly GCF_016077235.1). NCBI lineage: Eukaryota > Metazoa > Chordata > Actinopteri > Cyprinodontiformes > Cyprinodontidae > Cyprinodon > Cyprinodon tularosa. The sequence continues at coordinate 1,530,984 of NW_024038996.1, read as the reverse complement.
CCCGCTGACCGGGGTGATAGGAGGGAGCAGGGACTCGCCTGCGGTCAGCAAACCGGCGGTTCAGCTCAGAGGTCCGGTTCAGGGCTTGGATGGTCTGGGTCCAGACCCTTTTGCATCGGTGGATGTGGTGGGCAACGGAAGGTACAGCTATTTCCTTATGGTCGTCAGGAAACAGAGGAGGTTGGTAGCCCAGAGAAGCTTCGAAGGGGGAGACTCCAGTCGCAGTGGAGACATGACTGTTATGAGCGTACTCCACCCAGGGAAGGAACTGACACCAGTCGGAGGGATTGGTGGAGGTTAGACAGCGGAGAGCGGTCTCCAGCTCCTGGTTGAGCCGCTCAGTCTGACCGTTGGTCTGCGGATGGTAGCCAGAGGTAAGAGAGTACCGGGCACCAAGGGCCACGGCAAACTCCTTCCACACACGTGAGGTGAACTGTGGACCACGGTCAGACAGAACGTCCAGCGGGATCCCATGCTGGCGGAAAACATGCTTCACCAGGAGCTGGGCCGTCAGAAAAGCAGAGGGGAGTTTTCTGAGGGGAATAAGGTGGCAGGCCTTAGAGAAACGATCAGTCACAGTGAGAATAGTGGTCATACCTTGGGAGGAGGGTAGGCCAGTGACAAAGTCTAGGGCTATGTGGGACCATGGCCGCTCAGGGACTGGCAGGGGCTGGAACAAGCCTGCAGGGGGTCTGTTTGATGGCTTGTTCTGTGCACAAACTGGGCAGGCTAGGACGAACTGTTTAACATCCTTGGGTAAGTCGGGCCACCAGAACCGCCGGGAAATGAACTTGATAGTTCGGAGGATTCCAGGATGGGCCGATAACTTTTCAGAGTGGGCCCACTGGATGAGGCGGGGCCGAACGGAGGAGGGGACGTAGGTGCGGTTAGGTGGGCCATTACCTGGGTCCGGGTCAGCAGGCAGAGCTTGGGAAATGAGGTCCAGAATCTCCCACTGGAGGGCCCCAAAGGTGCAGGTCGGAGGTAGGATGGGAGAGGGCTCCTTAACTGAGTCGTGGGGGGCGTACAGGCGGGACAGAGCATCAGGTTTTAGATTCTTGGAACCAGGTCGGTAGGAGATACTTAAATTAAAACGGGAAAAGAATAGGGACCAATGGGCTTGCCTGGGATTGAGTCGTTTAGCTGTTTGGAGATAAGCTAGATTCTTATGATCTGTCCATATTTGTACTGGCTGCTCAGACCCCTCCAGCCAGTGGCGCCACTCCTCCAGGGCCAATTTTATGGCCAGGAGCTCCCTGTCGCCGACGTCGTAGTTGCGTTCAGCGGGGGACAGACGACGGGAGAAGAAGGCGCATGGGTGCATCTTCTGATCCAGTCCCGAGCACTGAGACAACACAGCTCCAACACCAGTGTCGGAAGAATCTATTTCGACAATGAACTGTTTGGAGGGGTCTGGATGAACGAGAATGGGGGCCTTGGAAAACCTGTCCTTAAGGTCACGGAAAGCTGAGTCGGCCTCTGTGTTCCACCTGAACGAAGTCTTCACGGACGTGAGGGCGTGAAGGGGGGCGGCGATCTGACTGTACCCACGGATAAAGCGGCGATAAAAGTTAGCGAAACCTAAAAACCGCTGCAGCTCTCTTCTGTTCTCTGGTTCAGGCCACTCGAGAACAGCCCTGATCTTTTCAGGGTCAGACCGGACACGCCCCCCTTCCAGGATGAGACCAAGGAAGGTGACAGAGGGTTTGTGGAACTCGCACTTTTCTGCTTTCACAAAAAGCCGATTCTCCAGAAGGCGCTGAAGAACGAGGCGGACATGGTGTCTGTGTTCAGAGAGGGTTCGTGAATAAATGAGTATATCATCCAGGTAGACAAAAACGAAGAGGTTTAGGAAATCACGGAGGACATCGTTCACAAGGGATTGGAAGACCGCTGGAGCATTGCTGAGCCCAAAAGGCATTACCAGGTATTCAAAATGGCCCAAGGGTGTCTTGAAGGCCGTTTTCCACTCGTCCCCCCGGCGGATCCGGACCAGGTGGTAAGCATTACGCAGATCTAATTTAGAAAAGACCGTAGTGGACTGGACCGGTTCAAGAGCGGAGGAAAGGAGAGGAAGGGGGTACCTGTTCTTTACCGTTATAGCATTTAACCCACGGTAGTCTATGCACGGGCGAAGGGAGCCATCCTTCTTCGCAACAAAAAAGAACCCAGCCCCGAGGGGGGAAGACGAGGGTCTAATCAGCCCGGCTGCTAGTGACTCCTTAATGTATTTCTCCAAAGCCTGTCGCTCGGCCTGAGAAATGTTATACAGGCGACTGGCTGGGAGCGGGGCGCCCGGCAGGAGGTTGATTGCGCAATCGTAGGGTCGGTGCGGTGGCAAAGAGCAGGCCTGGGACTTGCTAAAAACCAACTTGAGGTCGTGATACGACTCTGGAACGAGTCTTAACATTTCTGGATCAACCTCAGCAGAAGGCTGGACTGTGATCGGGCTGGCGGGTTCCGCCGACAGCAGGCAGCTGGAATGGCATTTAATCGACCAGGCTTCGATGCGCCGGTCAGCCCAGTTAATGTTTGGGTTGTGTTGCTGTAACCAAGAATAACCCAACACCAGAGGAGCCTGCTTAACAGGAAAAACCAAGAAGGAGATCTGCTCCCTGTGATTTCCTGAAACCACGAGCTCAAGGGGCTTAGTACGGTGGGTAATCTGAGGGAGAGCCCCTCCATCTAAGGCAGAGACCTGGAGAGGGGTGCACAGGGGCACAGTTTCGAGCTGGGAGCGTTGAACGAAAGAACAGTCTATTAAATTAAAGTCGCACCCTGAATCAACCAGAGCGGAAAACTTAAAGGTTTCACAGGAAGAAATTAAAGCGGCGCGTAAGCACAGACGCGGAGGAGCAGGGGCTGACAGCTTAACTTGGTCCGACGGTCTCCCTGCTACAGCCGGCGGACCCGGTCTTTTGACCGCTCAGGGCAGTCGCCAATAAAATGATTCGGGGAAGCACAATAAATACATAATTTGGCAGCTATACGCTGCTGCCTCTCCTCGGGGGTGAGCCGTAACCGGCCCAACTGCATGGGCTCAGGAGGAGAAGGAGGACGCGCTGCGGGCCGACCGGGAATAGGATCAGGTGGAGAAGACGGGAGGGATCTCTCAGCTCGTCCCCTAAACCTTCCCCTTAGACGGTTATCTAATCTAACCGCAAGGGAGATGAACTCATTTAGAGAGGCGGGCACCTCTAGACGGGCTAATTCATCCTTTAGTGGCTCGTCTAGAGCCTGAAAAAACACAGTCTTAAGCGCGCGCTCTTCCCAGCCAGCTGCAGCCGCAAGAGTTCTAAACTCAATTGCGAAGTCTGCAACGCGCTTTCCCCGCTGCCTGAGGGCGAGGAGGTGTCGGGAATCAGTCGTCTCATCCGACTCGGCAGCGAAAACCATCTTGAATTCTGTTATGAATTCACTAAATGAGCAGCGGAATCTTCTGCAGTCTGGAAAACGGGATTCCGCCCATCTGAGGGCTCTCCCGGTGAGAAGGCGCAAAATAAAGGCTATTTTGGAGTCGTCATGGGGAAAAGAGCGTGGACTACGATTTAAAGCCAGGGAGCATTGGAAGAGAAAACCAGAACAATCTACACTGTCCCCGGAGAATTTCTCCGGACTGGGAGAAAAAGTCTCAGGGACAGGTGAAAACGAATCAGCTGGCGCTGGACCGGGGGCGGGGTCGGGCTGTGCAGAGGCTGCAGGCTGAGCGCTTGCATTCAGTAAACCTGTCAGCTGATTGAGCTGGGCGGCTACGCCCTGCAGCTGATTCTGAACGGCTAGAACAGTGGACTCTAATCCCCGAATCTGATCCTGCTGGGCATTTAACGCCCTGCCGAATGTGTCCGCTGGGTCTGTCTGGCCAGAGTGTTCTTCTGTCATGTTCGGCTGAACGTATTTAGCCCACATGCAGAACACACACGGCAACAGGGATCAGTTAACTGTTTATTGATAGAGAGAAAATGGAAGCAACGGAGTCGACGGGGAAGCCACAGCACCGGGACCCGTTCGACTTCTGAAAGGAGAAGTAGGTGATTAGCCGGAAAGGGCGATCAGGCAAAAATGAACAGAGGAACGTGAGCTTACCACCGGACGCAGCAACCTAACCGGGGGAGGACGGAGCGGACTCAGGCTCTGATCGATGGAGCTGGTGGCGGGTGTCTCAGTGACAGGTGAGGCTCGGGCTTGAGGGTGACAGAGCTGCGCTGACTTAACAATGATCCGGGGCAGCAGGAGAAACCAGAGTGGCTCGAAGCACCTTGCTTTGAGCCAGGAGAAAGGGAGGACCCTGTGGGAACTCAGACCCTGGAGTCAGCACGAGTGGGACCCTCTGAAAGGCGATCGAGAGGTAACCTGGGGAACACAGAGGTTTGGGTTAACGAGGGAAGTCAGAACTCAGTAGAGAGACTGTGGCCTTAGTCGTACCACTACGGTTAACACTCTGGCGTCCTCCTGCTGTCTGGATGCTGCTCTTATAGTGCGATCAGACGCAGCTCAACCAGCCACAGGTGTGAGCGCCCTGCCCACCTGTCAACTGCAAACACCTGCGGAGAAAGCAGAACCGGCAGAAACTGCATGGCCCTGTCGGCTGAGTCCTGACATACAGGTGCTGGTCATAAAATTAGAATATCATGAAAAAGTAGATTGATTTCAGTAATTCCATTTAAAAAGTGAAACTTGTATATTATATTCATACATTACATACAAACTCATATATTTCAGATGTTTATTTTGTTTAATTTTGATGATTACAAATGACAACAAATGAAAATCTCAAATTCATCATATCAGAAAATTAGAATATTGTGAAAAGGTTCAAAATTGATGGCCCCTGGTGCCACACTCTAATCAGCTAATTAACTCAAACCACCTGCAAAAGCCTTTAAATGGTCTTTCAGTCTAGTTCTATAGGCTACACAATCATGGGGAAGACTGCTGACTTGACAGTTGTCCAAAAGACGACCATCGACACCTTGCACAAGGAGGGCAAGACACAAAAGGTCATCGCTAAAGAGGCTGGCTGTTCACAGAGCTCAGTGTCCAAGCACATTAATAGAGAGGCGAAGGGAAGGAAAAGATGTGGTCGAAAAAAGTGTACAAGCAAGAGAGATAACCGCACCCTGGAGAGGATTGTGAAACAAAACCCCTTCAAAAATGTGGGGGAGATTCACAAAGAGTGTACTGCAGCTGGAGTGAGTGCTTCAAGAACCACCACACACAGACGTATGAAAGACATGGGTTTCTGCTGTCGCATTCCTTGTGTCAAGCCACTCTTGAACCACAGACAGCGTCAGAAGCGTCTAAAGAGAAACAGGACTGGACTGCTGGTGAGTGGTCCAAAGTCATGTTCTCTGATGAAAGTAAATTTTGCATTTCCTTTGGAAATCAAGGTCCCAGAGTCTGGAGGAAAAGAAGAGAGGCACTTCATCCACGTTGCTTGAAGTCCAGTGTAAAGTTTCCACAGTCAGTGATGGTTTGGGGTGCCATGTCATCTGCTGGTGTTGGTCCATTGTGTTTTCTGAGGTCCAGGGTCAACGCAGCCACATACCAGGAAGTTTTAGAGCACTTCATGCTTCCTGCAGCTGACCAACTTTTTGGAGATGCAGATTTCATTTTCCAACAGGACTTGGCACCTGCACACAGTGCCAAAGCTACCAGTACCTGGTTGAAGGACCATGGTATCCCTGTTCTTAATTGGCCAGCAAACTCTCCTGACCTTAACCCCATAGAAAATCTATGGGGTATTGTGAAGAAGAAGATGCAATACACCAGACCCAACAATTCAGAAGAGCTAAAAGCCACTTTTAGAGCAACCTGGGCTATCATAACACCTGAGCAGTGCCACAGACTGATCGACTCCATGCCACGCCGCATTGCTGCAGTAATACAGGCCAAAGGAGGCCCAACTAAATACTGAGTGCTGTACATGCTCATACTTTTCATGTTCATACTTTTCAGTTGGCCAACATTTCTATAAATCCTTTGTTTTTATTGGTCTTCAGTAATATTCTAATTTTCTGATATGATGAATTTGAGATTTTCATTTGTTGTCATTTGTAATCATCAAAATTAAACAAAATAAACATCTGAAATATATGAGTTTGTATGTAATGTATGAATATAATATACAAGTTTCACTTTTTAAATGGAATTACTGAAATCAATCTACTTTTTCATGATATTCTAATTTTATGACCAGCACCTGTACATAAACACAATTTGGAAAGAACATCATTTTGGTTATGGCTCACCAGTTACACTGGAAAAATTATCTACAAATATGTAAAAATATATGAAGTGTATTTACCATTAATATGAGTAGGTAAATGAGATAGTTTGCCAATGTAACGAGTATTTCTACTCTTAAAATAAGATAATTAGATAACATGCACTTGAAATTAGACAATAATTTTTTAAATGTAAATTGTTTCATTCCATGGGCAAAATGTGTCTATTACCTCCTCAATCCAAGAACAAATACACTTATTCTAAGAAAAAATTATTTATCTACCTTTGGATTTTTTTCAAGTGTATGTTTGTGTTTTTTCTTTTGTTTGTTTTTTCTTTGCTTAACCATCGTGGGCCTCATAAAAAAAATAAGGTAAGAGCTCCACCAGACTGCTGCTGTACCAGAGCTTTAAGAACTGAAAGCCTGTAGAAGACTGAAACATTCAAGATTGAGGACCTTAGATATAAGACAAAGCAATAACTTGGACAATTCAGGACTTAAAACAGTGTAAGTAAACCCTTTAATCGTTGGAAAATGTCCAGTCTTTTTGGCTGTCAAAGATGTCACAATTGGAGCGGTTGTTTTACATAAAAATCTTTCATTTCCATCCAGTGGATTTTGTTTTTTTAAAAACATCCCAGTCTTTAAATTGAATAACACACAGCAAAAATTATCTAGAAATAAGTAAACAGTTTTTGAATTCATTTTATTAAACTGAGTATGTAAATACGATGATTTGCCAAAGGAATGTTTTTTTTAATTCTTAGAATAAGATAATTAGAAAATATGTGACTTGAAATAAGACAATGCAACTGTTTTTTTCTTATTTTAAATGTAAATTATCTTATTCAATTGGCAAATGTCTTTCCTCCTAAATTCAGGAAAAATTGCACTTATTTTGAAAAATGACTTATTTAGAGTTCCATTTTTTGCAGTGCAAAAACAGCTGCTTGAACTGAGACACATATGCACATATGCACTTCAGACAATCAGAATGCAGAATATTGTCATTTTGTTTCACTGACAGAAAATAAAACAGTTGGTGTATTACTAGAAAAAAAGACCTTTCGCAATCATTAAGGTTTACTTGATCAAAAAAAGAAATTTGATCCGCAGTTAAAAAAACTCATAATATAGGTTGACAACAGACACAGTGATATATATTACTGTTCAATTTGATGATTATGATGTCCAGGTAATTAAACCCTCTAACCAATGGGAAAAACTGTAAAAAGTTGTTAATTTCTCTGACTTACACTCAGGTTTTCACCAAAAGCCTTTCAACCCAATCATAATCAATAAGCCAATGAGACTTTATCTAAAGATTTTTTAAATCAAGTACAATCTAAGTCTATTTCAAAAGCTAACTTTAGTTAGATTTAGTTTATTTTAACAACCTAACAACCAAGACACACACTTGAGCTTTACTATTTTTATCTTTTACAAATTATGAAACTTGATGCTTAAGTTGGCTATACATTTTTTGGTTGTGGGGCCCTGAGAGCTGGAGCTTTGGATTGCGGTAGAGTCTTCAGATTTAAACCAAAAGGTAAGCTGAATGGCTGTCTGCAACTGAAGGCAAATGTTGTGAGGACAAGGGACACTGCTGCTGCAGCCAGGAAGAGGGTCTTGGTAGGACACTGGGGACAATGTGTTAAAGGAATAGTACACCCAAAACATGATTAACCTTCATTTTCTACTCACCCCCATGCTGAACAACACTCTGGAGTACTTTTTTGATATCTCAAATTTAATGCATCTGGAGATCTGGGAGGCTTCTTGCTGTCTGCTGACATTCAAATAATGGAGGTCTATTGTGCCCGAGACAGAAAGGTCCATAAAAGTCCACAAAACCGTGTCAATATTCCTCCATACTGCTCGTCCAATGTATTCCAAGTGTCCTGAGTGGGTAGCATCCAGAATTTACTCTAAACAAAGTAATTTAGAATGTTTTTAGAGCATAAACAGTAGTGTATAGTATTTCCTAAAAGCGCGTTCACGAGTCTACGGAAACCGCGGCAGACCAAACCAGACGAAAGTGCGCATTCAGCTCGGCAAAGAACTCCTGCTCTTCCTCAACACTGAAGTCCTCAGACATTTTTCTTTCGTTGTTTCTTTCTTTGCACAGGTAAACAGCACATTTCTTCTTCTACGCTTGCATTATCGGCAGAGCAGACGCTGAATGCGCACTTTCATCTGGTTTGGTCTGCCGGCTTCCGTAGCGTCCTGAACACGCTGGCGCGCGCTTTCAGGAAATCCTATACACTACTGTTTATATGCTCTAAAAACATTCTAAATGACTTCGTTTCGAGTAAATTCTGGATGCTACCCACTCAGGACACTTGGAATACATTGGACGAGCAGTATGGAGGAATATTGACACGTTTTTGTGGACTTTTATGGACCTTTCTGTCTCGGGCACCGTAGACCTCCATTATTTGAATGTCAGCAGACAGCAAGAAGCCTCCCAGATCTCCAGATGCATTTGAGATATCAAAAAAGTACTCCAGAGTGTTGTTCAGCATGGGGGTGAGTAGAAAATGAAGACTAATCATGTTTTGGGTGTACTATTCCTTTAAGCCCTGGTCACACTTGACGATTTAGAAAGCATATGCCTGACATAGGAAAAATCTGGCAAAAAAGCGGGCATACGTTGAATAAGTTATGGGTATGTTGAAGTACACTGAAGCACGCTGGCACACGTCAACATACAGCGAGTATGACAATTTCCCGACATATGCCAGCGTATGCTCATACATGGCGTCTAGCTTATCCAACTCCTATGAGTAACTTGTGCATAACTTATGCGTAACTTACCAAGAACTTATCTCCAACGCATATCGACGTATTTGACAACTGCTGAACACGTTTCTAACGTACAGCTACTGTATAATGACAGATTAGCAGCGTTTTGGCATAAATGGTGGTTCACAGGAGGAAACCGTCAGTTCTCCTCCAAACTTCATCCCCATCATAGGGTGAGCGAGAAGGTGAGTGTGATGGATCCTCCCACGGCCAACAAACTTCCTAGAAGACATGACACTGAATTTGCTGCGACTGCAAACCTTCTTTCTTTTTCTTTATTTTTTTGGGGGGCAGATGGTAATTAGTAGCTAGGTTAATACGATCAATACAAGGGGGGACGAGCCGGGCGATGGTGGCGCGATCTGGGACGATCAAATAGATCTTTTTATGCAGACTGGGCGCCTGAGAGGAGCAGCTTTAACTGATGCTATGTAATGGCCATGAGATGATGATTGTGCATCGTTTCATGCGCTGCCGTACATAATGCTTATTATGCTAAGTTATGCTCCTAGTGGACATAAGTTCTGGAGTCGTTATGAATACGCTACGTATATACCCAAACTTGAAAAAATACATAGAACGTTTAGCGTATGCCAGCATTGTAGGAGATTCTTGGACATCAGGCATACGCTGTCTAAGCTGGTTTCTGAGCATAAACCAGCCTCAGCAAGGTGTGACAGGGCCCTCAGAGACTGTAGCCCTTGGGGTTGTTGGTCCCCTTTGAACACAGTGAGGCTAGAAAAAGGCCTTTTGCTTATAGTTGTCCTTGGGGACTCGGAGACAGATGATAGGTAATGATATGTACGGTGGAGTGAAGGACTGTTTGCTATTGGTGAAACAAAACTCAGGAAAGGAAGGAATTCTAGATGCGATAGAAATAACTTTTTGGTTGGACTTAGACATTCTGTAAAAAAAAGTCAATGAATCTTGAAAGAAAAATAAATACAGCCAAGCTGTGCATTGTTTTAGGGTGGGGGTTGGACCTAAACAGAGGATATTTCCGGGGGGCGGGAAGAACGATCATTGAGGATCCCCTCACCCCTGCTCTGCAAAACTTGTCCATGTAATCAAGTCTTACAATCTTATATCTATCTCATATCTAAACAAATTGTATTTTTGATCCTCTTCAGAGATTGATGTACTTAGCAAGAGTCTGCCATATAATACATTCTCTTTTTAAAAGATTTTTCTCAAAATAAGTGCAAGAATCTGTCTGTGTAGTAACATAATTGCAACTGGCAAAGCGTATTTCAATCATGATATATATGATAATGATATATATATTCTCAAAATACCAACTCTCCCTTGAAAAAAATAATCATGTCATATTTAGATCAAAAGCATTTGTCTACAGGTGCTGGTCATAAAATTAGAATATCATGAAAAAGTAGATTGATTTCAGTAATTCCATTTAAAAAGTGAAACTTGTATATTATATTCATACATTACATACAAACTCATATATTTCAGATGTTTATTTTGTTTAATTTTGATGATTACAAATGACAACAAATGAAAATCCCAAATTCATCATATCAGAAAATTAGAATATTACTGAAGACCAATAAAAACAAAGGATTTATAGAAATGTTGGCCAACTGAAAAGTATGAACATGAAAAGTATGAGCATGTACAGCACTCAGTATTTAGTTGGGCCTCCTTTGGCCTGTATTACTGCAGCAATGCGGCGTGGCATGGAGTCGATCAGTCTGTGGCACTGCTCAGGTGTTATGATAGCCCAGGTTGCTCTAATAGTGGCTTTTAGCTCTTCTGAATTGTTGGGTCTGGTGTATTGCATCTTCTTCTTCACAATACCCCATAGATTTTCTATGGGGTTAAGGTCAGGAGAGTTTGCTGGCCAATTAAGAACAGGGATACCATGGTCCTTCAACCAGGTACTGGTAGCTTTGGCACTGTGTGCAGGTGCCAAGTCCTGTTGGAAAATGAAATCTGCATCTCCAAAAAGTTGGTCAGCTGCAGGAAGCATGAAGTGCTCTAAAACTTCCTGGTATGTGGCTGCGTTGACCCTGGACCTCAGAAAACACAATGGACCAACACCAGCAGATGACATGGCACCCCAAACCATCACTGACTGTGGAAACTTTACACTGGACTTCAAGCAACGTGGATGAAGTGCCTCTCTTCTTTTCCTCCAGACACTGGGACCTTGATTTCCAAAGGAAATGCAAAATTTACTTTCATCAGAGAACATGACTTTGGACCACTCACCAGCAGTCCAGTCCTGTTTCTCTTTAGCCCAGGCAAGACGCTTCTGACGCTGTCTGTGGTTCAAGAGTGGCTTGACACAAGGAATGCGACAGCAGAAACCCATGTCTTTCATACGTCTGTGTGTGGTGGTTCTTGAAGCACTCACTCCAGCTGCAGTCCACTCTTTGTGAATCTCCCCCACATTTTTGAATGGGTTTTGTTTCACAATCCTCTCCAGGGTGCGGTTATCTCTCTTGCTTGTACACTTTTTTCGACCACATCTTTTCCTTCCCTTCGCCTCTCTATTAATGTGCTTGGACACTGAGCTCTGTGAACAGCCAGCCTCTTTAGCGATGACCTTTTGTGTCTTGCCCTCCTTGTGCAAGGTGTCGATGGTCGTCTTTTGGACAACTGTCAAGTCAGCAGTCTTCCCCATGATTGTGAAGCCTATAGAACTAGACTGAAAGACCATTTAAAGGCTTTTGCAGGTGGTTTGAGTTAATTAGCTGATTAGAGTGTGGCACCAGGGGCCATCAATTTTGAACCTTTTCACAATATTCTAATTTTCTGATATGATGAATTTGAGATTTTCATTTGTTGTCATTTGTAATCATCAAAATTAAACAAAATAAACATCTGAAATATATGAGTTTGTATGTAATGTATGAATATAATATACAAGTTTCACTTTTTAAATGGAATTACTGAAATCAATCTACTTTTTCATGATATTCTAATTTTATGACCAGCACCTGTAATCAAACTCACAGAAAATACAAAAAAAATAAATAAAATCCTATCAATAGAGTGGAAGACAATTCATGACCAAGAAATGTCTCATGTCTTTTAATTTTCAGGAAGTTGGCAACCCTACTTATTAACTGCAATTGCCTGACTAAACTGGCAGATTACTGCACCTATTTTGAGTAGAATCTGCTAGTTTGTATTTCACTCCTAAAATAACATTATACAGATTTTTCCTGCTATATCTGAAAATGTAGAGAAGACTGAGAAGGGTGGCTCCATCACCATGGCAACGGAGATAGATGTAGTTATTACTGGCATGATATGGAGTAGCTTTGTTTTTAGATGATGAAGGTTCTGGGCGTTGTTGTTTCGTCATGGTTGAAATGCGTCTCCATTGCCACATCGAGGATCAGGACAACACAGTGTGAGTGGCAGACAGTTTTTAAGGGATCGCTCTTCTCATCCCTGTTAAGGCCTACTCTGGTGTGTTTGAGGAGAGCTTCCTCAATGATGTCAAACACTGGGTCCAGGAGGTGCAATGTGGTCTTTTTGGCCACAGATAAGAGAGGCCCACTATGTATCACTCTTTCCTTACATTTGTTGTAGTTTTCCAACTGCAGTTGTGTTTTAGTCCTGTTTCTTTAGTTGTCCAAAATGAGCAAGTCACCTCCTTGTAAAATAAAGGTATTAAATGAACAAAAACACAAAAATCAAGACACCGGTAATACATATAATCCAAAATCGAACTTTCTGAAAGACCAAACTGTAGGTTCTCTGTCAGCCATAAACCTTAAGCCCATACATGAAAAGATAAATGTTGGAAATATTCTGCTCAGTGTATAATTAATCTGTATAATATCCGTTTCAGTGTTTGAATTGAATCACTAAAACAAAATAACCTTTTTAGATTTTCTAATCTATTAAGATACACCTATAAAAAGTGCTGCAGCTCACTTTTTACAGTCAACAGTAGCTCTGGAGCTTTTCTCCTAAGACGTTTCCAGGAAAGTCTTTCAACACGTCCAGCTGTTCCTTTTTCTGTAAGAACCCATAATGTGATACATGTTGGGTATAAAGAGAGTTTTAATCTAGTCGTGGACCCAGACCCTAGTGGTTCCACTCTAAAGTGGAGGTCCCACGGTGCAGCAGTGCCAAGTCTTTGGTAGATAGAGAGAAATTTAGTTCTTACCCTCTTTTACATCCAAACATAAAGTTTTTAAGCTTTAGTTCTGGAGGGTTTTTGTTAACCCTCACTGTTTGCTGTCTAACTTTGACAAAGTTGCAGCAGAGTTGTGATGAGCAGTACAGTGATGCATTTGCTGCAGCCTCCATGCCATCTGAAGGCATCATTATGATTCAGCAGACCCTCTTCCACATTGTCTTCCTCTCTGCTGCGATCGTGCCGCTGGCTACTGGACGAACACTGGACCAGGGGCATTTGGTAGGAGCTGGCTCGCTTCTCCGGGCGGTCCGGGCTGGTGCCGTCGCTGGGGCGCTGGCCGTTGTAGAGCAGGTACTGGCCGTGGACGTCCTGCTCCATGCGGAAGAGCTCGTACTCTGTGTGGGGAAGCCGGATGCCCAGCGCCATGCAGCCGTTGGTCACAGTGACGTCCTGTTTGACCCCGACCTGCCATGAGCCCTGAACGCCGCACTCATCGCCTTTGAAGACGTTAAGGAGGGAGGTAGTGGACAGATCCATCGGCGTCACAGTCATGTGGTTCACTGGAAGAGGGCAACACAAGAAAAATCACATTCTTTTTAGAGATGCACCAATTTGATTTATCAGCAGCACCGGAGACTGAAATAGATGAAAGGAAAAATGCAACCTTTAATCTAATCTCTGCACAATTATTTAGTGGGAAAAGAAAAATCTAAACATCTAAAGTTATTTTATTTTACAAAATCGCCGTGGGCAGAATTATTGTTTCTGCCAAGCTGTACTAGTTAATTCACATTAAGGTATTAAAACCAGAACCATCTTACCCTAAATGCACATTTCCGTTTATAAAAAAAAGGGAGTTCAATAATACCAACAGTTAAAGGAATAGTACACCCAAAACATGATTAGCCTTCATTTTCTACTCACCTCCATGCTGAACAACACTCTGGAGTACTTTTTTGATATCTCAAATGCATCTGGAGATCTGGGAGGCTTCTTGCTGTCTGCTGACATTCAAATAATGGAGGTCCATGGCGCCCGAGACAGAAAGGTCCATAAAAGTCCACAAAAACGTGTCAATATTCCTCCATACTGCTCGTCCAATGTAATCCAAGTGTCCTGAGTGGGTAGCATCCAGAATTTACTCGAAACGAAGTCATTTAGAATGTTTTTAGAGCATAAACAGTAGTGTTTAGGATTTCCTAATAGCGCCCCCATGCGCGCTCACGATTCTACGGAAGCCGGCAGACCAAACCGGAAGAAAGTGCGCATTCAGCGTCTGGTCTGCCGATAATGCAAGCGTAGAAGAAGAAATGTGCTGTTTACCTGTGCAAAGAAAGAAACAACGAAAGAAGAATGTCTGAGGACTTCAGTGTTGAGGAAGAGCATGAGTTCTTTGCCGAGCTGAATGCGCTGGTTTGGTCTGCCGGCTTCCGTAGAATCGTGAGCGCGCATGGGGGCGCTATTAGGAAATCCTATACACTACTGTTTAGGCTCTAAAACGTTCTAAATGACTTCGTTTCGAGTAAATTCTGGATGCTACCCACTCAGGACACTTGGATTACATTGGACGAGCAGTATGGAGGAATATTGACAAGTTTTTGTGGAATTTTGTGGACCTTTCTGTCTCGGGCGCCATAGACCTCCATTATTTGAATGTCAGCAGACAGCAAGAAGCCTCCCAGATCTCCAGATGCATTTGAGATATCAAAAAAGTACTCCAGAGTTTTGTTCAGCATGGGGGTGAGTAGAAAATGAAGGCTAATCATGTTTTGGGTGTACTATTCCTTTAAGGCCAAAGTTCTTTAAACTCCGGGCTGAAAATAATCTTTGGATTAGAGTCCTGATTTTAACCTGACGTAGAATCTGATGAGAGCCAAATATTAGGATCATGAAAGGAGACTTTCACACCTTCTAGACTTGGAATGAATAATTTTATAATATTAAATTTTAAAAGTAATGGATAAAAAATGGATACTCCTTTAACAATTGCATTACCTTAGATGCCCGTCACATTTATATTTAGAGACAAACCTCTGACCTTTTGACTGTAGTAAACAAAAAACGACAAACCCCCCCCCCCCAAAAAAAAATCATGATTTTGTGTCATTATGAAACAAAATATAAATTTACAAAACAATCCTATAACATTTGAAAGATTTTGTTTCTGCTTTCCCTGCAAGAGTCTCTGAAAGAAACTTCCACTCAGCTATAAACTACCAAACACTTAACAATCTGGGGAATTTAGAAACCATTCTAAAATGGTAAGAAAAAAGCAACGTTCCAGGGCAAATTAACTTTATTACAAGATTTGAAATAATTGAGGAAATTCTAATTTTATTCTTATTTTATGGATTCTTCAAGAGCTGCTAAACAAATTTCCAGAGGGAGAACTTTATGTAGAATCTTATCAGTCCCTACCCCAATCTGATCAGATGATCCATCTATCAGCTAAAAGCTTCTCATCATACTAATGTTTCAAATTAAAGTAGAGAAAGAAAAAGCCAAAAAAACCTTTAAAGACAAATTCTGTCCCTCCCATCACTCGGGTGGAGGGCAGGCCTCGGCTGTAGCGGCCCTGGGCGAAGATGGTGAAGGAGGGGTGTTTGCAGGCAGGGTCAGAGTAGTGGTAGTAGTGCCCCTCCCAGGTGTGGTTGTTGTCGTAGAAGACGAAGTGGCGCGTGAGAAAGAGGACCTCTGGCCGCACTTCGCAGCGCTGGCTCACCCACTGACCGTACAGGCCCACGGTCAGGTCAGCTCGTGGCGGCAGGATGGGAGGGTGGAACTCGTCCGAGCGGTAGATGATCCGACAGATGATGCAGCTATGGTCGTGGTTCTGAAAACAAAGAGATTATGTGCTGAGTTAAGCTGGAAGAGTCTGTCTGCACATAATGTGACACTTCCAACTTTTTTTTAAACAACGTTTAGTGAGTTTAGCTTCTTATTAAACATTTTATCATAATGAAATAGAGATACCTGTACAGAGAAAATAACAAGATAATTAAAAAGCCGTTTTTGACATTTCAAGTCAGAAATGAAAAGAAACTCTGTTTCCTTTTACAGGCTTGTTTCCAGACGCTTCAAATTCCTGTGTGCCCACTAGGGGGCAGTAATTATTAGAATGTGGAACAAGAAGCCAGGTGAGCTGAGAGCTGGAGATAAAACATCCTTTTGGCTGTAAGATTCTGCAGATGGTATTTTTCTCTTTGCATGCGGCAACAATGCAGAAACAAAAGAGACAAACAATAATTAACTGGGGAAATACTGCACGTTCACCGCATTGGGTAAATAACAGCTAAATGAAATATATATCATTTATCAGTTTTTTTATTTATCTTACATGTACAATCTGCAAAAATAATTTTACAAACAAATGACAAAAACACAAACATGTCCCATAAGGACTCATCATACATCAGTTTCTCTCTCGAGATAACTAGTTGAGTTATCTTGTGTCGCAATGATTTCACAGCCCTATAGAAAATATAGAGTAGAAGTTGGAGGTCAAATAATCCAATTTTAAACTCATTCGAATTATAACTAAAGTCTTGAAGGTAGATTTTAGTTTTACCATCATGTTTTCGGGGAGCAAACATCTTCTGCTTTAAACTGGAACCCTTACAGAGTACAGGGATGAAGATTTACACCAAAAGCAGGACTATCCCAACAGGAGCTTTAGTTTCTTCTCTCGGTATCTTCAGCTTTTTTTTTCCTGGATGCTTTTCCCTTGCAGAACAATTCCTTCATTGTTGAACAACTGATTTAAAATTCTGTTTAGATGTCCTGTCTCTTTAACCATTAAATAAGGCTCATAATGCCGGTAAAGATTCTCAGTCATCCTTACTTTGTCTCACAGTGATTATGGCCTCAACACTACAAGCAGCAGGAGGAACAAAAGGTTACCATGATGCTAAATCTTCAGCATGAACATACTGTTCGAGTAGTATCACATCTGGTGCACAGACAGGACAGCTGTGGCTTTTTATATGCAGAAAAATCTGGACGCTCACTTGTGCTTTTCAAGAAAATATCCTCCAGAGAAAACTCTGATGAGGCCGGTTTGCCTCTGTTTTTGCAGGGTGGGTACGGTTAAATACCGGACCTCCTTAACGTAGTCCCTCTTTTCCCACAAAATCTGTCCTCCAAAGAGTTTTTAAGGAGGAACAAATGAAAATTAAGATATAGGAGGAAATAAATCTGAAGATGAGATATCCCCACTGCAGCTCCATGCCTGGCTTTGGAGTGATCAGTTAATGAGAAAACTGGGATTGAACGGTTGTATGTTTGCAGCTCTGGCTATTTGTACTTTTTTATAAACAGTTGTTCATATAAGCAAAAGCTGTTGCAAGACAAACTATACTTATTAAAAAAAAGAAAACAGATCTAAACAAAAACATGCTTATTTATCAGTCAGAAACAATAATTACTGACTAATAAATAATAAAGCAGATTAGTTGTCTAGTGTTGCCTGTGTTTGTCCCTCAGTTGTTGAACATGCCTGAGGACATGACTAAAACATCCCTATACAGGAACAAAAAATAATACCATAAGGTTTTCTTAAGGCAGCTTGGAGGGAAAATTCAATTCAATTCAATTCAGTTTATTTATATAGCGCCAAATTCACAACACATGTCATCTCAAGGCACTTTACAGTTCAACCAGATCAAATTGATACAAAGTTTTCTATCTAAGGAAAACCAGTTGATTGCATTGACTCATTGACTCAAATACAATCCCCCACACTAAGCATGCTTGTAGCGACAGTGGAGAGGAAAAACTCCCTTTTAACAGGAAGAAACCTCCAGCAGAACCAGGCTCAGTGTGAGCGGCCATCTGCCGAGGCCGACTGGGGTTCAAGGAGACAGAAGCAGAGATACAAAAAGCAGCTGTAAAAGGCGGCCCCGTCCAGGAAACACACAGCCAGGCAGACGAGCTCCAAGGCAGCTCCCATGCCAGAGGACGAAGAAAGCACATCCACTCAGTCACGGTCAGAGAAACAGGACCACACTGGAAAACAGGCCGATCTCCAACATCTATAAACAAGGGTGTTGATAGAAGCAGCACAGCTGATGTTTCTTTCCAGGATGACGTCACAGCCAAACAGGAACAGACGAGGCAAAGCTACTCTGAGGAAAAGCAGAGAGAGCAGAAGGTTAGAGATTGAACTAACAGATTCTGCAGAATAGGAGAACAGAGAGAGAATGAAGCAGAATGATGAAATGGGGGTCCCTATGTCCTCCAGAAGTCTAAGCCTATAGCAGCATAACTATAGAGATAGCTCAGGATAACCTGAGCCACTCTAACTATAAGCTTTATCAAAAAGGAAAGTTTTAAGCCTAGCCTTAAAAGTAGACAGGGTGTCTGCCTCACGGACTAAAACTGGTAGTTGGTTCCACAGGAGAGGAGCCTGATAACTAAAAGATCTGCCTCCCATTCTACTTTTAGAAATTCTAGGAACCACTAGTAAACCTGCAGATTGAGAGCGAAGTGCTCTGTTAGGAACATAAGGAACAATCAGATCTCTGATATAAGATGGAGCTTGGCCATTTAAGGCTTTATATGTGAGAAGGAGGATTTTAAATTCTATTCTTGATTTAACAGGAAGCCAATGAAGAGAAGCCAGGATAGGCGAGATATGATCTCTCTTTTTAATTTTCATTAGAACTCTGGCTGCAGCATTTTGGATCAGCTGAAGGCTTTTAACTACAGTTTGTGGACTTCCTGATAGTAAAGAATTACAATAGTCCAGCCTTGAAGTAACAAATGCATGGACTAGTTTCTCAGCATCACCCCTGGACAGGATATTTCTAATTTTTGCAATGTTCCTCAGATGAAAGAAGGAAATTCTAGAAACCTCCTTGATATGGGACCTAAATGACAGGTCCTGATCAAAAACAACACCAAGATTTTTTACTTTATTATCTGAAATCAGTTTAATCCCATCCAAATGAAGTGACTGGCTAATCAGTTTCTTTTTCAGAGACTCTGGTCCAAAGACTATAACTTCTGTTTTGTCTGCATTCAGAAGCAGAAAGTTAAGAGTCATCCAGGTTTTTATGTCTTCAAGACATGCCTGTAATCTATGTAATGGGTTAGCTTCATCTGGATTTATAGACAGATATAGCTGGGTATCATCAGCATAACAGTGGAAATTAATCCCATGCTGTCTAATAATTCTACCAATTGGGAGCATGTATAAAGTAAAGAGAATTGGTCCTAGCACTGATCCCTGTGGTACTCCACAGGTAACCTTTGAGCGTGTTGAAGATCTATCATTAACATGAACAAACTGAATTCGATCAGATAGATAAGATTTAAACCAGTCTAGTGCTGTTCCTTTAATTCCAACAAAATATTCAAGTCTTTCTAAAAGAATATTATGGTCAACTGTATCAAATGCAGCACTAAGATCCAACAGGACGAGCACAGATACAAGTCCATTATCTGAGGCCATGAGAATATCATTAGTGACTTTCACCAGAGCTGTTTCAGTGCTATGATGAGCTCTAAAGCCAGACTGAAACTCTTCAAAAAGTTCATTATGGTGGAAGTGATCGCAAACTTGTTTGGCAACTACTTTCTCAAGAATTTTGGATAAGAAAGGAAGATTGGATATAGGTCTATAATTGACCAAGTCATCTGGGTCAAGAGACGGTTTCTTAAGCAGAGGTTTAATTACAGCAACCTTAAAAGCTTTAGGTACATATCCCTGTAACAGAGATAGATTAATCACATCTAAAATGGAGGAGGAGATCAAAGGGAATACCTCCTTAAATAACCTGGTTGGAACTGGATCTAACATACAAGTTGAAGGCTTAGATGAAGACAATAATTTTGCTAATTCAGAGAGTTCAACTGGATCAAAGCAGTCTAAACCCAGTTCAGATTCCATGACTACCTCAGGTACAATCGCGGATAGAGGAGTGCTTATGATCTTATTTTTAATAAGATCAATCTTATTTATAAAGAATCCCATAAAGTCATTGCTGCTAAGAGCAGGTGGAATGGACGGTTCAACAGAGCTATGGCTCTGGGTGAGTTTGGCAACTGTATTAAAAAGAAATCTAGGATTATTCTTATTCTCCTCTATTAATGAGGAGAAGTATGCTGCTCTTGCTTTACAAAGGGTCCTCTTATACAGCAGTAAACCATTTTTCCAGACTAGGAAGGACTCTCGCAGGCCTGTGGAGCGATATTTTCTCTCCAGTTTCCTAGCATTTTGCTTCAAAGTACGCAGCTCTGCATTAAACCAAGGAGCAAGCTTTCTATTTTTAACGGTTTTCATTTTCAAAGGAGCTGCGTTGTCTAAGGCAATACGCAGAGAACTAGCAACCCCATCAACAAAATCATCAACCTGTGAAGGGGAATAAGCTAAACTTTTGCACTCTGCAGCACTGCTCAGTGACACAGAGGAGAGAGAAAGTGAAGCAGATTCTTTAAAATTTATAACTGCACTATCTGATAAAGATCTACTAAAATTGAACCTTCTTTTGGGGGAGGAGAACTCTGTTAAAGTAATCCTGAAGGTTATTAGAAAGTGGTCAGAGAGGACAGGGTTGTGAGGAAATACTGTTATTTCTTCACATTCTATGCCGTATGTCAGCACAAGATCCAAAGTATGAAGATGAGAATGCGTGGGACTATTCACATTTTGAACAAAGCCAATAGTGTCTAAGATAGCATTAAAGGCTGCTCTTAAGCTATCGCCTTCAATGTCAGCATGGATGTTAAAATCTCCCACTATGATGACCCTGTCAGTATTTAATACCAAATCAGAAAGGAACTCTGAAAACTCATCTAAAAATTCAGAGTAAGGACCTGGTGGACGATACAAAGTTACAAAAAGAAGAGGTTTTCTTGCCTTGAAATTTGGATCAGGGAAATTAAGGGTTAAATGTTCAAAAGAGTTGTAGGTATTAACTGTTTTGGGAGTAATCAGTAAGTCAGACTGGAAGATTGTTGCTACTCCTCCTCCTCGCCCAGAACTTCTGGGGATGTGAAAATTTAAATAGCTTGAAGGAGTTGCCTCATTTATGCTCACATAATCCTCTTGCTGCAGCCAGGTTTCTGTAAGGCAAAACAAGTCAATGTGATTATCACAAATCAAGTCATTAACTAGTAGACTTTTAGAGGAAAGCGATCTTATGTTAAACAGACCGCATTTAATTGTTTTAACTTTTTCCCCAATTTGAGTTATTTTGATTTTAATTAGATTATCATGATTTACTCCTTTGGGAATCTTTGCTAATTTATTAGATTTTGGTCGTGGGCAAGACACTGTCTGGATGGAGTAAAGAGTGGGTAACAGTAGAGAAGCTGCAGAGATGTGTGTTAAACTACAACTCTGCTTCCTGGTCTGCACCCTGGGTGGTCAGGGTTTTGGAGGACTAATAAATGTGGCCAGATTCCTAGAAAGAAGAGCTGCACCATCCAAAGTGGGATGGATGCCGTCTCTCCGAATCAGACCAGGCTTTCCCCAAAAGGATTGCCAATTATTAATGTAGCCCACGTTGTTTTCAGGGCACCACCTAGACAACCAGCGGTTGAATGACGACATGCGGCTAAACATGTCATCACTGGTCAGATCAGGGAGGGGACCAGAGAAAATTACGGAGTCCGACATTTTTTTGGCAAACTTACACACCGAAGCAACACTAATTTTAGTGACCTCCGATCGGCGTAACCGGGTGTCATTACCACCAGCGTGAATAACAATCTTACTGTATTTAACCTTATCCTTAGCCAGTAGTTTCAGGTAGGATTTGATGTCGCCCGTTCTGGCCCCCGGCAAACATTTGACTATGGTCCCTGGTGTCTCTAATGCCACGTTTCTGACTATGGAGCTGCCAATCACCAGAGTGGGCTTCTCAGTGGGTGTGTCACTGAGTGGGGAAAACCGGTTAGAAACGTGAACGGGTTGGTGGTGACCAGTGGGCAGAGATCCACGACTACGCTTTCTGCGTACAGTTACCCAATCGCCTGGCTGCTCAGGCACTTTTGGAGGACAGCTACGTGGGGGGCCTACTTTAACTCCTGGATGTTCAACAGCCTGAAGCCTGGATTCTAACTCTGACACCCTCGCCTCCAAAGCTACAAAAATACTACACTTATTACACATCCCATTATCACTAAAGGAGGCAGAGGAATAACTGAACATCTGACACAGAGAGCAGGAGAGAGGAGAGGAAGAAGGAAGAGTTGGAAAAGAGTCAAGGGAGGGAGAGAGAGAAGCCATAGCAATGCTAAGCTAGCGCTAGCCTAGGCTAGCTACTTCTTGCTATCAGAAATAAAACCGTGTGAAACTGACAAGTGCTCAGTAGAAAAGTGCAGCAGAAGGTGCTATGTTTTAAAGTAGTCAGTTAGAGTTACTTAGATACAGAGATATCACAGAGAAAATAACTTAACTTCAGATGGAGATCCTCTGAACAGCTGCACACTCAGTTAATCCAAACAGGAAGTGAACAACAAGGGATGGTGAGCAACAAAAGGCCTGGAAATCTATGCAGATGTTACAGAGAGGTAATGCTTTTTGAAATTTGCTTTTTGCTATCATCCTACTGGAATCAGGGCAGTTCTACAGTCCAGTTGAAAGTGTTTGTTTATGAAACACTGGTGGCTCATAGTTCCCAGGGTAATTACACCGCAGTGAGACCCTGCCATAAGTATATGTTTGAGCACCACAGCTGATGGTGGTTTTAAGTTCAGATTTGTTCAAGTCCCTCTTTGTCTTTGAACTATGAGATCACTGCAAACAACAAACAATGACTAAACTCTTTTATATAACTGTTACTCCTGTAACTGTGTTTATCTGTGACAAAGCCATTGAAGAAAGAGTGAATGAAGGAGGTGAGAGCAGAACAAACACCAGAGGCTGCAGACACACGCTGCATTTGCTGCTTGGCAGACATCTGTGCTCTCCGACTGCCTTTCTGTGCTTTTGTGAAGCTTTGTGAAGGAGCTTTTTCTGTCTCCGAAGACCATTTATTTTATTTTCCTACATACTCCAGTGCTTCCATGTGTTTTATTTTTCTTGTATAATGCTCAATAGCAGCATTTGAGGAACATGTAAACCTGTTACAGCACTTTTCCTTTAGGAAATTAACTATGTCCATCTAGAAGGAGAGGAAGAAAGTTCAATAAGAAGAAAATTTCCACCCTTGGGTAGTGGGTGTCGGGACTATTAATGTGAAATTATGAAAATGTTTCCCATTCTCTATTTGGATCTTTTTTAACACCCAGTTTTATTGCTTCTTGGTCAAGTATGCGTCTGTAGTTTATGAATGAGTGAACTACAAACAGCTAACGCAAGTTTATAAAGTCATTAATAGAGTGATTATCATACACTCTTTAAAGAGAACCACCTTTTTATTACTAGAGAAGGTGAATATCAATTGCATTCTGAGTGTTTTACCAGCCTCTCTCTGACTAGATTACCTGTTAATGATTATAAACACAATTCAACATGTTGCTGACTCAAATGAACGTACGAAGGGGTGGTAAGACTATAACATTTTGTGAGTTGCCATATAGAAAGAAGTCATTAGTCCCGTCAGTGACATAGCAGTGAAGCAGGGCAGAATGAAAGAAACAAATTTGTCTCTTGCATCACTGCTGCTTTTGACCCAGGAACCACAAACGAACAGCCTGGCACCAAATGTTCTTAGGCTGGGACCAATTCTGGATTGAGCTACTTTAAATTAATGGATTGGATAGTCACCAAAACCTCATGAATAAAGAAGGAAAAAGACGAACATGCCGCAGCTTAAAGAGGGAGTTGAGCTCAACAGTTTGTTCCCAACAGAGAAGGGACTTTTTAAATGAAAAGAAATGAAAAGAATAGAACCAGACTAGTTGAGCGCTCCTGGTCCAGCTATGACAGCCTAGCACCACACCACAGTCAGAATCCGGTAAATAAATAAATAAATAAAATAATAAATAAAATGCTTATATTGCATAAATACCTGCAGCATCAGATACTCAATATGTGTAAATGTGTTTCAATGAGGTTTTTAAAAAAGAAAGCTGCATGTGAAAATGTAACTCTCTTATAACAATGCATCAGAGTTCATGGGTTGGATACTTATAGTGTGGTTGAAAAAAGCCATGTGGTAATTTATAGTAACACTTAAACAAAGGGAGTAACTAAATTTAACCCGTCTAAATAAAAGCAGCAGGGTATGAAAAACACTTGCCAAAAAAAAAAATGTTTAAGAGTAAGTTTGACACCATCTTTGACTGGGGCGTTTTGCATTGAGCTGCTATTTGCTTATTTGTGCGTTAAAAGTGCATTGTTAAGTTACCAAATCCAGTTAACTATGATAAAATAATGCTCGATAACCTACTCTAGGCATCTGTCCTGATGGTGCTTTGATTGTCTTTTTTAAGCCCAAATAGAACTCCAGTACTGGTCGTGATTAGCATACATAAATAGAGGTTGCACCATCTACTAGCAGTACACTGAACTACCAGAAAGACAATGGCTATGATGCAGCTACTAAATAAATCCAGACTGTGCCAACTGGGCTGTATTTCAGCACTAAAAACCGATAGCTCAGAGGATAGGAATTTAAAGATATATACAACTTTATGCGTCACAATGCATTTTTAAATGCAAAAACACTGTATCATAATAAAACATTAAAATAATAACGATTCAGGGACTTAGCAGCAATTGAATTATTGTTCCTCTTCAGTTTTAAATTGGTGTTTAGATCGTTGTGTGCCAGTTTAAACATGTACTGATTTTCTTTTAAATCAAGTTAACATCTGGAAAAGATATTAATGAAAAATAGACATTCACCTACATAAATAAATTATTCAAACTCTTTCGCCTGACTGCGCCTTATTCAGTCTTTTAAACTGTTTTGTTGTTTTTATACCATTTTGTTTCCTTGGTATGTACAGCACTTTGTGGCAGCTGTGGTTGGTTTAAAGGGCTCTATAAATAAAGTTGATTTGAGTAGAGTCCAGCTGCTGTTTAAAGAATAAAATCTGAATTTTTGTTTTAGTAAGAAAAAAAAACAGAGGAAAGAAGGAACTGGTCAATAGTTGGACTCATTCTTTAGGCATGCATGAAAAACAAACCTGTGATGACCATGCTAAATATTTAACAAACCTTCATGATTCCAGATTCTACAAATACCCCATGCTATTGTTCCCAGTGATATTCCCTGGGCCCTGACTCCTATTGCACCTCTTTAGGCAAAAGGCCTTTAAGGATAAAGGCAGTGGTTATTACAGACCATCAGGGGAGCTTCTGTAATTCCTCCACACTGTGTTTATGTTCTGATCACTATCACCAAGGCTTATCATCTCTGCACAAAAAAGCTATTTGTTTAGGATTTTATATAATCTTTGCAGAATGTAGTCTGGAGTCTAACAGAGAAATCATATCATGTCAGCATCAAAGAGAACATTTTAGATTTGAGGTGAAATTAAAACAGTTTACTTTCTGCTTTCTTTTATTGCAGCTATGAATTAGGGGATGTTAAAAGGTTTGTTTATATTTACATGCTTTTTGTCAGGTAGGGCAGCATTCAGGGGGAGGTTTAGTTTTCTCACCTAAAAGAAAAGGGGCAGGATTAAATAAAAAAAATACAGCTTGACATGTCAATGGTCTGTACTTGTTTGGAAGTTCACTCCTTTTAGACCTTTCAGCCTAAATGTGCTTCTAAATGCGTTTTCCCAGCCCTGGCTGTAGAAACATTTTTAAAGTTCAGGTCATGCTCTTGAAAATGTGTGTGGGGTCTCTAATGGGATTGTGGAGCAGTGTAAACTAAGTCTCATGCGCGGGATAGAAAATAAACCCCTATCTTGAACTTGGGATATTGTTCCAACAATCACATGTCAGATCTGCAGGTGGGAATCTGTTAGACAGACAGACTGCTGTGATCAATCTGAGACAATAACAGGAGCATCCAACGCCCTGCCAAATCACCCGCAGGAATTGAACTTTAAGACTTAAAATAAGAAAACAAAATATAATGAAGACTTTTGCAGAACTTGTATATATGGAAAACTTTTGCCTCAAAAACCAATGAAAGAACGCAAGAAAACAATATATCTAGTTTTATCCACAGTTTTTTTTTTGACACCAAGAGCCATGAAGTTCATGAATGTGCCAAATCCACTAATACTGACCTTTAACACAATGATAGGAAGATATTTACTGA
The DNA here is from genome assembly GCF_016077235.1 of Cyprinodon tularosa. NCBI lineage: Eukaryota > Metazoa > Chordata > Actinopteri > Cyprinodontiformes > Cyprinodontidae > Cyprinodon > Cyprinodon tularosa. The sequence continues at coordinate 1,504,667 of NW_024038996.1, read as the reverse complement.
TGTAAGCGTTTTTTTTTTTTTTCTTACACATAAGCTGAGTTTCACATACAAGTAGATCCTTGGCTCCTCCACTGACTGAGGTAGAGAACAGGCACAAGGAGAGGAGTGCAGCAGAGAACACATGCAGTGCTGAATTGATATGCAACTATAGCATTGATCAATGTCTTACTAAATCATTCCACTTATTGAATATTTTGCAGATAAAATAAAGCCCCATTTATACTACCCTCTGAAACCGATCCGTGCTGAGTTCAGACCAAGTTTGGATCAGTTAACCGTGCCGAGCTTGGTTCCTTACGACGCTAGCACGGTTCCTCGCCTCCTAGAGACGATCTACGGTACTACTGCTCTCTAGAAGTTAACAAGCAAATCAACATTCAGGAAGTTTGATTATCATTATGATATTTTGTTGTTGGCAGAGTCAGGCAAAGAAGGCAGCCTTTGGTGAATTTACTTGAAAGAGTCGGCTTTTGAGAATTGGATCGACAAACAATAGTCTAATCAGGGCTTACAGATGCAGGAAACGACAGGAGTTGAGGACCATCACACTGCTAAGCAGAATCATCACTAGAATTACACGGTAGGGAAGCTAGAATGATATAAATGATTACAGAGGCTGATTGTAAGGAGATGAAGCGGTCTGCTCATGCACTCTTTGTTATCTGAGAACTGAGCCAGAACTGGCCCTCACCGAGTCCTACTGATGAACTAGTACCAGTTTAGAGAGGTTCTGTTGTTTCTGGCATTGAATGTGTCAGTTGTGCATGTCATTTACACATTTTAGGGTTTAGGGTAGATTAACCTATCTATCTTCAAGGATCACATGACGACCATCACCAAGACTTCTATAAGGCAGTTTTACTGGCTTTGGTTATTAACATGGACGTGACAGTGACTGTGTAACATCCACACTTGCACAAAACAAGCCAGACACCAACTCACACATACTAGGTCTACAATTTAAACCAGAGTGTTGTAAAAACACCAACATAAAACAACAGAATATCCACTGAAATGAAAATATAACCCAAGCAACATCCACAGCATCCGTTTTTCCATGGATCAGCGCCACTCACCACATCAGCAGGGTTGCCAGATGTCTCTGACGTTTTCCAGCCCAAAAAATCTTCATAAACTGCCTGGATATACAAAATCTCACCTAATTTGAACCAACGTCTATTGATCTCTTAGGCCATAAAGCTAAAGAAAAAATGTTTTACTCATAGACGGCCATCCTAAACTACCAGATTGGGAAACATCCGAACCTGGCAACAATGCACGTAAGATGGGAAACATTAACCTTTAGATGCAAAACCCCATCATGCACTGCAATATATTTTTGCAAAATATTCTAACATAAATTTGCTAAATATAAAAGTAACATTGCAGTGTTGTTTAAAGAAAGAATTTGTTTTATTATAGTTTAGTTTGTTGCAAGGATTTTATAGTTTGAAGAAATAAAAAATGACACCATATGCCAACCGTCACAAGGATGTGCATGGTAATGGCTATATATACTGCATGCATTGTTTAGGTAGTTGACATTGTATTACTTCTTGAGCTCCTTGAGTTATCTACTGTCACAGGTAGGTGCTTCGGCCGGTATGATTTAAGGAGGCACGCTGAAATTAGGACCTGCCCACCGGGCAAATGCCCGGTATCACAGATTACCAGTCAGAACCTGCATCCCAGGTTGATTACATGAACTCAACTCAGTTCTACACATATCAATAAGCTACTGCCAGGTTACCAAACACCCACACAGTTTTTAACTGCAGTCAGTCTCAAAGAACTATAGGCCTGGAGCTTCTCAGGCACCAAGACAATGGTGCCTGGAGAGGGCACCAAGACAATGACAACATGACCAGGATGAAGAATCAATAGATTTTCATGTCCTGGGGAATAGTCTTCAATTTCAAGAAATCTTTTTAACAATGATCAATAAGAGGATGTGGGTATTGGAGCTGAATCTGTGCCCCTGTTTCACTATGCTCTTATCTATTCGAGCAAGTACTGTAATTTTATTTTTTTTTTTTACTCTTGCCCATTCTTGTACAGCTATCTATATCAAAATTGTAAAATAAAAAAATACCTTAAAATAAATCTAAGAATAAAATGAGCCTCATTAACTAAGACGTTACTCAAGAAAGTTTGGGACCAACCTTGGCGTTCTGCAGGGGGATCTGGTAGCTGGAGGGTTTGTAGTAGAGCCGCTGCGTGGGCTCAGTGTGGATGTCTCCCAGAAACAGTTCTTCCACCAGGTGATCCAGGTTGTGATGCAGGTACTGCTTCTCCACTCGTAGCAGCTGCAGCTCATGCATGGTAAAGTTAAGCTCTCTAGAGCAGTCGTAGCCTCCCTCTTCGTTCCACAGCTCGTACATCACGTCGGGCACCCAGGGGCCTTTCATAGCCCCTCGGCAACTGCGGTTTAGTCTCTGGCTCAGCTCTTTGGCCTTAGCGGCTGTGTGAAGCACTGTCTGGACCTGGTGGAGTTGGTAGTCTGCCTCCGTGCCTCCGCGGACTATCCAGGAGGTCTGACGCAGGCGCAGTCGACCATGAATAACCAGCGTGTAGGTAGGTTTGGTGCAGTGGTTGTCCTCGTAGTAAAACTGGTGAGCCTGGAAGGTATTGTTGGGGTAAAACCTGTAGGAGCGAGTTAGAAACTCTGGACCAGGCCTCACCTCACAACTGCAAGAAAAAAAAGTGGAACTCTGATAAACCTTCATGTCATGGTTGGCAGCATACAGTCCATTTCAGTTAATCTGTTCTTTTTTTAAAATATAAAATGCATCCAAAATATAGGTAATAAATCAATCACACTCTTACTTTCTGTTTAACTTTGATCCGTGTGTTTCATTGGTTTATATCCTACTTTGTGTTTCTAGATATATTTTAGTTCACAGGTTTTTCTTTGTTGTCCTCTTGTGTTTGTTCCTTTCCCCTTGGCTTCTTCGTTAGCTCCACTCACACCTGCTCCTTTTCAACTCGTTAGCCCTGTTTTTGTTCAGTCAGCCATAAATACTCTCCCTCTGCTGTCAGTCTTTGCTGGTTCCTTGTCATCGCTGGTTCCTCGTCGCTGTTGTCTTCTTACCTCGTCTCTCCCTGTCTCCTCGTACTCGTTTTCCCCTGATGTCTCCATGGTTTTTGGTTTGTTAACATTTTTAGTTGGATTTTTGGATTGCTGCCACTGTTACCTGTGTTTTTCAATTAAACTGCAAGAAATCATCTCAGCCTCTCTGCCTCTGCATTTGGGTCCTTAAACTTCAACCAAACCCTGACAAAGTCAGGTGCTGTGCAAGGTATCAGAGTTTCTCCTTGAAACTAAAACACGATACAGACATGCTAACATGGTTATACTCAAAACTGAATCTTAAATGGTTGAAGACAGTTTGTTTTCTGCTTCCTTAAAGGTTTTTGGATTTTTGTGAATTTTTAAAAAAGACCTCTCATCTTAAAAAAAAAACTGCACATGCACAACCCTGTTCTTGCTCCCAAGAGGGAACGCCTATTAAACATGTGCTAGAGCATGTAAGAGCCCATTCCTCCTCGTGCACACTGTGTTTAAAAGTTGCTGTTTGCATCGCTCATGCAACCTTACTTTCCGAAAGAAGATTTATAATTTTTCTACTATGTTAGACTCACTTAGAAGAGAAAATGGGGAGGAGCAGGTAGGCAGGTTGACAATTAGGAGGACCATTTTATTTGATGATCCCGCCGGAAAAAGGAAATTCTCCACTATTCTTTTAATATATAAATATGGGCTAATGGGAACTTTTGCTCAATTAGCTACCCTTTGACTGAGTCCTTTCTTATTATGTTATGCAGAAGTTGACAAATAACCTTATGTTTGCTTTATGTGATGAGCTGTAACAGCACCAAAAATTAAATGATCTTTTAACACATGAACTAACACATTTGGGCAAAAGCAGTTACAGCTGAAAAACAGAGTTACCTGGTGGACACCCAGTGGCCCTCTATGTTTGGAGGCATCTGCACGGTGATCCGGGCCCCATTGTGAAGATGCCTCAGCATGTGGTTACACAGTGAGCCTTTAGAAGACGGACTGTAGGTTTTCTTCAAGGAGCGATGACTTGGGGGATGCAGAGTTGAACCGTCAGCCCAAACTGAGGGGAAAAACAGCACAAAGTTCTCAAAAGAAAGCTTGATCTTTATACTTTACTAAATGATTTTATACATAAAACTCATCAAAAGGTAAATTGGAGTGAGATAAAACAAAGAAAAGGAAATTTCAGCTTTAATGTCATAGCTTCAAATATGTGCTTTAATCAACTGAGCAGCTTTGAACTTCTCTTAATCCTTTATTCAATCAATTTAACGCATGTAGACAAAGCTCCATAGTTTTATCAGTGGCTTGTAAAGGTAAAGGTGATAATTTATGTGATAATCTACAACATGAATGAATAGAACCATTTAACTAGATAAAAATCATAAAGACGTGAAAATCATGCAGGGAGAACATATCACAGTGATAAAAACAAGATCCTGTTTGATTTTTGCAAGCTCATTCTCCATCCAACCAAACAGAAAACAATATCTTCAGGGCTGGAATGAGCTTGAAAAGATAAAGTGTCGGAAATGAAAGCATTTTCAAGGCCAGCAGACAAAGAATAGCCTCTAGGCCCACATTCCACCAAGGTTTTATTCAATGTAAATGCCCTCATACCATTAAAATCGACCTTGAAATATGAAGATTTAGCTCTAAATTGTATCAGATTCTACTTGCTTGAAATATCATCCGATGCCCTGGAATGCCTCTGCAGGTTGCTTTGCAGATTTTGATTTGAAACTAATGAGATAAAGAGGGAGAAAAGAACCATCTGATTGTAGGAAGCCAAAATCTCCTATATGCCAAGGCTTTGGCTGTTTTCACACTACACCCCATATATTGAGTCAAAAATTACGGTAAATAACGCCCACATAAGTATTCACACCCCTTTTTGTTAGTTAAATTGACTCTCAGCTGCGTCGTTTCCCTGATTACACAGCAGATTTTTTTTGTTGCAACTTAAAGATCAATTGCCTCAACATAAACAAATGGATGGGATGACAGCAGATATTGGAGAAGAAAGCAAACAGTAAAGTTTCCCGAGTTGCACACAGGAGTCGAATCCCCCCTGGTGGGAATGAGCTGCCAGTGTGGATAAAAGCAGAGTGCGAAATACGGGGGGTCCGGGGGGGGGCTCGACTAGGGTGGCCATTTCTATAGCACCAAAAAGGAGGACATTGTGCGGCATATCAATAAATTACTAAGGTGTACATAAGAATCGGGTAAAGTCACATTTATAGCACAATTCTTAGTAGTTTAAAGAGGATGCTTGTGTAGCTGAATAGAACAAAATATTAAAGAAATGTAAAAAAGAATTGGTTCCCAGCATTTGTATTTATTTAATACATTGTGGTGTTTAAAAAGTGACAATTTTTTAACACGATTAATTTGCGCAGAACTGCTGGAATTGATCATAAAGCAGTTGTTTGGAAAAGAAGCTCGAGAAAGAGCTAGAGAATAGGACGATGCAAACTGCAAAAAGTGGCTGGAAAAGAGGAATTCATGACATGGCTGCAGCCTGTTGAGAGTAAAGATGATTTCACCATGTTCTCTATCTATCCATATATATATATATATATATATATATAAACTTGAGTCATGGAACTGTGCTTACAGCTCCTTATTTCATGTAAACTAATAACTTGTGTACATGATACTTGTTGATGGCATTAAAATTATTTCTAATAGCATTAAAAGAGCATTAAATTAGAGTTCCTCATTCCTGTATAAAACCTGTGAACGCTTAATTTAATCTGACATATTAAAAAAATCCCCATCATCATCCAGCAGATGTTCAGTTTCTGCCCAAATATTTTCTTTCTGTTGTGGATTTTTGTAACAGGGATAACTAGGGTCATACATAGTTTGTATGAACTCTGTTTATTCTCTGCTTCCAAACTCATCTCTTCATCCATTCCTGCCATAAGAATTTTCTTTTAAAGTGGTGAGATGCGCTCTAGAATCTCACAACTTCTTCCTGGTCTGTTGAAGCACCAATAGTCTGCATCAACTTATTTAATTAATTGCTCTTAGTTTTTGGGAATATATAGGAACTATTCTCTAATTTCTAGTTACCGATCTGTTTTTACTATAATTTAATTTGACAAACCGGGTCTTCTCTACATTCTTTTTTCTGTTTGGTGTGATTGCAATAGCAGGTCTTGATCTGGACGGACCGGAGGGGAGCAAAAAATAGCTCAGCTCCGTATTTTGACGGTGAAGGACGGAGAAGACGTATGTGGGCGGTGACGAGCGGAGGATGTGGAACAGCTCTCATTGATTTACATGACAGACAAGTACTCTGCACGACGTACGTGAGCGGGGCGGAGCGCTGACGGAGTATGTGGAATCTGGGGGTAAAGGAGGACACCGGACAGTGCAATGAAAATCCGGACTGTCCGCCCTAAAGCCGGACATCTGGCCACCCTAGGCTCGACCCCCCCGATCAACCCATGAGACCCCCTGAAAGCCTCAAAAGCAAAATTTAAGGGGGGTCTTAAATTGTGTCAAAAAAAATTAAAATAAATTGTTCTGGCTCCTCAGGAAGCCATTGCTCATATTTGCGTATTGTTTCTAAGTTATATACTATAAGCTTTCTTATGTATAATCTTTGATATAGTCTTATTTTGAAAGCACCGGAGGTTGAGCAGTTGGTGTCTTTCTGTTTAACGAGTATACGCTGCATACCTATCTGTTCTCTCTGTGATGCGTTCTTTGACCAGTCCAGCATGTAATTTGATGTGTATTTCATTTATGTACATATAGTACTATGTTTCATGTTGTGTTTGGAGGTTTATTGCAAGAAAGGTCACAGAGAAGAGAAGTTTAAAAAGACGCTAGCATACCCGCTAGCTAGCGGCCAATGTTAACATGTTGTTTGTGTCATTATGTGTTTCTGTACATATTCAGGGAATATGTTGAGTTTATTATTTAGGGGAATTGTGCCTGTTTATGTGGAATTGTGCCTGTTTACACAAAGACTTCTGCACAATATTTTTTTGTTGCAGTTTTACCATTCATTCATTCATCCATCCATACCAGCCAATAAATCCAAAGAAAAGGCTTACGGTGTGGTTATTGGAAATGATGGTTATCTACCTGCTAAGCTAAGAGTGAGGGCAGGACATAAATTATTTTTTTGTCGCTAATGGTCACTAAAATGTTTTTAAGCTCAAAATCAAAACCTTTATTAACAAATATGCTGTTTTTTGCGAAGTGGAGCCAGCCAATCTGCTCGCGTATGCAAATTAGCCATGTACTTTTCAGCAGTTAATAACACTGGCAACAGATTGCGTGAAGACAGCAGGTCTTCACTCCTTTGTGGACCTCAATGGACCTCCTCTGGACAAATTCGACCCATTTCCAATCGTCAGAAACTGGATTAAAGCAGGACATGTGGGTGCATGAAAGAGACAGACAGTCTTTGCGCGTGTGTGTGTTTTCATAGACTGACTGTCTGTTCAGGCTCTTGCCCGCTCCACCAGATTCACAGAAAGCTTTATCCACCAAGCTGTCAGGAAGCTGACCCCCCCCTCAAAAAAAAATCACTCCGGACAAACTGTCTCCTGCACTACTATTAATACTATATTTATTTACTGTTCTTTTGCACTGTTACTGTTACAAATGCTATATCTTACATATTTGGTAATAATAATAATAATTTTTCTGCTGCCATTACCATCTGCCTTTTTGCACTAGCATAAGTATTGTATATTTTATATTATTGTACATTTTATATTTTATTGTGAAATTGAATGTTTAAATTTTAGTATTAGGAACGGATCTTATCTGTTGTGCCTGTGCACTTTATCTGTTTCACTGTTGGTGAATGAGAAACGAACGTCCTCTCGAGTCCTTCTATGTCTGGTGAATCTGAAGAATTGACATTAAAGCTGACTTTGACTGTGAAATGTTATAGGCCTACTGCATATTGAGAAAATTTAGATTGGTATTTCGCAACAATCGGGAGATGGGGACCCCCCCAAATATTAACAGGTATTTTGCACACTGGATAAAAGCATCTGCTAAATGCATGAACATAAAGTCAAAAGAACTTTCTGTAGAACTCAGAAAAAAAGCACAATCTGGGGAAGGATAGATTAAACATATTGGAAGTCAGGCTGTGCAGTAAATCAATAAATATCAATAATAAATAAATATCAATTTATATCATAACAGAGACAGATCAGTAAAGATGATATTCAGTAATTCCACTGAACTCCTATCTAGAACCACATGGTATTCTGGGGATGTAGGCAGAGCAAAGCATTTAGCCTCTTACAGCAAAACTATACAAAGCTTCTAATTAAATGTTTTTTGTTTTGTTTTTTTAATAGGGTAAGGTTTACAGTTTGAATTTGGGATTATTTCCTAATTACTTTATTTCAAAAAGGTTAAAAAAACAGTATTGATTGATATGAAAAGCTTATATCCAGATACATTTTTCAGCCATAAAACCCAGCCCTAATTAGAGGATTCAAATTGTCTAGACTCTCTGTGGTTCCATTAATTGGAAATGGAAATTGCCTTAAACGTATTCATCAACAAAGAAGAGCTTTACTCAGTAGAACAAGGTACTCCATAGTTTGCTTGTGTGTTCAGTCAGACACTTCTTTAGAACCGCTGTAAGACAGACCTCTACAGGAACGTCTTCCTGCCCACAGCCATCATTATATAAAATACTATTTGCAGAAACCAAGAAAATGAGTTACAACATACATTTAATTTCCATTTGGGATTAGTGAATTGTAATCTCAACCTTAGTACTGCTGAACTGAAATCTAGAAATGGAAGAATCATCCAAAAGGCAATATTTTTCAAATGCTTTTTCAATTACTGAATTCATTGTCACTACTGTCAATAAGGGGAAATTTTATTAAGATGCAGGCTACTTATTTTCAAGAGAAATCAAATAAACGGATAATAAGACTCTGCGTGTGAATTGATGTTGTATTAGTAAACATTTAACACCCAACCATTTAAAGCGGCAATACGATAAAAGTGGACAAATGTTAAAACAATTAAAAACAACTATGAAAAAAAAAGTTTTATCATTCAATTAGAAGTCTAGTTCAAAACCCTTCTGCTGATTATTTTAATTCAGCAATATGTAGAGTTTTGAGCCTGGATGGCGCCTTTCAGGTTTGGATCTCGACAGGATTGAGGTACAGACTTTGACTAGGCCACACCAAATCCCTTATACATTTATGTTTAGTTGGAGTCATTCAGAGGTGGCCTTGCTCTTCTTTGTAAAGTATTTTTTCAGACACATAACTCTTCATGCTATCGAGCTTAAAATCAGGAAGCAGCATAAATTGACACATAAGCTCAACTATGAGGAAATAACATCTGGACATTTATATATGTATATTTAGCACTTAGATAAGGTGTTATTACTGGTCAGAAAATACCTTATATTATACATTTCCAGCCTACCAGTTTGTAACAAGCTAGGGCAAATCAAGCTATAAATTAAACAGTTCTGGTCATTAACTGTGTTTTATACCTCTATTGTTAGGTGATAAATAAGATTAAAGGAAGCTTTATTTTGATATAATTTCTTGTTGTAACACTGGATGACAGTTAAACCTAAATAAAGGAAAGTCGTTTCCATCTTTACAGTCAATAAGCCCAGCAGCTTCCTGTTCTCTCTGCCAATCAGATGCAGACATTAATAAGACTATCTTCACAACAGTTAACATCAATAATCATTTATAATAATAAATATAATTATTGCAATACTGCTTTTTCATTATGATGTCTCCAGTTTTCTTCACGTAATAGTTAACTGGACTTAGAGGAAGTATTTTTAATATACAATAAATATTTGAAAAGTGGGAAATCCTTCATGTTAAATCTAGATTTTAAACTCATCATCTGAATCGTCAGATCTGAGCATCAGTGTCAATATTACATTTTTCAGTAGATACGACATGTCTTATTCATTTTTTTCTGATTAAACCAATTCTAGAGAAAACTGATCTTAAATCCATAAAATGTTAAAAACATCTCAACATCATAATGAGATATAAAGATGTTCTCCAATCTTTTTATGCTAAAGCCAAAACGAGAACAAACTCTAAAACAGAAAACAAATTAATGAAGAAATAAATGAGAAAATGATTATAAGGAGCTTACAGTATGTGTTCTCTTTTTTTCCTTACACACATTAAACAGGTGACAGATGTACCAGAGCTCCATTTTTATATTTTTTACTTCTTTCTTCATTAAAGGCAATAATCATAACAACTGAGACCTTCTCTGCTGCTGCTTTCCCAAGCTGCTGCAGCACTCCGCCTCAAATCAAAGTGACCACAAAACTCTCAGAGCTCTAAACCGCAGTGAACATTTCCAGTTGGCCAGATCCCACTGCTGAGGTAAGAGCACTGGGAGCTCTGACAGCAGCAGAGACTGCACATCATTTATAGGAAGAGAAAAATCCAAAGTGCCGGAATGGGAACCACACAAAGGACTTTTGTTTGTTGTTCCCCAGACTTTAAATTGAAAATAAAAAATTAAATTACATTCTACTTTTACTACTTTACTTTTAATTATTAATCTGCATTCATATGAAGGAAGGGAACATTACATTTTTTCCAGACCAAAAGAATGACAAAATAAATTGATGCATGGGGGAAAAAAGGATTTCAAGACTGTATTCCAACAAATCAATCCATCCATCCATCCTGAAACTCATAGACTTCAACTTCTGTATCTACACCATTAAGAATGGGCTACAACAAGACCATGGCAACCCAAGCATGAAAAGTGTGAAGAATGGCTTTGAATATCAGAAGTGTCCACGCATAACAAGAATAAAGTTCCACTAAGACTCGTTTTGAGAAAACATTCTCATCCTTCACGTCTTTAACCCTTTTTTACAGAAACGAATATTCCTCTGACTGCTGATGTGCATCACTGTTGTGATTTATCCACCTGAACTGATTGATTGTAATTGAAAAATCTGACCGGCTAGGTATAAGTTAACCTAATTCTGTTAGAATAGAAAAAAGAACATTTCTTAACGTCTTCATTTGGGCTCAGTTATGTAAACTTTTACATTCCTCAGGTTCCTCTAAATATGCTGCTGGCTGAGCTTTTAAAAGCTTCATCCTTTTTAACGATAAACTAAAATAGTGTCATTTGATGACATAGCTCCACTGTAGAACACAATAATACAAGATAGTTGTGTTTTTTTTTCATTTGTACTCTCTGGTCAGAGAAAGTCCAAAACCTGAAAACTAAAGAAACTTAGTTTATAACTTAGAGCTTTAAAGTTTCTTAAATGTATTTTAAACAGATTCAGGCAACCATTTCTGTTTTTAAAAACGCTCAGTATGTCAGCACTGAGGTTTTTTCTCCCCTGGTCAATTTCCAGCAGGCTGTAATCCACACTGACAGAGCATTTTCTTTGCAACCTGCAATGACACACTACTTAATTTATACTTTAAGACACTTAAACACACTTAAGAATAAGTGGAAGGCCGAAGCGTCCTTTTTATCCCGGATAGTCCTTTAAGCTGCCTGCCAAAATGTTGCTTTGTACTGTCATCTGCAGCAGATGGAGTGGGTCAACAGCATGCCCATAATCCAGCGCTGCACAGACACAGGTTTTATCAGGAACGGATGTTTAAAGTGGCTCTTAACTCTCCCACAGCTTTTATCTGCACAGCAGCCTTATGGAGGGCTTCTATTGCCCTCTAACATTCAAACACAAGTCAGTAAAGGGTCATTAGTTTTCCAACCTGTTGATAAACAGGTGCTGTAATCACTGAATTACAGCAGCTCTAATATATATATATATATATATATATATATATATACGGTATATATATATAAATATATATATATTTTTTTATTATTTCTTTATATGCATAATAATATATCTATCTATATATATCTATATATATCTATCATATCTAATAATCATCTATATCTTAATCAGGGAGTCAGTGGAGAACTTTTAAAGCTGAAATTTGTTTTGTGACGTCAACCTTTCTCCTTATTCTTTATAGGATATGCCTGTTAATGCAACTCTTTTATCCTTTTTTTTATCTTAACTCATTGCTATTCCCCATGCCTGTAATAGACTTAACATTGATATTGCAAAATGTGACAAATGGATCTTTTGTAATATTGTGATGTATAATAATAATGATAAATGAAATAGTTCAAAATCTTCCTCTGGTAACAATAAATGAATAAAGTTAATGAGTGTCACCTTTTTTTTAAAAGTAATTTTTCAATGTTATTGTAATTATTACACAGTAAGCTGGTGTGATGATATGAAAGCAGGAAATTCAATCAATTTTAGTTGCAGCAAATTAAACAAACAAAAAAGGCATGCAAAATTTTTTTTTAAAACTATTTTTTTTTTTTTACCTAAAAACGCAACAAGAATCAGTGCAGAAATCAGCTCCATTTCGCTCCTTCGCAGCTTCCCAACAGACAGGTTTGTTCTGTTTCCTCTTTAGTTTTTCCTACAGAAATCCCAGTTTTAATCCAGAGTTTGGAGACAACAACTCCCGCAAATTCCGAGCATCATGGCAGAAAGCGCACCTCCGATTCTGCAAAATGAGATCATTCAAGGAAAATACATGCGCGCATAAAAAATGAAAGGTGGCTCCAAAAGATCAGCGTTTCAATGAGGCAGCTCGGTTCCCTTTGACGTGTGCTTCATGCGTCCTGCGCCTTGAAGGAGTGTTTAAAAAGTGAGTAAAGACACCAGAGTGATCGTCCCGCCCAGGGAGGGATCTATGGGCGTGGGAGCTGTGTTAAAGTGTTCACTGTGACAGTGAAATGGTAGATGTTCTCTAAGTTATTAGGTAAATGGGCATACATCATGTCTAATGTTCACAAACAGATCGGATTAAGTAGGCTAACCTTTGACAAAATACGGCAGTCAAAAGGGGCCAAAATTAGATAATTAATTAGATAATTACAGTCTTGCTTCTAAAATGTGCTATATAAATACACTACCCTTGACTTGCCTTCAATGTGTCATAATTGCATTAGAACCAAAATCAATAATTTCTTTTTACATATGTGTGTATCTAATTGTATATTAGTTAATATGTTTTTATTAATAATTTAGGAAAAAAACGTCGTATGTCTTAAAATACTACTAAGAGCAATACAAATGCAAAAAAAAAAAAAAAAAATCACCTAGCTTCACATTTTTCATCCAGTGCTCACTTGATGGTTTAAGTTAAAATTGCATTTTCAAATATCTTAAATAAAAATAAAATTCTATTCTAAATAAAATACTGTAGGTTTTGAGAAAAAAGTCAGAATTCTGAGATTAAAGTCAGAATTCTGACTTTTTTCCCATATTAAACTGAAAAAAAATTTAAAAATCAGTTAACTTTTTTTTTCTTTCAGTGGCCCAAATTACATATTCCGTATGTAAGGTCATGATTGATAAAAAAAAAAAACTGATGGTTTTTAGATTTTTTTTGTACTTCTATCATAGAGAGGCAGCAACATGAAAATAATTACTGAAGTTCAAAGTCTTTGTTTTCATTTGCTTGCTAACATCTATTAATTTGTTCCTCAGATCCAGAAGTAGAAATAAACACATATTAAGGTGTTAAAATCCAATACGATGCAAACTATCATGCAAATGGCCACATTATAGAATCATTTATAATGCAAATCTACTTGGTGGGGTTCAGGAAGGTATTCGAAACATTTTATAATATATAGGGTGAGGGCCACTAACTGAGTGTGATGTTTAATACTGTGCATCTTTGCCTTTTACTCCATGCATGATTATCATATAAACCATCAGTGTTAAGAAAGGCTTCTGCTAAAAGTCAAGTGGTTCTGTCTATAGATGTGGAAACCTGTTCATAGTGCATCTTTATTGCTGTTTTTTACAGATGTACAGTAAAGTAGACAATGAGAATGCTAGCTAAACTGTTGCTGCTGATGCAAAGTTGTGGCTACTTGACTGAATAAGCCTTTGCCTGTGATATACTCCAGAAACCTGCAAACGTACCTGTTGGGAAGTAGAACTGCAATTAATTTCTTCTGTGCAATCAAATTATTTTAGTGACTTGTAAGCAGTAATAAGATGCATTCAGAAAGCTTCTTTTATAATGGTGTTCTGTAAATGGGAAGGCAGCTCCTCCTCCCCTCTCTCTGCTCTGAACGGCATTTCATATTTATAAGGGAAAGAGGTTTGGCTAAAGGAAATATAATAGGGAGTAATATCACAATATTATTAAAGTGGTGCACAAAAAATAGCATATTTATTGAGGCATAAATCTAATATGCTTGATTATATTTCTACAATTAACATGTATTATTGATCCCTTTAATTACTAATTGACTTACTTATACATCTGTTAGGTTTGGCACTTTTTATTGTTCAAGTTTTAATTGTTTAATTTTTTCAATGTTTATTCTAAGAGCTTGTGTCCAAATTTAACATATGCAAAAAGAGATAATTTAAAAATCGTCAGGTGTAAATTCATTTCCTTTATCTATGAAGGGAGGTTAAAGAGTGAAGAATAGAAAGCTATAGGCATACAGATTAGATTTATAAAAGAAAGAAAAAACAACAATCATATTAAATAAAAAAAATGATAAACTACTTAAACCATCTAAGAGGTGATTAAACGCAGTTGAGATTTATTAAAATGTCTACATGTAGTTTCTTCAAATTTCATGCGTAGAAGTAGGTCTGCAGAAACAAACGAGTTGGAACCGGACAAGGCATTGTTTTTTCAGATCACATCCTGCTCTTAGTTTCCAACATTATTCTCTGTGGCCTTCAGATTAAACACCTTTTTCACTGTAGATACTCAGCCTGCAGGTCAAAGGTGGCTTCACAGTTTTTTCCTCTTCAGCATCCACTGAGTGTGTTTTTAATAGAGAACCTGCCTTTGAGCTTCAAGTAGACTTTTTAACTTTTGTGTCTGATCTTTTGACCCTCAGGCCATTCTGCAACTCCTTGGTCAAAATGTTAATCACATCTGGCACTCACACCATTTTTTAAATTTGACATCTTATAGTGTTTTCACTGATGCCTACAGGGTCTTGGTGACATCTTCTGGGGTCTATTATTGGCCTGACTGTAATGTGTGGTACATTCTGAACCATTTTTAACACTAAAAACACTTCCTGCAAAGATGACTTGGTTTATTATTGTTTATGAAGATTAGGGAGCCCAACTATAAATACTGACATTGTTTTTAGTTAATGTTGGTAATGTGTTTGTAACCTCATCAGTCTGATGACTGAAACTTGGATAATTTTAACTTCCAAAGTATATTTCCTTATTGTTGACCAAGAAATTGCTCATATGACCTTTGTTTAGTCATGTGACACAGTGATAGCATTCAAGCAATGCAGCACATAATTGTAGCTGTTCAGCTAACGTAAAGAAGCAATGTCAGTACTGAGGTCATTTTTATTATTTTTATTATAGTGTTTAAAGTGTAGAGAAATATATAATACTAGTAAATATCTGTTATCCCCAAAGATGGTGGATAACCAATATTTGTCATGTGGGTCGGCTTCCTCTATAAAGTCAGACCTATTTTATAGTTTTCGGAGTTTGCATCAAACAAAAGCAATGTAAAATCAGTATAAATAAAAGGCTAGTTTTAATAGTATTTAAGAATGTGTCTTTGTTCTGCCTTGTCCATTGCTGCATTTCCTTCATTTTACTTTATTTATTTTCTCATTTGATCCAACTTAAAATCTGTTGCCTTTGTTAATTTTCCTCCATGAAGGTAAAAAACAGTTATCTTGTGGAGGTGTAGTAAATGCATGATAGTACGAGCGGAAACACTTTTCAGTGACATACACTTTAGAAATATTTAAACTAAATACTTTTGATGACTTAGACTTAGACAACTTTTTTTGTCATTTTGTATACACAGACGGTATACAAAATAAAATTAAATTTTGTACAGCTTTCAGAACATTTCCATTCCATAAAGTGCAAAAGTGATCAAATTTACACAGTGTGGGAGAAAAAACATGGTGCAAAAACGCATTGATATGGTTCAGTGCATTAAATATGTATGGTGCGATATACATGATAATTGTCCTGTTTGGTATGGTTGCGATTATAAACATTAATTTGTGCAAAAACAGTACATCAGTCCAATTCAGTGTTATCATGAATATTATAAACACACCAGAAGTTATATGAAAAATCTGCATCAGGGATTAAATAAAATAAACAATTTGTGATTAACTGTTGTTTTCCAGTTTCTTAGGTTAAAATTAGATCCATCCAATTAATTGATATTGATCACTTTACAAGGAATTTATTTCAGTGTTATAATGTCACCCCCATCTACTAGAGGGTGGCACTGTTCATTCTGGATCAAAGCTTTCCAAGGGAAGTAATGCACGGAGTGGCGGGATGCTAGAGCAGAAACCTAAATTGATCAGGTCTGGAATACAGAATGCATTTTATCTGGTTCTGTTTTAAATACAGACAGTGACTAACAGGGCTGGGAGATTTTTTCAGGCCAGTAGTCATGTAACCAAGCCAGGGTGGCATGACTGATTTCTTAGGTAGTAAAATAAAATAGGGCTGGGATCTGTTTTGCTTTCTGAGGACCCTGCTGAAAAATTATACAAGCTTTTATCAACCAAAAAGTAAGTTTTTCTTATATGTTTCAGTTCATTTTGAGCTGTGATCCACACCCAAACCAAGCAGGGGAACAGACTGGATGTAGAGAACAGCCTGTTTTTAAAACTGAGCTATCAGAGCTCATCAAAGCAGCTCGGGTGTTTTGATGAAAACAAAGTAAAACTAATTCTGTCTTTCAGTCTGACTATAATTTTTATTCTGTAATTATTTCTCAATTCATCGAGTATAAATGTGATTATAACTGATTTACTCAGAGAAGCTCCAGTTTTATAAATACAGGTTTATAATAGGATTTTATTTTGCATTTCGATTCCTTACTAACTTCCAGGCAACGTATAATGCTATTTGTTTTGTTTTTTTTGATTAAAAGATTAAGTGAAATGATCTTTATTTTAGTTATTGTATGTTCCTCTTTTGGACAGTCATCAATACTTTTGACTGAGAGGGTGAAGAATTGCCCAAAGTCAAAAAAGGTTGGGAAAAACTGATCTATAGGACCTACTCTAATTTTTTAAGGGTGGAATATACAGTAAATTTACTGCTGTAATTGTGATAGTACTGAGATAATAAAGATTTTACATAATAAGTAGTGCCATGGTTAGAGCTATACATAGTCATATCATAATTGCAAATCATCATATAGGTGAAAAGTAATGAACCCCAACCTACAGTAAAAACAAGGTTGGAATGCACAAACTTTTATGTTTGAGCTGGGATATGTGACTTCAAGTCAGCAACAGACAGAAAAATCCAACAACAGAATCACTAAATAGAATAATGCTGTAGTGCCAAGAAAGCCAGTATCACAGCTCAGAGCTATTTATGTCAGATGGTAGTGTTTAATGCTGTTCATGTCATTTTGTCCATGATGTTGCTCTACTATAGATATGGTTTAGTACCTTCTTCCAAATACTCATCACCATCACTACCTTAGAATAGTAACCATATCCTAACATTGTTCTTCCATTAACTGCCTCACATGCTACTGGCCTAATTGGCCTCACTTTTCTCCCTATGGTTAGTCCAGGTATGCTAACTGAACTAAGTTTTTATTTAAATAGCGTGATGAAGCTGCGCTGCATGCTGAAGCAGCACCAGCCTCTCCGCTATGTGCTAAGGCGAGGATGGAGATGCTCTTCATTCCAATGATTCAGAGCATCGTTGAAACAAAGTGGCGAATCACCTGACGGTGTGTCAGAGTGACATATCCTGTCTTTTATGATAATTTAACATTTTTTTAATATTGTTTCACGTTTCTTCTTTTTTATCTGTTCCCCTAACCAAATAGCTTCTTTTTTTAAATTTTGTTTTATTTTATACATTATAGTGTCAGGTGTCTGACAGGATGCTCTTTGGACTCCACCGATTAAGGTACTTATTAGGTCTTAGGAGTATGTTTCTGCTGCTTAGCACATTTTTTGCCATATCATACTGGGATATTGTTTTTTTCTGGGAGGTCTATGTCAATGTTTCCAAAGACACAGAGGTCTTGGTTTAGGAGACCCCACCAATACAAAAACGGTATATCATGTGCTTAAGCACTAATCCCCCTCCTTTCTAATCAGAAAAGCAATGCTCCCCTGAGAGAGTTCTAATTAATTTCTATTGTTTGGAGTCTTAAAAGTTTCAATGCTTTCAATCCTTGTTCCTTGCTACGCTCCACTGTGTTTGCTCTTTTTTTATCTAATCCAGGATTCCCGCTCTGGGAGGTTGAATCCAGGACTCCTTTCTGCCTCCAAAGTCCCTCTTTTCTCAGCCACCGGAAAAGCTGTTGAGCAAGATCCGGACAAAAGCAATGATGGGATTTAGAAGGAAGCCCATGAGGGGTATTAATAAGTCGATCTGCTTTGAGGAGAGGCCGGAGGCTTGTTCTGCTGGGCTGACCCCACTGTTGTCCTGTGTGGCTAATAAAAGCATTGCTGCACACTCTTTGTCCTACTGCAGGAATGAGATCTACATGAGGTGGAAATTAGGCTGCTTTGGTCGTTAAAAGAGCTCAAAGAGACAGTTAGGCATCTGAAAACCTCCAGTCTGATGCAATTAGGTCAAAAAAGTATCACAGAAACTCAGTTGTGCTGATTATGAGTTTGCCTTTGATTGATGGATTTCTCTCCAACATGTTTTTCACATTAAGCGCTCTTCATTAGTGTCGCCAAACATGCCAGCGCAGATGAATGCGTGTTGGGACGATTCAAAGCTGCTGTCTCTCTGTTTCTGATTAAGCAGTTGTTCTGAAGAACTGGATGACTTCTCTGTTTTCACCACGTCTCCCTGCAGGCCTTCTTATCATGCCAGCAGGGTGCTGTAATGTGCAGAAGGAGAAGGGAGTGGTAAATGTTGAGGGTAATTGTTTGGTGCTGCAGAGGGGTTACAAAAAGGTCTTAAACGGCAACCAAACTTCATCTGACAAGACGTTTCAGAGTATATTAACAGTTCGTTTACTGGTAACAAGAAGCTCTAGAGTAAAAAGCTGGGAAATTAATTTCATTTTTCCTCGAAACTAAGAAAGGAAGTACAAAGTGAAAGATTTCATTCAGATTTTTACAAATATAATAGAACTATGAATATCCAGCATCTTTCACTTCACTTGTATGCACTACTTTATGTTGATCAATGGTTATTGAAGGGGAATTAAACCAAAACGTTCCCCAAACCATCTGAGAGGAGCAAAATGGTCAGCAGGTACAAAGGTTGTAGTGAAAGAGCAAAAAAACTGAACTTCTTGAAGAGGTTCAAACTCCAGGCTTAGGTGTTGATCAGAGAGATACAGACACGGATGGTATCTTGATTCCCTTATGTTTCTATCTGATGACAGACAGGCAGCAGCACGATGTTATGAACATCAAACTACGCATCTATAGGTTCATTGTGTTTCAGCATAATTCCCATCAAGTCAGAGAGTACTCTGTTGCATATGTGGCTTCCTCTTCAACATTGAAGGCCAGCCTTTTCAAATATTCTTAAAGGCAACACTGATAGTGTAAGACGTCATGGTGGGGCAATAGGACAGGAAAGATGATCAATGAAAAACCAGCTTAAGTCCAAAGAAAACTCAAGTCAAGTCAACAATTTTAAAATAGCTGTTTTGAAGGACAAATTTCTAAAAGACTGCAATGATATCTGATTGGTAACCACAAATATTATGTGCTTACGAGCTGCTTTTGGTGAGTCTCAGTCTCCTGATGTGTGATGCAAATGGACATTTAATAGATTAAATAAAAACCTGGAGGTATCTTTCAAACTTGATTCAGCAGGAAAAAAACAACTGACAAACTGTATTAGACTGTTTAGCTTTAATGCCTCAGAAAAAACTGTCATCCTTTACCCTTGGTTTTACCCTCCAGTTAAAAAATGTAAAACTGCAGCAAAACACTGAATCAAACATGAAGACGTCCTTTAGAGCCTCCAAGGCTCCAAGTTCAGTTTCAACACAACTCAAAGACACATGATAGTTAAATCAATCCAGACTGGGAGTAGGGAAACAGACACAGAGAGGACAGGGGTAGCGAGAGAGGAGGGAAGTCTTTTCATCTGTCTTGCCTTGGTAAATATTCCCATGTGCAAAGAGAGATCCTATTGTATGGAGCCCCTTCTGAAACCCTCACTGGGCCATGGACAAACTGTCCCTCAGGATGGGAATGTCTATATTCTTTAAAAACAGAGTAAAAAAGATTCAATACATGAAAATATTAAATCTGCTCTGACTGCAAAAATTAAACGTTTTGTCCACCGGGGCATCTACACTTCTTGTCAAAACCTTTTCAGCATTTTTTACATGAAAACAATCCCTTTGCTATATTCTGTTGTAACTTTACGACAAGCACATTATTATTTTCTAAACATAATGCAAATAAAAATCTGAAAAGTGGGGCTAACGCTTCTCTCCACCCTTTACTCTGATGTGTTTTAATAAAACCAGGTTTGACCAATTTCATGGTGATCTAATTAGCAGATAGATAAAACGGTAAGCCCTTAAAATGTCTGGTTCAAATGGCAGTGATTTTTGACCTGATCTTTGCCATCCAACAGTCTTAAGTATGCTGCAATTATCCCAATGGCTCTAAAGAGAAACTTATTGAATATGTCTCCGGTGTTGGGAGTTATCAAGTCTGCTCAGAGGGACATGGGGACTTCTCTGACCTCAAATCGCTGAGATTCAACATGTAGGATTGTCACCCATCCTTTAAATTGCAATTGCTTCTTCCTTTTTGGTTAGTTTATTTACTCTGAACTCAAGTTTAATCTCGAGACGTTTTGCTAGATTTCCCATCTGACATCAGAATGTTCATGAATGAATTTTGTTCCTTGATGGAGTGGCATTCTTGCCATTTGTCTATACACCACGCAGCATTGGACTAAACCCTACTGTGAAAAAAGTTTTACAACTATACAGTCCAGCTCAATAAACTGAGATCGATGGATTTACTCAGTCAGCACTTTATTTTACCTTGCAAAGTAAAAAAGAGAACAAGACAACATACAACCCTAATATGTATGATGTTCAGCGGCTAAACTTCAGCCCTGTTCTGACTAGACGGAGTTTGTCTCCCTTACTTAGAACAACGGAAAGTAGTCAGAGTCAAAACAAATTGTAGAGTAGTATCAGGCTGTGCTGCCATCAGTGCCTTTGTTTATAGATGTTTAAGCTCTGCCTATTTTTCAGTGTAGTCCTGTTTCTCTAATTGTGACTGGCTGGATGTTCTCTCGTCATCCTCTGATGTGGGGGCTAGCTCAGAGCTCGTCTGCCTGGCTAGTGTTTCCTGGATGGAGCCACCTGTGGAGCTGGTTGACAGCTGACTGTTGTATCGCTGCTTCTTTCTGTATGTCTGCTTCTGTCTCCTTGAACCCCAGTTGGCCTCAGCAGATGGCTGCCCACACCAAACCTGGTTCTGTTGGAGGTTTCTTACTGTTAAGAGGGAGTTTTTCCTCTCCACTGTCGCTACAAGCATGCTTGGTGTGAGGGATTGCCTTCAAGTCAATGAGTCGATGCAATCAACTGGTTTTCCTTAGATAGAAAACTTTGAATCAATTTGACTGTATGATCTGGTGAACTGTATCTGTAAAGTGCCTTTGAGATGTAATTTGTTGTAAATTGGTGCTATATAAATAAACTGAATTAAATTGATAGACACGTTGGTTAATTATTTCTTGTCTCAAGCATGCCTCAATCAGACATTTTGTGGCCTTGCAGGTGAAACAGACTAAAAAAAAATCTGTAAGTAAATAGCATAAATCAAAATATGAAATAAGTAATAATTTTCTGACCCACAAACCTTTTATAGCCATTATTTTTTATTGTTTTGTGGGGTTTGCGAGTCTTTGGAAACTTATCTGAAAATTTGAAAATCGTTCAGTGTGATCCATGCTGAAACTCTGGTTGTTCACCCCTCTGACACGCAGGCTAAGGAAAGCATTAATTAGGATGGCAACCAAGAGTTCCATAATGTCAATGCTCAGAACAGAGGACACAGTATTCAAGGCAGACAGTTAGAATTTTCAAAAAGCATTTAAATTTAAAATGGCAGCAAGGGCGTCTACGACAGGAACCTCTGCAGGAGGGAACCACAGGTGACTGACCACGTTAATCTGGCGAGGAAAGATGTTGAACGTATGGGTCACTAACCTGTTCTTATAGTTCAGTCTGTTCCCAGAGGGGGGGGGGGGGGGGGGGGGGGGGGGGATTCCAGGCAAATGCTTGCCAACACGATGCGGTGAAGGCTGCCTAGAGAGTCCCAGACACTGAAGCCTTGAAGGCTGCAGAACTGGCAGGAGATCACATCCATGTAGAAGAAGGAAGGCAGGACAATCCAGAGGACAATGCCAGAGTTGGTGTTGAAGAGGTTCACAGGAGTCTGAGCCAGAAGATCAGAGATCCGAAGAGATACTGAAAGGAAATCCAGGACACTGTCAAGAAGCAGTTCCCGGGTCGTCAATGGGAAGAATTTAGCAGGAATCTGGAGACAGGTCAGGCAAATAGATCCGCATAAGAACAGCCATACTCAGAGGTTCAAAGGCAAAACTAGTCAGGATCAGGCAATCAGAACACAAACAGGTAGAAAACACAACAGGTAGAAAACTCTCACCAAAGGCTCAAATAATCTGGCACTGATGACTGGAAGCAAGCTGGTTAAATAGAAACTGGAGCAGGTGACACAGATGAATGGTGGTGAGAAACTGGGCAGAACTAGGCAGGTGAATGGAATGAACAATCAAGCCAGTCATCAGTGCTGAGATCATGACACATAATGATTCTGGAAGAGCTAAAGAGATCCACAGCTCGGGTTGAAGGGTCTAAGAATCAAACAATAATGGAGACAGACAAAAGAAGTAACAGTGGAGTTTCTCACAAGCTGTGTACAGGATTCAGAAGGCAGAAAAGGTTGAGAGCAAATTATTGGTGTACGCCGGGAAAAGTAAAGACAGCAGATTATCTGAAACCCATCATTACTGACGGTGGGATCTTTATGCTGTGGGACTGGTAAAGACAAAGTATCAAAGGACGCCTATCAGGGGGCATGAAAAGAAATGCATGTAACATTATTAAAATATTACTTGTCAAATCCAGAAAAAATTGTGTAAACCCAGACTTTTTCCTCTTGATTGTGATACAAGCAGAGCTAGATGTTATGCAGCGCTGACATGACAATCCCCAGCTCTGCATTTTGGATTTAATAGCAAAAACCAATTGCAGACCAAACCATTAGCTGTGATGTTTTTGTTCTGATGGATTGTTTACCTTAGACGTGTTTTTTAGGAATGCTAAGGCTGTTTTCTCATGAATGAGAACCTGCTGCAGCCTGGGGCTCTAATCCAAAGAACAAAGTGAAGGCA
Source organism: Cyprinodon tularosa (assembly GCF_016077235.1). NCBI lineage: Eukaryota > Metazoa > Chordata > Actinopteri > Cyprinodontiformes > Cyprinodontidae > Cyprinodon > Cyprinodon tularosa. The sequence goes on along the minus strand of NW_024038996.1, from coordinate 1,481,154 downwards.
AAAGAGAACTGATGGCTTAAACAAGATCAAATCCTAAATCCAATGAAAAGCATAATGCAGCACCAGTTTTTCATTTCAAACTACCCTAAAAGCAAGAAAAGCCATTGCTGTTGCCGGGTAGTGTCTGGATTTTTGTGGCTCCTGTGGCCTCCGGCCCGTTTGTGGCCGTCTGACCTCATCTGACGGCTCCTGTCTATGATGCCAGCTGCGTGGTGAACATACAGGCTGACTCTGCAGCTCTGAAAGACGACGGCATAGGAAACAGCTTGTGATTTATACTACATGTACCATCGTAAATGCACAGAAAAGTCTATTTTGGAGGAAATGGTAAGAGAACAGAGTGTGAATATAAACAGAACATGTAAGAAAAAAAGAGGATTATGACATTTTTATCAAGATAACAGTGAAGGTTTGGAAATCTCAAACTTTGTAAGACATGGGCTATCCTCACCCATTTGGATGGTACTGATTTTGGACAATATTGTTCTTTTTCTATATATAGTTATAACTGTTAATAACTAGCATAATGTCTCTTATAGCATTATCAGATTGAAAAAAGGTGCTTCATGGGAGACTTATTTTGTACAGAATGGAAACCAACAGGGTGACAGTAAAATTATGCGATATGTAAAGGTCCTTGATTGAGCATATTTACAATATTTTGGTGCAGTTTACCTCTATTAATGCTTTGAGTGTTTTTTCTGCAAATAGTACGTTTAAAAGTCTGTTTACTCTAGTTAATGACTTTTCATTTAGATGACAGTTTAATGATCGGTTAATCATAAATAAAGTTGTTTCAGCCCTGTTGCAGATTATTTTTATATATCTTCTAGCAGATTTGTTTTTCTTTATTTTTTAGCATAAAAAACAAAGTTACATGTTTAAAACGTTTCAAAGTAATTTGTTGGTGTCTAGTGTTTTTGTCTTAGTGGAACATGCATCAAAGTCTCATTCAAACTTCTAATCTGCTTGAAAAAAATAAATGCAAAGCCTGATCAGTTTCAGCAGGGACGTTTAATGGGAGTCTGTCAATATCTCACCAGTTTTCAACATTTGACTCTATCTTTAGAAAGCATTTTTCCAGGTCTTTCAAATGATCAGAATATTTCTAGTCACTTGTGACAGTTTTGAGGAAAGGAAAGGAGATTTCCTGGAACACAAAGTATTTAATTATTTATTATTAAAGATAATAATAATTAAAATATTGTTATTATTTAATTACACTGGTTTTAATGAACTCTTTTTCTGAATAGTGCATGGAGGTGGAGGTGTGATTGATGCAGGATTAACAGTGCTCAGCTGTGACAAAATGTGAAATATGAATTCTGCCAAGACCCCACTGTCACTATTTGATCTTTTACATTTTTTATTAAAAGAATAGCTTCATCGTGGTACAGTCATTACCATTGGTGACTTACAGCTAGACAGCCCTGGGTTAAAATCCCTGTCTTTTTCTCTCTGTGATGTATGGTTTCATTAGCTACTCTAAGCTGGTTACTCTTAAGTATCAACTCTTCATTTTTCAATATGCATTAACTTGCTATTTAGGCTTTTGCATTATTAGTAACGATCACATTGAACTGTTGCTATTTTCAGTGCATGCATGAATGTGGTTCCAACTGCACAGAATCATGCTTAAAAATCGAACCTCCAAAAAGACTTCTAGTCGCTCATTCGCCAGGGAGTGAATTAGCTGTGGATGCATATCAAAAAGCACAGATATTGAATCAACAAACTACTTTAACACCTAAATCACTGTAACTTGAGATTATAGCAAGCTAGCATTTGGTAGTATCACCTTCCCCACTGAACCATTGAGCCTGATACCTCTTCATGGCCTTCTTCTCTCGCCTGTACTCATCCAGAGTGCTCTGTCTTCCTGCCACAACCTTCTCTGTCTTTTTCATTCGTACAAGTCTGACAAAAATCTGTACACAGTGCAAAAAAACTGCCATTATTGCTTTGTTTTTGCATGACACTGGCTTCGCCTTGCTATGACCTCGTCCATTTTGCTGTGCAAAGAACTAAAACAAAGCAGTAATCAGAAACTGCCAAGGTACCCATGTGTATTACCCTGTAATTAGCAGGCAATAAGTCCAGGTCCTACCCTCCATTAAGCCACATGACATCTGGAGATGGGCACCAACCACCTTACCAGCCACTTCTCCTATTATCAGGTGCAGAAGATCTACAGTATGGATATGGAAAGATGGCCTGACTGTCTGGGGATTGAATTTTAAGATTCTATTAAAGCCAAATTAGTCAGAAACAAAACTCAGAATGCACTGTAAGTCAAACCATCATTTACTTTCAGTTTCATGCATTTGGCATCCGCAGAGGAACGAGTGTCCAGATAGCATGAAGTTTAAACAATGTTACTAAGGGCAGATATACAATGTTGTGAAGGGAGTATTCGATCATTTCATAATGGAATATGGATATCTGCACCAGTCCTTTGCAGCCTTGAGATGATTTAGTTCCATCCGTCTTCCCGTCAAGTCTAACTGGCCTACATGTCACTTCTACAGGAAAGCATCAGCTAAGCATAATGCTGCCACCATCATGTACAACATTTGGGATAATGTGTTTAAGAAGTTAAGAAGAGGGGTGTGATTCGGTGTTGCAGTGGTTAGTGTGCACTACCCATGTGAGGAGGCCTTAGTCCTTGACGTGGCCGACTTACCAGTAGGTTCAAATCCGGCCTGTGGTCCTTTCCTCCATGTCTCTTCCCCTCTCTTGTACCCCCTTTCCTGTCAGCCCAACACAATAAAAAGGCCATTAGTGGCGTAAAAAGCTGTGCAGTGGTCATTTTTCTTTCATAAAAAACATTTTTTATTAACCAGAAGGTCATTCTGATCTGATCTTCCAACAGTTTCTTTTGTTCTTGTCATTCTTCCATTAAGTCCAAATTCTCCTCGTTTTCAGAAGAGTTTATCTTTATGATGCCTTCTATCCACTAATGTTCAATCACCAGCCAGTTACAGTATGATTATCCTCCAGCAGTTTACAATAATTTTTTCTTACAGTGCACACTGTAAGATATGATGTCTTGGGTCATTAGCCATCTGACAAACCTAAAAACCATAGTTGTATAAAAGTAAATTTACCTTAACCTTCTAAATGAGGTACAAATAAATATTTTATTACAAATGTGTTTGCCAGATTCCAAGAAGTTTGATTTAAAACAGTATTATGAAATTTTAAAAACTTTAAAAGATGAAGAGGCTGTTAAAATCTAATGGATTTGTTACTTGAACAGAAGACATTTCCCGTATGCGAATAAAGAAGAAAACAAAAGGCGCAACAAAGTTACAAGTTATCTAGCTTTCAACGAAAGCAGTGCAGATCTGTTATTGAAGCTTAACCCTTGCTCAATTTCTTCAGCACTGTTCACAAAGTTGGGACTCTCTACATTCCTACTGACAGGCACAGACAAACACGGCACTGGATCGCAAGAGGGAAACTCCAAATTGAGGAATCTGTTATTCTTGGTGCCAAAATATTCTCTCAGCTTTCAGAGATGTTGATGTGTTTTCATGTGGCTCTGGTACAAACAGGTCAATGTTTATATCTTAGATGTCAGTGCGCCTCTGCACTAATGTCAGCAAGACAAACTCCTTGGTGTTTACCGGCAGTAAAACAGGTTCCGATCCTTCAGCGTGCTAAAAAAAAAACAGATTTGTCTTTATTTTAATAAACACAATCATCCAGTGTTTCTTCTGTTTATTCTCCACAGGGTTTGATTGCCATCCAATCAAAACAGCGCGGTGGTTTCATTGTAGTTACATTCAGAGTGCACTGCTCAGTCTTTGTGCTACGCTGCTTTGGACTGGTTTTGCTGTATAAACAGTTATCTGATGTGTGGAATAAACATTTCATTTCATGTACACCTCTGCAAGAAAACACTGACGGAAATAAGAAAGGACATACAAAAAGAGTGGATATTGAATTTTACATTGTAATTCTATTGTCTTCCTCTCAAAGCAAACAGAGATGGAAGCATGTCTAATTTGTCTCCGAGTCCTTATGACTGCATTAAGGTCTCTGCTCCCTGTTGCTCAGGGGAAATTCTTAATGTATGGTTTCATGTTTTTGTGGCTGTTGCTGGAGATGGAGCAGCGTAGGCCTGCTGCCAATCTACTGGGTCACATGACGGCCATAAATCATAACTTTTGTGAGGTTTTATGCTATGGTGCAGCTCAGGCCGTTTTGGGAAAGGAAGGGATTTGATTTGGCTTGTGTTTAGCGGTGCTGCTGATGTTGGTGCGGTTGTTGGTGGCCCAGGGGTCAGACGGAGCAATTCTCAGGCATAGAACCAATGAACATAAAAAAACAGCTGCGTCATCACATGCTCAGACCACTTCAGGATCCTATACGGAACATCCACATTTACTACTGCAAGGTTTCTTTTTAAACACCCTTTTTATGTTTAGCATTTTTTATTTTCATATATTTGATTCTGATATCTGGACTTCTCTGGAAATCATATTTTATTTCTGCTTGCCTCTGAAAGGTAACAGAAACCAATAGAGAGGCAATTGTTTCCTTTGCACGCAATTGTGTCCCAATAATCTACTCCACGGATTTTACACAAAGAAACCGAAGAATGTATTTTTCATTTTCAAGGACGACAGATAGTGCTCTGATTAATAGTACCACTAAAATATTTTCTTGTTAAGCTTTGGCAAAACAGTTTACAGATACCCACATTTACAAAAATGTCAAGACCTGCTGGTGAGAAATATAAAGTTTTATATTCTGTTACTTGTAGTTTATAACTCAAACCAAAATAAATGCTTTCCATCACTATTAACAGCAATGGGGAATTCCTGATAGCATGGCCAGCTTCGGAGAACTTTCACTGGGGACTCCCAGCAATGTCGCCCAATAGAATACTGAACGGCACTGAATATCCTGTTTAATTAACTTCACAGGTGATGTTTTAAAGTGTATTCTCCCTCCTAAAAACATGATAAACTACTTATTTTCAACACATTAAAGCAGATAAAGCCAAGCCAATTTTGATAGCCATTGTACAATAGACAGGCAAATGAAAAGGACAGAGCAACTCAACACTCCCAATGTCCGTCAGGAGTGTAGTGTATACAGGAGGTAACGAGGGGCAATCAGCCTCTCATGATCACCTACTGATCAGTAATCGTACATTTGGATGAAATGTTTGAATTCCAGTCAACCTTTGTGGATTGGTCATGAGGGTATGCTGCTGTTCAAGCAGTTAAGAGCCAAGAGCCCATTTACCTCAACATTACGTCCACATGGGCAAACAAGAGAATTCTTCCTCTTCTCTGACTTTACTTCTAGATAAACGAGCCTAACCAGTGCCATCTCTATATGTGGCTGAGTGCTATGTATGGTTTTTGGGCGTACAGTGCATCCGGTTGCACAGTGTACAGTAAGAGCAGATATCTCAGCACTTTTAAACCCTGCAGTTTTCACATAGAGTTTGTGCTGTCGCTGAGTACAATGATTCAATATATCGTAGTTTTTGCCCGCCCTAAAGAATCTCGAAGACAAGATAAACATTTTTATCAGTGGCGGTTGGCCATTTGGGGGCGCTAGATTGCCGCCCCACCCACAAAATCACCTTGATTAAAACAAATAAAAGTTTAATTTTAAACTTTAAATATTTCAAAATATACTAAGATATCTCTACAGACGTGCAAGATAAATATTTAATCTTTAATGACCAGAAAAGCTGTTTCGTTTGTCGTCGGATTGGTGACGTATTTTGGCCCTGGGGCGCAAAAACTTTTGCCCATTGACTCATTTAAAGTTATTACGTCATTAAAAGTTGTACATTTGCAGTGGCTCCTCTGCAATACAGAAGCATAGGAGAGCTGCAGGAGAGGTGAAAGGGAACTGTCATCACATTTGTCATGCGGTTGATTGACAGATCGAGTCACGGGAGTGAAATCCCTTAAAGTAAAGTCTTCAACATTTTCAAGGCCAAGGACCCCCAAACTGATAGTGAGATCAACCCCCTAATTTTATATATATCGATGAAATTCTGTTATATCAAACTGGTCCCATAGTCACTCTATTACATATGGAGTAATGTAACTAAAGTAATTTCACCCTGGGATTATTAAAGTATTTATGATTCTATTCCTGGTTGATGGACTCGTGTTGTGAATGAAACGGTGCCCAGCTTGAAAGAGCTGCTGTGTGTCTCTGAATGTGTGCATTGATGACTGAAAGACATCTTCTGCCTCCATTTATCTGTTTTCTACAGTGTGTTGAATTCATGTTAATGTGTATTTAAAGACATTTCAATCACTGGAAAGAATTGCAGGGGGGAATATTAAAAAAAGTTGAATCAAGCAAATCTTTCGCGACCTCCATGCCGTACCTCCGTGGACCCCGGGAAGACCTCCGCCTTAAAGCAATCTTGCCAAGAGAAGCTGGAGTTGAAACCGTTTGGACCTGATCAGCCAAACATCAAAATTAATCAGCAGCCCACAGACAGACAGTGCAGTTGGTCTTTTTCGAGCATCTTGTTTAGCTACAAGACGTGCCTAACTGCATGCAGAGAGGCTAACGCTTTATTCTATTGCCTTAGGATCTGAAACAGCATAGATAAGGACAGGTAGGACTGATTTAAAGCACTTGTTTAGAAAAGGAAAAGAATAATGAACAATCTGGGATTCAAATGGAAAATGATATAATGTAATATGATACAATACAATTTAATATAATATAGATTACATTTTCTAGGTATTTGTTAATTTGCATAGTTGCTTAAAATAAAAACATTCTAAGAAAATTTTTATATATTAAAAAATATAAAGCTGACTAATAGTTAAACTGGGGCATTATTTTTTTAGGTTTGTGACACCATATTGGACCATGCAAAACACAGATTTGCCTTCATAAATTTATGTACAAAAAGTAAACCTGTACATTGTTTTTATAAAGGCTTTTTACTTTGTTTTTTGTTGTTGGCATTCATATAAATATACTGATGTGATAACTTAGTCTACGTTTCATTGGTTTTTGTTGTACATCTATTTTGAATTTATAGCCCCCCATAGAGAAAACTCCACCAGCCGCCACTGATTTCAATATACAGATAACACAGACATACATTTTCTATAATAGCTAAAAACTTCACCATATTTTATTTGTGTTTTATGTCATTGAGCATTAAAAGTAGTCAAACAATCCAAAGAAAAGGGAACAAAAATTATTGACTCGATAATACAGGCCCCACTTTTTGCTGGTTTCGCTGGAGTATAGAAACTGAGCTTTTGCAAAATTTTTTCTAGAATAGATTCGCTAGAACACACCCGTGGATGCCAGTTTCTAGCTGTGTCAACAGATTGTTTATTCAGTCCCTCATACCCTGGATATAATATGTGATTTTTATGGTAATGGTCTTAAGGGTCGACCTTTCTAGTTCTGATTTCGAATCATAGTGTGCATCTATGCAGATGATGTTAGATTTTGTACCACAAAACTGTGAGGCAGCTTAACAAGCTGTTAATGTCTCTGCTCATTTCTCTCTTAGTCCATTTCTGACTGTTGGTAACAGTAATGCTACTATGATACTCCTGTAAGTCCGCTATGTTGGTGGTGGCCATCTTTACTGTAAATGAGCCGCCACCAACATAACCCTCCTTTTTTTCTATTTTACATTTATATATTTGCCAATAAACCACCAGTCAGTCTAAAGAGCATCTGGTTCCTTTAGGGTTTGTGGTCACAACACAGCGAATGCCACATCAAAGCTTTTTTTTTTCTAAAAATCCAGCCAACAGAGAGATGAGGGTAGAAAGGGAGGAAGAAGAAGAGAGAGAATCTGGGACAAATTGTGTTTCACACACATGCACCACAAATCTGTCCCTCCACATGGAAAAACTGCAGCACACATCAATAGCCGTACTTTAAGAAGCCATCAATCTTTATGCTCCGACCTCTTCCCTCATACAGACAAGACTTGTTCCCACGCTCATCTCTTTCTACTAAGCAGTCCTAAAGCTCTGGAGGTTAGTCAGTCCCTATTATAGTAGTGCAACATCATTTGTATGAGCTTATGTCAATAGAGCTGTAATTGCAAGTTTTAATCACATCCTCTGTATTCTTTTCTCTCTGTGTGTGTGTGTGTATGTGGGTGTGTGTGTGCATAGAAATCCCTGCACAAACATGTTTGCTCATGAAAAACATCAGAGTTGATCAAAACCAATTTTCCTGTCTTCAGGCTAGGACACATTCCCTCTCAAAACAGTCCTAGGATCAAATGTTGACCGTCTGTCGTTACCTTTGGAAATATGACCTTGGAGCTACATCCTCTTTCAATGAGTGGTACCAAAACACAAACATGTGTACATGCTTCCGGCAGTTCTGGGCCTGACAACTGAGACCAAATGGAACAAATTGAACTCTGTTCGGACAGGTTTAGACACCCAGGGCACAAGGTAATAAGTTGAGGACTCTTTTAATGTGTAGTTGGAGCAATAGGGCTCTTAAGAGACATATATAAGATGGACCAGGAGGGCGGCGGATACTCCAGATCCTGCAATCCTAATTTTGTTATAATACTCCTTTTGTTATAATACTAGAATACTCCAATCATTCAGATCACACTAATCTTATCCGATTATCTTAAAAATCTGAGAACCTGAGCAAATGTAATACAGGAAAATAATTGTAGTTTCTCACAGGAAAAGATGAAAGCTATCCAAACCAACATACATAAAAATGCCACTTCCTCCTGTGATCTACCACAATTTCCATAAACCTGAGTCAAACTCACTATCCAAACCTAGGTCTGATTACTGACAGACTTACAGAATTAGAAGAAATATTGCTGTTAACATGAACTTGGCTGAAAAACAGCAGGCAATCATGCCCAAATTTTAGAAAACTGAAGAAAAGGTGGCAAACATTCAAAAACACCTATAAGTCTGGGAAATTTTCTAATTTAAAATGATCAAATTCTAGGACTATGGAACATAATGCAAAAAAAAAAAAAAAAAAAAAAAACATGAAACAGTGGTGAACATTTGTAAGTTGTCTGAAAATGTACCTACCTTAGCTGGCCCACTTTAGTTTGGACCTAATACAGATAGAATGCTTTTAGCTTTCCCTGCGCTTTTGGAGAGACAACAAGACCCAAAAGTGGTTTCTGGCATGCCAGTTCTGAAAAATGGTATATGCCAGTTGGGAACTGGCTTATGCCATTTTCTAACCAGCATATGCCAGTTGGAAACTGGTTTATGCCAGTTGCTTACCTGCATATGCAAGTTGGAAACTGGTTAATGCCAATTAGAAACTGGTTTGTGCCAGTTGAAAAACGGCATATGCCAGTTTCGTCAAAGGTCCTACATGGGCGCTGAGTAGACTAATTTGGTTTTATTGACAGATTTATATATATGTGTGTAGTCATGAAAAAGTAATGTTTATGTATTTAGTTGTAATGTTGTTTCTGTATAGGAGTAGTTTTGCCTTAAATCAACATAAAGAACCTGTTCAAGTAGTAGTAGATATTTCTTCATAGGGAAGGAACTAAGCTATTGGTCCTCAATAGCTTAGTTGATTAGTTGTATCACAAACTAATGCTTTAGTTTGTGATACATCACAACTAATCAACTAAGCTATTGGTCCTCGATAAAAGATACATCACAGAATAAAGTAGTGAGCAGCAGAATGTGGAATGAGGTAGGAAAAAATATCAACATTACATAAGTTTTTAATAAAAGTCTTTAATAAATGAAAACTAAAAATTTCACCTGATAGAATCCATACCGTAAATTGATCATTAGCTTTAATCAAAGTCCAAAACGTTCAGATAATTTGTTGCTTTCATCAGAACCACTACATGTGCTGAGCCTGCAGGGTCATAGTTTTAAATGGATCAGCAGGCTCTTTGCATCTATTAGTTTAAAGCCAAAACCTTTGGCCCCATCACTTTGAAAATCTAACGAAAGGTCAAATTCCCTTAGGCTTCAGGTAAATTGGAGAAAATGACAGTTCAAAGGGTCAAATCACCTGTCGATTATTGAAACGAATGGCAAAGAACTCTTTCAGAAACATGTACATTTATGAAATACATTTCTGTTAAAGTAACTGACTTTACCATTTAAAAAGGGGAACATAAAAATTATTTTTAGAATGAAACAGATGCATAATTAAATTATCCAGTGTTTTTAAAGAAACACATTTGAATTCTGCCTAAGTGTTCAGTTATTATCAAAAAGATAATGTTTAGTTATTATCTCAGATATAATGTTTAGTTATTATCTAAAGGTTTATTCTTGTTTAGTTAGTATCTAAAAGGGACTAACTAAACAAGAAAGAAAAAAATATTAAAAGGCGGTTTTAAAATAAAACCCTAACTTTGTTTTCTGACACCCTGAACTATTGCTCTTTGATGAAATGTAAGAAATAATATATACTGAAACTTGTTTTGATCAACTCTGATGTTTATTTTTCTGAGATAATCCTTGTTAGCAGAGTTAAAAAATCATCTAATTCAGCTCAGTGATCTATACAATAAAATCTAAATCCATGTTGCAAACAAAGGTTAAAAATAGTCTCACTCCTGCTAAGGAGTTTAGAATTTGCATAAACATCCCCTTAACTTTTTTATTAGGCAGAAAATGTGATTCAGTTCAGATAAGGATGGCTCAGGAAATGGGCCTCTAAATTTCAATTTCCTTTTCAACCTTTCCAAACTCTTAAAGACACCTTTAAAGGAATAGTACACCCAAAACATGATTAGCCTTCATTTTCTACTCACCCCCATGCTGAACAACACTCTGGAGTACTTTTTTGATATCTCAAATGCATCTGGAGATCTGGGAGGCTTCTTGCTGTCTACTGACATTCAAATAATGGAGGTCTATTGTGCCCGAGACAGAAAGGTCCATAAAAGTCCACAAAAAACGTGTCAATATTCCTCCATACTGCTCGTCCAATGTATTCCAAGTGTCCTGAGTGGGTAGCATCCAGAATTTACTCGAAACAAAGTCGTTTAGAATGTTTTTAGAGCACAAACACTAGTGTATAGGATTTCCTAAAAGCGCGTTCACGACGCTACGGAAACCGCGGCAGACCAAACCAGACGAAAGTGCGCATTCAGCTCGGCAAAGAACTCATGCTCTTCCTCAACACTGAAGTCCTCAGACATTTTTCTTTCGTTGTTTCTTTCTTTGCACAGGTAAACAGCACATTTCTTCTTCTACGCTTGCATTATCAGCAGAGCAGACGCTGAATGCGCACTTTCATCTGGTTTGGTCTGCCGGCTTCCGTAGCATCGTGAACGCGCTGGCGCGCGCTTTTAGGAAGTCCTATACACTACTGTTTATGCTCTAGAAACATTCTAAATGACTTCGTTTCAAGTAAATTATGGACGCTACCCACTCAGGACACTTGGAATACAGTGGGGCAAAAAAGCATTTAGTCAGCCACCAATAGTGCAAGTTCTCCAACTTAAAATGATGAGAGAGGCCGGTAATTTTCATCATAGATATACCTCAACTATGAGAGACAAAATGAGAAAAAAAATCCAGAAAATCACATTGTCTGATTTTTAAAGAATTTATTTGCAAAATATGGTGGAAAATAAGTATTTGGTCAATAACAAAAGTTCATCTCAATACTTTGTTATATACCCTTTGTTGGCAATGACAGAGATCAAACGTTTTCTGTAAGTCTTCACAAGATTTTCACACACTGTTGCTGGTGTTTTGGCCCATTCCTCCATGCAGATCTCCTCTAGAGCAGTGATGTTCTGGGGCTGTCGCTGGGCAACACGGACTTTCAACTCCCTCCAAAGATTTTCTATGGGGTTGAGATCTGGAGACTGGCTAGGCCACTCCAGGACCTTGAAATGCTTCTTACGAAGCCACTCCTTCGTTACCCGGGCGGTGTGTTTGGGACAGGGCCGTGCAGAGACCACTAAAGGGGCAGGTGCTCAAAAAAAAAAAAGGGCACATCTTATCGCATTTTAGGACAGAATATTAACAAAGTCACATAGCTTTCAGAGTTTAATGAACAATGATAAATTACAAAATTGTGAGACATACAATCAAAGCTAAGGGAAATCTCTACATAGAACATAGAACTATGCATATGTAAAATATTTTATTAGTAATTTCTTTCTGCAGGTCTATTTTGTTATAGGAAAGTATTACAATATTCAAACCTGCAATTTAGCCAAAGATGTAAATCAGAGCTGGACCACCAGACATATTTTGTCTTTACAGAATTAAACTGTTAAAAATGCATACAAGGGCACAATGCAACCTTTTAGTGTACTGTAATCTATAAAAAAGAATGTCTGCCTGGTTTGCTGTACTGACAGTGGAGATGGAGACGGTCCATTCAGAAAAGCAGAGCTGCTGCATCAAACTTTAACGTGGAACTGCAGAAAAAAAAAGAACAAAACAAACATTTTATTAGTGCATGTCACCATGAGAAAAGCCTACTCTGTTTGTGTCTTAGTGTATTTTGTAAGTACCTATATACATTTTCTTCAATCTTTCCTCTTTGTTTTTTCTTGTCAGTTTCTCTTTTCTTTTTTTCCTCATTGTCTCATCTTTTCTGTGTTGAGTGAAGGTCAATGTCTTATTTATTTCAGTCTCTTGCCTTTCTTTTTCCCCCAAACTAAATCCAAGATTATGATCCAAAAACTTATTTTCCGTCATGGTGATTTAACTGTTTAAAAACAAATTTCCAACTTTTAAGCATTTTTGTTCTCTTTTGTTCACAGCAGCAGTTTTCTGTTAGCCATGTCTTGTTAATAACCTCACAGTGAATGATTGGCACATCCTTCTCGATTGCCAACAAAAGAAGGTCTGACAACCGATCCTCCTTGCATAAGCTGCGCAGTTTTGTTTTCACCAGCTTCATACATTATATCTATCATATATCTATCATGGTAGTTCTGGATGAGTTCTCCTTTAAGATACATTTACCTAACGCTAGAATAAATGAAATGTACATCATGCAGCAAAGGAAATTAGAAAATCAGACATATATCCATTATGGAGATGAAAGTCATTAGCTAGCAGCTAGCTCATAGCACAAGAACAACAGCCTAATGTCTGTATGATAAAAATACTGAATCGATAGATAAGAACAGCTTTTCCTCACCTGGCTGTCTCCTCCCGCTCAGTAGTTCTTCAGAGAAAGGCGCGCCGCGTCCTATACTTTCCTCCGTTTAAACCACTACTCTTTGCTAAAGTAGAGAAATTATACAACGTTCAAAGTTTTCCGTTGTCTGACAAGTAGCAAGCCTACTCCAGTATTTTCACCAAAAATTATGTTTTTTAATTCACAAAAAAACTGTTCTGTAATCATGACAGAACAGTTTTTAAAAAAAATTAAAAAACATAATTTTCAATGTAAAAGACTAAAAGCCCAGAGTAAACAGTGTTTTAGATCAAACAATACTGCATCATCCATGGGGCTCATTTGGTTTCACTTACATCTCTATTCAGGTTGACATTGGAGAGGCGGTGCAGACTGAAGACATAGCCATCCGTCCGATCATGGTTGATCTTGCTTAAGGCCAAATGAGCAGCGGCCACAGTGTAATGTGGAATATTCACTACCTTTAGCTCCGCAGTTAGCCGCCATATCTGACTGTGCGAGAGGCAAGTGCGTCGTCACCGGCAAAAGGTCAAAGGTAACAATGTGACCGGAGGGCTTATTGTATTGTTTTTCTTGCCAAAAAAAAAGATAATAATAATTTCAGTACATGTGTCAAATAAAAAAAAAAAAAAAAAAAAAAAAAAAGGGACCAAAAGGGCACATTGGGATCATGGAGCAAAAGGGGCAGGTGCTCAAGCCCCCTTAGCCCCCCCCTCTGCACGTGCCTGGTTTGGGATCATTGTCATGCTGAAAGACCCAGCCACGTTTCATCTTCAATGCCCTTGCTGATGGAAGGAGGTTTTCACTCAAAATTTTACGATACATGGCCCCATTCATTCTTTCCTTCACACAGATCAGTCGTCCTGGTCCCTTAGCAGAAAAACAGCCCCAAAGCATGATGTTTCCACCCCCATGCTTCACTGTAGGTATGGTGTTCTTTGGATGCAACTCAGCATTCTCTCTCCTCCAAACACGACGAGTAGAGTTTTTACCAAAAAGTTCTATTTTGGTTTCATCTGACCATATGATATTCTCCCAGTCATCGTCTGGATCATCCAAATGCTCTCTAGCAAACTTGAGACAGGCCTTGACATGTACTGGCTTAAGCAGGGGGACACGTCTGGCACTGCAGGATTTGAGTCCCTGGCGGCGTAGTGTGTTACTGATGGTAGCCTTTGTTACTTTGGTCCCAGCTCTCTGCAGGTCATTCACTAGGTCCCCCCGTGTGGTTCTGGGATTTTTACTCACCGTTCTTGTGATCATTTTGACCCCACGGGGTGAGATCTTGCGTGGAGCCCCAGATCGAGGAAGATTATCAGTGGTCTTGTATGTTTTCCATTTTCTAATAATGATCCCACAGTTGATTTCTTCACACCAAGCTGTTTACCTATTGCAGATTCAGACTTCCCAGACTGGTGCAGGTCTATAATTTTGTTTCGGGTGTCCTTTGACAGCTCTCTAGTTTTGGCCATGGTGGAGTTTAGAGTGTGACTGTTTGAGGTTGTGGACAGGTGTCTTTTATACTGATAACGGGTTCAAACAGGTGCCATTAATGAAGGTAACGAGTGGAGGACAGAGGAGCCTCTTACAGAAGAAGTTACAGGTCTGTGAGAGCCAGAAATCTTGCTTGTTTGTAACTGACCAAATACTTATTTTCCACCATATTTTGCAAATAAATTCTTTAAAAATCAGACAATGTGATTTTCTGGATTTTTTTCTCATTTTGTCTCTCATAGTTGAGGTATATCTATGATGAAAATTACCAGCCTCTCTCATCTTTTTGAGTGGGAGAACTTGCACTATTGGTGGCTGACTAAATACACTATATTGCCAAAAGTATTTGCTCACCTGCCTTGACTCACATATGAGCTTAAGTGACATCCCGTTCCTAATCCATAGGGTTCAATATGACGTCGGTCCACCCTTTGCAGCTAGAACAGCTTCAACTCTTCTGGGAAGGCTGTCCACAAGGTTTAGGAGTGTGTTTATGGGAATTTTTGACCATTCTTCCAGAAGCGCATTTGTGAGGTCGCACACTGATGTTGGACGAGAAGGCCTGGCTCTCAGTCTCCGCTCTAATTCATCCCAAAGGTGTTCTATCGGGTTGAGGTCAGGACTCTGTGCAGGCCAGTCAAGTTCATCCACACCAGACTCTGTCATCCATGTCTTTATGGACCTTGCTTTGTGCACTGGTGCACAGTCATGTTGGAAGAGGAAGGGGCCAGCTCCAAACTGTTCCCACAAAGTTGGGAGCATGGAATTGTCCAAAATGTCTTGGTATGCTGAAGCATTCAGAGTTCCTTTCACTGGAACTAAGGGGCCAAGCCCAGCTCCTGAAAAACAACCCCACACCATAATCCCCCCTCCACCAAACTTTACACTTGGCACAATGCAGTCAGACAAGTACCGTTCTCCTGGCAACCGCCAAACCAAGACCCGTCCATCAGATTGCCAGATGGAGAAGCGCGATTCGTCACTCCAGAGAACGCGTCTCCACTGCTCTAGAGTCCAGTGGCGGCGTGCTTTACACCACCGCATCCGACGCTTTGCATTGCACTTGGTGATGTATGGCTTGGATGCAGCTGCTCGACCATGGAAACCCATTCCATGAAGCTCTCTGCGCACTGTTCTTGAGCTAATCTGAAGGCCACATGAAGTTTGGAGGTCTGTAGTGATTGACTCTGCAGAAAGTTGGCGACCTCTTCGCACTATGCGCGTCAGCATCCGCTGACCCCGCTCCGTCAGTTTACGTGGCCTACCACTTCGTGGCTGAGTTGCTGTCGTTCCCAAACACTTCCATTTTCTTATAATACAGCTGACAGTTGACTGTGGAATATTTAGGAGCGAGGAAATTTCACGACTGGATTTGTTGCACAGGTGGCATCCTATCACAGTTCCACGCTGGAATTCACTGAGCTCCTGAGAGCGACCCATTCTTTCACAAATGTTTGTAAAAACAGTCTGCATGCCTAGGTGCTTGAATTTATACACCTGTGGCCATGGAAGTGATTGGAACACCTGATTCCAATAATTTGGATGGGTGAGCAAATACTTTTGGCAATATAGTGTACTTTTTTGCCCCACTGTACATTGGACGAGCAGTATGGAGGAATATTGACACGTTTTTTGTGGACTTTTATGGACCTTTCTGTCTCGGGCACCATAGACCTCCATTATTTGAATATCAGCAGACAGCAAGAAGCCTCCCAGATCTCCAGATGCATTTGAGATATCAAAAAAGTACTCCAGAGTGTTGTTCAGCATGGGGGTGAGTAGAAAATGAAGGCTAATCATGTTTTGGGTGTACTATTCCTTTAAAGTCCAATTCAAGGCTTTTAAACAGAAACTGCCAGTTCAGCTTGAATACAAGATGTTCTTACTATCATATTTGTATTATTTACAAATTACAGAGAAGAGACAAAGGGACAAAATGAACTCATCCTCCAAATATATCAGTCAGGAAAAATAATCCACATCTCCTTAACAGTAACTGGAGAAAACATTGCAAAAAATTAAGAACAAACATCAGCACACCACAGACGGTGCCTTGGAAATTTCTGAATGTTTTCCACCATTTAGAATCTCCTGGTCTATTTGTTTGGACTAAGAAATAGGACTTAAGAGAGAAGTTAACTATGTACCAGTAAATATCTAACATCTGGAAATCTTCCAGGAGAAGATGTTATGGTCTGATGAAACCAAATTAAACACATCACCAAAACATAATGTTGTTGCTCAAAAACAACCCTGTATTGTCAGAAAGGAAGAAGGAGGAGGTAGCATCATGATCCGAGGTTTCTTTAAAAACAACTGGTGATTTTCTAAGGGGTGATTAAGTTATGTGTGGTTCTGCAAAAGGTATGTTTCACCCAAAACCTTCTTGTATCTTTTATAATAATTCAGCTTCAGCAGTACTTCAGCTGAAAAAGTTTTGCTTTTAACAGGGGTCAACAGGAGTCAAATTGTACACCAAAAATAATCTATTTTTAGGAGATTCTAAGAACCATAAAATAGATCCAAGTCCACTGTGTGAGAGGGAACTACACCTGCAGGTAAATGCTTCTTTTCTTCTCTTTAATACGAGTTTTTTTTCCTCAAATAGATTTGTTTCATTAAGTCACATTGCTCAGAAAACATCACATTAAAGGTGAAAAAAGTTTTAATTGTTTAATGATTGTTAATTGTTTAATGGCCTCAAACAATCAATGGCCATTAGATTGTTTAATGGCCTCATTTGGTGGTGTGAGCAAACTTTTGAGAGCCATGATATCCAACTATCTGAACAGCTTTGTCAGTAAATAGCATTTTTATGGAAGCAACGGTTCAGTGGTTTTGCTGAATTGGATGTATGTTGGATTCCTAACCCTTTTTGGCTTTTGAATAAATGGAAAACAGTTTGGAGAGTAAAAATGTGGTTTTGTAAGAAAATACCAACAGGATCAGCCCAAAAACCTGCCTGTTCATTTTGATTTATAGATGTTTCCACTTCAACTTAATGTAAGGTGTTACATTCAACTGGCCTACAGAGTTATAGATTAGTCTTCATATAAAGTAAAAAGTACACACTTCCTTTATAAATATTCTTTTAGCTCTTTAACCACATCTCTAAATAAATAGAGGCTCTTTGTCTCCCCAGAATAATTGAATATTTCCTGCCTCAAACAAAGAGTTTTTTTTAACATCCAAATTCCTGATTTTAAAAGTTTTTTTATAAACTTCTTTTCCATGCTTCAAGTCAGATGAAAGCCGTCGACAGAAAAAACATCAAAACTATGCCAGTGGTTTGTTTCATGTGGACGAACTGAGGCAGTTTAAGGATCTTTTTTTGGTTTTCCTCTCAAAGATCAAAGGGTTCGGGATGATCTGTTTTACTGGGGGCCCTTCTGTCTCCACAACAACAAGATCACAGACAGGAAGCCTTTTCTTCCTTCACGGGGCCCTTATCATCAACAATGAAACCACTCAGCAGTGCCCAGCTCTCCCATAAGTCACAGGATTTGTGTAAACGTTACTGTTTGCATTTAAGGGAAATTTGACTCTACAAATAATAAAACATTGTCATTTGCATGCCATGTATTGGTGCATTGCACAGAGACATGCGTTTTTTGCAAAAACCTTTTTATCTAAGAGTTTGGCAATGTCATGAAATACTGAGGTATACATCAGTGACATGAAAGATGTCTTTTAGCATGGCTTTCTTGCGGCCTGAGTTAATATTACATCTGCAAAACTGTTAATGCAGTTTAAACACAATGCACAAACCGCAAAACTTGGTTGATAACCTTAAAGAGCATGTCACTCGCTCGAAACGGATGGATCATTCATCAGAAGCATTATTTGTCAGTAAATGTCTCAATGTGGTCAAGATGAATAGTTGTGTCACCATTGTTTATGAACAAGATTGTCAAACGGCTTTGTCATGTTTTTTTTTTCTGTAAATGTTTTTCTAATGCAAAAAAGAAAAGTTAGATCTTGGTGAAACCATCAGAAAATGCTTAAGATGCATGCTAATTGCACGGACATTAAAAAAAACTACACTGAAGTAACACATTACACATTCTTTAAAAATATGCCTCTTACTCTCAGAACTATACACACAGTTAAAAAAACCTGCAAACAATGTTCAAAACCCTTCGATTCTCCTGAAAACTCAAACTTTATATCCAAAACAACATGCATTCCTCTCACAAGTTTGTTTGCAAATGGCCTACACAAACCATCAAATGGTTAAAATTATATATATAAAAAACATATGAGCATGGATAAGCTTAGTGTTAAAACAATAAATTGAAAGAAAACTGCAAATCATGACTTAGACCCTTTTCTCTTCAGTTTGATATTTGCTACAGTTTGTAAAAGTGTTGCAACATTTTTAACAATCATGTTTTTTATACTCGTAAACTCAGAACACACAAAAGCGGTTTTTCTTTCAAACTGTTCATTTTATTTTCTATCAAAAAAATTTATATCAAAAAAATTACATCTAACCATCACAAAGTTCTCTATCAGAGAAAACATTTTCAATTAAATAAATGTAGTGTTCAAATGTTTTTTTTTAGTCTCAGCTATATTTTTTGCATTCAAATACTTTTTTCTTTGATTGAAAAAAGACATTTTGAATGCGGAAAAAAATCAGTTTTAATTAATGCAAAGGAGTTTTTAATTGAATATATATTTTTATATCGAGGCAACCTTTTTTATTGAATAATTAAGACACAAATCTACCTTCTTAGCTAAACATACCAAAAAAATTAATTAAAAATTTAGTGAACATCTGGTGAAACAAAGACACTAAGCTATGTTCCAATGTTGTCCTTCACTGAACCAGAGCAGAGGCTCTCACCTGTGGTCCCATGTCATGGGTCGTGTCTAAAGTCGGGCCAATTCCTTCTAAAATTTTAAATGACTTGCACCTCTTGAAAACAAGAGATTTTACACATGAAATTAGCACTAAATGAGAAATGTGTAAAGTGCTTTGACAAAAGTATGTTGTAGAAAAACTTGAGAAGGCATCCCCAAAGTTGGTCCTCGAGGGCCGCTGTCCTGCAGCTTTTAGAGGTTTCCCTGCTTTAGCACAGCTGATTATGATAATTGCAGTTGAGCAAAAGCCTGTTAATCAGCTTTCAGTTAAAAACAGCTGTGCTGGAGCAAGGAAACCTCTTGCCTGATCTTGAGCAAATAGCAGGAATTTGGTTTGTAGTTCTGCCAATCTGGTTCAAGTTGTTTGTGGATAAGTTGTTTGTTATGGTCATTGTGCCTAAAACTTTTTAGTATAAATAATTGAGAAAAAAAAATTTAATTGTAACTGAGTACAATTACTTTTTTTTTTTTTAAATATAATGTTAACATATACTCCCTGCAATTTTATTTTGCATTGTGCAAAAGAAAAAAATAATATATTATTTCAACAAAAATGAACTCCTTTTTGATAGAACTGAGCACAATTTTAAACAATACTGCAGTAAATGTTGAAAGTGCACATAGATTAAGATTAGAAATGGTGGGTAGGTAGGGGGATAACTCACCAGCATTATATCATGTGCTGCAAACGACTTTCTGATGGCATCTGAGGGTTGAAAACTCACATTATCAACAACACACGGTTTCAGAGATACAACAGACTTACTCCTGTTATTCTGATTCATTTTGACGAGTCTTACAGCTCATGCTGACAATAATTTCAACATTTTTGTAGTCCAGCAATAAAATAAGTATTGTTAGTTTTATGTGGAATGACTATTCAGCATTCAAATTATGGTAGATGTTGACTGATATGACATAAGCTAATGATTACGTTCTAAAACAGCAGAGCCCTGTAAGAAAGCAAAATATGCAGGTTTACAAGCATTTGGAATTAGCTGGAAGGAATGACAAAGAGGTGCTATGATGAGCAGAAACTACTGAATGTTGTGGAGGTTTAACTAACTGTTGTGCAAATGTTAATAGTTATGGAAAGAGTTCACCAAAGTGACTTGGGTAAAAAAAAGAAGCAAAAACTGGAATGAGAGCTCACATTTTTGTGGTAAAAAGAAAAGGAAACAAGTGGGAAGAAAATACAGCACCCGTGGCAGGCCACTAGATGGAGATAAACTTTTTTATTAAGACATCAACTTAAAAAGAAAGAACATTTAAATACTAGCCTGCCATTTAAATAACCATTGCTCCACTGGCAGAAATATCTTTTTCAGGCATATGTATTCAGTAAACCTAAATTGACTAAAGTATGTTGCCATTTGCCTTCACTGCACATGTTTTCAGAACCAGCTTTCTATGGTGATGGTTGGAGAGGGAAAGGATGTTTCTGCTGTGGCTTTTAAAATATTGGCATTGTAGATAACACTTTGGAAAAGTATAGCAGAGCACCTACCTTTTAATATCAAGATCTGAAGATTTTTGCACCAGACAGTATATCTGTATTTAACTGTTTACATTAAGTAAGCATAAAAATTAGCAGCTTACCTTTGCTTTACATATGAATATGTTCTTGTTTTCGGATGCCATATTTTGGGTCAATATCCCAGCCAGCTGTGAAATACTGATAGGCATCTGTGCTTTTAGAAGCTTTCAGACTTTATCTGGTGTATAAGGACGGGTTGCGTATATGATATATGTATAAGTGGTGAAAGGAGAGCTCTGGAAGCTGGTCTGTTGAAGAAAGGTGTTTAAAAAGGTCTGCAGGGAATTGGTATGGATCACATCCAATAACAGATTTTCTCTGTGTATCGTTTAAGCTCACAGGGATTTAAATTAAATGGATTTAAATTAGAATGGTCCATTCTGGTCAGAGGGGAAGCGCCACAAAGCTAATGTGCTCAACATGGCGGTTGTAAGGTAGAATGCTCTATGACATCATGCTTCTGAAAACTACGTACCTATAGCAGCATAACTTTACAGATAGCTCAGGAAAACTTGGGCCGATGTAACCATAAGTTTGATCAAAAATGAAGGTTTTAAGCCTAGCCTTAAAGACATACAGGGTGTCTGCCTCAAGGGCTAAAAAAGGTTCCACAGATCTGCCTCCCATTATTACTTTTAGAAATTCTAGGAACCACTAGTAAACCTGCAGATTGAGCGCAAAGTGCTCTGTAAGAAACATAAGGAATGATCAGATCTCTGATATAAGATGGCGCTTGGCCATTTAAGGCTTTATATGCAAGAAGGAGAATTTTAAAATCTATTCTTTTTTTTTTTCTAAAATGAAAGCGTGAAAGCCCTTTGGGAAACTCCAACTCCCATTGTCATTGTGACACAGCACACACTGCACACAATGAAATTGCATTTATGCCTCACTAGTGCAAGGGGGCAGCCCTCAAATGGCGCTCCAAGGGAGCAGTGTGGCGGGACGGTACCATGCTCAGGGTACCTCAGTCATGGAGGAGGATGGGGGAGCGCATGATTTAGGAGGAAGCCAATGAAGACAAGCTAGAATAGGAGAGATATAATCTCTCTTTTTAATTTTCATCAGAACTCTGGCTGCAGCATTTTGGATCAGCTGAAGGCTTTTAACTACAGTTTGCGGAATTCCTGATAGTAAAGAATTACAATAGTCCAGCCTTGAAGTAACAAATGCATGGACTAGTTTCTCAGCATCACCCCTGGACAGGAGATGTCGAAGTTTTGCATTGTGTCGCACATGAAAGAAGGAAATTCTGGGAACCTCTTTGAAATGGGATTTAAATGACAGGCCCTGATCAAAAATAACACTGAAGTATAAATAAAAAAAATATATAGAGATTTTTTTACTTTATTTATTTATTATCTGAGATTAATTTAATCCCATCCAAATGAAGTGACTGACTAATCAGCTTCTTCTTTAAATACTCTGGTCCAAAGACTATAACTTTTGTTTTGTCTGCATTTAGAAGCAGAAAGTTAAGAGTCATCCAGGTTTTTATGTCTTTAAGACATGCCTGTAATCTATGTAATGGGTTAGCTTCATCTGGATTTATATACAAATATAGCTGAATATCATCGGCATAACATTCGAAATTAATCCCATGCTGTCTAATAATTCTACCGATTGGGAGCATATATATAGTAAAGAGAATTTGTCTGAGCACTGATCCTTGTGGTACTCCACAGGTAACCTGGAGCATGAGGAAGATTTATCAATAACGTGAAAAACTGAAATCTATCAGATAGATACGATTTAAACCAGCATAGTACTGTTCCTTTAATTCCTAAAAAAATTATTTCTAAAAGAATATTCTGATCAGTTGTTTCAAATGCAGCCCTGAGATCTAACAGGACAATAATAGATAAAAGCCCAGAGGAAGACTCAGCCAATAGTCCTCAGTGACTTTAGACCTGTAACCCTGGTAGCCCATATCAAGAAGGTATTAGATAGACTTTTGTCACCTCAGCAAGCAAACAAGCAGCTATCAGGACCCCCTGCAGTTTTCTTATTGCTGTGGGGCTGGAGTTGAAGACGCCATCATCCAGCTGCTTTAACAAACCCACAGCCAAGGCAGACAGCACTGAGGATAATCTTATTTGATTTTTCCAGTGCGTTTAACGCAATTCAGCCTGACCATCTTTGTGAGAAACTTCAACTTCCAACAATTCCTACAATCAGAGACTACCTCACAAATAGACCACAATTTGTTAGACTGAAGGGTCAGCTGTCCAATCAGGTATTCAGCAGCACAGGAGCACCACAGGGGGTGGTGCTCTCACCATTCCTTTTTACTCTGTACACGTCTGACTTCCAGTACCACACAGACTCCTTCCATCTGCAGAAATACTCAGATGTCTCTGCAGTCATTGGGTGCATCATAGATGGACAACAAGCTGAGTACAGAGAGCTGGTGAACCGCTTTATGGCATGGTGTTGAAACGATCATCTGATCCCGGATGTCAACAAAACAAGGGAGATGATTATAGATTTCAGAAGAAACAGGAATAAGTTGAATCTCATTAAAATCAAAGGAGAAGAAGTGGAGGTGGTTGAGGAGTATAAATACCTTGGAGTTCACTTGGACAAATAACAATACAGGAGACAGCTGTAAAGTCATTTACAAAAAGGGACAGAGTAGACTGTACTTCGTAAAGAAGCTTAGGTGTTGGCAGCAAGATACGACCTACCTTTAAAAGGGTGGAGAGTGTGATCTCTGCTGGGGTAACAGCATCAGAGATAATGGCTTAAAAAGGGAGTTCTGGGAACTCCTCTAGGACCTATGGAGATTAACACAGTCTGTTCCTGCACCTAGATCAGCCTCATGACAAATCAGGTTCAACAATGATTTAAAACATAACTTTATGGGAAGCCTTTTTTCATCTTCTTTAAAGTTTCCAAAACACTAACTTAATTTTCTTTCAAATGGAGCACAATGTGCAAACCATCATCTCTCCTCTCCTAAAGGCCAACGCCTGATGAGAACATTGTGTCTGTGTGTGCGTGTGTCACAATTTTTTTGTCATCATCAGATTGTTTCAAGATGAGGGTGAACAATAAGATTTGGATGCCCGCAGGCATTTACAGTCCACAGAGGAATGTGAAGCCTGTGTCTTCTTAAAAATCTGTTATAATCTTATGAGAGAGATATAGAATGAGGCTGTGAAAGCCGGGAAGATCAGCTGCATCATATTAGGACATAAAGCCCGACAGATCTCCCTCATCTTGTTTAAAGAAGTCGATGGCGTGACGCCTCGGTCACCAGATTTATTTCTTCCCTCTCCATCTTGTTTGCATAACTTCAAGAGCTGAGGGAATTGGAAAGATGATCCTAATCTTTTATGAGCTGCTGTGGAGTATATGGTGCTTTATATTATACTGAATGTTGATGATGTGACATAAAAACATGACCTCCTGGAGAGAACTGTATCTATACATGAATATTCAATGGCGGGTTACATTTTTTCCTTTTATTTCAATACAACTTCCATACGCTTCAACCATGTTTAGGTAAATATATCACCACAAGTTACATCTTAAAGTTTAACAAACTGGTAGTAGTACCTTTTAAATGGCAAAATATGACTTGCAGACTATTAGAAGTGATTAAAAACCAAATATCACACTTATTCATACATTTTTGTCGGTCAATTTATAAATGACTTTAGGTACAAACATTTATTCTTGTTATACCCCACCTGTTTGTAAGGCTATTCTACTTTACTATTTGAGCCTGCACTGCTAAGATTGTCCAAATGCAACACATATGGATACGACTTCCTGTTCTGATGACGAGCTGATTGAGATGCAAACATGTCATAGTTCTTTTCTTTGAGCTAATGACCCTCTGCTACTAGTTTAAAACCACTTATGTGTGCATATATTTTAAAGTTACTAAACAAAAGTTAATATATTTTGGTAAATGCCATTGAAGTTTCATTCTCTACTAGAATATCCCAACACATGTAAGCCTTCATACAATCCAAATCATTTAGATCCCAATAGTTGCATGTGTTAAAATAGCACAGTTTAAGTCCAGACAACAGGGAGAATTTAATGCAAGACCTGTAGATTTATGTAAAAAAATGTAAAATATGTTTGTGTATTTTTAAAAAAATTAGTAAGGCATTTTAAGTCCTAAAATTTAAACAAAAATTGTGAGAAATGTTTAGATTATTTGTCACAACACAGACTTAAATGAAAAAAAAAAGCTTTTCATTAATGTTTTTTTTCGTAGGTAAAACATTTAACTAGGCCAGCATGTAAAAGGAAAAATGCCATCTTAAAAAGACATGTTTTTCATCACAGTAAAGTGCAAAAAAAAAGGCTGAATTGTCTTTTTACCTTAATTGTCCACAGTTTGTCTTTAAGGCAATTGGCAGGAGACTCACAATAACTCACAACAAAATGTTTACTTAAGACGGAACTGCGGAGAACAGCATTGGCGTCTAAAGCAAGAACCTCTGGTGTTAAAGTTCAGTCCGAGCCCAGAGGATGAGGTTGGTTCCAGCTGACTGGGTGCCAACAAGACAACAGGAGAGTCCCAGACACTGAGGTCCCTGAAATCGGAGGACAGGCAGGAGATCACAACTGAGCAGAAGAAGGAAGGCAGGATAATCCAGAGGGCGAAGCCAAAACCAGTGTTGGTGACGTGCTCGGGACTCAAAGCCAGGAGATCAGAGACCCAAAGAGGTGCCGAAGAGGATTCCAGGTCGGTGGCATGAATCAGTTCAAGGTTCAGTATGCAGGCAGAAATACAGCAGGACAGGTCAGGGAAACAGATCAGAATGGGAACAGGTAGGCTCAAAGGTTGAGAGGCAGAACAGGTCAGGATCAGGCAGTCAGAACCACTGAGGTACACTAGAGAATTCTCACCAAAGGCCCCAATAATGTGGCACTGATGACTGGTCTGAAGGCAGGTTTAATAGAGACTGAAGCAAGTGGATCAGATGAAAGGTAATGGGAACTGGGCAGCTATAGGCATGAAAGAAGTTATCAGGTCAGTCATCAGCCACAAGATCATGACATACAGTCTGATTGGTTGACAATTTTTTAAAGGAAAACTAGGTTTGGATCCCAGATAAAAACTTGATGGGCACCAACAAGGTCTGCACAACAAGACCCTATCTCACAGAAAATCTAGAAGTATAAGTAGAAGTAATGGTTTAAGAGTTGAAACTCATTGAATAACAAATAATATAAAGCAGTTGATAACATGGAACTATGAGAAACTGTGGCCAACTAGAGATTGCTGCACATGAACAAGAATGAAAATGAAACCCAGAAAAGAGAGATGTAATTTAATAAAAAAAAAAAAAAAAAAAAAAGCAAAAGAATCATACAGCTGTGAGCCTGGTGCAGTAGGTTGCTTCCAATTAATTCCCATTTGGTTTGAAGGGTAAATAAGTCACTGAGTCTTTACAATTTCTCATTTCGCCAAGACAGAAACTGATTTTCTGCTGTAATCACCCTTGGAGAGTAAAACTCCAGGCCTTTACTCTCTGGATAAAACAATAAATGTTCCTTTTAAAAAATGACTTTTCAAACATGGAGAAGTTCAATATACAGACACTGTTGGATTCGCTCCTAGAGATATTTTTGGGGAGAACCATTGGTACTCTGTAAATGAGGACATGCCAGATATCACTTTAAAAAAACTCTAAGATTTGGTTTAGCTTCATTAATGACCAGACTAAAGTGTTTTTGAGTTATTAGAAACATGCGATAGATTTTTCACGAAGCCCGAAGCCCCCCTCTCCTCTGCCACACTCCTTTCCAGACGTTTCAAACACTTCATTACTGATGAGTTGCGAGGCAATGACTTTTCAAACACATCAGTGACTTGATGTCTTGGCAAGGCAGGTTTTTTTTGTTTCACTAGCATGTTGGAAACAGATGGGAGGAGAAATGCAGGAAAATATCTAAACTGTTACCAACACTTTTCTCCCGTGTTTTCTTTTTCTGCCAAAAAAGAAAAAACAAAGAAAATTTGGTGTAAGTGTGGATGTTTTTTGTTTTGTTTTTTAATTAGACACCAGATTTAAATCCTCAAACCTGTTTTTAATACTGAAAAAATTAATTTCGGCTCTGTCTAAAAGGTGGTTTGAAGTCTTTATATTTTCTTAGAAGAATTTACATAATTGTTCTTGCAAAAATGTCGAGGACTAGGTCCTCCATAAATGGGTCGTGCACATAGACCGCTGCGCTACCTGCACGGCCATAACTTGGCAGATAGTTAAATAGTTTGTCAATAAACACTGCAGTCTGCAGGTACGTTTTTGATGCTTACTGATGAAGATCTGTGAAACTGCAAAACAAAAAAGAAAATGTGCCAGACTTCATTTGTCTGCTTCCCATATATTTGCAAATACAATCTGCATTAACATAGACCAAGCTATAATTTACTCCTAGGGCATTAGTATCAGTCTCGCTATTAACTTTACACACAAATAATAGTACCAAATGGGACATCATAACAGATAAGTCGCACATGTACTTACAGACTTATGTCACTTTTAAGTACAGCAAGAAGAAAAATAATGTATGAGTGGAGATATCAACTTTGATGACGCTTGGAACAATTACCTTAACCCAGTCCCATGACACAGTCCCATGACACTCTTAAAGAGGCAGCACAATCATATTGATAATCAGGTGTGATTGAAAAAACAAACAAAATTGATTGAAAACCTTTGGAATTAGGTTGATCAGGTTAACACATAGGGATGACATCAGAAAGGAAAGATATGTTGTCTCTTTCCCAAAGACGTGGTTTCCAAACGAGTGCGTCAACAACACCATCACAACTTGAAAACACAACCAAATTACTCACAATACCTGGGAAGGCCAATAAAAGTGAACAGTGGAGAAGTTCACCTTCATGTTAAAAACAAGATAAACTAATGAATTAATTTGGATGGGACAACCTTTTACAGCTGCTTTTTATATCTCTGCTTCTGTCTTCTTGAACCCCAGTCGGGCTCAGCAGATGGCCGCTCACACTGAGCCTGGTTCTGCTGGAGGTTTCTTCCTGTTAAAAGGGAGTTTTTCCTCTCCACTGTCGCTACAAGCATGCTTAGTGTGAGGGATTGCATTTCATTCAATGAGTCGATGCAATCAATTGGTTCTCCTTAGATAGATAGATAGATAGATAGATAGATAGATAGATAGACGTGTTGTGAATTGGCGCAATAGAAATAAACTGAATTGAATTTGAATCGAAGGTGAAACAAAAACTTTTTTCTTCAACGTTGAGGAAGGAGAATCAAAAAGGGCCAAATATGTCAGTGATGGAAGGTGAAGGATGTGTCACAGTCTGGGAAAGGTTTTCTAGGCTTCCTATGCAACTACATGGCAGGTTGATTGCTAGTGATTGTTGGAGCCTTTTTCAGGCAATGGCTTCTTTTCCAAATAGAAGTCCAAGGATTTAAATACCTACCGTTTGGTTTAGGTAAAGGGAGTTCCTGATGACTTCATTGCTTTCTGTGCCCACTAATCCAAAAGGCTATGAATAATTTATTCAAATCATATTAATGACGTATGGGAAGTTTTTGAAGGAAACTGCACTACACCTTTAGTCCAGTAGGTGGTGGTAATAAAAAAACTAAAGGTATCATTAATGGTACCTTTGCAGTGTCAGGTTTAGCTAGGGACTGTTCTTTAAAACGGCAAATGTTTTCTCTCATAATAGTATTTTGTGATTTACTGATACCTATAATTTGTCTTGTGTCTTTGTCTTTCTGATTTGTTTTGTGTGAGAGAAACAGACCAGACACTGAGAAACGAATCCTTTTTTTATGAGCCACAAGGACAAACTTTCAGCACCACTCTCTACCCAGGCCCCCTACCTCCTCCTTAGCAGCTCACCTCCCTCCCCCTCCTGTCTCTGGTTACCAGGCTCCAAAAAAATAAAAATGTCGCAGAAAAGGAACTTGGACTTCAAAGGCGACAAATCTAAGGTAGTCTGAGTTAATCATGTGCATCTGTGTTTCTAAGCTCAGAGACTTCTGACCTGCAGGAGGCTCAGGCAACAAGCTCCAAACAAAAAACCCAAGACTCCTGGAATAATTACCACTCTCTGTCCTAGTAGATGAAATATGCTGTTGATGAAGCCACATGGGAGACATCAGAGGGCTATGAGGTCTCACTGATTTCTTTTCTAGATGCTGTTTTTAATTTGTTGTCATGATCTCAGTGTTTATGCTGACATCCAACGAGGAACTGAAATCAGTTTAGGCTTAATGAAACCCAGGGGCAAAGTAAATCTTTCAATGTTTGTTTTGTTTTTTGTTTTGACTTTTGTGAAAACTAGAGAAAGACTTTTCCTTTTGCACCTCTGGAAAATGTAACAATCTCAAAACTAAGTTAACCAACGGAGCATTGAGGCAAACTTAAATTAAAGACATTAACAGATAGGCCAAAATTATGAGTTGTGATTTATTGAAGAAAAACAGAACTAAAATAAACATCTCCAGGTGAATTTACTCAGTTTGTAATATGTTTCTTTCAAACTTATCCCCATCCCTTGTAAAGAGATGCATCCTGATAGTATTATTTCCTATCAGTTGGCAGTTTCCACATATTTCAGACCACGGCAGGTTATAATCTCTTTGCATCATCTATTTCCTGGTGAGGGGCTAGTCGTCCATAAATACAGTCCAAATGTGTTCTACGTTTTCCGAAGATGAACACACATGACAGGAAAAAAACAAAAAACAATCCAAAGCAGCAGAACAAGACATGAAAACATATTTGACTTTCTCACTTCTAAAGTAAAGTAACATTAAAATTAATCATATCACTAAGCTTTTTATTTAGATACAGAGAAGAGTCATTGTTTAGTAGATTTATTTTTATGTTATTATTGTACACTTTTTATACATTTTCTAAGGTCCACATTGTGTGACCACTTTTGCTATAATCTTTTGCTGCTGTAAACACCACAACTTCCACATTGTGGGACAATAAAGGGATTTTCTATTCTACTCTATTCTATTCTAGTCTTTTCTATTCTAATCTATTCTATTCTATTTTACATGTCGGCCCTTGTCTGTGATAGACATATTCGATATGTCTATGTTTGTGTTGCTTCATTGTTTCATTAAATTGTCCCTCAGGTGTGAGTTTTATGTCACACCTTCTGAACACAACAGCATTTCATACATAGAGCATCAATCTATATCACATAACCTACAGATTTATGAAATCCATAAATTCAAACTTGTCCAGCTATTTAATAAAACTTCAGGGAATTAAAAGGCAGTTTTACTGGGTTTTCAGTTTTGGATCATTCAGAATATTAATCATTGTGAAAGTAGAAGCATCGAGGAAATAAAAGCATGACATTTTGCTAAAGAATGTGAAGGAATTCTTTCAAATGAATGTTAAACGCAACGGATAACTGCTAAGAATAACAGAGGACGACTGTTGCTGTCTTATTGTATTTTTTTTCTTGAGTTTATGAATAAATTTGCCAATCAAGCCCCTTTCTTGGCTTGAACCTCTACATATTATTGTAAACAGAGAAACACAAAGTTCCATGGAGACATCTCTGGTCATGGTTTTGCTCTGCCAAAAAAATGCAACTGGGAAACTCCTATGATTACATTACATTTCACAGCAAACAGGGCAGCAACTATTTCTCACAGCACAATAACAAACTATTTATTTCCACATTTATCAAAATGCTTAGATTTTATTCTAGTTTTCAATAGAGTTTCCAAAAAAGGATAAGCAGTTAAATGTAAAGTAGAAGGTTTCACATGTGACAGAACTTTTTTTTTTACATAACTAGTTTAAGTAATTGGGAAACAGCGACAAAAGTTAAAACTAAAACTCTCTCAGAATATTTGGGATATGGGTCGCATTAAATGCATCCAGATAATGCTGGCTCTCACAACATGTGGGAAATATCTGAATATCTGTTTAGTTTTATGAAGTAGTATTGTTTTTAACTTTAGCAGTTCTACATTAATGCTTGCTTTGATTTCAGGAGAGGCATTATCTGCGGGACGGTGATTCCGTTACAACCTCTAAAGTTGCTAAGAAAGTATGAGGTTGAATATACAAACTTAACCTTTAAAAAAATAAATCCGTAACCTAAGAAACACAAATTTTCAGAGGAATCTGACTTTTAAGAATGGAGCATGATGTCATTAATCTCTTTTAGGCCACAGTTAAGTTGCATGAGCAACTCAGGAGATACATTTCCTCCAACTGGCCCAAATGGTATTACTGTTGAAGGAAAGTAACAAATATCAATGTTTTTTTTTATTGAGTTAAGAAGGAAATATACACATTTATCACTAAAGATATCGAATAATATTTATATTTTTAGCCCACCGAGTGGAGCTATTTAAACTAGCCTCTTTCTCAATTGGCAGGTTGCCGTTGATGAGATCTGACCACAGCTGCAACCTGTTGCTTCCTCATAATGCTGAACATAAAGCAGCTAAAGTTATCGTATCATTTTTATGAAGTCCCTGTCCAGCTTCTCCAATTTGTCAGCTCCTAGATAACATATCAGGCAAGAGACCGATGTCATTGACATCATTAATCAGAGATCTGCCTTCTTCTCTGTAGGACAAAGGGATAAAAAAAACTTTCCCTATCATCCATTTATTTCTATAGGCAGATAGTAACTCCAGCAACATGTGCCTTTCCTTAGAAGCTACTCAAAACCACATGTCTAAATACCCCCAGCCCCTGAGTTACACACAGATTTAGGCAACCTGGAGTCAGTGGAGCGGGACAGTTCATGGGAAGTGAAAATCAAAGGTGCTTATCTTGAAAATGAGTGGATTGGCCAGCCGGCACTTTTTTTCTCTTTCTGAGGGAGAAATGCTTCTCATTAGATGAAAAGGAAGCAGAAAATCACAGATGTAGACTGAAGGGGGGGTTATTGTTGAATGAAATGAACAAAGGTAATGTTAAAAGAGTTTAACCCTTTGTTAGTCATTGAACTGTTTAAAGTAACTAGAAAAAAAAATAAAACAAGAGAAAAACGACACTAAACTAAACTAACTTTGTGTTACAAAAAGATCATTATTGTTTTGATTGTCAAACAAGCAAAACACTACATACTGCAGCAGCCAATAAATATGGTGGCAGCATCATGTCATGGGAATAAAGAATGAAAGCACGCAGGAGTCAGAAAGAGACCTTGGCGCTATATAAATACCCTTCATGCGCTCAGGCACAGCTTAGACATAAAACCAGAATCTGTGGCATTTCAAAGCAAATCGTGCTACAGATTTTTATAGACATCCTGCTTTATATAAGCATATATGATAACCAGGAGTCTTTTTTTTTAAGCTTAAGCTATCTTACAAAGACACATGCGCAAAAATTTCAGTACATAGATGTGGAAAGTTCGTAAACACTTGAAATTACTTCCTTTTTTGGGCTAAAATTAAAATATTGTTTCTTGTGTAAATCTGAAAAATTATGTGTTGAATATAAAGACTAATTTAAGTCATAAAAAAAAGTAGTATTAATCTATCAAATGGGTCACCAGTATTTTTGAGTTAGAGACTCAATGTTCTTTTAATGCTCAATTTTAACAATTCATTTATGCTAGAACGATGCTGCCTATTAGAATAATAACACAGCATGTTCTGTTCAATAACAATAAATTAAACTATGCCATTCTTTTTAAATTTATAGTTTACCTTTATTAAGGTT
The DNA here is from genome assembly GCF_016077235.1 of Cyprinodon tularosa. NCBI lineage: Eukaryota > Metazoa > Chordata > Actinopteri > Cyprinodontiformes > Cyprinodontidae > Cyprinodon > Cyprinodon tularosa. The sequence continues at coordinate 1,448,462 of NW_024038996.1, read as the reverse complement.
AGCAGTGATCCATGTTTAGAACCACCATGGAGTGGCCTAGTGAGCACGGCATTAAAAGCTGGAGGTTTCAAACTCAGAGTGCTACTGTCGCTAAAGAAAAAAAAGGTTAGGTAAAAATGTAGATGACAAATCTTCCTACAAAGGTACAATAAGTTCTAAATAAAAAGAATGATTTTCAAGTAAAAACTGTAGTTAAATCCTTACTTTTTCCAAGTCCCCACTACTTTCACATAAGTTAGAAAAAGTTTGGATATGAATATTCTTATGATTAAGTTAGTCCTAACTTTTAAAATGTGATAAAGTTTCTGTTCTGACAACTTTGAGATTTTTAGGTTAACTGGTCTATCTGAAAATTAGACATGTCTGCATGGGGGTCTGTGTTACCCTTAGAAAGACCTATGACTTGTTTATTTAATCTCTAAAGACCACTGGAAGGATCCCAAGGAGAATCAAGAATAGACAATGGAAGGATGGGTTTTATTTTGAGTCATTTCTTTAGCTGTATTAGCTCTCTGTCTCACAGACAAGGTGATCTAAAATGTTCCTTCAAAGATAGGTCAAATCCTGTTTAATTTTAAAGGGCTATGCAATAGCAACAATCCCTGTCAAACAGATTACACACTTTTTGAGGTTACCACTGTTAATACCCTCAATACGTCAGGTTTCATCAAATCACACACCACTCAAACTAGTTAAAAAGATTATTAGCTGCAAAAAAAGGGGTTATATAAAATGTGCAGTATTTGGAAGAGAAAATGATGAAAGCTTTAAAGGCTTAAAATTCAACACGTTGACATAAACACCTTATGGATAGGATCAATGTTTCAGAAAGGTATGGGATGTTCTGGTAGTGATTTATATGTTTTCCCAGCTTTAAAACTCTAAAAGTAAACATATTAATAATAATGATGAAGATAGCAGGAAGAGAGACGCCATTATCTTGACTTTTATCTGACTACAGCCCAGAAAGAAAGCCTGTTAGTGCTGGGAACATTAATTAAAATGGCTTGGAGTTGCCTCTACATCTATACACAGAGACTCACATGGTGCATGCCTTACCCTGCAGTGTACACACACCTATGACACGGCCCGGGGGGGCTTTGTGAAAACCTAGAGAAAACCAGATGATTGAACACTTCCTGAGGTGAATCATTCACCAACTTGATAAAACTCCTGTCTACCAATCATGGATACCTTCCCTGCAGATGCAAATATTAACCCAAGTTAAATATGTGCAAAGGTGTCGGGCAATGAAAGCAACATCCGAGGAGCTTTGAGCATAAACAGATAGACGAGGAGTCAGAGGAAGAGAAGAACATGGCTGTGACAACTGCTGGCAGCTTTATGGATTCAGGTGGTGGAGGTCTGCAGAAGGAGCGACTGCAGCATGAACACGGTTCTGTGCACATGTCTAAAAACAACTCTTATCTCTGTAATTATGGAGACTATAAATCATTTATAAAGGGACCTCGATCAACAGCTCATGTCACAGTCCAGCTCTTCTGCACATTATCTGGGGAGTTTGATGACATTTTAACTTATTTTTTGACAGCAATACTTTACAACTTATTTCAAATAAGCTCAGATCCCAAAGTGTTCAAACCTTTTTAACTGTCTCATGTCTTTAAATCATAAGATCGCAGTGTTTCATATATTTGACTGGGATTTGAAATGACAGACGAACAAAGAGGATCACATAAGTGGAAGAAAAATTGTATGTGGTTTCACTTAGAGAAATAAAAATCTAAAAGTGGCATTTGTAACATCAATACAACCACCATGTTTGATTGTGAGCAGTAATGGTTTTAGGAGCATGTTGGCCCTACCCAAAACAAGTACATATTACAAATGTTTAGTTTAGCTGTGTCATAGCTAGCTATCATTACTGTTCAACCATTTTGGCAGCAATGAGGTGGTTTTGAGAACATTATTGCAGAACTAAAAAAATCTGACATTAAAATATATTTTTAAAAGCACATTAACATTAAGGAATTAGATGTTTAGGTTTTAAGGACTTTTTACAGTTAAATGCAGAAAAGTGGATTTTAGAGTCAACTTCTAAAAACATATTAATAAAGAAATATTTGCAGCTGCTCAAAATAATTGGGCCTTCCTTCTCTTGTGAACCCACTATAGAAGTCTAGCATGACGGGTTCCTTTTCCAGCACCAATAGCATTTTTTTTTTTAGGTACTTTGTCAGCTGCTGTTTATCACATAAAAATAAAAATTGTCCAACTTGCTTCAAGAACAGCAAACAGAAAGATAGTAATTTCACTCTTATTTTTTAACGCTGTATCATTTATATACATGTAAGATTAATATTGAGATTTAGGGGGAACAATCTTGTGATAATTTACAGATCCTCCGATAACTGCTGTCTCTATATCCATCAGTGTGATTGATGGGGAATTAAATTTTATCAGATTGAGAAGTCCCGATTGATTGCAGGAGAAGCAGGTGGGGGAACAATGCACGCTGTGTTCAGCTAGACTCAGAGATTAAAAAGTGTGCTCCAGGACAGTGCAGGAGGAAGGGGGGTTAGGATGAGATGATAAAAGCTGAATGAATAAAACAAGGATGAAGCAAAGCCAGCGTAGTGGAGGGATAATGTAAGAAATACAGGAAAAGAGATGGATGAGCAAAGATAGGAGAAGCAGGAAGAAGATGAGATGGACAGGAAAAGAGAGTGGGAATAGGATCACAGAGAGGTGGAGATCATTCCAAGGAGGAAAGTGGATAAACTGGCAGACAACAATGAGAGATGGATCAGGAGACAGAGAATGGATTTCAGGAGAACAAAACTACATGAGCAGAAATTTCAGTTGAAGAAGATAAAGGACAGGAAATGACAGAGAGGAAGCCATGTGAAGCAAAGAAGGAACAGGAATAATCTTATTGTTAAGGTGGAAAGGACTGAGGAGAGGAAAGGAAAGGATAAGGGAAAACAGAAAAAGGTTCAAGCATCAAGAGGAAATAAAAAGGGAAGAAGAAAAGTGGTAAAGGATGAGAAAAGGAAAAGGGTTGGTTTAAAAAGGATTAAATAAATATAAAATAACTGGAAAATATGTGTCATATAAAAAAGCACAGTGGGAAGAATAGGATGGACATAGAGGACAGAGGAAGGACACTAAGCAAGTGGAAAAGTTGGGAGACTGAATGAGATGATTAAGGCTGAAACAGGAAGGAGATGAAGAGGATATGGTGGGGAAAGGACAAAAGTAAACCACAGCATCTCCCTAATTATCTGAAGTAGTGTTTTTATTTCATGTGATTACTGTAGTTTTAGTTCTTCCTTTCAGATGTGCTTTGGCACAGCTCCAACTAAAATACCATCCCGCAAAGCAGAGTACAATAACAAACCCTAAGCAGGCTGTAGGATGATAAAGATGAGTAGATAGAGGTAGAAAGGCAGCTGTGGGTGTGTGTGGTGCTGGGGAGGTGGGCTGCCCAATGAGGAGTGATGCGATGGAAATCTTGCAAACGGAACATCTGGTCCAGACCCGAACAATGGCTCCTGCAGGCAGGTCGAGATGGCCCGATAACCCACCTCCAGCCATGGGACCCTGCAGGTCAGCTTCATGCCAATCAACAAAGACGGGCTCTGTCTGCGTACGCCCGGGGTCACAGTTAATAAAGCTGGAGGAAGGGGGTCAGAATGAAGCCCCCGTGTTCAAGGTGATGAGTGACACACCGGGAACATTCCTGAGAGACACTCTCTCTGAAGATGAGCCATTAATCCAGTGTTGGTTTACAAATGCTTCTGCTCCACAAATCAGGGGCCTGCAGTGGTCCTGTAGAGGACGGTTAGTAGAGTTGTACTGTTGGAAGATGATTTATCACTTTTTCAAATCATAAATGCGGAAAACTGATCATGGAGTCTCTTAAAATGCAGAAGAATTTCCAGATGGTGCTCAGGCTGAGAGCACGACTTTATGCTTCATGAATGTCAGCAGCTCTGATTAAAACCTATCCTGCTCGCTTGGAGAGTATATATTTATATATATATATAAGAAAAAAAAACATCTTTCTTCTCTTTTCACACTCATCCATCATGTGTCCTTGTTTGTATACAGTCACTTTTTTCTCTCAGAGTGAGACAGAGATGAGATTAATGTAATTAAAGTTTTTTTTTTTCATTTTAATTAGATGCTGTTCTTTTCTGGGAAGCCTGTGGCGGCGCTGGGTGGAGCCTGAGTGGAGACAGGAGGTTTGTGGTCTGGCTGATGGAACCGGGCCGGCCCGGCGTAATGGAAACCGGGTGTTCACTATGCACACAAACACATGCATGCAGTTGCACACATGCACACAAAAACTTAGGCTCTGCACAAGCATATTAACTTTTTCAGACGTGAATCTGGAGTCACAACCCACACAATACTAATACGACCACATAATACACTCATACCAAACTGTGTAGAAGTCTAGAGTCATTCCTTTCTATTTATTTCCCAAGCAGTCAGATTTTATTTAAATTAATAAAAATGATTGTGATCATCCTCATAAAGGTCATTCAGCGTTGTTTTTGATTCTGAATTTTGATCGATTTTCCTGTTTTGTTTGGGTGTTTAACCTAAAGTATTAACAGCCTTTGAACTTTCTTCTTATTTTGTCACAATAGATTGGGATACATTGGGAAAGTAGACCGAAATTGAAAACATACCCTTTTCTTTTACAAATAAAAACTGAAAATGTGGGTGTTTAGACAAAGTCCCTTTAGTCAGACATCCTAAATTTGAAATGACACTGGACAGCACTGTGACCACAACATTCCCCACTGTGAAACATGGTGATGGCATCATCATGCTGTGTGGATGTATGGGAAGTTGGCTAAAGTTGATGACAAAAATGATGGGAGCAAATTATGCGGGAATCCTGCAAGAAAGCCAGTTAGAGGCTGGAGAGCGCTGAAGAGCGGGGCGGAGGCTCGCTACCCAACAACAACAATCAGACGGTTTATGTTAAACCATAATAATTTAATAAATTTTATATAATTTGCTTGAGCTGGAGCTGTTGTTGAAAACAAAGTGAAAAGCAAGTAAAGACGTTTAGCTTTAGCATCGGCTTGGGGGATGAACACAAATGCACAGCACACTTTTCAGATATTTACTCCATTTCTTTTCAAACTATGCACCTTTTCACCCTCAGACTGTTCAATCATGGTGCAGCTCACCTCTCACCTAGTGACCACTGGAGGTAAACACATGACCCTCCACCCACTGTGACTCAATATACATGTGTGGTTAGAAAAAGTGGTTGCGGTGATGTTTTCTTTCACTTCAACATTAGGTTCACACATCCTGTAAGTTTATCACATAAAATCCTTATCCGAACATGTGCTTTTGACAAAATGCACAGAGGCTTTAATAATATGAATGCTGCAAAACAGTCTTTAAAAACAGTATAATTTTTATCCTTTGCATAAACACATTATTGTGTAAATATATGAAGGAAAAAGAATAAACCTGCTTTAACAGGAAAGTAATTTTTTTTTTTTTTTACATCTTTGGAAAGTAAACAGGACCTGTTCAGAGAACTTTGGAGTTTCTTAAATGACCAAATCAGGCCCTCTATTTCCTTTCAAAGATACAAACAGCCTCAGCTGATGATTTCCAGGGCTGCTGACAGCAGATTTGACCTTTATGATGTAAACATTAGAGTAGGATGAGTTGAAAACCGCAAATACTTTTCCTTCAATTTTACAAATCAGGAATCCAGCTGAAGTATATTTCAGTTTGTGGTTCTAAGGTTATAAAATGTACAAAAGCTCAAGCAGTATTACATCTTTTGCAATGTGCTAGTGTGCTGCCATAAGTAGAGACTAAGACCGAACAGAAAATGAGTGCATGAGCTTTAATAAATGTTGATTATGAAAATTACAAGACTGTCAGGCTGATATGGTCATTTAACTTTTGCTCTTTTCTTTAAGCACCTGTTGCATTTCCTACACTTTCTCCCTAAATAGTAATGTGTTTACCTGCATTCATAAACATGCACATATATTAATGCAACCATAAGACAAATAAAGACTGTCTCAAGAACAAACACCCCCCCAGCTCAATGCATGAATGCACTCTATCCCTGCCTGTCATTCATTTGCATATTTGTAAAGAACTTATGACAGATTTCTGCATGAAAGCACTGTGGAGTATGCATGCACAAACACCCCAACACATGCACCTTGACCTCTCACATGCATTGCAAATACACATCAGTCCAGTCGTCGCTCTGCATGCACACATCAAGTTTTAACCTCCTTCGAAAACAGACACAACATTCAATCGCCACACGAAGGTGCACACTCCCAGCCGCTATCACTCTGGCGGTGTGATACAAATCCATATCCTGACTCTGCTGCACTCACTTCCATTCATTTCAAATTCATTGGTATAGCCTAACGCACACATGCACACACAGCCTTGCTACTCACTCAAACACACACGAGAACAGGGCCAGGAAATGCAGAAAACAGATCTTGGGCATCTCCTTTCAGTGAGGCTAGGCAAGACTTTTCCATTAGACAATGATGTCATTTTTCCATAAAGTTTAACCCCCTTAAAATCCCATATGTTCAAGCTTTTCTTTTGTTGGCATGAAGAGCAATGTTCTCCCACTGGTCTGCAGACTCTGCAGCACTCTGATCCTCCACCATCATCCTCTAGAGCTCATGTAAATGCATGAAAAACAGCTAGGTGTGACGGCGCATACATTTCACACAGTCAGTCCCTGTTCTACACCCTGAACCTACCTAAATACAACCTGAACCATTTTATTCCTAACTGTATCCTCTGTGGTTCCCATAGTGCTGGACAGTGGACACCAGGAGGTCACAGCTGGGCAGCATGAGGTCAATCACTTTGAACAGGGCACCATCTAGTGTTGCCTGCAGAGTATGGGACAGAGGCTGACATGTTTCCTTTTTCCCTTTAAGATGAAGGGCAATCATGTTAGATGTAAACTAACAAACTTTATTACAAAAAGCATTTCATCAGCCTGATAACCTAAATAAAACGCAGAGGTTAGAAGATTGCTGGTAACTGTGACTGTTCGCTAGCAGAATGCCTGCAATAAACCAAATCAATCCTTGCTTTTAAGGGAATATAAACTCACCGTATAAAAAAAAACAAAGTGTTAGTTAAATATATATAATATTTGGATTGAGAATATTGCCTTTATTTAGATCCAGAGTACTTAAGGACTTCTTTAGGAATTGTATTTTATTTAGAAACTTTTCTTCATTAAAATCATTGAAGTTTAATGATAAAACCCAACTTCTCCCACAACTTTACAAAACAAACCAAAAAACAATTCAACAGAATCCTAAACAGCTCCTGAGTCAGGTACGTACTTTATAATTGATTGTAGTAAAAAAAATGTGTTTAATGTAAATGTATTATATTAGAACCAGTAAAAAAGTCTTCTAAGGACGTCTTCTAAGAATTAAAGTAGCAGCATTAGGCTTTTTTATTTTTAATTTTTCCAAGAGATTTCAGTTTATTGATAATAATAATAATAGTTAATAATGTTCTTTACTGTATATGTTTCCAAATGATAAAATAATCAGACAGGATGGGTTCCTTCCTCTGTTATGCTGATGATACTCAGCTAGGGATGCACGATATAATCGGCCCCCTATCGGTATCGGCCTTAAAACTGAATATATCAGCCACCACACTGATATTTAACCCGATATTTGATCAGCTTCTGGGTTTCTAAAGAAAGAAATGCTACTTCTTCTTTTTCCTCAAAAACTTATTTTTTACAGACTTAAAAACTTCTGAAGACGAGGGAAAAAATATTGCTAAATTAAAATATCACAATATCTTCATATGCTGATATATTGCCATTTAAAAACACCATATCAATCTCTTTTACTAATGAAATATTGCTATATGTCATCGTTATGCTACGAAATCCCCTGAAAATTCACGAAATTTTTATATGTTGATATATTGACGCGGTATCGATCTATTTTACTAACAAAATCTCACAAGAATTTGCAAAATATCACGATGAAATTTCATGAGATTTTGAAAGTAAAATAGATCAATACCGCGTTTTTAAAAATCTATTTGATATCAGCATATAAAAATATATTTGAGTATATTATTTTTCAAAGTGTCAGAAATGGATAACAAAACTGCTATTTTCAATGACTACTTATTTTTGTCCAGCTTTAACATCGGTATCGATATCGGCTACATTAGTTTTAAAATATCGGCATATCGGATATCGGCCAAAATCCCAATATCGTGCGTCCCTATACTCAGCTACATCTTTCCGTAAAACCTGATGAAACTAACCTGCTAGTTAGATTACAAGCATGTCAACAGACATAATAACCTGGACGACTTTAAATGTTCTGCTTTGTTTCAGACTAGACTGCCTAGTCAGTCACCAAACGGTCTATATATGAAAAGGTCAAAAATCTTGGTGTTATTTTATTCAGGATGCATCATCTGAATCTAATATTTAACAGGTTTATTTTCAGAATATTGCAAAAAATGTGAAATATCGTATCCAGGGTTGATGCTGAGAAACTTGGCCATAGATTTTTTTACTTTAGGCTGGACTATTGTAATTCTTCACTTTCAGGAAATCCACAAAATGTTAAATATTCTGATGAAAATTAAGAGATCATGTTTCTCCTATTTTAGATTCTCTTCATTGGCTTCCTGTTAGATCCAGAATATATTATAAATCCTCTTTCTCACACATAAAGCCTTAAATAACCAAGCTACATCTTACATCAGATTGTTCCTTAAGTTCCAAACAGAGCACTACCCTCTTAATCCCCAGGCGTACTAGTAGTTCTTATCATTTAGTCTTGCTTCTTTCCTAGACATAACTACAGGCTCAGCTTTTATTGTGACTATCTGCATGTGCTCTCTTTCATCCCTTTGACCTGAAAACAGGCTGAGTTCATCTGATTAACTGTTTATATCCTAAACAGAGCCAGTTTACCATCATCTTCTCTAACAGAAAGTATTTATAGATGAATTGTTGTCATATGGAAGTGACCTGTAGAGTATTTATGATGCGATTGATGATAAAACACCTTTTCACAGCAAACTGAGCCTCTCTGGCCAGAAGAGGCCTTGAGGCCTCCTGCAGGGGGCTGCAGAGTGGGTCTCTGCACAGGATGGGAAAACGGTGTTAATAATGCAAACTGTTTCTATGTGATTCAAGCACTTCAGTAAAACTTAGTTAACTATAACCTGAACTGTCAAACCTCATTACATTAACTCTCCAGAGGAGAAAAGGAACGTCGAGAAGTTTCTGTCCGCTCACTCAGGTAAGCAGGTTTCCTGTTTGCAGGGAAAGCTGAATCTCTTCAACCACACCGTCGTAGTAATTTTGTGACATTTTAATAACACAGAATCCTCCAGTAGAGGATGAACCATTACTACCTTCCAACATTTAATAATAAAATAAATGGCATACCTCTTCAAAGAGCTTTAAGGGTTTTAACAATGGAAATGTTTTTAAGACCCTAAAAGGACTCCAGCATGCGCTCGCTTGTCTTTTCCCACAAAAACACAACATTAAAACACAGCAAATGGTGTTTATTTTCAAAGTGTAGTAGGACAATGTTATATGTGCATGATTTCAATATTGTGAACTCTAGTTGTGCAACAAACTAAGCTACAGTATATACAGACACCTATCATTATCTGTTGATAGCCCCCCCTGCCCCGGATGACAGTCATACTGTATAACAGTAAATCTAGTTGGCCGGTTTTGCTTGGGTTTGACGATCCGTCAGGAGCCCAAGACTTTGGTTTCATCTGCGTCTTACTTTTACAGTGTAATATCAATCAATACAACTAAACACATCCATTTAAAAACATCCACATGAATATACTCAATGCAACAAATGTTATGCAGAAAAATCTTCTTTTCTCCGCCTCCCTCCCTCCACTGACTCTTTTATCTCCATAAAAATCTTACAAGTTTAAACGAACACTTAAATGTATACTTTGTTAAAAATTAAAGAAAAATAAAGTTATGAGAACCCCTCAGATATCTAGATAGCGATGATGCTTTGTGAAAAATATATGTATAGTATAGTGAACTAAACATTTACATGACTTTACAGGTGGGAAGGACATAACTCTTTAGAATTATAATAATAATCATAATAATACAGCCTCAGTCTTTATGAACATGCTCTGCTCTGCTCCTGCTCTGCACTCCCATCGCTGTCCTCGTGCCTCCATCAGTGTGTATAGGTGGGAATTAAAGTGTGCATGTTAGCAGGTCAGTCCAGGTCTCAATTTATTAGAATATTATCAAAAAGTTAATTTATTTAAACAATAAAAAAGAAACAACATAAACTGATTGATTCTACTGATTTAAATGCTTATGGTTTCTTTTTGGGGGGGTGATTTTCAATGATAATAGCTTACAGTTAATGAAATTACCTAAAAATTAATCCTTATAAGAATTTAACATATTAAAACAGAAATGGTATGACCTTCACAAGGACAAAAGACTGCTGACATCCTTGATAAGGAGGGTAAACCTCTGAAAAGGAAAGGTAGGAAAGTTTAGAGGAAGGAAAAAGTGTGATAGTAACGTACATCTGCAGCCATATTCAGTACAGGGGATTTTATTATTATTATTTTTTTAATCAAGCCACGCCCCTCTACTTGGATGATTTCTGTATTTCATGTAACTGAATTATTTCCAGAGCACTTTTTAGCTTCCTTCTGCTGACAAGCTTTATGTTTGCTATGTTTTTATTTTCCAGCAGGATGAGGCAAACCCCTCGCTTCTAAAGGCTGCTTGTAGGACTCTGCTGTTATTGTGCTTAGATGCAAGAAAACGGACCTGAACGCCACGCAGAATCCAGGGAATTAAACTAAGTTTTTCTTTTCTGAAGTTTTTCTTTCCACTTAACTTTCATTGAATAGGTTTGGATTCAACCAGCCTCCTTTACAAAGACCTCCTTCGTTTGGCCCACTGTGAAGGTAGAACCGTGATGGCAGCAGTTTCCCCCGATTGTTCAGGTTCTAAAATCACATTTCTGTTTAAAAATTTTTTTAATAAAAACATGAATTTGTGTTATTTTCTAAGAGCACATATTAGGCAAGACTTTTTTCCCCCCAAATGAACAAATAAAAATGTGAAAGTTTCAATTGTGTAATAAATCATAAAAAAAAGGGGACAAACTTTTCAGATTTATGACAGAAATAAATTAACTTCTGGATGATATTCTGATTAGTTGAGATGTGTCGGTGTGTGTGTGTGTGTGCGTGTGTCGGAGGGCTCAGCAGTCCCCAGAGTTGTGCGAGTGTGGCCCGGTCTCCAGTTTCCAGTCCCTCTGGTCCGTGGCGTCCCCCTGGCCGTGCTGGGAGGCGGCGGGCGACAGAGACATCTGTCTGCGAGGGTTGGCGCTGTGCATGGTGTTCCAGTGGCGCTTCAGGTCTGACGCCTTGATGAAGGCCTTGTCGCAGGAACCGCAGTTGAAGGGCCGCTCGCCCCGGTGCTGCCTCTCGTGGTCCTTAAGGTGGGACTTGTGCTTGAAGGCCTTTTCACACATCTGGCAGGCGAAGGGCCGCTCGTTGCTGTGGACCCTCTCGTGCCTCTTGAGGTCAGGGCCCCGGATGAAGGCCTTGCCGCACACCTGGCAGCGATGCGGCTTGAAGCCAGAGTGGATCTTGAGGTGCTCCTTGAGGTGGGCGGCGGTGGTGAAGGCTTTGGGGCAGTGCTCGCAGCCGTACGGGCGGTTGGCGGTGAGCAGACGCTCCTTCTTGGCGTTGTGGTCGAGGGTCTTGGTTCCGGTGCTCTGGCAGGAGTTGTGGTCGCGGTGGCCGTAGAGGAGGTATTCCAGCTTCATGTCAGTGCTGGACGTGGAGGAGCCCCAGCTGTGGGCGTGAGGGTCCTTGCCCATGCTTGTGTTGTAGTTGTGCGGTTGTGACACGTGCGAGCCGCCAGGCCCTATGGCGTCCATCCCCTGGTCGTAGAAACTGTTCTTCCTCACCTCCTCCATGGCGAGCTCCTTCAGGATGGCGTCCTGCGCCCTCATGCTGTGGTCATCCGGCGCCTGGTTCTCCCTGGTCTTCATGTTGGTCAGCTCCCTCTTCTGAGTGCACAGGTTATCTAGGAAGTTGATGCCGAGGATCTGCCCAGACGACATCATCATGTTGATGTCCTTCTTCCTCACCGCCAGCCGGGCTGTGTACATGTAGTTGAGCACCTCCTCGAAGATGTCGGAGCGGATAAAGTCCAGTTCCACGATGGAGTTGTCTTCGTCGCTCTGCTTTTTGAAGAGCTTCTTGAAGTAGTTGCTGCAGGCGGCGAGGACGCAGCGGTGAGCCCTGAACTCAATGTTCTCCACCACCACCACCACGTCGCAGTGTTCGCCCTCCATCCTCTGCTGGTTCAGCATCTTCAGGAAGGTGGCTTTGTGGTCGTAGTCGATGTATCTTAGCAAATCGGACATGGTGCCGGTCAAACAGGAGCAACCTGTGGAGGAGCAGCAACAAGATGGAGGAGAAAGAAAAGTTAGTCTAGTGCCAGGAAATGACTGCCTGCTACGCTACGATGAACAGCATAATGATGGGTAAAGGTTTTAAATAAAGCCGGAAAGTGTATTATCCAATTTTAAATTCATGAAAACATACAAATGACAGAAGGACAACAGCTCCACTATTTCAAGAAATGACAGAAACATAAAAACAATAACATATATTCAAGTATTGCAGCTCAAACAATGAAACATATGTTTGGTAGGGCTTCCTTTTGTACCAATTATTGCATCAATTCTGATCCGATCTATTTACCTGAGAAATAAAATGCTGCGTTTTCTTTAGCTATGAATCTAGAAAAGAAAATTACCTACATTTTTACAAAAAACTGTGCAATATTACTCTGCATTATGGATCTCTATACTAGTTTTTAACAGTTTATGATATCAAGGAAATAAACTAACTTGCTTATGATATCCTACAAAATTAATACCGTATGTACCAACTATCTTTAATGAGCAGAAACAAAAAAAAAGAAATGTCTCGTAAATCCAGAATTAGCACAGTAATCTATAATTGACTATAAAAAACAAAAAACATTCTTTTGCTAAAACTAAATTATTCGAAAATATTATTCAGCAATAACATTATTCTCTTTTAAACAGATTTTCTCCAGTTAAATAGTAGTTAAAAAATTTTAAATAATCCAATGATTCCCTGATTTTATCCTATAAACTGTGATGAATATCTAGTTTTAGGCTCATCAATATAGCAGATATGCATACGGTAGTTTTATTTTAACACATAGGCAGTTCTAAAATAAGCTTTTCTTCTATGATCATTATCATCCAATAATGATAATAATAAAACATCATAGGACAATCACTTGGCTTTAATCTGAAGTATCCTGATCTTCACTCTTTTAGTTTATATAATCAGTTTTATAATCTGTTTTTAAAATTTCTAGGCAGGAACATGAGAATAAATGATCCATACAAAATCTGAGGTTTTGATAAATTCAAAACAAACTTATCTTAACTTAAATCTACCTCAGTTACCCAGTTTATCAAAACCATATAGCTTTTTGGAATTACATCCATTTTTATAATCCATTCTTCAGTTACAGTTTAAAATATAAATTCTTGTTTCCATTTTCTCTGTTTATATTAAAAGAAAAAATATAAACATATATTTTTGCGATCTGCAAATAAATGTTTTACTAGATGCCTCATAAATGCCATTTGAACCCAACACTCAACCCTGCAGGACTCCATCTTTATTCAGAGCTGGTGTTTCAATGTTAACCTGTATTAACTGCTTTCTACCTTGAATTTCAATGTAATAAATTATTATCTTTATCATTTATTCCCACCTAGCGAGTTTGCACCAAGAAGAGGGTGTCAGTGGGCCTATGCCTAAGAAGGGAAGAACATATTTTCATCATATTTAAGTAGGAACTGATCATCCCATCATTCAGGGTGGCATGAATGGTTGCAGAATGTTGGAAGATATTTGTGAAAATATACTTTTTTCAATTTTATCAATATTTACTAAGGATTTCTAAAGTACTTGCACAACATCCTGCTGATGTCATCAACAGTAACATATGTTTAAGTATTTAAAAATCGCAGTTAAAGGGTACCCTTCACTATTTTAGATTACACAGAACAGAACAAAAGGGCAATACTGACGTATTCCAATCAAAAAGTTCTACAGATTGACCTATCAGTCCTTTTCTTGCTGATACCTATTTATACCAAAGCATGCAGTACCTTAAAGATTACTATATACCGCATTGCCTTAAATTAATCACCACATTTTCTACAGTTTCTAGCTTTAAATGATCAGCTTTAGCATCTGAGTTGCTAAAATATAAACTGCATAAGTGATTAAGAGCTGGGAACGGCATCAAAAAAAGACCTAAATCTAATTTGCTTGCAGAGGGCGAATCCCTGTCACTTGAACTACATTAACCTATAAACAGCATTTAACTAGTCTTTTGTGACTGCAATTTTTAAACAAAAATAACACTATTTATACAGCTGCTTTTATGTTCCTAACAGAGGCGTAGCCAGAAAATTTTTATATGGGTGGGCAGGCAATAACCAATGTAGACTGAGGGGTGGTGGGAAGGACATGGGCACCAGAGCCTCAGGGTCAATCTTCACTGTTCCAACAGGAAAATTAATGAGCAAAACATTCATATTTTCTAAATAAAGACCAACTATACTTTCCGAAAGCCTTTGCTAACAAATAGAGGCATATATTTAAACATCCATGCTTCCTAGATAAAAGGTATAGTGGATACAATTTTTTCAGGTGTAAGTTCAGGGGCGAACATCTTTTCAATTGTCATTACTTACCTACTCATTCTGTATAAAATTGATATTTAAGAGTACTAATATCTAGATAAAGCCATAAATTGGTTATCTAATACGTTTTTATTAAAATATATTTAACCAAAGACTCCTTGATTATTTGCATTAGAAAAACACCACAAAATCTAGTTCTGTAAAGAGCCTGAATTCTTTACTTATCTTTAATGTTAGTATATTGATGTGTTTAATTAACTATGGTTCAAGCGATTGTTAATATATGAAAAACGTTAATGTTTTGAATATTCCACTTGAGAGTATTACTGCTGCCACCATCTGTATTAGAAGGAAGAAAATAGTAGGGATGGCCAATGATTGGCTAATGGTGGCCATGGCCACCCCTGGCGCCCCATCTAGTTCCGCCCCTGGTCCCTAAGCTTTATACCAGCCTTAAAAACCTTAGAATCTGCCTTCTATCTGAGAGTTTATAAACCAAAAATAAAAAAAAGTTCTTAGATTTGATAACAGTAACTTTATGAAATTAGAATTTGTTCTTAGCTAGGACAAACAAAAAAAAAAAAAAAAAAAAAAAGAACTGCATCTTTCACACTAAATAATACATAAATAAAACAGAGTAAACAAAGTTAAACTCAGCTGGTTAGATCAGGCGTTTTCCCTCCCCTACGTCACTTCCGGTAATTTACTAGGTTCTGTTTTTTTGCTGCAGTTTGGCGAAGAAACCCGCCTCACAGCAGAAGATGTTACTTTTACGATAACATTTGAACATTGCCTACTGTCTGAGGGTGTGTGGCTTTAAAGAATATAATAAAATAAATTTGTTCTTTATGCCCATAACAGAGCAGGGCTGCATCCGACACAGACCAGGGGTGGAGCTCAGCTCTCATATTGTAATATAAGCGGACCTACCTTTAATGCAACACGTTATTAAAAACATTTTTATCTAAAAAATGAAGAAATAAGTCCCTATATCAACAATGCAGAACGTCTTTGAAATACAAAAGAAAAAACCGAAAAAAAAACCGTCAGGCCCTAAACCGAGTTAAGCCGTGGTGAAGGTAATGCAAATAAAAAGAAAATAACACAATTTATCACACGCACTGTTCTACTGGCAACTAATGCATTCCCAATGCGGTGTTTGCGTGACAAGCAACAGCGCGTGCAGAAAAGAATCAACCTCAGAATATTTCACATTTCACTGCGCCCAGCCATCTTGGTCAGCCAAGCAGCCTCGGTTCGTGTTTCTGCAGCCCGACAGGCTGCGCTCCTACAGCCGCGGCACCGAGCAGCGCGCGCCGCTGCCAACAGAACCGCGCTGCGGCTCGTGCGTTCCGCTCCGACGGAGAATAAAAAGTGTTAATACCCAAAGCCTGGACGATCCCTGTGTTGTCACGCAAGGTAATCGACGACGATCCAGATCCAGAGTTGTCGTTTTTCCTCTTCCTCCTCTTGTTGTGACTGCGCGTCTTGGCAGGAAATAAGGCATTTCTCTGCTGCCACCTACAGTCCTGGAGAGGGTACTCCACCATGTAGATCGTCTATATATCGACAGGTGAATCACTCCGACCGTATGAGAGGAAAACAATAATTTATAACACAAAAGTATTCACCGGTCTAATGTTTTTCACTTCAACATTTATCAGGTTACTACCCCAAAGTTAAATGTATATTTTACCACCAGTGTTTATGGTTAACTTGTAAACATCTAGAAAGACTAACACGACATTAACATCATTTTTCAAATCTTGCCATAGATTCTCAATTGAACTTTGGTCTGTGCCCCTTGTCATTTAATCAGACATGGGCGGATCTAGACAGGGGTCAACATGGGCCAATTCTCCTGAAGAACTGGATTTGGCCCACTTTCTGGCCACTATTCCAGAAACAAAATCCATCCGTCCATTTTCGAATACACTTAATCCCAAGTGAGGGATGCTGGTGCCTTTCTCCAGGGGTACACCCTGGACAGGTCGCCAGTCCATCGCAGGGCAACACAGAGACAAACAACCATTCAGGCACACACTCACACCTAAGGAGAATTTTAGAGAAGCCTATTAACCTAACAGTCATGTTTTTGGACTGTGGGAGGAAGCAAGAGTACCTGGAGAGAACCCACGCATGCTCAGGGAGAACATGCAAAATCCATGCAGAATCGAACCCAGAACCTTCTTTCTGCAAAGCAGCAGTGCTAGCCACCGCGCCACTGAGCAGCCCCAGAAACAAAATAATAAATCAATTTCTTATGCTGTGAGCTGACATAAGGTCCCTTGGACCAATTTAATATTTTATCGTTACTGTTTACTTTAATGGTTATACAGAGGAGCGCCACCTAAGCTTCAGATGTATGTAAGCTAGAATCACAGTCTTTTCACCTTCTAGATCAGGATTTCCCAAAGTGGGGGTCAGGAATCCTCCTCTGGTGGTCCTTAGGCACCAAGAGAGGGATCACAAGATAATTATCATAATCAATTAAAAATGATCCGTAAATATATCAATACTTATATGTTTACATTTCCAAATATAAAAAAATTATCTTAGATTTTAAGTATTGCATACATATCATATCTAAATCTTAGATCTACACCTAATAGATAAATAATCAGAGATATTTAACCAAAATCTTTAGAATATGCTTACCAATCACACACCTTAAACATTTTAACTTAGTGTTCAAACCCACAATGCTCAGGAAGATTCAGTGTCCATATAGGAGTGTTATCCATTAGTATGTATTCTAAAAAGAAAAACTAAGGGTCTGATATTCAAATATTCCTAAAAAGATTAGCAAAACTGCATGTGCATCTTTTTACAGTACGTGCAATGAGTAGGTGTGTTATGGGTGGTGCTGCACAAATGTTAAGCATGCAAACAGGTTTGATTCCACCCATTAAAATGAGCAGATTGGGTGTTTTACTGGCAGTTTGAGAGTGGCTGTAAAAGAAAGATGAGGTTCACAGCCATGACAATGTTGGTAATACTGATAAACGAAACAATTGTACAAAATATTATTTAGAATACATCTTGTAACCCATCTTAAAGTGCGACAAGCAAAAGTAAAATAAATAAAACAATAGTGTTTTATGCATAATTGTGTTAATAAATCAAGGGAGAGAAAATGTTCAGTCATTTCTTTCATTTGGTTTAATTCTATAAAGATTATCTACTGTCTTGCTGCAATAATTTGAGCTGGCCTGTAGAGGCAATTTTCTTCATATTAGTTAACTGCTATTGTTTCTGACATTGAAATAGGTTTCCTTGTACACAAAATGCCTTTCGATCCTCTGGCATTGCACCAATTCCTCCTTGGTGGCAACAATGACCACAGGTGTTTTTTTGCTTGTCAGTTTGCACCTGATTATAAGTTGTGCTAAAAAAAGATGCACAAATTCAGATTAGGAAAATGACTTCACAAGTGGTAAATGTTACAATTTGCATATTACCCACCTATGAATTTGGTGGTTGGCTTCTGTATCTCAAGCACTGCACAAGATGTCGGATTATTCTTCAGGTATCTGTTGGAGCCCCTTCTCCAGTGTGGAGGTCACTGCCCCCAGTGCTCCAATGACCAAAGGTACTACAGTGGCCTTCATCTTTCAGTCTCTTTCTAGTTCATCCATGAGCCCTTAGTATTTCTGTTTTCTTCCAGATGTTTCCATCATCTTGGATGGCCACATCAATCACTACCAATGATCACAGGTCTAGTTGTTTAGCCTCAACCATTAAGTCTGTATCTGAAAGTCCAACAGGATCTTAGCTCTGTCATTCTACACCATCTTGGGGTCTCAAGTTTGTATTCTGCACAGATGTTTCTGAACACTATACAAGCCTCTTGGTTATGATGGTTCATGTCTCCAATAACTGCCAGTATCTTACACCCTGCTATGAGATGCTGGATTGCCTCTGGGGCCTCTTTGCACAGCCTGCACCCAAGATCTTGCCTGTTGTGGTAGAACTGGGCCTCTATTGCTCTGGTGCTCAAGGCCTGCTCCTGTGCTGCCATGATCAGTGCTTCTGTGCTGCCCTTCAGTCAGTCACTGTCTAACCATCAGTAGGATTGGCCATAGCCAGTTCAGCCTGTGATGTTACATCCTATGCAGGGGATTTTCCTCCCATGATGGCCTTCAGAGGCGCCATCTTCCTGATGTATTCATAGAACTTGGATGATTAAAATTCACTGGTAGCTACGATGCACACTAGGATATTACAAATTACACACAGTTGTAATTTTTGGATTTACATAAGATTTAGAAATGTATCTAAATTTTGCTATGGGGTGTAGCTATACCATTTTATTTCCCTCACAATTTTTTTTGGTAATTCTTAGGTTCTTTTTTCTTTTTAGAGATTGACCAATTTGTTTCCATTTGCCTTTTTGCGTTGCAGAAGACATATCTGTAATTCCCCATTAGGTGGATCAATCAAGGACATTTTCTTGAATGAGATTTAAAAACTGAACAGTTAGGGCAGGGGCTCTGCTACAGCCATAGTGACACCTCTTACTAATTAACTAGTCTTCATGCACAAACAGCTAAGTTGGGTTTTTACAGCTTTTGTGGTGATGATAAACAACACAGCTTTTCTTCTGACATATACTTAAAAGCTTAAAACCACCTACCTAAGGCTACAGTACTTTTCTGAGGTACTTTAGGGTAAGGGATATAAGCAGGTCCTAGTATAGCAGTTCAGTTAGATAAAAAGCCAGCTTTCATTTTCATGTTATTATTATTATTTCAATCTGATGTACCTAAAAAATAAAACTTTTAGAGAAAATGAAAGCAAAAACGAGCTGTTGTAATGTGGTCACTTTATTATTTTAGACATAAACTGCAAATTAAAAACAAATGCAATGTCACTCTTCCTTCTCCCCTCTGAGGAAAAAAGCGGGCTGTTGGTAGACACCTTTCAGAAACACCAGAACAGATCGAGAAGGCATAGAGCTAACATGGAAGTGGATGTTTGGATAGGATGACTGATCTCTTTGGGCTTTGCATCGCTTTCGGGGGGGAGGCTAGGCCGTCTGAGCCCTTTGCCCCACAGTCTCAAGCCCTGGAAAACATTCACAGCCTGCACAGGCACGTCAAAGCTATTTTGTTCTCTTTGATTCCTTGGCTTCTGCCAAAACAGAGCGTATAGAGGGGGGGAAGAAACATGCCACAATAAGAAAGCAAAATTACTAGTAAAGTGAAATGAATTTGGTTCAAACAGAGAATCAACTTTAAAAATCATCATAAACTTGCTTTCCTTGAGAGGCGTTGATATGTACAGTGCAGAGCTGCAGCCATGTCTGTAGCGGCACATTGGATGGAGTGGGAGTGAAGCAATGCTTTGTTTTTTTTCTACACTGAGGTTAAATAGTGTTTGCTCTCTAACAAGTACAGCCTACAGCAATTACAAGTTTCCGGAGTGATGGCTTTTATTTCATAAATAAAATGCTGCTACAGTAATTATCGTCAGCAATCATAAAAATGCATCAAAGTCGTAATAAGGCAGTGAAAGCAGGTTTGCTTGCTGCACGCGGGGATTAGGCGTGCAGACAGATTGAGGACCGTTAAAAGAAGATAAAATACGAATCGGGGCATTCGGTTGATGATGCAACTTCTCGTCCTTCTCATGCAGAGTGTGTTCATTGGTTTTGCAAGTGATGTTTGCGAGTGGAGCAGCGAGCTGCAGCATTCGTACAGGAGGAGCCTTCTGAGAGTCCAGGCGTTACGCTGTGGAGTCGTGGATGTAGCCCTCAGTTATTCCTAGAAGAGTAAAAAAGCCAGAAGTGAGAACATGCTGGATCTTTGATTTTTATGCCTCGTTGCTGCATGCTGGACTCAGAATGACTTGGACAACTTCTGCCATTTTGTATACACAGAGTGTATGCAAAACAAAATCTTGTGTAATTCATCTAATACAAGTCAGATAAAGGGTTATAGCAGTTCTACCCACATAAACAGAAGCAGAGAGGGACTGCAGAGATGGAAACATACAAAGACACACAGGTTTTATGGGGAAAAACCCCCACAGTTAGTGAAACTTCCAAATTAACTCAGCTATTGACAGAATTCATATTTATCCTCATTTTCAGTTAATCCTGCTGTAATAAACAGGCTTTTCTAACCTCTCATTCTAAAACATCCATTCGTCACCTGAGCTCAGGTTTTCTACTGCACAGCTACTTGGGGACAAAATAAGCCACACTTTTCAGATTTCTACCTGTAAGTAATTTAAACCCAGGCATCTTTTGTTCTGCCATTTTCCAACTCTGCATTACATTCGACTGAGCTATCATGGTCATGCTCATAGCTATGGCATAACAAAATGTGAATCATTGTTTTCCCTCCACATTTCCTTCTTAAAGTTAAGCAGATTATAAATGTTTATGATCCAACAAGAAACAAAATAAAAAATTGCTACTAAAATCTATTATCAGCAGCATAGGCTAAAACATGTGAACAGAGCATGATATATCTTATTCGTTGAGATGTTATGCTGTAGTTTGCTGCTTTCCCTATTCTTAGTCTCTCTCTTTGGCTCCCAAATACTGTGTGTATTTGAAGTAGCTAATGTCCCAAAAAGCACAGTGAAAATGTTTAGTACAGTGTTGCTGATGCCACTGAGACAGTCATTTTACAAACTACACACACACAGGCTGCAGAAAGTAAGCCAAGCATTCCCGTCTGGTTAGTCCCGCAAAGCATCCTCATGCATGCCTGCTCGCACCAGGTTTTCGTGCTTCGGGATAGTATCAGGCACTAATGAAATAAGCTTCAGAGCCATGAGGGGTGAGTAGGACGGCAAGCAGTTTCCAAACAGAGAGAACACTTAAGACGCGAGAGGAGGAGATGGCTTTGGTACAGAGAAAAGACAAGTTCCTTCAGGCGCAGTCACAGCAACCAGAAACCTCCTGCTGCTGGCAGCGGACAAGTTCAAACAGATCTGGGAAGTCTGCAGACACACAGGAACAAGGACCGCCGACCTACTTGTCTTCTCTGCAGAGACTCAAAACCAGGAGGAAAGAGCCACGTTTGTCTTATTCGCTGACTTTGTTTTGCACTTTTCTAGGCGTGGGTTAGAGTTATACCTAAGAATCATCACATTTTATCTTTCAAACTGATATCCTAAATAAAAATCCATAAAAAAAGTGTTGCTCCTTAAAAATCAGCCCATTGCAGGATAATTCTCAGTTTTGTAGCAGTTTATGGTTTAAAAGTCGGCCCTAACACAACAATCAAAGCTGTAATAATTCAGCATTAAAATAAATGATCATACTGTAATGGCTTTGAACTTCATGGTAATTAAAAAGAGTGAAGGTGTAACTGTAAGAAATGTTAAATTAACCTGTTTTTACTTGCTGAAGACAAAGCGCTTGCCCCTGTCAGCTGTAATTTATTATTTCAGAACAGTTTAAGCCTGAAACTGAAATAGAGCCACTTCCAAAAATCCACTGATTAAAATAAATGCAGAAATCTTAACAACACACACAGTGCCTTCTTTTAAACAATACTAGTTTAACACAATTTAAGAATGTTGCAGTTTAAAATTGGGAAGTGTTTGAAACATGAAGTTTATTTTAAATCTGCTCCTAAAGTTCAGGGGAAATCCCACGAGCATCACCCCCCCCCCCATCAGGGAACTTCAATTTCTACCCTACAAATCTAATCTGGCCTTCAGTCCGTGCAGTGGAAATAGTGGCTGTAGAAGCGGCTGATTAAAACAACTCAGGTTTGTGAACAAGGTTTCTGCTGAGGATATTCATCTATAGATTTTTTTAAATATATTTTCTTCAGTGAGTGTATTTTAAACTGAGTAACAGTGCTAAAAACAGACGAAGACTCATCTGTGTACACAAGGATCAGATTTCAGAGCCTGACGGCGCATTAGCAGCTCACAGAGCTGAAGATCTCAGGGAAACAAAAGCCGGTTTAGCTGGTATTTAATCTCTCATCGCTGTAGTTCTCCCTCTAGATACTAATAGATGTAGAAACATGAATGCTCTAATTGATTATTGCATAATCCCAAATGGTTTATTCTCCCTGTGTGGTTGAAATTTAATTATTTTCAATTTTCATAATGTTTATAATTCAAGAAAACCTTTTTTTTAAGTGGAGTAAAAAAAAATACGGTAAGATATCTTCTTTTAACCAGCAGGGGGAGTGTTGCTTCTGAACTACAGAGTCCACAGGAGACAGCCTGCAGCTTTACTGCCAGCCTGCTCACAATAAGCAGAGGCAGTGATATCCTGTCTGTGTGCACACAAACACCCACAATCCTTTTCCCCTTTCCCTGAAAAGACCATAGGGCAATGCAACAAGCAGCGATAGCAACAGAAGCTGGCCGACCCATACCAAATGAAAACCAGGCAGGCTGGGCAACAAGACCTGGGGGGGGGGGGTCTAAAGATTTTCTTACCTGGGTCAGTCCTCCCCCTCCTCTGGCGTGATCTCTGTCTCTTTATGTACCACTACTTTGGTCACTGACATGTCAGGATGTTGCTCTTTAGCTTCCTTTATTGCCTGAGCCAGAGCCTAAATATGGGAGGGTGCAGTGACAGCAGGGGAGCACCAGGGGGAGACAGAGAACGGTTTGATTTGCAGTCAGTATGCCAACAGGGAAGTCACCTTGTAGTAAAGTACTAAATCACATGGCCATAATATAACACAGCTTGGAAGATAAACGTGAGGCAGTGGGGGGAACCAATTAATTAACCTTGACAAACGCATCACATTAACAAGTAACTAATTTCAAAAATGGTGTTTGAAGAAAAAAACAAACACATTTGTTTCCGTTTGTTTTGATGATTGGAGCTTACAGCTGAAGAGAAACCTACATTCAGTTTCTAAATTAAAAACTGATGTTACACAAGATAAAGTCAAAAATATTTTTAATACAGAGATGTATCATTACCGGATTAAGACCTACACAATCAATACCACAGAACCATGATATATAAAGCCTATCCGAAATGGTTTAAATATGTTTTCATTTTTTTTTGGGCTGAGAAAGAAACTGTGGGTCTAACAGGTTTCTGATTTTGTTTGGTTCTAAAGAAAAGAATCTGGGGCATTATTTTACATTCATACAATACAGTAGGCAATAATGTGGCTCCATTTTAAAGAGGCTCTACTCTTCAGATGCCTATAAAAATGATTTTTATTAATTATTGAGGTTATTAAGACGTTGTCCTTATCAGTTGCTACTTTTAACTGTCCTCTGAGAGTCTACAATTTCTCACAGCTATAAGCCATAATCATAAAAAATAACTGAAAATACACTTCAAATACATCACTGACTGTTATAAGTCTAAGTTTCTAAAAGGTTGTTAACTAAATTACTGAAATGAATCAGTTTTCCATCAAAGTAGGAAATTATACGAACCTCATCATGGTCGATGTCTGCATCTCCAGTGATGACGATTCTCTTCTCGATTCGAGTCTCTGAGATTCCACCTTTCACCGTCTGATCAACAGAATATTTCACTTCATTCAAATTCATTTAGTCCAGAACTTATTTTTGATTAAATACTTTGGCTGTAAATGTCCAAAAAACTATGAACTACTTCTGACTTGTCAAACAAAGGTTATTTAATAAAGGATTTGTCACAGAGACTTTAAATAAAGGGTTTTTAACAGAATTTTGGGGGAGGGGCGGTCTAGTGGTTAGGGGATAGAGCTTGCAATCCTGAAGTTCTGAGTTCAATCCCCACTCCCACAGACTGCCACTCTGGGTCCCTGAGCAAAGACCCTTTACCCCAGACTGCTCCCTAGGTGCTGCACAGAGGCAGCCAGCAACTCCCCAAAGGGATGGGTTAAAGGCAGAGAGTTAATTTCATTGCTCTGTACTTGTAACGGTGTAATGACAATAAAAGCTGGGGGAAAAAAATAAAGAATAGTATTAAGCCTAGAGAGCGCAGAGGCTCCATAGATGTGTGAGGCTTTTTATGCAGAGTTGGGGGCAAAGAGCCGACAGATGCATCCTGACCTTTGTGATGTGCGTGGTTGTGGTGGTGCTGGTGGTTTCCGAGGTGATTGTCTGAGCGCTTAGCAGCACCCCGGCGTCTGCATCTCCATTCGTGTCGACCTGTTGGTGGGAATAACATTCCCCATTTGTACTTTGCAGAAGTTCATTTTTAAGCAGACATATTTATAATACATTTGCTGAAATGTTATGTGACCAAAAATAGTGAATACTTAAGTGGCGGGAAGGTATGAAAGCGTTTACAACATGTTTAACAAATAACAATCCGACAAGTATGGCATTTCTTTTTTCTTTTAAATATCATCAAAATTAGTCTTAAAAGCTACATAATAATGGTGAAACACCATGGTGGCAGCATCATGCTGTGGGACATCAACATAATTAGTTGTTTTTCTTAAATGAGCAACAATCTGTATATTTACAAGGTAAACCTTTACAAACCAAACAGAGGGTAGTCACTAAATGTGGTGGGTGGATATCCAGTTCATCCTCAATATTACAATTACAGTAATGTTTACTGCAATGTTTCACTTGCAGTAACGTGTTTAACTCCTAAAATATCTCAGAAAGTGAATCTAATTATTCCAATCCAATCTACTTTTGTAATAAATTCACACTGTAGGCTTTAATGCTTAATTCCATTTTTTTTTTTTTGCTGATATCTGATTTTTTTTTTCCACATTTCCAAGTATATGTGACTTATATGTGATCTCCTGTGTGAACTGCTTTCATACAGCTTAACTGTCCCATATGGGCAGTAGAGGACACAATGAGATCATAAGTAGCTAGCGTGCTCTGTGTTCAGGGAAATAAACATGGATGGTAGTGCCAGACCGCATCTAGCTATACTTCATTTCTTTTCCAACGGGAGCCAGGGCATGAACAAAGCAATCTTTTCAAGAAGATCTAAAACAAAGACTGCTTCACGCATCATTATCCGCCATGGCTGCATCTGCATTGCTGGATGCAGAATAGAGACCTTTTTTGAGCACTAATGACGTTCAGGTCAGATGAATGCGACCTGACCATTCAGACACAGGTGGCATTTGAAAAGATCACATGTGTATCAGAATCAGGACCACAGTGGCCTGGGTCACATTTGAAAAAAATCTGTTTTTCAGACCGACATGAAAAGTCATATATGGAGAAAAAAAAATAAAATGGATTTGGGTCACTTCATGCTGCAGTGTAAATGTAGCCTTAATCAGTCACAACTTCAACTTAACACCTAACAAATATAAATGACTAATGAACAACATTAGTAGTTGGATTAAACTGAAAAACCGTGAAGAAATTGCCACCTCCTCCTCTACCAGAGACTAAAATGATATATGCAGCATTGATGAGTTTGGTCAGGATGTTTGATGAAAAACAATAAAGTGGAAAGGACCTGCAGTTTTAAATTACATTTATTGATCGTAAAGGAGCTGAAAGAGCCAATGCAGCAATGGAGTGTATGGAGCTCTGACTGGAAACAAAGGGCTCATAAATGATGTGCATGTTAAATCCATCTTACAGACTCAATCGACTGTCTTTCTTGACCAGAAGTCTAAGGGACTCCTAACAAGAGCTGCAGCTAAAATACAGTATGAAACGTGTGTTTGGTTCCTTATTTTGGTTATAATTAAAGATTTCTTAATTTGGATAAAAAAGAGACAGAGCATCATCTTTTACAGACTGACCACTGCTAGTTACTTTGTGTTGAAACCGACCTCAGCTGACTCGTAGGTGATGGTTTTGGTCTCAGTGTGGACCACAGGCACGTCTTTAGAAGGCACATCCACGCCATCAGGAACCTACAGCACAAAAACACATTATTAACTCCACTATGGTACAACTTAAAAAAAAAGATCTAAAATCCAACTGTGACCCAGTTTTCCCACATTTAAATCCCAACACTTCTTGGTTTATTTAGGTAGACTTTTCATGTTTAAATTAAAAACTTGCAAAATAAACAAAGGAGAGAGGGAAGAATAAAATGAAAGAGGTAAATAAGAAAGGAAAGAAACAAGTAAGTAAATCAAGTTAAGAAACAAAATATGCCAAGACAGAAATAAAAGAGAAAGGAAGGTTCTGGAAAGAAAAAAAAAACACTGACAAATGAAAGCAAATAAACAAGTAAGGAAAGAAAACAAGAAAGAAACTAGTTAAGACAGAAAACAAAGGAATTAAAGGAAAGGATGGCAAATAAGGAAGAGGCTAAGAAAAAGAAATACAGGCAATGCTGAGTAAAAAGTAGAAGTCGAACAAAGAAGAAACAGAAATTAAAGAAAGCAAGGAAAGGAGAAAGACTGAATGAGAAGGCAAAAGGAAGAAGCTAGTAAAGAAACTAAGAAGAAACAAAATGAAGGAAAGACAAACTGATGATACAGAAAATACTTGGAAAATAGCTTTTCTAACAAAGCGATCTCTGTTCTAAAGACCTGAGACAAAATGGAGGGTCTAGGTTGACCCACCCCTGGTGGTACAGATAATAAGCCCATGGAGAGGTGCGTCCATCTGCGTTAAAGTGTGCTGACAGAACTGATCACTATCCTTTTATATCTGTGGCATTACACTGAAATCACCAATGAGTTAAACCGGTTAGTCATTTTCTGACATTTATACGCAACACTGTATACTGACCCCCCTGAACATCACTTCATGCCTCCTTTGGTTCTGCAATGCTGGCTTCAGTTTGAATACTTATGACATATTATGGTTCCACTCCTGTGATGGAACCATAATTATTAGGAGTCCTACTGAAAATAAACCAGTATTTCTTCTTAAATCTACCATGTTTTAAAAATGTCCTCCTAACCCCTGCACATGAAATCGAATTAAGATAAATAAGTGCCACATGTGAATTAACTAAGCCAGGGATAGCGACGGATGGATTCAAAATACATTACTGCATTCATGCATTACTCTCCAATTCAGTGAAGAAGAGGTCACCAAGATGGAAAATCACAAGGTTTCCATTTGGTATTTGCACCACAATCACATTAGATGTCCTCTGACCTGAGCAGCTGCAGGAGCAGACACACAACTGGAGTGTTTGTAAGGAGTCCAGTATGAGCCGCTTTACTGGACTTTGTTTCAGGACGCCTTTATTTACATTCTAAATTCCTAGTACCTTTTTTTAAATGAGAAAGCATGGTTAGTGTGGCTGAGAATCCTTTACATCTTGCTATACCGTCCTACTAAGAAGCAATTGCCTTTTATGGGGCTATAAAGTAGGGCTAAGTAAGTAATTTCATTTCTATTTATTTGTATGCATTGTACCAATTATAACTATGCATGTAACAAATAAACTGTTCTATCTATTTCAAACATATTCTTTATTATTGTTGCTTAACTCCAGGTAAAAGCAGATAGAATGATTTGATATTTAAGATATTTGATAAATCTTCCTGGATGTTGGCTATCTTCCCCTAAACTATTTAAGCATAGTGTGCCACCGCTGTTTAAAATGTTCCCTAAAGGAGTTCTCAAAATTCTCTTATCTCTATAGCTGGGGTAGATCCATTCATCTATGAGAAAAAGTGAGGAGTTTTCCAACAGTAACAGTAAATTATTGTGACAATGGAGTCTGGATAGGCCAGCGTTCTCGGTCATGAAACATCTACATGATTGTGGTCGGTATAGAGGAAAATCTAAATAATATCTAATAAAATCCTATTCATATTTTTGGCAAAATCTTTCAGCCCTATAATAAAGCAGATCTACTGTAGCATCATAAATGATAGTTTATTGGTTGAAATAACACCTGTTTATTTTTAGGCCAGGAAGTTCTTTTGTCTCCATCTGACAATTAGTTGTGGCTAGCAAACTCTCAAGCTGTATGCATGATCTAGCTTTAAACTTATATTTACAAACAAGCACTTCTCATGTTGGACTGTCATTTCAAAGATTAACAGATTATGGAGGTGTGTCTCCAGCCAATATCCTGGTGGATAGAGGAGTTGCACAGTTTGGAGCCCCAGAGTGAAAAAAAACACACTCCAAAAACGAACCGGATAACCCAAAACAGTTATAGGGAAATTTCCTCTAAGGGTGATATGTTCCAGGCTCCAGGTACAAAGTAACTATGCCCGGCCTCTGGTTGGACACCTTGGCCAATATATTCTGACTCCAATTCAGTAAGGATGTGATGGTTGAAACTAAGTGAGACATTTACCTTTGATGTGACGGGCTCGGCTTCGTTTTCAGTAATAACCGGCTTCTCGTCCTGGTCAGCCGATGCCTGGAAACAACAGTTAGACTATTGTTTATGCTTTACATCTATTTGACAACACAATTTCAAACACTCTTAATTCTTATCACTCCTAACAAGAATTTTTTTTTGAATTTGTTCAAAGATTTCGACATGATGATACGTGGAGATGAATAAGGTGCTTTGCAAATGTTATTCACAGAACCCCAAAATTGAGTGTAAATGAGTAAATGATGAAAGAGCTGCAAATAATTGTAAAGGAGAAGGAGAGTAGTTAACAAATAGAAACACTGAAGGTGGGATCTGAAAAGTGAGGGCATATCTGCTGAACAAAAGCCATCCCACAGCATGATGCTGCCACTGCTGTGTATTGCAGTAGGGATGGTGGGTTTTGGGTAATGTGCAGCGCTAGTTTTCACTACACCTTCTTTCTTAAACTTTTGCAAAGCACTATTAAGAACCAGAGAATAAAAGGTCACCTTTTGAGAGGGGGAAACCCATCCGAAAGTAGACTGATGGAGGACAGGGATGAATACACATAAAAACACAGAGAAAAGGTGAAGAAAGGACAGCAAAATGTCACAGTAATACAGCAACAAATTAAGAAAAAAGGGAAAGTTTAAAATGTAGAGATTGTATGGAATACCATGATGTAGCTTACTAAAGGTTGAACAAAATCTAGATTTGGAATATACTGGTATTTCACTGCTAATCTGCTTTTAAATGATTTTTAAGGAGAGAATTTATCAGGTAGATCCATACAATTTATCAACGACCTGAGGATGGAGGTGAGGATTTTGGAGGATGTGGGAAAAGCTGCAGCGGTGGCATCCAGCCAGGAGCTATGATGTCACTACTTTTAGGGAACGGATTTAAAGAGCTTAAAGAAAGGAATGGTTCAGCTGAAACAAATCAAAGTATATCAAAAAACAAAAAGCCAGCCAGAACTCCTGCTCCTTTCCTCATGGTCTGTGGGAGCCAGCTGCTCAAGCATAAATAGCTGCTTTAGCTGTCAACCAAAAGGAAAAACAAACCTAAAGGCATTTGGATTAAAACAAGGACAACAGAAACCAGCGGCCTGCCTGATAAATGCCGGGTGTTAAAGGAACTTTCGGCATGCAGGAGAATTGATTTCCCTGTTAAACCGAAGCGGGTGCTGCGGGTAGCGGGGAGGCGATGGGGGTTAGCTGTGGGTGGTTGAGGCATGAGGAGAGGTTTGCTTTTAGTTTTCATACGGTACCACTGCTAAGGATGCAGCTGAAGCTTCAGAGACTGTAATGTGAGTCAGGCTGGACTCGAGCTGCTTAGACTGGATTCCTTCTGCTTTCTGCTGCACCTCATCCAAAGTTTTCAGCTCTTCGACTTTCTTTGTAAACACACCGATGACCTGTGATACCTCCACCTTCTCCTCAGAAATCCACGATGCCATTGCTTTCTTAGGAGAGTCAATATTTTTAATCTGGGCCGTGTCACCAGTCTTTATCTCTACCGTTGGACTTAGCATCTCAACTACTGAAGTTTGACCTTTTACAGCAGCAGGAGCTTCTGTTTCTTTCTCGGTCTCATCGGTTTCCAGCTCTATTGGGGCCGGGAGTGACTTCTTTTCGCTTGTCCCTTCATCCTGTGTGTTCTCTTTATTCTCTGGCTGCTTAAAGATAATGAGCGTGCCTTTCTTGTCGCTGATGGCCTGGGACACCTCCTGCCTCACAGCTCCAGGGCTGACCTTCACATCCGACCTGTCTGATACCTCCTCCTCCTCGTGGGATTTGCCCTCCGCCTCTTCTCTCAATGTCCCATTTATGAAGACGTCATCATCCATGGTGGTCGACAAGCTAATACCGTGGGGCCCAGAGGAGGTGGCCCCCTCGGTTACAATGCTATCCGGCACGTATTTGACCAGATATCCTGCCGCCTGGGGAGAGACTTGACTTGTTGGAGAGTGGGAATCACACAAATACGAGACGGAAAGAGGCTGACACACAAATACAGCTTGAGCACCACAAGGATGAGCTGGGATACATCGTAGCATTTAATCATTAGAATATGACCAATGCTTAGATTTGGTGTTTATTATATATCAGACTGCTAATTTAATCAATAGTTATAAAGAAATATATATATATATATATATATATATATATATATATATATATATATATATATATATATATTTTTTTTTTTTTACATTTTAGTAACAGCCACATACATGTGGAGCTGGAAAGATGGTAACAAAATGACACGCAGAAACATTGAAAAACACTATAACTGATTAAAGACTAAAACCAGAGACAATCAAACCAATAGGTAGCAGCTTACCACAGTGTCTTTAGATCCAACCACCTGTTTCGTCTCTTCCTCGGTTGGCTGCTCATCATTAGCCTGGAAAAGAGTAGAAAACACACAAGGTTTAAAAGCACTTAAGCTAATTAGAAAAGGATGCTATGAATGACTAGTACATGCAGAAAGTTTTAAGACTGAAATCTCCATCAAGAGGGATATAGGAGCTCTTTATGAGTCTGCCAGTTGGTGCAACTTATTGGTGAAAGAAGTTGCTGCTACAGCATACAGATTAGAGCGTGTATAAGGTACAAAATTATTGATAACCAGCTGATAAAATTACAAAATAGACCGAACAGAAAAGACAAATATTTCTATGCAAATTCTTGGTGATCACTGTAATGAGAGGTAAGAAAACAAAATAAAGGACTTTTAAAACCTTTATAAATCCTTATAATTTACGATTCAACCTTTAATTCAAGAAGATGTATTCAGTGTTGGAAACCAGCCCACATGGATCTTATAAAACTCGCAAAACCAAACAAATAATTCCTTAAAAAAATATGTCTAATGCACTGATTTGACCATGAAGAGACCTGAATGGATTTCATGACCTTATGTCACTGGGGTCTAAATTAGGGATGTGAATTTGCAAGAATTTGGTGATACAATATGATTTATCCTGATACATCATGATACAGCAGCAAAGATGATGACGCTCTTGGGCGGAGCCATGCCCACTAGCTGTTGGAAGTTTAAGTGTTATAAAACACAAAACAATAACAAAACAAAAACAGATGTTTACCTATAAATAATTTTTACATTTAAAATTGATTGCATTTTACTCGCCATCACAAACAGTTTGCAGGAATATCCAAAGCTCCCTTTTTGAGTGCTGTTATATAGAATAGCACAACATGAGATAAAAATAGGCCTAAGAAATTTAAAATATGTGTTCTCAAATTAGTGGATAAGATCACAGCAACTGATCTAAAATCTTGTCATGCTCTAAATAGCACCAATTCTTAAGTGATCTGACAAGCTAACTGAGAAATCAGACCCGTTTCCATGATACCCTCAGAGGTGAATGACCCTGAGCCCTATATACGGTGTTTTGTTGCTTTAACTGAAGTCCAAGCTAACATCCTAATTAGGACAATTTTCTGGGGTAAATCTCTAATTGGGTAATCAGTTTTTACACCGGTACAAACTGAGGAATAGCGGGTCAGCAAAGCCTCCAAGACAAAAAATATACCATCCAAAAGGGCAATTACAGTAGTAATTCAGAGCACTACTCTGAAACAACCCACGGAGGCTTAGTAATTAATGCAGTAATTCAGACCTTATGTCCTATTGATTTGAAGCCATTACTCTATGATGGGAAATGGTACTAAAATCTGAAGTTAGAAAAGCTAAACCTGAAAGAACAAATGAGGATTTCACTCTGGAGCCTTTGTGAGAAACAGTGGACAGTAGGAAATATCTGTACATATTCACATCAATGGTCAATAAGAGGAACGGATGTAGACCAGGGAAAGACTGGTGGTCGCTATAACCGTGGCTACATGAGTATCACTTCAAAAAATACAATAAAACCGACAAACCGAAATGTTAGAAAATGTGCAAATGGAAGAATAAAAAGTAGACAGTTTGAAGATTTAAGCAGAGTATGGGTTAAGTAGTCGTCACTCTGGATGTTAGTGAAGAATTCCTGAAAGCAGAATAAATATAAGGGAGAAGGTTGTTTTGCAGGTGGAGGAAAGACTAAATCAGAGACTAAAAACAGAGAGACACCTCCATCAGATTATTTAATTTCCTTAAGATTACACAATCACCTGAAGCAAAACACTTTACATTATTATGGTATGTTTGTTTGATTATTACTATATGTTTAAATGCTGGAATAGGTCATGACTTTTTTGTGCTACAAGGTAAAACTACCGCCCAAACATTCACCATCTCTTTGATAACTCAGATTTTAACTATGTGGTGTATGAAACGCTGTTGAGAAATTACTGTTAACATGAACGTGTGAGAAATGTGTGGATACCACAAAACACTAAACCAGACAGAATCTGATGCCAAAAAAAAAGTTATTTTCCTATAAAGATGAGATCACCACCCAAAAATCTAGTCAGCAATTATTCCTACTGCCTTTTTCAAATAAAGCTGTTCTTTGTTGATGTCATGCTCCACACAGACATGCTGTCACAGTCTGCAGCTTACGTCCTGCAGTTCCAGAGGTTCTATCATTGGAGATTCATCTGCTCTGGGTGAGCGCAGAGGCGACGAGGAGAGTCTCTTCTCCCATTCTGTCTGACCTGGACCACCGCTGCCGCTGCCAGTTTCAAGGAAGGAGCGCTTCAGCTCACTGATGTTGGTCTGATGCTTGACCACCTCAGGTGGAGGCTCAGAGTCCTACGGCCGATAACCGGTGACAGAGGGAGGGGGAGATGAGGGAGGAAGTCATGCTTTACTAAGCCAACGGCAGCTTACATCAACGGATGAGTCACTAAAAAGTTCTGAAACCAAAAGGCTATGTTTTTTTTCAACTCTACGGGTTCCTAAACAAGCTTCACGTCAGACTAATAATCATACTCAGCTTTTTTTTTTAGCATCTCCCCCCAAAGTACAGAAAAGTTGTTGAAAAGTATGGCAGTATCTTTAGAATGACTGCATTTTGATGATGAAACAGTAAAGATCACTGGAAGTGGATGAAATGGATGGATGGACGAAACGGATGGATGGGGGCATAGATGCACGCATAGATGGATAAACAAAATGGATGAAGAGACAAACACAAAAAAGAACGGATGATAGATCAATGGATGCTTAGAAGGATGGATGGATGAGTAGCCCTATGAATGAATGGATGATATAAAGGTGGATAAAATGACTTGCAGAATATAACAAACATCTTTCCTTTATTTTTTCATCTTTATCCAGATGGGATTAAAGAATAACAAATTCCTGACTGTTTCAAATTTCCCAGACTGTGTAGGAACCCCGCATTCTGCAGACCTGCATCACTCACTCTAATACTTATTGTATAAAGATGTTAAAGGCTCTGCAGGCTGCATGTGAAGCTTTTTCCAAAACAAATTTAATAAAAACAAAAAAAAAAATCACTTAAATGCTTCCAAAGCATTTAATGCAAAGACAATAAAGGCTTGCATGCATCGTTCTTGTTATGCACAACACTCCCACATCTCAAAACAGATCTACTCCAGTTTGAGTTACATTTGGTTTTTAAAAAGGCTGAAATCCCACAGCAACAACTGTTTTAATCAACAAAGTCAAGAAAACAGTACATAATACTGTTGAATTATGTGTTATCTCTTCATCAAAATCATTCGTTATGCCTTAAAAGCACCTGCATGCATTTTTCAGACATGCTCTGTTTGCTTACCAACCTCTAGCATCAGGTTACTATGTCTGATAAAAACATTTTCCCCTTTTGCTCGTCTTATGAAACTATACTGCAGAGACAAAAAAGGCAAAGGGGTTGTTACATAATTAGTTAACAGACACTATATTTTTTCTGGTGTAATTTCAACTCTTGTTTGGAGAAAATGGGAGCTTTGGCTTCTGCTGTTTGGGAGCAAAATGATGAAACTATGAAAATAAAAAATAAAGAAATCATGCAAAAAAAAAAAAGAGAAAAAGAACATCATAACTACTGGTATTGTTTTATGATAAACCAGTTAAACCCATCAGTTATTTGGATGCCTGGGAGAGTCAATGACAGCAGCAGGCTAACCAAAACAGAGGGTGAGAAAAAAAGGATAGAAAGCTATTTTTTTTATTGCATTCTGTTTCCAGGCACTTAGCAGGGGTTCCCACTGCGACCCTGATGTACCTGAGTCCGCATCTCGGAGTCCTCATCAGCCTCCGACTGACAGCAATTAAAACGAAGAGAACAGACAAGATGAGAGGCAGCAAAGCATCATAGAGAGGAGATGTAAAGTGTGGAATAAGGACAGAAAATAGAAAATAACTCAAGGCAGATGTCGAAGAAAAACTCTGCTGTAAAATAAATTACAACAATTCCCATAAGCTCTAGTTAATTTTTTAAAACTCTGCCCTGCTTAAATTATTCTTTAACATCTGCTGCCAGATTTTACCCAGCATCACATTATTTTTTAAAAGGACATGAAACTAAGCCGCAAAAAAATTGTTTATAAGTCGGCAAGAGCAGGACATGACCTCATATTTTTGTGCGGGATCTAAAATAAAAACAAATTAGTGGGAGTCTTCATCAACCGCTTTGCTGATGACTGTATGCCAATTTTCAAACAATATGACTTATACGTCGTGTACTTTAATACAAGATGGTTATATTTTAAACTCCTGTGGTTTTGTTTAAAGGTAAGGCAGTAACTGGTGACTAGAGTCAGTGGATCAACGATATAGACCTCCTGGCATTTGCAAAACAAAGACCAAAAATCACTTTCAATACGCTTAAACGAGCTTTCTTTCAAATCTCCACAAGTTAAACTGGAAAATGTGTGGAAATTGTATCCAATATTTTCTTTAGATAAGATCTCAAAAGTGAGTGGAACTATGCTCAAAAGCTCCGTTCCAGCTAAAGCATGTGACAACTTGCTCCATTCATTTCTATGTGAAAGTCTGTTTCAATGAGCCATGAATGAAACCAGTAACAAACTGTTTAGAAAAGAATGAGGGAGTCTGACTGCTAGAACAGTTGAATTTCTCCCTTAAACATTTCTGTCTGGTATGTTCAGTTATGGCAACAAGGAAGTACTTTAAAAGGAAGGGCATAAATGAAAATATGTAAATATCGCTGACATTAAACCAAAATCTAACCATAAAAAGGAAGATACTAAAAAAAATAAGGAAGTGTGTTTCTAGTTTGATTAAGCAAGCTCAAAAAGTAACACTTATGTCCAAACCAACCATTTTGGAGCTACAAACATTTGTTAAAAATAATCTGCGATAAAAAAAGTTTTTATCTAAATGCTGGATTTGTCCCCTCTTTAAAATACAAACCTCTGTGGCAGTCATGTCTCCGTCACAGGCAAAGTCCGTACGTTCGCTGTCAGTCTGCGTTTTGCAGACCGAAGCAAAACATTCCCAATTGCAAGCAAGAAAAAGAAGAAGAATCCAGCTTGTAAGTGTTGGAGAAAAACATGCATTTGTCATCAAAACTTCAAACATAAAAAAAAAAAAAAAAAAAAAAAAAATCTTTTGTACCACCAATGGGATAAATGAAAATGCTCTGACTGCTGGAGGTATACTGATGCCTCACAAACACCACAGATAAAGGTGCAAACAGCACAAAAAATATAGAAGGCGAAATAAAAAGGAAAACAGAAGCAGCAAGCAACACAGACTCAGAGGAAGATTAAACCGTCAGTCGGTCACTGAGATCAGAAAGTGGATTTTCTCTCAATTTGTGTTAAAGAGGCTGCAACATTAAATATAAGAATATAGAAGTTTACAGACACTCATCAACAGCATTAATATCCTTTTTGGTTTTATATAAAGATTTACCTGACTCTTAATGTTTTCAGGGCATAAAGGCGTTAAAGCAATTTCAATGATCTAGAAAAAAAATAGAACTGCCTCCAACAGTTCATATTATATATGTGTATTTTGTCTTAAAAATGAAGAACTGACCTTCACACATCCTAAAGATTAATTGACCTTCCACAAGACTTTCCATAATGTGTCAGTCCTGGCATCATTCTGGGATTTTAGTCAGTGCAGCAGAATGGTCAAAATATTTGAAGGGGTAAGCAGTATAATCTAAAAGGGAGCCATTTATCATTTTCTTAAGATGTTATCATTGTCTCACAATCATACCATGCCTATCTATAGCCGCCTTCTATAGCAATAATTCATTAATTAGGTTTTAGGTGAGGATCTAAATAAAAAAGTTTGGTCCACAGTTGAATAAAAAGTTACAGCTTCACTTGAAACCAACCAACTGGGAATCGTTTAGTCAGTGTCATTTTTTATTTCAAACCCTGTTATGGAAAGAATGCAAAATAAAAGCACATATACCCTTAATTTTATCTAAGAATCACATGAATCTCATCAAAATAGCAGGTGGAGATCTTCAGTGCTGCAGCCAACTGTGACCATTTTAGTCTAACTACATATAATTTCTTCAGAATAAAAAAAAGTAGGCACTTCTTGGGGGAGTGGTGGCCTAGTGGTTAGGGCATAGAGTTTGGGATCTTGAAATTGTGAGTTCGAAACCCACTCCCACAGACTGCTCCCCGGGCACCCCACAATGGCAGCCCTTTGCTCACCAAGGGGATGGGTTAAATGCAGAAATACATTTCTCCAATGTGAGATCAATACAGTTCAATTATTATTATTATTATTGCACAAAACTGATTTTTAACATTTTATGAAATTAAATAGATGGAAATGCCAGAGATAGGGATTTTAAATTAAAATTTTTGTTCCATCATTATTAGTCTTGAAAAAAAAAAAGACCCAACTATTTCTGGTATCTATGCCGATGATGAATAGCTGTAAACTTTACATCAACATTAAATATAACTAAAAATAAGTTTAAGTAAAACAGAAAGTGATCTGCTGATTTTACGGCTGTACAGTAACCTGACTTTCAGGCCCTCCCTCTCTTCTCCATGCAGGTTTACATCATGGGTGATGTATAGGCATCACTGCGTCTCTCTGCATCACTGATGCTTTATGTGAAATATCACATCATTACAAACCCAAGCAAAGGCAGTTTTAATTTGTGGAGATTTAGTTGAAATAGAAAGTAATGCAGGGAGACCAGGCCAGGACTTAATCATGAGACTGTCAACATGCAACTAAAGAGCAGTGCCTCACAAAATGATCTATATCCGCTATGTTAGACAGTTAGACACTTTGCAAAATTGTGAATGGGAAGGTATTGCTTTCAAAATGTTTTACAGTAAAATTTGAAAAGTGTGGAGGGTATTTTTTAAACTCGTGCTCCTCTGAATCAATGTTGTATACCCACCTTTCACTACAGTTAAAGCTGCTCGTCTTCTACAATTTTCTACCAGATATGTAAGTCTAGAAACCAAAAATCGACCCAATCTTTCTTTCTAAACTTATCAAGCTCAGACAGCCTGCATAGAGAGCATCATTGCTCAAGCTTCCTGGTGCCTGCTAAAGAGAAGCTTCATGGGAACATGAAGCAGCCACTACCTTGTTTAACGGTGGATGTGGTGGTGTTCCCTTCATGGTTACAACAGAGAGGATTTCCTCTGGATTTATTTCAACACTGGCTTATTCCTTGTTACCCCTCCATTAAGACCACAGTTAATGACTAATAGTCGTCCCATAAACACCTGAGCTGTGGCGCCTCTTTGATGTCCTGTTGCTTTAGGCAGAGCACCATGCCTTTTTGTTCAGTTCCACTATAGTCTGCTCTCTAACGCAGTGTTCAAAGCTTGGGATAAAGTTAATAACCTGGCTGTGCTCCTAGACAAGTCTTCTGTACTCTTTGGTCTTCATGGAGAACACTAAGAAACCTCTCAAACCTTCACATAACAGCTGGATTTCTAGTACAAATAAATGAGATAAACATTAAATCAAACTAGTTTTTTGTTTCTTTTAGATGTTAAACTTAATTATGGGAGCTGAATACCAATACTTGCCTGACTTCAGATTTAATTTGCAACAATGATTTGAAAACAATTCATAACTTTCCTTTTCAGAACTTTGCATTTGTCCCACACATCCCCCAATAAATACTGGTAAGTTTTAAACATGAATGAAGGTACATGGGCAAAATGTTAAGGGTGAATCTTTCCACACAGCGCTGCTGTTTTTTGTGCTCAACCTGAATAGAATTAGTCTGAAATTCAGGCATGCTGGATTTAAGGGGAGATGGGAGAGAGGAAACGCTCTGAGTGATAAAGATGACTTCTAAAAACCCAACTAGGCTCCAAGACAATCATCTATTAAATGATATTTTACAGTGGTTAGTGGTGATGCAGCAGAGAAGGTAAATTTGATGCTCATGCAGGTAAAATGAACCCTGTGACTGTGTTTAACTCTCTCATGAAGGTAATGTGGCCACTTAGATGAGATGGTGAGACTTGCAGGTTCATCTCTGTAAGCATGACTCTAATGATGATGTTTTAACGGGATGAGACATCAGAGATGAGGCTCTGAAAGTAGGAGACTGACGGACACTGGGACACACTATCTCCAGATCGGAGCTATGCTGGAGGGTTTACAGGTCTTTCTGTCAGACGTGGGAAGTGGAGCACAGGCATACGCACACACACCTCCTCTTCCTCTGAACTGTCATGGTCATGGTAGCCCTGGGCTATGGAGGCGGTCAGGGAGGCTGCCTTGGGCTCCAGGTAGCAGAGACACAGCGCCAGCGGAAAGGAGAGGGTGAGAGCGTAGGGCACTGAGAAGGAGGTGGAGAGGAGGAAGAAGAAGATGAAGAGGAAGCAGGGGATGAGAGACGGAGACTTAAAGGGGAGGAAGTTCTGCGCGCACTCTGGG
Source organism: Cyprinodon tularosa (assembly GCF_016077235.1). Classification (NCBI taxonomy): domain Eukaryota; kingdom Metazoa; phylum Chordata; class Actinopteri; order Cyprinodontiformes; family Cyprinodontidae; genus Cyprinodon; species Cyprinodon tularosa. The sequence continues at coordinate 1,408,733 of NW_024038996.1, read as the reverse complement.
ATGAAGCGCATTTCGGACAGATCGGGGAATGTGATGTAGCCATCCTCATCCAGAACGGAGGACAAGTCGGGCAGATGCAGGGAGAAGGAGAAGAGCGTGCCGCCACGCCGCGCGCCCTGCTCAAGGCGCTGCTTGCGAGCGGACAGCAGTAGCGCCTGCTCCTCCAGCAGGGCGGCTCTGCGGTCTGCGCGGGCCTGCCGCCGCTGGCAGCCGTTGCCATTCTTGGCCGGGCTGACCGATGAAGCCCGCTTGCGGCCGCTCCCCCTGCACCTCCGCCGCAGATTGCTTGGCAGGATGGGCGATGATGGGAGGGAGAGCTCGGAGCGGAGGGGGTCACTGGCGTAGACGAGATGGGAGAGCTGAGAAGGGGGAAATGTCAGCAAGGAGGTGATGTGTTTGTGGATGGAGAGAAGCGAAGGGGAAGGGGGGGTGAACACGCATGAGCACATACAAGTAAAATGTGAGGGTCAAAGGAAGGACAAGAAAAGAAAAGCAAATTAGTAAAGCGCACAAAGGATGAGAAGCCTCAGTACTGAAGTGGGTTAAACTGAAAGCAACTGGGAATTTCACATCAGCCATTAAGAAAGTAAAGAAAAAAAAAAGAAAACAAAAACAGAACTAAAATATCTGTTTTGCTTTTTTTAGAGAAGAAACTCAGGAACAATAAAAGCCTCTTTGAGGTTCCTTCCGTCTACTTCTCTGTTGGTCAGCTCTACCTTTGTGTCATGTCTAAGCGGTGTCATCTCCGTCGCTTCCGGTGTCTCTGTGGCCGCTTTCTGCACTTCCTCCTGCTCCTCCTTCTCTTCCTCCGCCTTCCTCTCTGTCGTTACCGTGGTGATGATGTCTTCATGGGCAAGAACTTTGGGCACACCGTCACCTGTGCCGTCCTTCACAGGAGTCTCATGGTTCTCTGTAATGGGGGCTGAGAACAAATATGGAGTCTGTCTTTAACATGTAGTTGTCTGGAAATATGTAAGCTTACATTAAAGAACTAAACATTTTTTCACTTATATCAAATAAAATAAAAAAAAGATGTGCCAAAGAAATACTTGCTTATTTAAGAGGCATTACAGAGTTTTCTAATGATACTCTCACCTGTATCCAAAACACAAAACTGCAGCACTCATCCGTTCGTTCTCATAGCTCACGCTCATATCGAACAAGATTTTTATTTTACTTTTTTCACCATACCAGAAGTTGCCATTGGTGTCTGAGGTGAGCAGGATGCCGGTCGCTTCTGAATACCCACAAAATGCATCTTGAATATGACATTTTGTTTGCTAGATAAGACCCATTTAACATGAACAACCCTGTAAAAATGTACATTATGTCTCTTAAAGTTAATAATGATTAAAAAGGTAATTGTAATTATAAAAAGTTGGAGGAAAATTCCTCTCACATTAGGCAGACAGCCTTCACCAATAATCGCCATATTTAGCCCTCCACCAGAAAAGCAGTTTTTGCTTTCCATCGCCAGACCTCCTGAAGGCCCCTCCCCCTTAAAACCCGCAACCATGACAATCAGCCAGAGTTCGTAAAGATAGCCTAGGAGCTAATAATAGTACATAAGAGGAAGGCCTTAGCTCGACTGATTCACTGCTACAGACCATTCTGGGCAGTCAGTTTCCCCTTATGACATCATAAAGGACCTGGTTTCAAACAGAGCATTTTGAACACCCATCAGCAACGAAGTAGAGAAAGGCGGTTGGAGAGGGGAAAGGTTTTTTTTTTTTTCATTTGTAAACCTCATACACAGACTTCAGGACATACATGGCTATTACAGAAGGTTCATAATGTGAATATTACATAATATTGGACCCTTAACAACAAGGGAAGGACACAAAAGAGGCTAGCTGTTCAGCTCAAGGACATTACAGGAAAATTGAGTGGAAGCAAAAATACAGTAATGACGGAGCACAAACAGAGGAAAACTGCAGTAGGTCTACGAAGAAAAAGGACTCTACTGTTGTCCAGTGAATAGCAAATTCTGCACTTAATCTGGAAACCAATGTCCCTGAGTTATAGGAAGAAACTAAGGCCCTGACCCACTTAATGACCCACTTAAAGGTATAGTGGAGGATTTTCGCAAATTTTTGAAAAGACCCGCTTTTTGATGAGACCCTCTCCACTTTTAAAAAAGAATGCACATGCACAACCCTGTTCCTGCTCCTGAGAGGGAACGCTTATTAAAAGCGTGCGAGAGCCCATTTCTCTTTCTGCATGCTTGGTTTAAAAGTTGCTTTTTGCATCGCTCATACAAGCTTACTTTCCAAAAGAAGATTTGTAATTTTTCCACTATGTCGGACTCAACACCGGTACGTAGGACAGCCTTACATAAACATATCACCAGAATGATTGGCAATTAAGAGGATCACTTATTTCGATGATCCACCTGGAAAAAGAACATCCTTCACTATACCTTTAAGACTGGATTTTTCTCTGTTAACACATCTATATGAAATCACTTTAATAATGATCTCTGTAGCTACAGGAACCAGGAGAAGCCAAAACCCTTTGAACATTAAACACCACACTACTGCTGTTCTTTGAAACTCTACAACACATCATGATTTCAGTAAATTGGGGAGAAAGTATAACATCTGGGATGTCACTGCTATGCTCAAAAGAGTCAGCAGAAGAAGCAGGCACTCTGCAGTCCACTGCTACTGTTGGTCTTGTGTGGGTTTCAAACTTGCCAGCCTCAGTTATGTTGTAGGCGTGTAGATTAAGCAGTGTCTCCCCATTTGTCCTTTTGAAAATGACTAGGATGTTTTTAAATTTCAGAACCCATTTTGAAATCGAGCCTTAATCAGAGAAAGGCTGAACTCTCATCATGTAGAGAAACAACAGAAACTCAACCAAACTCCACATATTCCGCAAAAAATTAAATAGTTTAAACAGGGCCTTAGTTATCTGAGGTCCAGGGTGAATTTAGGGGATCTGTATCATCATCTAATGTTTGTCCATGGGGCTCTGAATTGATGCCATCATCCATACAAACGGGCTGGATTGAAGTGTGAATATATCTTACCATCTCCAATACGCCTGCATTCTAACAACACCTAAACTAGCTGACCCTCTCACCTCCATCTAGGCTGCGTGACATGTTGTAGCGTTTACTGGAGGTGCGTTCAAACAACGGCGCAGGCCTGGCGATCTGAGCACTGGCCCTTCGTGTCTGAGCCTGGGTCCTGCCGCTGTAGCGAAACTTGGAGCCGAGGCTGAGGAACTTCTTTGGAGGTGCCTCAGGAGACACCAGCCTGTGACAAGTTAAAAACAAGCTCATTATCAAACCAGAAATAAAACACCCATTTAATGCAATGCACTAAATAAACCTATTTAAATGTGTGTCGAGGGAGCCCGCAGGCATGGTTTGCTACACCAGATGACTCAGGAGACCACATTTTAGCTTAAAGCAGCAACTTTGCACGATGAACTATGAGGCTGTGCTTTATAGTGACAAGAAGCAAAGCAAGCAGCGCTGCCTCAGATTTACAGATTTCCATAAATACCCCGGGAATTCATGTAATTTAGCTGAAATTCCATTTAAAACTCCATGGGCCTAATAAAATAATTCACTTCAGGTGATCTTTCCACTTTCCAAGCATAAAGTTCTTTGTATTTTATTGGGTTTTATGTGGTATACCACAGCAAAAAAGTTCATAGAACTCTGATGCACAACTGTACTAAATCTTCTTTACTTTGATCCCTCTAAATAAAAAAAAACAGATGGGAATTGATCTCCTTCAGAAAGACAACCAGCATGCAACTCACTGCCAGTATAGCCAATCTGTGTTTGTCAGTACGTTATATAGTAAATATAAACACATGCCACTTGTTTCAGATTACAATACTGAAAACGATGTAACCTTTCACTTTGTTTATTATTTTAATGTTGCAATGTTTTGAGTTGTTACAACATTCAAGGCTCTCAATTCAAAGAAAATAATTTATTACCTGAAGAAGGTGTGGTGCTCCACGCAGACCTTCCATAGCCGTTTGCTAGCGCGATGATTTGGAAGCTTGAAACCAATCGTGCTTTCAAACTGCTCAAACTGAAACAGAAAAAAAACAAAACCTGAAGTCCCTTTTTTAATTGTTTATTAAAACCCTGAATATAATTCAGGATCACATCTGTGATGTTGCAGCAATTTTCAGATATCCATCACTGTAAAAATGTCCATATCTGTATATTGGTTATTTATTCTCCAGGTGCAGAATATGTTTTTATATTATATATATTACAGTACATTATAAAATTATTTATTTTTTATCTCTTCACTATTATGTTATTTTCATATACTTTTCCGAGGTCCACATTGTGTGTTTTTTCTATATTCTTGTTGCTGTTGTAAATATCAGAATTTCGCCACTGAGGGACAATAAAGGGATTTTCTATGCTATTCTAATTAAAATATACTAGTTATTTTATTTCTCAAACTGTGTCCACACAGCTTAGTGAAAGAACTCCTTTAAGTTCACCTCTAAATTGAACAGTTAATAATTAAAGAGCCAAACAGTGGTAAATCAGTAATAAGCCTAATGTCAGTGTAGCATCAGCCTCTTCATCCTAATTAAAATGCTTCATGTCAAAAATCCCAATTTTTACAACTTATGAATAATAGCTGATGGGAAAAATAATGAATGGATGGAATTTGGCACAAAAACATTTCTACTTGATTGTATTTCCTGCTGATACAATGCAAATTTAAAGGCTGGAGGAACAATCAGGGTTGCCTATCTTCCTTCCGTTGCAGTCTTTACCTCGCCTGGTCGGATTTTGATGTAAAAGTTGTTCCTCTTGTATGAGATCTTGAGGATTTTGGGCCAAGCAAATCTGTTAATCCGCAACCTGTCTCTGTAGATGAGGAGGCCGCTCGAACAAACTCCCAGCATGATCTCCACACCCTCAGAGTCCTGAAAACAACAAAAATACATCAGTTTAGAGAGTAAATCACAGTCGGTCCTTTATGTGGTCCACAGAAAACAACCTTTCATAAACCTTTCAGGAACTGTTAAGGCATCAGTGCACAGCAGGATAAAGTAGAAATGTAAAAGAAAAAGGTTTGTGATGATCACAGGGGTTGAGCAGGCAGGCATGGGGTGGAATCAGGCATGTGGTTCTCTAATCTCCTCTATACACGCTGCAGTGGCGCTGAATAACAACTAGAGGGGTGGCAACTGGCAAATGAAACAGTGAAGTTTTTGGAAAAGTGATGCTCTTCACTGCACAAAGCATAACAAGGCTGGCTGAAACCAGGAGAAAGCGCTGGTCCAGAGTGGGAGCTACCAATCTAGAGTGATAAATGAGATGTGTTTGTACATAGCCATGCACAAGTGGAAAAAAACACTCACTCAGGTAGTTTGAGCACATGAGAAGCGGCCTCTTACCTCTCCCTCAGCTGGAGCCAAGCTTTCATAGAGATTCCCTACCAACTTTGCATTTCATGAGAGAGGAGAGGAGACAAAAGAGGATGCTCTTCTGATATGTACATATTTTCTTGTGTATCAAATCTATGACTAACAGAGGCAGCACTGAGCCCTGATGCCTACTGGGACTGATCAAAGCCACTTCCTCATCTCATTCAGATCCACATCAGGGAGGGCAATATCCTCCCCATTGCTCACATCCAGGTCCCATTTTGACTTTCAAAGCTCTTTTTGATATGCGATTCATATCTTAAAGAGCAATGGTTTCAATTTCCTTTCTATGACAGCCCTTCAGCTCTCTCTCTCTCTCTCTTGCCCGGTGTTATGATGCTGCTTTTGATGTCAAAGGAAGAGAAAACAAAAGTCAAGCTGGGCTCCAGATCTGCTCAGGCAAACTCTTCACTAAGACAGCAATGATACAGTGAAAGTCAATCAGTGCAGAAAGGATGTTAAACATGTTAAACCAAAGAGTCACCATGGCAGCAATGATGTTTGTCATGTTGCCATGGTGTGCTGCCCAGCTAAGCTGAATGAGTGACTGCATGGGTGAAATATGTGTGGGTTTCCATACAGGGGATAGAGTGGTTAGAAACATTATTGGATAGTCTTAAAAGAAACTTTTTTTCTCCCCCTTTTTTTATAGAAATGTTTCTGTCCTGGCTAAACTTATTGTAAATCAATCAATCAATCAATCCATTCATCCAAGTGCATCCTTTGACCCCAAAATAATATTATAAATAAGCAATGCAATGAAATAATCGGATGCATTTTGAAATCAATTAAGAAAAAAAAGAAATGTTGTCATCTAAAAAAAGTTAATTTAATCTGTTAATGGGAGATTTCAATCTTAATAGTGCATTTTATACATTTGTTGTATATTTAATGGTGCATAAAACAAATACATTACATTTAATCACTTGACTGAAAACAGAATGGTTCATTCATACTGGGTTTCTTTGCACTTTCCAGCGAAAGTCCAAGTCTAAAAGGAGAGAGTATTAATTGCAGCAGCTTTTCTGTTGACTGTGTCATTTGAAATGCTGTCCTTGGATATTATAACAACAGCTTGTTTAGACATACGCTACAAAGACAGCAGCTAAATCTGTAGACATTACATTCAATTGATGTTGAAAAAAAAACAAAAGTTGTTTATTTAATTAGTTTACTGAGGCGAGATTTTTTTTCCTGGAAGTTTTCTAGACATTTTTTCAGTTATTAAAACATATAGCATATATACAATTTCTTTTTTTAAGTACCTCACCAGAATGCTCTGCATAAAAATATTGTCAGCAGGAGCAATCTTCAAGTGTCTGCAAGTCAGATGAATGTACGGATGGATTATCATATACTGAATAATATACTTAACTTTCAACCTCATTTTTTAATACACAAGTTTTTGGTTTTTTGTATATTCTGGTTTACAATTGTACCAGTAATTAGTCATTTTTTAAAGATGATGCCCGTTTTAACAGTGATGGCTTCATCCAGGTACAATTAGCTTTGAAAAACTTGAGCAGAATTTTTTTATTTTTCAAATTAGATACTATGCAGATAAAATATTGAGATATTGGTTCTGAGAAAGTATTACAATAGGTTTCATTCTGTTTCAATATTAAAAAAATTCTCATTCTGTTTACCTATAGGATATCACATTTAATGAATTAGTTGGGCTTTATAAAGAAAAAACACACACACACAGAAGTCTATCACATCCATTATGCGTTGGTGGGAAATTAGTAGCTAAACCCATTAGAACACAGACTCAAACATTGGCTCGCTTTAGCTTTACTAATTCTTTTAAATAAGACCAAGTTTTTTCGTCCCTTTAGCAAGTTGGTGTTAAAAATATGAAAAAAACACTATAACCATTCAACTAACAAAGATTTATAATAGATTATTAGATCATGCGTAATAAAAACTTAATCTTAAACCAGTGCTTACAGTCAAGCTGACATCTGTGATTCTCAAGAGCCATAGTTAGAGGTTTGCTAAAAGAAGTTAAAGTTTGGAGTAATTAAGTTATTCCATGTCGGAAACTTGCTAAAGCTAAATGCAGTTTGGCTAAAAGCCCTTTTTATAAATCATACATAATCCAATTTATTACTAAATATTTTTAAAGGCTCAAGGTGTCACAGAAAGTTCTGCGGTCCCACATGCTGTGCATGCATCAGGCAAGCGTGCAAATGTTAACTGTAGGTGTAGGCATCATTCCTTAAACACCACATGGGAATGTTTTTCCATATTATTTCTGTTAATGAATTGGGAATACTCAGTATCAGCATAAAAATGTACAAAACAATAATTTTATATTAAGAATTTTTGTTTTTATAATGACAGGTTTCAGTAAAACCCTGAAAGTACTTGTGGGCTTACAATGAAACTATACATGGTAAAGGCAGCGTCATGCTGCGGGAATTACATTAGTGGGGATAGAGGAGCTAGTAGGGCTAATGGGAAGATGGATGGAGCTAAACAGGACATGCGATAACCTTTAGTCCAATTCCTTATGGTTTATTATCATAAGCATGTGACTTAAATATTTATCTAATATTCATTCAATATCAGCTACTCCATCATGTAATTTAAGCTGCAGCAGTTATGCCTGGTGTTTAAACAGATCGTAGACTTCCAAAGCTAATTTCCCCCACATTTAATGACGGAACAAAAGGTGGGAACAGTGCCCTCCAGTGATCCATGCTCTAAAAATGCATGAAAAGGGTAGATTGCCGTGATCCATGAGGAAGAACGTGTGGATAAATAATGTAAGAGTTATGCTTGTGACAGCAGCAGCACAGCCAGTCAGTCTCGGTGTGATCAGCTGGAGGTATGAGAGCCAGTCATGTAAGGCCACAGTGGACAAAGAAGGGGCAGTTGGCATCGTATCAACTAAAATTAAAGTTTTTGAATTCTGGAGCCCTGCAAGAATAAGTCTGATATTTATTAGATCAGTTCACTGAATTCAACGTCTACTCATAGCAAGTAGCTTGGTAAAAATGTATATTAAAAACATAACATATATAATCTAATAGGCAGACTGGAGCTACTGAAAACATAGAAAAAAACTATATAAGTGCTTAACAAATAACAGTTTTTTATTCTCTATTTACTGGCACAGACATTGGGTTTGTTAGGCACTTAATTAACCAGCTGGCAATCATGCTGCACAAAGGTAAATATAGACGCCATAAAAAAAGGAACCACCACTTTGTCATTACTTGTTACCTTAGCATGATGAAGGTCAACACCATACATAGACAGCTTCTTTGCGTTTTCCAGGAAGTGGATTTCTGCCTCAGCTGGTGTCATTCCCCTGCAGAAAAACATCATACACACTCCAGTCACCAAAAAAAGCAAATAACGAAGAACCATAAAAAGCATTTTTTGGTTTTAAAGTAGAAAACCTATATCTAAATTCAAAATACTACAGGTGTATCTTAAAGAATAATTATTGGAAACTTCATTTCAGGTATTCAAATCTAAATTCCATGTTATATCCATTCCTAAATCTCAGTGATTACCTATAACTGACAGCTACATTTAATTCTGTAGAAGATGTCAATAAAAATGAATAATGCTGCAACATGAAAATTTGAACAACCATTAAATCAAACTGATTAAAATCATTTTTTTAAAGAAATTTTATATTATGGCCCAGATGACCATGGGCACAGCTGAATGAAAACAGATGCTCAAGCGATGGTTCCTCAAAAACCAAAGTCCCAAAACGTTCTGGCCAGTGATGTTGTGAGGGGCGGAGTGGAGCTGTGGCGTGGAGTTAGAGCACATGACCTATATACTAGCTGTCGCAGGTTTGAGCCCCTGCTGACCTTTGCTGAATGTCTCTCCTCTCTCTTCTAACCTCCTTTCCTGTCTAATTTCAAAAATGACAAAATAAAGCCCACAGGAGTCTAAAAATTTTTTTTAAAGAATTCACTGGGGGCTGTACCCAAAATATATTAATAGAAAGTTAAGTGGAAGGAAAAATGTAGAGGAAAAAACATGCAAAGCAAAAGGGCTAACTGTAGTTTTGAGTGGATGAATGCTTCCATTCGATGCCAAATATCTGATTGCATTTACTTTACAATACATATATATATATAACATGTAGGCGATTATTTCTGTAAAATTCTTTTTATGAAACAAACTTTTGAGTGTTCATTAACTACAACTTTATACTCATGACAGACAAAAACAAAACATTTTAAATGATAACCATCTCAGAAATCAATAATCAAGTTTTGCCTTTTCTTTTTTTTTTATAAATGGCCTTTTTGGAGCTAAATATTAGACTCCTGAAGCTAAGAGACAAAATCTAAAGAGGAACTTTGCTCGAGTCTCTACCCTTTACTAATTTAATTTGGTATGAATTAATGTATATAAGCTCCATATGGCATTGAAAGCTATGCCACAAAGATTATTATTATGATGGTTTATAAATTCATCCAGCGATCCAATTTCTACTGTTAATTCAAAGTTAGGTTGTGGTGGAAGAGTCCAGGAAGGAAACCTTGACATCCTTTTCACCTGGCAACATCCTCCAGCTCATTCTTGGAGACTCCAAGGCATTCCCAGGCTAGATGGGATATATATTCTCTCTAGTAAGTTCTAAGCCTTGCCCAGGGTTTCTTCTGCATCGGACATGACTTTAAAACTTCCAAAATGAGGCACCCAGGCGGCATTAAAATCTCTTTTCAATGTATTGAGTTTTGGTGCTTAACAGTAACTATTCTCTTTAAGGCATAACAGAACAATCCAGTCCAGCGCTCAGCTGGGCGGCTGCGAGTTGACCAAAAAATACAGACACTAACTTATAGGTCTTGTGGAGTTCCATGACTTTCTCCTCCAGCTCTTTGGTCTGGTTGGGTGCGAAGCGGATTTCACTGACATAATCGCTGCCCATCTCCTCTAGGTCATAGTCTCCGAGTTCAGACTGTACCGTGTAGGAACCCAGCAGGGTGTGGGTGGCGAAGGAACAAGGCAGGCGACCCGAAACAACGTCATCCCTCAGCTGCAAGCAAAGGTAGTACCTGGAAGCAGGAGAAAATAAAGAAAAAATTTTTTTAGGTAAATAATCCAGTCAAGATTTTTATGCCGACATTCTCAGTTCTAGCGCCGTTTTCTGCTTTGAAGCAAAGTTGCTTCGGTTTAAGTCAGGATCCAGAACAGTTTTAAACTAAACGGCACCACGGATTGTGGTGTGCACAAGCATTTCCTTCTGTTTTGAATCAAAACAGTTCAACTTCTAAGTAAATAGTCATTTTAAAGATTATAAATAATGAAAATTTTTTAATCAACAGCGGACTCGCCTTGTTATGTCTTCGCTCAGTTGCGAGGGATCTGGAGGGTAAAACTTGACGTTGAATGCGAAGTTCCAGGGACCAGCTGAGACGCAGAAAGAAGAACAGATAAATTTAGGATTTAGCCGTTTAGCATTAAATGGTAAGTAACTAGGATTTATGACATACTCCTGATCTGCTTCTTAAGCTCTTTGGATGGGTCCAACCAATTCTGCAAAACCATAGAAGAGAGAATTAGTCATGACCAAATAGAAATAAAGCTGACTTTAAAAGTTGAATGTAGAAAAAGTTAATAGGGGCTGTAATTTCATATGGGAAAAACATTTACACATTACCAATAGCAAATCTAAAACAGACATTTTCTTTAGAATTACCTTCTGATTCTCTACATCTCTGTATGTGACGCCAAAATAGTCCTTCTCCAGCAGGTTGAGGTGCTCACACACTTTATCAAATAGCACATGGCCCTTGGCTCGTTTCTGAGAAGAAAACCAAAATAAATGTTTAAAAGTTTTTAGTATAAGTAATTATCCATCTATACATTTTAACATAAAAGGTAGGCACTGTTATGTAATAGATGTGTGGGTTTGTTTGCCCTTTACTTTTTCCCCCTCCCTATCGGAGACACAGACTTAATCCCATAAGTTAATGTGACTTCCAAGACAAAGAGCGAAAGGACAAAATGTGGGAGGTTAATTAAAATAAATAAATAAATGTAAATAGAGGCTGTATTCTAATACAGAATGTAATTATAGAGAATACAATGTGGTTCTTATAAAGTTTTGGCAAATATCAGAAGGTTTTATAGGTAATTCATAGCCTCATGCTTGTTTTTATTAGTGAATACAGAAGATAACCATTGTTAATGAGAGCTGAGGCTTAGGATTTGAGTCTAACATGAGCCTCAAGTGTTAAGAATGTGAGTTTTGGTTAAATCTAAGGTTTTTGTTTTTAGGAAAAAATTGCAATTGGAGCCCAACTTTAAAAAAGAAGTCACATTCTCTGTAGTCACCTCACAGAGCAATGATCCGCTCCAATGAAATGGAATATTGGAGCAGCAGGAACATGAAGGAAACTGGTAAACATACAAAGAAACTGTCCAAATGGATGGGAAAGATCAAAATGGAAATATAAAGACGCATTTGTATGTGCATCCACATGTAGACAGAATACAAAGTAAAATAAGATTACTTATGAGTGTGAAGAGAACTAACTCCACTGATGACTTCTCGCTAACAATGACTTTAACTTCCAAAATTAAGCCCTTAAAGCTGGCTTTTCAGATATAGAAAACAAAAACAAGGGAGTGATGAACAAAACGTCTCGGATCAGTCAACAAGCCATCAAAAAGATAAAGACAGAGAACCCAGAGTAAACAAGCAGCCGACTGTCTGGATGATTTCGCCGAGGGAAAACAAAAGTAAGCTTGAAGGTAAACTGACCTCAAATCAGATGAGGAATATTGATCGTGATCAATTGTGTCTAAACATAGAAAGTAAACAAGAGCAACTGGGACAGAGTCTGAAAGCTCACACTGATCTTGTAGGGAGAATGAAACAGTCAACCCCTTCAGAAAATGTACTTTTCATGACTGGTTTCATCTCAATAAACCTTTAGGTCATTGGACAAACAAGGTTTCAGCAACTTCACGCTCTTTTTTACCCATCAACACAAACTACCCATTTAGGACAAGAAGGTACATCAGAATGTAAAAATTCAATACCAAGATCTAAATAGCCTTTGAGATGTGGAGGATTTAAATGTACTCCTTTAAAATCCAATCGTCTGAGAAGTGCAGCTGGGGGAGCTTCAGCAGCTCCATGTCGAGGAAAATGATAGGAAACGATTAGCCTGCTCTGCTTCCCACAGGGACGGATTGAGCTGAACTGGAAAACTGTGTGTCATGCCTTGACATCTTGGAGCAGTTTCAGATGGAGATGGAGGTTTGGGAGGAGGAGGCCTCTCTGGCAATTATAGGAGTTTTCTGACCTTTGCTGTAACACTGAATGATACAGGATGAGATGATCTGCCTCAGCTCTGCTGAGGTTCTACTGAGCTGGGAGAGGACACAGTGGAAAAATATGTTTTTGCAAACAACTTAAAATACTTATATTGTATTAGCTTTCACTTTTCTCCTGCCAAGTCTTGACTTGGGGTGTTTTCTTCCTTTCCTCTCTGCAGACTTAGACTAAACATGCATTGGGTCATAGACAGCTGTTTAAATCTGGGCTCCTTAGCTTTCTTAGTTGCATATTTTAAGTCCCTATCACTATGTCCCCACAGCATGTCTCTGATGTTCAATCCATATTTTGTGCAGAAATCATTTTTTTTTTTTTTTTTGCAAGATGGTTCAAACTAACATTTTTATGTGACCGCCATCAAATGTAGTCTGAACGTCCCCGAAGTGTCCTGCTTGTGAAGAAGGAGAATGCAGACATCATACAGCAGCACGCTGTGTACAGAATGAATACCCGCATCTCTGTATCATTATGTTGTTGAGACATAGAAGGCGACGAGATCATGACCAGATATTGAGATCACAGAAAATTAAAAAAGACAGAGCAGAACTATTGACTACCGCGTTTTGTGAAGCAGTGATGCCTACTGCTGTAAGTCTGTGTGGATGTTTATCTGGAGCCAGGGCAACGATGGACAAGCTGAACAAAATGCAATATGATGATACAGACAGTGGATGCTATGAAAACTATTTGATACATAAGCTAGTATAGTACCACATATGGAAATGGCACAATTCTGATTTTTTTTCTGATTTATTGAGGGGTGGTTAAAAAAGAATGGAATTAGGTCCTTCAGGCTTCTATAAGGAATTCCACCCTAAACATTTCTTTAACGATCATTGTAATTTTGTTTTATTGTATAAAACACATAAATGATGGTTGCTCTTCCTCTGGGTTGTTCTCTCTGTGCCTTGGTGTGCTGTGAATTAAATAAGGGAGGAGATCTTGACCAAAAAGATCTGAATGTATAATAAATTCTCAATGGACAGGAGTTATTTTGTGATCTTTAGTCACTTAAACCAACATGCAGAGGTATTTAAGCTCAGAGGTCTACAGATAATTTCTTAGAGTTAAATACTGGTTTCTGATCTAATATCTTTACACTAAATTATCTGGCTTACAGCCAATATTTGCAGGATAAATATACAGCTGTTTTTATAAAAAATGAAGGATATTTAAAATCTGCTGAAAAAGACACATTTTTAATTTTCTCTTTGTTGCTATCTAAAATAAAATACTCTTATCGTCTTTATGAGAATCAGCAAATCAGATCTACCTTAAATACACTGCAAAACCACCTAATGCAAATTATTACAAAGATCTGAAACACAGATTCTATTTGAAGATTGAAAATTGAATAATAAACAATGCTTCCTGTATGCTGTGTTGGGAGTCTGCAACAAGTGCTCCTGAACTGAGCTCCTCAGCGCCACAATAAGAACAGTCAGCTAGCCCTGGCATCCTGACCCCTGCTGAGGAGGAATCTGCTTAATAAAAAGATTTGCAAAGGGGTTTTTGTGCTCCAGTACCGCCTGGACACATCTGAGAAATCTTTGAAAGAGCTCATAGGAAACCAACTTTAATAAAATGTCAAACAAAACTTCTATTAATTATTGATATAAAGAACAATTTTAAAGTATTTTTGTCTTAAGCCATGATTGAATCAAATTACATCTTTTAGTGCTCATTTTGTGGCATTTAAAACTTCTTATTTGGGAATGAGAAGATTATTTTTTTTATAAGATTCTCTTTAGAAGAGCATCTTTGATTTTCTGAACCTCCACTAAGATAAAAAAAAAAACACAGACTGCAGGAATTGTTTTATTATTGAATTGTCCTTAAATATAAAACTTCTAAAAAAAATAATAATAAATGTGTTGAAAAACAGGCTTATCTATAAAGATATTCAATTTCTAACAAATTTTTGGCAGTTAAGATTTAAAATGCTGTTTTAAATCCTTATTTATAGTTTTTGCATTTGCACAAAGGGTCCTAACTAAATTAACATCTCTGTTGGATAATGTCTTCCACCCCATACATGAAGCTGTTGCAGAACTGGAGAGCTCCTTCAGGGACAGACTGCTGCACCCTAAATGCACCAGGGAGCGTTTTCACAGATCCTTCCTCCCAGCAGCTGTAAGACTCTATAACCATCACTGTTCCCAACAACCTCAATAAGTTGTTACATTCATGCGGATTTTGTAGTTATTCTCCAGGTGCATATTGTTAAAAAACTTTACAGTACAGTATTTCATTTGTTTATTTCTCAACTCTTCACTATTACGTTATTCTTATACATTTTTACTAAGTTCCATATTTGTGTGACCATTTTTTTCTATTATCTTTTTGCTGCTGTAAACACCAACATTTCCCCATTTTGGGACAATAAAGGAATTTTCTATTCTATTCTATTCCATTTAGACAAACAGCCTTAAGTCTTTTATTGTGATAGCACTTTACAAACCAGGGTATAAATGAACTCATATAAATGGTAAAATTGTTTTAATATACTTATCGGCATTTATTTTCAGTATTAAATCACTGGAAATCTCTAAATGATAAGCTTATAACTTACAGACTGCAAGAGGGATAAAAGGCTATCCTTACCTGCTCTTGACTGAAATTAAATTCAACATGGCACCAAAGAGCAGAAAAAAAAAAATACTATGAATGTACATATTTCTGCATGGTACAGTAAATACAGAGCAGATATCCCGCACTTCATCAATAAAGCTAAATCAATGGAATAAATTCCCTATTTTCATTATTATTAGTGATCTGAAGGAGTTGAGCTAGAGATTTATTTACCAACCCGAGGAAAAATGAGAAAAAAACCGGATCATTTTAAAACCTTATGCAGCGATAAACCTGGTTCAAACGTTAGACCTCCGACAGCTGCTACGACCTACCTCTACGTTGACGGTGTAATCAGTGCCGTCCAGCAGAGTGATCTTACACTGCATCATCTTCACCTTCTTCACGCCCCTCAAAGGAGACTTGGACAGGCGACTGGTGGATGACCTGTGGGACTCCTGATCCTCCTCCTGCTCCTGACATGAAAAAGAAAAGAAAATATAAACTGTTTATTTGAATGTACTGATTGTTCCTCTCCTGGCCCAATGCTTCTGCATTTAGCTATGTCACCTTCCTGCAAAGCAGTCTTTGGGGGAGCTTTTGCTGCCAATAACTGTTTGCTCTTAGTGTTTCTTTCCCATAAAGTGTCCTGCAGCTACAGAGCTATGGTGTTTCTCCTTCATGTTCTCTCCCTCTGTTGTATCATCCAGGCAGATTCAGCAGATGGTTGGTGGAGGTCTCTTCTTCTTCCTCCAATTCAGCCATTCCTTTCTAGTACTTCCAGATTACTCTGCATTAAACTGACTATACTGTACTACAACTTCCTCTTATATCCTTAAGCTGCGAGATAAATTATAGCAATCGGATTGAAACAGTTATGAGACCACAGAAAAACTCAACTGATATAATTTCATAATTTTAATGTCCCAGACCGGTCGGCATGTGACTTATTTGTGAGAACTAATTACCATCCGTGTCACATTCCTGAGCTCATAAGTAATAACTGGGACCACGTCTGAATTTAATGAGGTCCCACAGAGAAGATCTTCAGATGTACTGCCATTTTTTTCCATCTTAAAAATAGAAAATCCACTTTTCCACTTGACTGAAAACAAAGCCCCTCTTGACTGAATCTATCCTTAAAAAACATGCCTCAGAGATAATTCTCTCTTTGCTTGAAATCACACTTTCCTTTCTCCCTTCACCCCTCAGGTTATATCAACCATATTGCTCTGAGTATTCAGTAAAACTCAGGTGGAGTCACTGTCTTCCCTGAGTCACACAGAAGCAGCCCACAGACAGAGGCAAATCACTCTGAGATGGCAAAAAAGTAAAAATAAGGTTTTTTTATTAGAATATATGAAAGTTTCAGAGTAATACCTAAGGGGACATTTTACTTGTGTACAGTTGCTTCCATGATAAATGAGAACAGGTGCTTCATATGTATGAAGACGCAGCAGGAAAACAGTTAGTGAAGCTAATTTCTGGGGCATATGTGACCTCAGCTGGAGCGACATTGGGAGAAGCAGACAGCGTGGTGTCAGGGTGCTGGGATCTTCATCGTGCCTGTGTCTGCCAGTTTACACAACAACAGCCGAGCATCATCCATCAGTGGCTTTTTAATGCAGCCCTTAGGATTGCAGATCAAACTAGTCTAAACCAGATTAATGAAGAGAAGGAAGCTACAAGAGAGAGGAAGTAAAACTAGTTCATTTTTTTCTCTGTTAAATATTTATGGAAAAAAAATGTAGCGCTAAGCTGACTTTGACAAACAGCATTCCTTTTAAATTGAAGACCTTTATGGAAAAAATTCAACTTATATAAGTACAA
This sequence comes from Cyprinodon tularosa, assembly GCF_016077235.1. Lineage (NCBI taxonomy): Eukaryota > Metazoa > Chordata > Actinopteri > Cyprinodontiformes > Cyprinodontidae > Cyprinodon > Cyprinodon tularosa. The sequence continues at coordinate 1,391,584 of NW_024038996.1, read as the reverse complement.
CCATATTATTTAAAGAAAACAACCATTTTGCCACTCCTAAATACAATTTTTAGCATCTCTCACCCAAAGATATTTAGTGGTGGGAAACAGAATGACTGATGTATCTATAACTTTAGCTCCTTTAATAATCATTCAAAGGTCTCCAGCTTTGAAGGCATCAGTTTAAGATCCTATATGAAATTTACAGAAGAGCTCATTTTTGAAAGTTAAACTGTCACAGGATAACAGCCGTACAGAAAGGGTTTAGGGATCAAACTAAGCAAAAAGAAAGAAGACAGTTTCTGCAATTATTTTCTGAAGATTGTGATCAAATCCAAATGGTCATAGCGATTTTGAGCAAAAGGTCTACTTTCCAAATGGCTACTTCAGTGGCTCCCCGTTTGTGGGAAGAACACTTCTACGAACAGGGAGTAGCTGTGCCAATCTGCAGGAATCTTGGTTTTAAATAAATAGCATTTATATCCACATGTTGAAAGGTTGTACAATCTGTCAAAGACAATCCACACATGGAGCAGGAACTTAAGGGTAAGTTGCTTCCATTTGACTGAAGGGCTACAACAAAAGAGGAGGACACTGAAATCATGCTGTCACCTTCATTTCCATTTTCTACACAAAGAGCCGATTCATTCAGGAAGAGAATAAATGCTGTGAAATGTTTCCTTTCATTTAAATGAGTTAAAGTTATGCAGAGTAGGAAAATGTTAAATGATATATTATTCACTAATTGAAAGAAGAAAAAAACAAAACAACTGAATAATATTTATGTTTCTTGTCTTTGTTTTCAATCTTAGATATAACACACAGAGCCTGACCTGGTCTTTCCTGGTCGGGGTGCTGTGTCCCACTGCTGCTGGGAGCTGCTCCGGCTGTTTCTGGGGCGAGGCAGGGTCAGCCGCTGCTTTAGTTTTCCCCTTCTCTGCCTCCTTATTCGCTTGCGGCTGTTTGGCCTCAGAGTCTGCGCCTGATTCGGTTGTCATTGTAAATCACACTGCAGGGGAAAGGAAAGCAGGGTACAGGAGAAAAGTCTGAGTCAGTCCACTTTTTTAAACTTTTAACATGCAGAAAAAAAAAAAAAGATTAATGAAATGAAATTGAAGGAAATTATAATGTTCCATTCTAAAGGCCTGTGTGTAAGTCCACTCTGATACAAATACTGGGAAGTTGAATTCTTAAGGCAAACTAGAGAAACTCTTGAAGAGTTTATGGTAAATCCTGTAATTTGGTCTTTAAAACATAGCTTAAAAATACAGGTTTTCTTTCTTAAAGCTTTGATCTTTAAAGTTTATTGACTCCGCCAAGAAAGTTATGTGTTTAGGAGAGTTTTTGTGTGTGTCTGTCCGAGTATAGGATAATCTGAAAAGTTATCTGGGAATTTAATCCTATTTTTATTTTTATCTATTTTTATCTCTATCATGCAAAGGAACAATCCATTTAATTTGGGATAAGATTCAGATCATAATCTAGATACAGAATTGTTCAAAGATTCTCCAACATTGTGAGATAGGGATATCCGACCCACTGAACCATAGGGTGGCAGCAGTACGGTAAGTATTTACACTCTCAGCACGGAGGTATTTAACTCAAGACAAAAACACAAGAAAAGGGAATATTGATAGTTTGTTAGCAGGATTAATTGAAAACTTAGGAACAGGCTTTATGGACATCTTTTTTTACCAGAGGTGTGCCTCATACTAACAATCAATTTAAATGTGGTGATGATCCAGATTGCATGCAAGGTTTAGCTATAGGTGTTAGCCACAATTTGGGAAAAGTACTTTTCCCAAATTGTGAAAATTAAGTTAGAATGCTACAATTAGCATGTTGCCATCAATAGCAAACATTGTCCATTTTTACACATTTAATCATAGAGGGTTTTAACCCTCTATGATTAACAACTTAAAGGAGAAGTTCGGTTTTTTACACTTTAAGCCCATTTTCTGTAGTGTCCAGAATGAAATCGAATGATCGACACCAAAAGTTTGACAATTGCTCCTGTCTCTGCTTTTTGGCTCATTTAGAATCAACCCCTGGCTGCTTCATAATGGCTGCCATAGTGCATGTCCGATAATGTCCTTAAAACAACCTTAAACGTTCTTTTTTTAAAATATGCTACTCACCGGGTCGTCAGCGCTGTTCAATGACGTTCCAAAAAAAGTTTCGTGAAGAAAAAACGTTCCTGTAGTGTTTTATTTAGCATTTTGTAAATCCCATTGAGTTCTGTAGGAATAGTCAATATTCCGCTGCCACCGGAAACCGAAATTGGGCCTGTTTACACTTAGTTGTAGTCTTTTCGCTTCACTCTGTGTACTCCGACGTCGAGGTGCTAACGTCTCTGTTAAACACTTTAAAAAACTCTGAAAATGGAATACGAAAGGTGGATTCTTGATTCTCGACGTCGGAGTACACAGAGTGAAGCGAAAAGACTACAACTGTGTAAACAGGCCCCATTTCCGTTTCCGGTGGCAGGGGAATATTGACTATTCCAACAGAACTCAATGGGATTTACAAAATGCTAAATAAAACACTACAGGAACGTTTTTTCTTCACGAAACTTTTTTTGGAACGTCATTGAACAGCGCTGACGACCCGGTGAGTAGCATATTTTAAAAAAAGAACGTTTAAGGTTGTTTTAAGGACATTATCGGACATGCACTATGGCAGCCATTATGAAGCAGCCAGGGGTTGATTCTAAATGAGCCAAAAAGCAGAGACAGGAGCAATTGTCAAACTTTTGGTGTCGATCATTCGATTTCATTCTGGACACTACAGAAAATGGGCTTAAAGTGTAAAAAACCGAACTTCTCCTTTAAAAGCTATAGCAGTAACCGTGTTGGAGGCAACGTGTTAAAGAAGTAACACATTACCATCATATGTTACGGTCAGGCAGTAACAGTGTAATATATGTTTAACAACGTTTTCCAAGTGGCTAATTTGCACTAACTAATGTTAATATAAATGTTGAAATAGTATAAACCACGGTCAAGTTTAATTTAATGGAAATGTGAATTTTTTGTGAAGCCTTGTGTGGATCCTTTTTTTCAGGAGCTAATAAATGAGGCATAGCTTGTATCATGCCCTGTGATGGTTTTTTGTTTAATTATTCTATATCATTACAGTTTTGTGATTCAGCTTTTCATGACAAAAATTATTGTGCACCTTGTTTTCATCATGCCTTGTTCTAAATGTCTTTACAAATATGGCAATATTGGGAAGAACTGTTTTACTTTCCAACAAAGATAACTTGTAATATGAAATATATTACATTTGGAAATAACTAGTAACACTAATTGCTATGCTTAATACAACACAGATGATAATATCAGCTATTATAAGTAGTTAAAGATAAGATGCATCTTTGGCTTATTAATGACGTCATTATTTCAAATCTGAAAAGACAAATAAACACATGAAAGCTTTATGGATGCGAGTCCTGCCTCTGTTTTTCGGCAGAATTTTAGCCCACAGGAATCCAAAGCATTTAAGCAGCAGTGCGTCTCGTCTTTCGTAGTTTAACCTTTTTTCTTCTTTTTTTTTTTCAGCCACCAGAAACACAACAGGCACGAGGGCCTCAGACTGGGTGAAGAAAAAAAATAATGACTGGTTTTCAAGAAGAGTAGACAGATCCCAGTTAGCTACTGAGCAGAGGGAGGGGTGTGTTTTTGTATGGATGTGTGTTGCTTCCCAATCCGTCTGAGATGTGGTTGGTAGTACAAATGCCTGTCATTCTGCAGCTGGCCTGTTTCTGCCTCAGCTCTATTTATAGGGACGTGTTTTTAGCGTCGGGGTGGGAGGATCTCTGACTTCAAGCAGTCAACAACAATTTGATGTGAGGTGATCCCAGAAAATGTCGACATGCTGACTAAAAAAAGAAAAGGAATTGCTGCATCTCTGAGTGGGGCTTTGCATTAACAGGTGCATTGAAGTGTCAAATGATAGACAACCACATCACATCATTTTAAACAGCTTCAAACTATTATATCATTATGCTGCATATGTTTTGCTCCATCTAAATTATTAGATGTTCCTAGATAAGGGATTATTTTTAAAGCCCAAAACAAAACAGATCTTCCCTAATGAGCTACTTGCTTGAATCCCACTGAAATTAATTAAAACAAAGATTACAAATAGTCTGGAATCAAGAAGCAAAAACAACTTGAGTGCAGGAAGCTAATAAATGCTGACTCAGAGCAGCAAACACAACTGGAGTCTGGAGTGAAGTCAGTAGCACAAGTTTTAAAGTCCAAGGTTCAGAGAAAGCAACATGCTGATCCGGCTCTTTTCAAGCTCTGATGCTATAAAAAACGGACAAAGATTACTGAATCCAGACTCCAAGCGCGTCTCAAATCAATGTGAATAAATCAATGAGCCAAAAAACCCACATTCCAAACCTGACTTTCAAAAAACACTAAACAAAAACCTGTTTTCCAATAGAGACCTGAGGCCAGCACTGAGCTGAACTCATGAACAATCTGCAGCCATAACCTCTGCTGTGTCTTTGTCGTGTGATGTGGGGCGGACTTAGGAACCAGCTGACAGAGGATGGCTGCACAGGCGACCTTTGCATCCATTAACCCCAAGAAACAGGAACTATGGAGGGAGGGGGGTAGAGGAGAGGAGCATCTTAGCACCATAGAAATTGAGCAAGAATACGCTCGGTCACTGACAGGCACTCTTCACAGAGCCACACAACAGCTCCAACACTAGTCCTGTGTGTTGCTCCTCACCATGGCACTGGCACATACATTGTACATTCAAGAACTGCATTCACTTATTATTTAAAGTCTTAGATTACAGACGATTGTGAGCATACAGCTGTGTTTAAGATTAAATACAGACAAAGGTGTAAGTCTAATGAATGCTTGAAAAGAAGTATAACATTGAAATGTACTGAATATTTTTTCAGGTCTGCATCCATCTCTAGAGACATAAGAATTAATGCTCAGTGAAACACCAACTTAGATATAGAACCATTTTCTTTGGGATAAAGAGACTACTTGTAAAAGAAGAAACAGCATTTTCATTAAGGTTTCACTTTCTTGCTTTGAATCTGTCCCATTTTTCAGCATTAAAGCTTTTTATCCAGGTTTGTGTAAATTTGTTTCTGTGCATCGACCATGTCTGCATGTGTTTAGCTTTTTGTTTAATACCTATCTGACTGGTCTACCTTTATTAGCCAGTTTTGGCCAGCCTCACAATTAATGAGTGTCTGGTTGACTAAATGACTGTAAGGTATCTCAGTCCAGTGGGTTGATCTCATTCCTCCACCTCCATGCTAAACATATTACAGCAGCAGATCACGCTAATGTTATATTAAAGATACGATGGACGATTTTTCCAGAAACGCAAGTAAAAAATGCTAAAATAACCATCTTACATGCCCTTCCACTCAGGTTGAACACTGACAAGTGTGTTTATAGTCTGTCCAAATCACTTGAAGGATGCATAAATACTAGAACTGTGCATGCATGTGCACACAATTGCTTTAGGTGAGTCATGACAAAAAGACTGACGAGGGAGAAGAAATAGAAAAGATGAATCCCTTGGAACTTGAAGCTGAAACATAATTTCATGCCTTTAGGGCTTCAGCTATTTATAGAGTAAATGGCACAAATTTGGGGGGGGCAATAACTTGTATATAGTGCATAAATCCCATCTACATTGCTGTAGCGTTAGCTTAGCATGCAGTGTCAATGCATTGACACATTCTGAGAAAACTGCTTGGTCTAATGTAGGGGTGTAAATAATAATCGTTTTGTATCGATGCATCGATCCAAAAGCCGACGATCCGATGCATCGACACGTCCGCAAGATAATCGATTCGTGTTTTTTTTTCCTCCGGTCTATTTTTATCCATTTGCTCCTGGGCGTAATTCTCCTCCCGTGCTGCGGTGCCGCTAAACCTATTTTGCCCTCCTACCGCGCTTCCTGGTTATACTCTTACAGCAGTGTGTTGCAGTAAGCTTCACACAGACATTTTTAAATTATGCTCAATATTGAAGCGTGGTCTGAGCTACACACTGTGGGTCTAGATACGGCCGAGGCAGTGAGGAAGTGGGGACGAGTTTAGTACGACGGCGGAGGGACATGAGGGCCAAAAAGAGCGGAGATTCAGCTGGAAAAAGGGTCCCAGCGTTCTCACGCACCTCGCTCTTCTAGCGGGTCAAACTTCACGAGTTGTTTTCCGCAATTTCGGTCATAAAAACAAAACAAGCCGGCCTCCTGTCTGGTGCACTGTTTGTGGTCAGCTACAATCTGGGAGAGGTCTCTCAAGGGGGCGGTGACGTCGACACTCTGGAGCCTTCTTCTTCTTCTTCTTTTTTTTAATGGCGGTTGGCAAACAACTTATAGCATTACCGCCACCTTCCAGAATGGAGTATGGACCAGACAAATTATTATATTCTCCCTAAAATACCCGTTCTTCTTAGAAAATTAAAAATACTACCAAAAACTACATCCCCAGATGACCTTTGAAACAATTCCCTTAAATCTAGTTTATGTTTATTCCTGTCTAACTCTCTATGCAACATCTCTCTTTCCTGAGTATATTTATTACATTCTAAAAAAATATGTTGGACAGTTTCTCTGGAGCCGAGGTATTGCATTGAACTCATTACACTGATATTGTGCAGTATTTTTGCAGTATTTTTTGATGCAACTTTTCTACTTCTGTTATTTGCTGTTGTTTCTAAAGAAAATGCATAAGGATATTACAGCTTTCATTGATTTATTTCAAACTTGAAACTTTGTTTAGCCTGTAAGGTGTAAAAATAATAATAATAAAAAATAAATAAATAACCGATTAATCGATTAATCGAATCGTGGTGTATTCCTTGAGTATCGAAAATAATCGAATCGTTGGGTCAGGAAATCGATACTGAATCGAATCGCCATGATGGATGTGATTTAAACCCCTAGTCTAATGCTACGTTCACACTGCATGCGATTTCAGCAAAAAGGCGTCTGCTGCTTCATTTTTGATGCTTGAACACATTAAGGTCCGCCGCACCTCAAGATCATCTTTGATGCTCCAAAAGCACGTCCAGTAAATTTTAATCAGATGCAACAAATGCTTCTGTTGCTCCTGTGTTCAATGGCAGGGAGTAATTTTGATAGATCTACTGTAATAAGTGGCTAAAAATTAGTTTTATGATTTCTTTGTGAAAAAGTTTTGTGGTGAAAAAGTTCACCTCAAAACATCATCTGTGCAGCCAGCTCACCAAGATTACGATACTGCCTTAAAATATTTTTTATGGACTTCCGGCTGAATGGCGGTGGAGTAGGTTGTGTCTTGGCGTGCTCCTGCGGGGTTAGCTGTTTTTTGTTCGATTATTACCTGGCACTTTTTCTCGACTTCGACTTCAAGCGAAACGTAACCTATACAGTGAACACCATTTTTCTTTTTTGGATACTAAAATGCCACCGAAGCCTGTTAAAGGAGGAAATTATATTCAGTCCCACCTGCGGCCGGGTCCTCGTGGTGAGTCCTCGACCTGTGCTGAGTCGTCTCCCGGGCCGGGGGCAGCGGCTTGTCCCGCTCCAATTAGTGATACCAGTAGTCTTAAACAGGAGCTGCTTGCGGCTCTCCGGGAGGACTTTACCGCTATACTTAAAGCAGAGTTTCATGCTGTTCTTGGTGAAAGTTTTTCCTCGATTAAATCCGAGCTGCTATCCTTCAAGAAGGAACTGTCCTCTGGCCTCACTGCGGTGCAGGAGAGTTTTACTGGGCTAAACGTAACGGTTGCTGAGATGGAGAAATCCCTATCCACCTGCACTGATGACATCGTTAGCCTCCGGAAGACAGTAGACAGCCTTACTAAAACTGTGGCACAGTTGGAGGATAAATGTGATGACTTGGAATCCCGGTCCCGGCGTCAGAACATCCGCATCATTGGAGTCCCGGAGGATGACCCTTTGTCGGCCTCGACGGTTGCGGTCTCTCGGTTGCTGAAGGAAGCTTTCGGTTTTGCGGAGGAACCGCTGGTAGACCGCGCTCACCCTATCCCGATTCCCAAACCCAAGGCAGGTGAACGCCCTCGCCCCATCGTAGCTAAGCTACATTACTACACTGACTGTGTGAAAATCCTGTCGAAGGCAAGGGAGCTGCAGCGGATCAAGATGAACGGTATGACTATCTTCGTTTTCCCTGATTATACTGTCAGGACGGCCCGAGCACGAGCGGCCTTTACAGACTGCCGTCGCCGGCTCCGTGGCATTGAGGGGGTCCGGTTCGGCTTGCTTCATCCGGCCCGGTTGCGGATTACCCACGGTGGAACTACGCGAGTTTTCACCTCTCCGGAGGAGGCCAATATCTACATCGGGTCTATTACCAAATGAGAACTATAATTACAAAGATTTGTTTCACATTCTGGGGACCTTGTTTGGTTTGGTTAAGTAATATTTTCACATTAAGGAGAAATGGGAAGTAGGAGAGGAAAAACAGAAAAAAAAAAAAAAGTGAGAAAGAAAAAACGGACTGTTTCAAAATGGTTGCAGTTTACTTGTGTGTTTCAAATATTGGATGTTTTCTGTGGGTGTTGTTGATTTCCTAGAAGAGTGCATATTGAATATTAAAAAAAAAAATTTTCTCTATTCTGCTGATCCTGCAGGACTCGCCTTGTATCACAGGGAGTTTTTTTTGTTGTTGTTGTTGCGCTGTTCGGCTGTAAGAATAAGTTTTCTAGTGGCTCCTGTTGGAGTCTGCACGGTCCCTTCATTTGGGGAAGGGCAGAGTGCAAGCAAGGGGTGGGGGAAAATGTCTTTTTTTTTTTTTTTTTTTTTTTTTTTTGTTCCTTCTTGGGGATGGAGGGGGTGGCAATATTTTTCAACTTCTGTTATAAACAACTGGTCACATGTCCGTTGATTTGAAAGCTTCTTCAGCTCCTGTTAGATTCCTGAGTTGGAATGTCAAAGGTCTTAATAGTCCAGTGAAGAGATCTAAAATAAACTCTCATCTGAAGCGCCTAGACCCTGATATAGTATTTTTACAGGAAACACATCTGCAGAATGGACATTGGTCCAAGCTCAAATATTCATGGGTCGGGGAGATTTACCACTCGGGCTTAGACTCTAAAGCTAGAGGAGTAGCCATATTATTCAATAAGAGGGTTCATTTCACAGCATCAAAAGTAGTGCAAGACACGAACGGCAGATTTCTTATAATTGCAGGTACTCTGTTCCATACCCCTGTCTTATTAGTGAACATTTATGCACCAAACTTTGATAATCCTGATTTTATAAATAATCTATTTAGCACATTTCCTTTTCTTGACTCTCACTTGTTGATTTTAGCTGGGGACTTAAACTGTGTAATGAACCCAGTATTAGATCGCTCTTCATCTCGACCCTTTACGCAGTCAAATATGTCTAAATCTATTTCGGATTTTATGACTCAAAATGGATATGTAGATCCATGGAGGGCACGTAACCCATTAACAAAGACGTATTCTTTTTTCTCTCAGGTACACTAGTCCTATTCCCGTATAGATTATTTTTTTATTGATGGCTCTTTAATGCACAGAGTCACATCTTCTGAATACCATCCGATTATTATCTCTGATCATTCCCCTTTAAGCCTTGATATAAGCTTCATGAATAAACCCCGTTCTTGCCCTTGTTGGAGATTTAATAGTCTCTTGTTATCAGATGAAACTTTCAATAAATTTATTCTATCAACAATTGATGATTTCCTTACGTTTAACAAAAGCGACACAGTTTCTTTCTCATTATTATGGGAAACATTAAAAGCCTATCTTCGGGGTCAGATTATCTCTTTTTCAGCTAATGTTACTAAAAATAGACATGCTAAGATATCAGAAATATCATCAAAAATTCAGAAAATCGACAAGCAAAATGCCACTAATCCGTCACTCGCTTTACTGAAGCAACGACTGGATCTTCAAACTGAACTTGATCTCCTAACAACTTCTGATGCGGAGCGTCTCTTGATTCGATCTCGAGCCTCTTTTTATGAGCATGGAGAAAAACCAAGTAGGCTCCTGGCGCATCAACTGAAACGAAAAGCTAGCTCTTGCACAATATCACAAATCAAAGATCAATTAGGCAATCTCGTTTCCGATCCTGTTTCTATCAGTGATATTTTTAAGAAATTTTATTGTAATCTGTATAAATCTGAACTACAATCCGGTTCAGATGAGTTATTTGCCTTTCTTCAGAATATTGACATCCCTAGGATAAATAAATTGGTTTCTGACCAACTTGATGCGCCCATTACATTGGAAGAAATTTTTACATCAATCAATAATATGCAGAGTGGTAAGGCCCCCGGCTCGGACGGATTTCCTGCCGAATTTTATAAGAAATTCAAAGATAAGATGGCCCCCCTTCTTCTCGAGGTCTATAATGAGTCGTTAGGGCGTGGCCTGTTGCCCCCCACCTTGGCTCAGGCTTCAATCTCTCTCCTGTTGAAGAAGGATAAAGATCCCACTGCTTGCGAATCTTATAGGCCCCTGTCGCTCTTAAATGTGGATTTTAAGATTTTAGCTAAAATACTTGCTACTCGGCTTGAGAAGGTGCTTCCTCAGATTATTTCACATGAACAGAATGGATTCATCAAAGGTCGTCATTTGTTCTTTAATATTCGTACAGTATTGAATGCAATTTTTTCAGTTCATTCCCCCACGTCTCCGGAGGTGATCATTTCTCTCGACGCCGAGAAAGCCTTTGATCGAGTGGAATGGGAGTACCTGTTTGCCGTTCTTGATAGGTTTGGTTTTGGTGGGAGGTTTTTGGCCTGGATCAAACTACTATATTCATCTCCTCAAGCTTGTATTTTCACTAACTCCGTCCAATCTGACTATTTTCCGTTGGGACGTGGTACTAGACAGGGTTGTCCTCTTTCTCCTCTCTTGTTTGCGTTAGCCATTGAACCTCTTTCTGCTGCGCTAAGATCCCTTTCTTCTTTTCATGGAATTATTCGCTCTGGTGTTGAACTTAAGCTCTCCTTATATGCAGACGACCTTCTCTTATATGTTTCGGATCCCTTACACAGTCTTCCTCCAATCTTGGATTTTCTTGAAAAGTTTGGATCTTTCTCTGGCTACAAAATAAATTTGCTTAAAAGTGAATGCTACCCAGTAAATTCATTGGCTTTGGAACTTGGGCAATCTGACATTCCTTTTAGACTCAGCCATTCAGGGTTTAGGTACTTGGAAATTAATATTACTCGTACTCTGCCTTCAATGTTTTCTCAGAATTTTGCCCCCCTAGTCTCTCAAATCGCATCAGATTTTCGGAGATGGAACTCTCTCCCTCTTTCACTAATTGGCAGAATTAATGTTATTAAAATGAATGTTCTACCTAGATTTCTTTTTTTATTTCAATGTATCCATTTATTCTTGCCTAAACATTTCTTCAAGTCCCTGGATCGGATGGTTTCTTCATTTTTATGGAACAATAAGGCCCCCAGATTGAGGCTTTCTCTATTGCAACAGTTCACAACAAGTGGTGGTCTTTCCTTACCCAATTTTGTAATGTATTACTGGTCTTCACATATTCATAAATTGATTTATTGGCTAAATTCCCCCAATCTGTTCTGGTGTAAACTTGAAATTCAATCGATATCTACATCTTTTTCACTTGCCTCTATTATCTATTCATCATTACCAATTAAACTTCCCTCTGTTTCTAAAAATCCTATAGTGCTCTCTACGCTGAGGATCTGGTCACAATTTAGGTCCCATTTTAAATTTACGTCTCCCTCTAATAAAATGCCGTTATTAAAAAATCCTATATTTTCTCCTGCGACTACTAATGTTGGCTATAGAGTTTGGCATGAGAGAGGCATCTGTACAATGAGAGATCTCTACAAAGATGGTCTATTTCTTAGTTTTACGGAGTTGTCCTCAAAATTTAATCTACCTACTTCTCATCTGTTTCTCTATTTCCAAATTAGACATTGTGTTTCTTCGCTGTTCCCGAATTTTCCAATTCTTCCTGTTGACCCATTATGGGTCGACCTACTAGTTCTGAAACCCAATCTGAAATCTCCCCTTTCTAATATATATGGAAAACTTATGGGAATTGACCCCGACTCATCGGGTAAATCCAGAACTCTTTGGGAACATGAATTGGGTGTTGAACTGTCCGATTCATGGTGGGATAAAGTTATTCTCAGTATACGCCAAAGCACACCATGTACCAGGTTACAGCTTGTACAGTTTAAAGTGATAAACAGAGTCCACTTTTCAAAATACCGTCTTTCTAAAATTTTTCCTTCGATTTTGGACCAGTGTGACCGGTGCCGGACCTCTCCCTGCAACTTAAGTCATATGTTTTTCTTTTGCCCAAGTTTACAAAAATTTTGGGACTATGTCTTTTCCACACTCTCAGGGGTTTTTGGAATCCAGATCCGAAGCGACCCACTAATTGCCATTTTTGGAGTTCCAGGGACCTCAATTAATCTGTCGCCCCTGCAGGGGGAGGTCTTGGCTTTTTGTTCTCTCCTTGCCAGGCGATGCATTTTACTCTGCTGGAAGTCTCCTATACCTCCATCTACTTCTCAGTGGCTTAATACTGTTAGATCATGCTTAAAGATGGAAAAGATTCTATTAACAGTAAAAGGTAATTCAGCCAAATTTACTCACAAGTGGGCACCTCTTATGACATACATAAAATCTCTGCCCTTATAATGTATAGATAGATATGATTGACCCTTCATGTCATGTGACTTAAATTTACACATTAATTGAGTGAAGAGTTGTTGCCTTTTAGCTTCTCAATGCCATCCAACCCCTGCTCCATCCCATCATTATTATTTTTTTTTTTTTTGGTTGTTAATGTATCCCCTTTTTTCTTTTCTTTTTTAATGTAATTATACTTATTTGGTCCTGTTTTTGTTATGTTTATACAGGGATTTAAGTTCGCTATGGGGAAAGGGAAGGGAAGAGGGAATGTGGGGGGAGGAGAAGGAAGGAAGGAAGAGGGAAGGGGGGGGAAGGGGGAAAAAAAAAAAAAACTGTAAAAAAGAAATCAAAAAATTGGAGAAGTCATGTAAGCTTTGTACAATGTAACATCAATATATGTATGATCTCCTGATGAGCAAATAAATGATACACAGTTAATAAAAAAAAAAAAAAAATATATATATATATATATATATATATATATATATATATATATATATATATATATATATATATATATATATATATATATATATATATATATATATATATATATATATATATATATATATATATATATATATATTTTTTTTTTTTTTTATGCGGTTGGAGCCCCTCGGATCCCTACACACCGGCGGTCCGCTGTCGTTGGAAATCCAGCAGAAGCTACCTAAGGCCCGGTCGACTCTATTTTTCTTTTTCTTTCCTCTACTGTTTATGGTGGCTGGAAGTAGATGATAGCATTCTTCAGACGTTCAGTACAAACTGCAGGCACCAGAATAATAAAAGCGAACATATTTTGCAGGCAGGTTTCAACATTTGAAGATAATTTAGGCGACAATAACCAGTTTCAGTGGAGGGATCACAGCGCTCTGCATCAGCAGTGCTGTGTCTGTCTCCCTGCGAGCTTGCAGAGTAGCTTCACTGATTCATTAATGTTGCATGTCAAGGAGCAAAAATTAACTTTTTCCAACTCCAGTGGCTGCTGCTTGTGCAGCGCGTCAAGCGCCTCAGAAGCTCATGAGCTGCTGCTTCGGCTGCTCAGATGTGTCACGATGTGCTGCTCCTGCTACTCAAGACGCACTGCAGGACCTTTTTGATCCGCGTCAACCATAGACTTTGCATGTAAACCTGCTGCTTCTGCTGCTCAAAGCGTGTGCGGTGTGAACGTAGCATAACAAAGTAAATCGCCACTATGTAAGAGGATTCTTATGGACCTAATGATTAGTCACTTTAGATTTTAGGTGTTTTTTAATCATCTATGAATCAAAAATTTGCATGACGAGCATCAACTTTATTCTAATAATACAGAATTCCCCCACTCTGGACAAAAAGTGTATTTTTACTGTATTTCAACCATTTTTCCGGAGCACAATAGAAGATGGCCGGTTTTAGAGCTTGTATAATGAGGAAAAGTTATTCACTTAGTAGATTAGTTGATGTTTGGTTTGTTTTAGTTTTTTTAGCAAAGATAATTTTGTTAACCATGTCCACTTTGGTCCAAAGGAAAATATTTTCTTGGTGTTGTGACTTGCTCTGAATACAAGGTGTGACACCATGTTCTTCTCAGAGAGGTTTTACACTGAGGCAATCAAAACACACATTCTATATTTCAATAATAAGCACTACATTGTCAGACTTCTCTCCAAACAGGAAGAGCAAGAAAAGGCAGAATACGGATTGAAGGATTATCTTTACATAAGAGGTTAGACACAAATCCAGCTGAAGGACCAGTCAAGCAAATATGTCAATTTTTTTAGCATAAAACTGTGAAACCTTTACCACAAATGTTTAAAAATTGTGTTGACCATCTAAAAGCTTATATCACATTAGTGTCTATTATAATATTTTAAAATAATGCTGATAGCTTTAAATTTTAGTAGGCTACAATGTTGACAACTTGCATCTACACAGAAATGGTATACTTTAGATATTCAATTGCTTTGAGTCGATGTAGCTAAGATGATTTTACAAGATAGAAGCAAAGAAAGGCAGAAATCAACTCCTCTGACATTCATCTAAATTAAGAGAGGAGTAAAATCAGACTAACTCGTACCGACTGCGGCCAGCTGTCTGCCACGGACACCGCATTAGCTGGACATCCTATTCATGTCCTTACAGAGGCTGATCAGGATGAAGCTTCATTACATAATTGGTCACTGACTCTAAATGTGCCGTCCATGCATGTAAACCTCCATTTTAAGCTCCACTTGTGATTGTTCTGCACACTGCTGGAAAGTGGCCACGTGGCTGTCGACTTGCACATGTTCATGTGAGGACGAGGGGTCTGCCATCTGTGCTGGCTGCCATTAGCCAGACTAAATCACAGCTGGGTCTGTCTCTGCCTATCCCTTCACCCAAACCATGCCTGCCGAGGGGCTTATGAGACTTACGTTGAAGGCAATACTTGTCTCTTTTTTTTTTCACGCTAAGACCTGTCCCGCACAGGCTTCACGTCCATGTCATGTTGAGACCCCCCCCCCCCCTCCAGGACAGCTGCTGCATGCAAACTGGCTGCTGTAACAGGAAACCATGTGGCTGTGTTGGACACTCAAAAATGACAAACGCTACGCGGACGCAGAGGCCAAGGGTCTAGGAATGCCTCTTCATTTATGAAATCGGTGTGACTATTTATTTTAGTTAGACTAAAGTGTATAATATAAATTAGGGCTGAAATGAATTAATCAGAATAATTGTGATTAACTGATTATAAAATAATCGTCAGCTAATTTAGTAATTGATTACTCACTAACTGGAGTATAGAGACTGTAAAATATGTTTTAAGCTGACAGAGCAACGCACTTAGAGCAGTAACTAACTGTAAAAATATATATATATTTTGCATTTAAGATAAAAATACAATTTTTTGTCTGTCAATATGCTTTATCCAGAACTCCTCACGTGGAAAAGTTTTAGTTTCACCTGGTTTTAATTTCATAAAAAAATCTTCTTTAAAGCTACAGTGTGTAATTTTCAGCGACATCTAATGTCCAGAGTGCAGACCGCAGCAACATGAACATCTCCCCCCCACCGCTTCTCCCCCCCAACAGTACGGCGAGCGTTACGGGACAAAATGTCTTCCACGACGTCTGCATCACCTGCCTTCTCAAGTGATGAGGTTTCTTTGCATAGATAATTTTACAGATAGTATTTCATTAGTCTGTGTGTTCAGTACCGTCTCAGTTCATCTCTCTCAACTTGCCGTAGTTACTTTCGAGCGTAATGGGCGATCTCGCAATCGCTAGTTTGTTGGCTCTGCGCTCAGCTCAGAGGAGACCGTGCTTTTTCTGTGGCAGCTCCTAAGCTGTGGAACGATCTGCCTCTGAGCATAAGACAGGCCTCTTCTCTTACTGCTTTTAAGTCCCTTCTTAAGACTCATCTTTTTTCCTTGGCTTTTGACACAATTTGAGACGTTTTACTTTGTTTTATTCTTTTTGTATACTAATATGTATTTTACACTCGTTTTTTTCTCTATTTTATAATTTTATTGTGTTTTATGATTGTGTACAGCACTTTGGTCCTGTTCGGTGTATAAAGTGCTTCATAAATAAAGTTGGTATGGTATGGTATGGTATGCGCTGCTGTAGCGCAAAGATGTCTGCCTCCATGGCTGCGAGACCCGCTCCTATGTAATTATAAATAACGAATTCTAAGGCAACGCAAATATTAAGGTTAAGAGGCTGAGCTCGTAGATGATGATAAATAACATAGTTATGTATATATTACATTTCTGACTGTATATCCCTGTAATTATTACACACTGTAGCTTTAAGGAACTTTACACTATTTGATTAATCGATTTGATAAATAATAATTAGTTACAGCCCTAATATGAACAAATATTATCTAAATGTTTTATCACTAGAGGATTTAGAGGGTGAGCACAATAACATGAAATATTAAGTTTTAATAAATAAAAAACACTGGCAACATTTACAGTCCCAGAACTTGAAAAACATTTAACAAAAGTCTTAAGAATGAATTCAGAAAAGTTCTAAAAAGATGAAAGCATGCGTCTTCACTAAGGCCCAGTTTTCCCATTTCTGCTGACACATTTACGTGACAATGTTTTTTTTGCACATTTCCCAAATCAGGTGCTTAACACATGGAGAAAAAAGTAAAACGGAAAAAACAAAGTTGTAGTGGTTTCTCCAAATATAAATTGAAAAATGTTGACTAGAAATATCTAGAAGCCATTTCTGCAGTAGTCTACCAATGGGCCTATTAATAAGGAACCAGAAAAAAAAAACTGGCTGGTTAATGGTTAAATGAAGGGATGAGCAGCTTGACAGATGGATGGACAGACTGATAGATTAATGGACAGACAGCTGGATAAGACTTTAAGGGAATCGAATAAAAAGAGAATTTCTGGAACTATTAATATTTTTCTCAGGTATTTTGACACCTTCCTGCTGTGCGGCAGGCCTGCAAACAGGACAGTAGTCAGAAAAGCATACAGGTATATAAAACATTGTTGAGTACACATAAAATACACTGTATTAAGATTTGATCTATTTTCTAGATGTCAAAGTACTGAGATAATTTGTAAGAGATTTTCTTTTATTAGTAGAGCCACTAAATTGCAATAGCAATGTTTCAAATATCAAACTGTAAATGACAGTTTGGATTCAGTGTTTGGTTGGTTGCTATGATTCATACAGACTGTTTAGGTCAGTAATAGAGGTGGCCAGTTAAAGGATGCTCACTTCCTCTAGTTTCCAAACATGGTGCAGAAATGAAACCATAGAAAACTTTAGGAGGATAATCTGGGTTAATCACATTCAAGAAATTTAATTAGCGCAATATCGACCAAAAATGTTGGAGTTGCATTTTTTCTAACCTTTTATTGTCTTGTGCTATAATCTTTATTTTATTTTCTCTGGATTACCCAATGGGAGTCAGAAAAAAAGAGCACCAAATCATAAACAATCTTTCAATTTAGGTCACTAGTTCTGACAACATCACTAGAAAAGTATTTAAAGAGACAACTAGAAAATTCAAGAAACCAGAGGATATTTGTAGAGTCAAAATAATGATTTTAATATCTGCCATCATGGAGGAAAGGTGGAACTAAAAGGCAAACCATAAACAATGAAACCCCACAACTGGATGCTTCTGCACTGCTAGAAAGAAAATTACAAGAAGGAGCAAATCTAAGAAGACGGCCAGACTGAAGAGGGTAAATCTGATGGGATCTTAGATATATATATTGTCACATGAAGACTCTGCAGCAAGTTGGCAGAGACAGGAGGTCTTGTTTGCTTTCCCACACAGTTCACGGCCTTTTAACACATTACATGGACAAAGCTGCACATGTGAGAGCAGCTCATAAACACTGCAGCTGCTTTTCTCCACAGCTGCAAGAACACAATGGAAGGAGAGCAAACTGGCCTCACTTTTTAAGGGTAACATTGATTATGATGTTTGCCTTAAGAGTTTAAATCTCCAGTTGGAAGCCTTTTCCTGCACAAAACTTACTAAGAAGACCTGAAAAGGTTGGAAGCAGGTCCAATTCAGTCCGTTTCCTGTTATACATCAGTGATTAAAAGTGTCTCTGAATACAACTAAATGTGTCAATAGAGCACAGAAGTGAGGAAATCTATTTGAATATTCATTTCTCTTTCGTACAGGCTGAATCCCGACAAGATATTTAAGAGCCGAGCTCAAAACAGATGTGAAGAGACAATTTTAACAGCAGATTTTGAGGAAGGCGGTCTGGTCACATGAAAGTGACTCAAAGCAGAGCACATTTCTGCTGAGGACGCCATAAATCCTGTCAGCTTACATTGCTGCGTTTACATTCTTGGCATTGCTGATTTTTGCACAGAGGCATTTAGGGGTTCGACTGGGAGCCAATTCAGCTCAACTGTGCGTCAGAGGGAAAGTGGAATATTGTAGTCGACTCTGTTCATCCAGCTGTTCTGCCGTGAACAATGAGGGGAAAATGTCTGTTGAGATGATAGATAGGAGGTGAAGATGTGCATATTGATGAGAGAATAATGATTTCTTACAGAGGAGTCTAGAGAAACCAGAAGGCATAAGACATTTGATAAGATTAACTTTGAGCAATGCCTGTCTCTGGGTAATAATTAGAGAATTTTATGGAAAACAAAACATTTTCATAATAAGCAGTAATAACACACTTAATCTAGCTACAGTGCTGTGAAAGCCCTTACAGCTTTCTACTTTTTTGTTTGTTTTAAATATACTTTTCTTTTAATTGCTCATGGTAGTTTATGTTGTAATGACTAAAAAATGCAGTGATTTTATTTTTTTGAAATTCAAATGCTCTACAAATTGACATTACCCTATTTAAGATAAATAATAGAAATAAGCTCCACCACCTTAGAATAATGACTAAATGTAGTTAATCATATTCCTGGAAAAGCAGAGTTCAATTTTCCTGGCCTGTTGATACAACTAAACCGTTATGAAAGAGAAGTGGGTTGCAAAGTCGCAAAAGGGAACAAATCATGCCCTGACCTGAAAAATATCCAAAGAACAAATCACAAATCAACTCGCTGACAATCAGTGGAAATTATTAACAAAGCAATTTCTAAGGCTTTGAAACTCTACTGAAACTATGAAAAAAAGATTGAACCTTTGCAATGGTGGATGGCCAACCAAAGTTACTCCAAAAGTGCATTAACTCATTAAGGATTTAAGAAAAGAAGCCAAAACAGCATCTAAAGCCGAGCAGCCATCATCTGCTTCCACCTAGGGTTGTCACGATACTAAACTTTTCAACTCGATACCGATACTAAGGAAAATATTCGATACTCGATACCATTTTCGATACCACAAGGATAAAATTTCAACAGAAATATTTTGATTAATAATTAAAATACAATAAATAAATAAATACAATAAACAATAAGAACAACATTTTGAGGTTGTTTGCTGTGCACAGTATTTAGCAAGCTTGATAAAAAACTTACAAAATTAAAATTAAGTTTTCCTTACTTGGCTATGCTTTGCACACAACAATGACACTAGCCAAACCGGTTAAGAAACAAAAATAATGCTCAGCAGCTGCACCTCTTACAAAAAAAAGTTTGAAACTGAAAAGTGCACAGAATTATTCGATCACACAGTGTTCAGAAAGTGCATTTTTCCTCTATTCTGCACTTTAGATGAATGACTGTTTAGGTGCGACTGGTACTCGATACTTTTGAAAATGAGTATTGTATCCGGATACAACGTTTCAGTATCGATACTTTTTTGAGTATCGATACTTTTGACAACCCTACTTCCACCAATATCAGAGGGCATCATTTCACAAAAACAGGGTTTATACATGAATGAGTAACTCTTATTTAATGCTTTTTAATGCTCTTAAAAATAATCTTAATGCCATCAACAAGTACCCATGACTAGTATATATATATATGTCAAAATCCTTTGTCATCTTCACCGTGGACAGGCTGCAGCCATGTCCCGAGTTCCTCGTTTTCCCGCCACTTTGGTTCAAATTTGCATTTTTTTCCCCCCCATTCTCTAGCCTTCTCTCCACCTCAAGCTTGTTTTCCAAAGCCATTTTAATGCCACGATTATCCAATTTAATTTATCTTAATGCCAACTAAGGCCTTAATTTAAAAAATAATAATTTAATGACTTTTAAAGATTTCTCATGACCCGCAGAAACCCTGTGTAAAAACAAGATGGGGACCCATTGGTGTGATCCATGGCTGCACCTCAGATTTGTCAGTCCCTGCACAATGATAAGGCAGCTTCTCACAGATTTATATACATGAAGGACAAAAACTATTTCAATATTTCCATTTCTAAGGTCTGCAGCTGTGTAAAATATGCACACAGAATCCAGGATCCATTGGAAAACTTGTGATTTTTCAACAGTAAGTATTTATTTCAACAAAACTTTGATATTCTATGGAAAAAATAATAATTTAATGACTTTTAAAGATTTTTCATGACCCGCAGAAACCCTGTGTAAAAACAAGATGGGGACCCATTGGTGTGATCCATGGCTGCACCTCAGATTTGTCAGTCCCTGGACAATGATAAGGCAGCTTCTCACAGATTTATATACATGAAGGACAAAAACTATTTCAATATTTCCATTTCTAAGGTCTGCAGCTGTGTAAAATATGCACACAGAATCCAGAATCCATTGGAAAACTTGTGATTCTTCAACAGTAAGTATTTATTTCAACAAAACTTTGAATTCTATGGAATATATTCTATAGAAGACTATTTTAATGAACATTGAGACAAACCTCTCATAGGTATGACTTGCTATCTCATAATGAGTCAGTCACTTCTAACTGCAAAACATCTAGCAGCCATTTTTTAATAATAGAAAACAATGATTAGGTCATTTCTTAATACAAACCAGTGTCCTTTAAATAGTTTAAACATGTCTCCTCAAATGTACAGTTTATTCGCAGTCCTTAAACCGTTCCTAACATGGTCCACAGCGTCTCTAAACCATTAGGATTGCCAAAGCAGTTCCCTGTGTCTTTGAATGAAAACTGTTAAGTCAGAGCTTGGAGGTGAAGCTGCTTCTTCAGGGATGGAGGGATGCTAACAGAGGATCCAGCGCGTGTCATCCTTAGCCACGCCCACCGCACTGCAGATCAAAAACAGACCGACACTTCGCTCCGACCCGCCGTAATGTAGCACTTTAATCACCGCCACCGCGTTAAAACACAACCTCCGCTGACTGTGACTCAGCTGTCCTCTGCATTCAAGTGCAAATGTCCGTTAAATAGGCAGTAAACGGCCCATTTTGTCCCCTCCTCGCCTCCTTTGCTTGAAACCTGAGCATGTTAGCTTTACCTCAACGGTTGGAGCCAGACTGACTTTCTTAAGCAACATAAAGCCGCTGTACGCAGTTAAAAAGCGGCGTCGCCTCTATTTCTGAACGCAAAATGCTCACATAGCCACATTATGTCGTGTTAAATGGTTTTTGACCAGCAAAGCTGCGACCACTACAGTTCTTCTTTTTCTTTTTTCTCTCCTACTGAATACAGTGAAAAAGCACATCAAGTGTCACCGTCCAGTTAAAGGACAAAACCAACCAGGGAACCAAAAGTCAAAGTCAGCCTGAGTATAAAAATCAACCGAAATAAGGCAGAGGTGGTTTACCGGAGGAAGGGTCTTCGTTCAGCTGCTTCATTCGGAGTGGGCTTCTGTTTCCTGACAGAGGCGCTAACTGCTGCAGTTCCCCTCCTCAGCAGCAGCAGCCTACCACACTCCTCTGGCTCACAGCAGGATTGTGGGATATCAGGACAGCCAGGGCATTATGCTGGCAGCACCACCAACAATTCACCCACAATCACTCCTCTCTGGCACCTTGTTTCCCCCCCGAGATGGTGACACTTGTGTCTGGAGAGTGTTTTTTGAGACTTAAGGCCCTCAAAAAAACAACTAAAAAATTTTGGTAGAGGAAGTGTGATGATATGGAGCTACATGTGTTACATTTCTTGCAGAGGCGTAGCCAGAAGATTTTTATAGGGGTAGGCACCAGAACCTCAGAGTCAATCTACACTTCCAACAGGAAAATTAACAAGCAAAACATCCATAAAACTATACTTTCTGACAGCCTTTGCTTACTAGTAGACGAATATATTCAATCAGTGGCGCAGTGGGTAGCACAGAAGGTTCTGGGTTCGATTTCTGGCCCGGGGTCTTTCTGCATGGAGTTTTTATGTTCTCCCTGAGCATGCGTGGGTTCTATCCGGGTACTCCAGCTTCCTCCAACAGTTCAAAAACATGACTGTTAGGTTAACTGGCTTCTCTAAATTTTCCTTAGGTGTGAGTGTGTGCATGAATGGTTGTCCTGTTTGTCTCTGTGTTGCCCTGCGATGGACTGGCAACCTGTCCAAGATGTACCCTGCCTCTCACCCATTGACAGCTGGAGATAGGCACCAGCACCCTTCGCGACCCCACTTGGGATTAAACATTTGAAGAAAATGGATGGATTCAAACATCCCTGCTTTCTAGATAAAACATAGTGAGAAGAATTCTTTCAGGTTTAAGTTTTGAGTGAACATCTTTTCCATTGTCTTTACTTACCTACTTTTATCAGTAATAATTCTGCATAAATTGATATTTACAAGTACTAATATCTACATAAATTGATTATTTAATACGTTTTTATTGAAATAGTCATTTATCTATGATTTCACTAAAGACTCCTAGATGACTTGCAGAGACTCATCATTTTCTCTTTACCCCATAAAACACGAAATCCCTTCCTGCTTGAATTCTGTACTTATTATCTTTAATGTTAGTATATAGATGTGCATAATTAACCACAGTGTTTTTGTTGTCAAGTATTTGTCAATGTTTTGAATATTCCACTTGAGAGTATTACTATTGCCAACATCTGTATTAGAGGGAAATAAATGGTACGGGTGGCCAATAATTGGCTAAAGGGGGCCATGGACACCCCTGGCCCCCCATGTAGCGCCCCCCCCACGATGGCTTGCCAATTTAATCAATATCAATATACGATTACATTACCAGTTCCTGTCAGACATCTAGGCTCTTTTATTCACAGTTTAAAGCCAGATATCTTTAACGTTTTCGAGACCAAGGACCCCAAACTGATGGCGAGATGGAGTGGGGACCCCCTAATTATATCTATTGTATGAAATTCTGTTATATCAAACTGGTCCTATAGTCACTCTATTACATATGGAGTAATGTAACGAAAGAAATTTCGCCCTGGGATTATTAAAGAATTTCAGATTTTAATTCCTGGTTGATGGGACAGGTGTTGTGAATGAAATGGTGCCCAGCTTGAAAGAGCTCCTGTGTGTCGGTGAATGTGTGCATTGATGATGGAAAGACATCTTCTGCCTCAATTTATCTGTTTACTTCAGTGTGTTGAATTCATGTTACTGTGTATTTAAAGACATTTCAATTAGTGGAAAACTTGTAAGGGGAATATAAAAAAAAATGTCTAATGAACCCAAACTTTCGCTACCCCTGTGCAATATCTCCGTGGACCCCCTAGGGGTCGCGTACCCCCTGTTGAAAACCTCTGATTTACACCATAGGAGACTTGCCTCCTCTGAAGCCATTTATAAATCATAAGTGAACACAGCATAGGTTCCATTATGACTGGTGACAGAGCATTGAGGTCAGCACTTCCCAACAATCCGCGTCATACTATTCTTTTAAAAACAGTTATGGTGGATGAACTTTAGATTTAAATGGTACACCGTAACAATTTTTGTGATGATAATGATTCATAGCTTTTGATAACTCCTTAATTTTGAGCATGGCTGGAAACGTACATCATACATAGTCGCCATCAATCTGTCGACCTGCAAAGCCAAGCTGTCCACTAAGGCTGGTCTGAGCCCGTCTCACAAGAAGACAAACAAATAGATCCACAAGGAAAAATCAACCAAACTCAAGTCAAGCTTCTTCTTTTTTAAAGATACAATTACACTGAGAGATTTGTAGCATGGGGTCTGGCGCTTCTGTTGACAAAGACAGCTCTTGTCATATCTATTTAGGGAGATTTGATTGAGTTAGATTGATTTATGTGTGGAATGCAACAGTGAAACTATAAAGTTGGTTCTGTCAGTGATTCAGGGCACACTAAACTTCATTTCTTGCCATTGTCTTGCATTAAAACTACAAACTTTAACATGATTTATAGTAATACACTAAAAAAATATGTTATCATTATAAAGTGAAGTGAAAGTGATGCATGTTTGTTACATCTTTCACTAAAAATAAAATTAAAAATAAGTGTTCTTGACCTGTACTTATTCTAAGAGCATGATTTAACATAATAGTTTACCATGCAATGTTGAGTTTTCAGCCACACTTAACACTTTATGTAGCCTTATAGTTAAGTTGTGAGCTCCTTAGATCACATTTTCCCCCTAACCCCCACTAGGCCTAGTTGTAAACCAGAAACATGACCTCTTAGGGCTTTCCTAAAGCAATGGGTTTTTGTCCACCCCTCAATTACAAGAAGATCTGTCAAGTACATAGCTTACTGTAAATAGATTTCCCAACCCAGGCTGTAGTCCTCTGAATTGTTTCACTGATTATTGTTCGCTACCTGGCCCATCAGTTAAGGTGGAAGGTCATGTCTATCCAGGTTTGTAGTCATGAAATAGTCTTTGTTTTCAGACAATTAACTGAACTCTACCCCATTAGTTGCCTCAATACTTTATTGTACTGTAGTTGTTTAACCAAACTGCATTAAATCCAAACATGTTGATGTTACTTGCATTTCATAATGCACTTTTTTTGATCGATGAGTCTCCAACAAACATCTGAGGAATCTATAGATACATGGGTGAACTCTCTACTATTTAGATGTGCTATTTACTTCTGACTGCGTTGGTTGCTTTGTATTCTGTTAAGGAATATACGTGTTAAGCGGGCTAACTACAAATGTTTTTCACACCGTTTAGATTTTTACTTCTGAAAAGATGCACAAACAGGGGGAGTTTACTTTGCATGTATTCCTACTTTCTATTGGTCATAAATTGCCATGAAACACCCAAACGTTTCCCTTTTTTATACATTTAATGTATACTGGGGTACCTTTGAAATGCAATTCATACCTATTTAAGGGTACCCAGCTACCCTAATGTGTATTTTTTCTGACTAAGAAACTAGAGTATCCATATAGAACGGACACATTTGCAAAACGTTTAAACTGGGATGTTGAACCCGAGATCTCTTGTTAGGGAAAAAAACTGTTGCAACACCCAAGTAACCAAACTGTTCACCTACATAAATATTTAATCGCATCAAGTAGTCATTACAATGCTCTGAAAGAATGATCTTACCAACACCTAGGTGATAATCCATTTTCCATTAACAATATTTTGCTTAAAAAAAAAAAAAAAAAGTAGGTGGGGTGTTTCTTTTTCCTTAAAATATGGCTACATGTTTAAAGGATGGGATCAATATCCTACAATAAAGACTCCTACATATGCTAATTAATTTAATCAAATTATTTTCTCTAATGTGAACCATTACGTTCAAAGTATTTTTCTCTCACATAAAAACAAATCCAGTCTCTCATTGTCACAACCCAGTTAGTATGTGGAATCGCTCAGATTATTTTCCAATCTTCAATTAATTTTAAATATATTGTGTGTGGCTGCTGGGAATTGGATTGGACGCAGTTTTTGGTCGAGTGTGCAATGCCATCCGACTTTGCGTAGGTGTGGGTCTCGCTCTGGTTGTTTCTTGATCCGACTGTGGCGGGCCCTGGCCAGACGCTGTACCCGTGCTGCGGGTCATCTGGGCATAGAGCCGTCTGGTAAAATCACATCACGCTGGCTGGTGTAGTTTTTGACAGACATCTTAGATTTAGTTTTTGCTTTCATATATATATATTTGCATTTAATATAAACACTTTTTCCCTTCTAATCAGATAACATATTGTTATCTGATTATTATTCAATTAATCTAAAAAAAATAATGGACAGATTGATCTATTATTACTCATTTTATATTGTCTGTCGTATTTTTACTATTTTTGTTGTACAGATCAGTTATCGTCTGATCGCTGCGCTGGTGGCTCTGTTGAAGTCATCCCAGTGTTTGCGACACTGATGACATTAGGGTTGTCACGATACTAAACTTTTCAAATCGATACCGATACTAAGGAAAATATTCGATACTCGATACCATTTTCGATACCACAAGGATAAAAACAAAGACTCCAAAATTCAACAGAAATATTTTCATTAATAAATAAAATACAATAAATACATACAATAAACAATAAGAACAATGTTTTGAGGTTGTATGCTGTGCACAATATTAAGCAAGCTTGATAAAAAACCTATAATATTAAAATTAAGTGTTCCTTCCTTGGCTATGCTTTGCACACATAACAATTACACTAGCCAAACCGGTTAAGAAACAAAAATAATTCTCAGCAGCGGCACCTGTTACAAAACAAAAAGTCTGAAACTGAAAAGTGCACAGAATTATTCAATCACAGTGTTCAGAAAGTGCATTTTCCTCTATTCTGCACTTTAGATGAATGACTGCTTAGGTGCCACTGGTGGTAGCACTGTATCGGTACTTTTAAAAACCAGTATTGTATCCGGATACAACATTTCAGTATCGATACTTTTTTGAGTATCGATACTTTTGACAACCCTAGATGACATAGACCTAGTTATATTTAATTACAAATAGGATTTTCTTTTTTCCCCCTGCTCTCTTAACCTCAGAGCAGGGGGGGGGGGAAGAGAGGGTTGAGCTAAAACCGAAAATGAAGGAGGTGGAATGGTTCTCCAGCCACAGCGCTAATGTGGCATTTACATCTGAAAAGGGATTCATGAGTACTGAGTGCTGCTAGGGGGACTGGATGCTGACGGAAATTCTCCTATCTCTGGGACTTCTAGTGTTAATGGCATCATGCTGCTGGAACTAGAATTTTCCTGAAGGAGTAACCCTAAGGCATGAATAAAGTTGAGTCTAAGGTTAAGTCTATTAGAAAAATAAATGGTTAGTTGCATCCCTAGTAATCACCAAAAGTTTAGTCTTCCACACACATGGCTATCTAAAAGCTTTTTTTGATGTTTACTTTGGTTGTTTTGCTGTTATGTTCTCTGTTTTCTATCCCTCTCGTCTCATACAGGTGTGGAAGCAGACTTCTAGGAGTTACTGTATATTTTCTTTGTTGTCCGTTTTGTTTTATTTTCTCTGTTCATGCACTCTTTCCTGTCTGCATCTCTTTCTCTCCCCCTTAGTTCTTTTCCCTTCTTTTTTCCTCACCTTCCTTTCAGTCTCAGTTGTATACGATCTTACTCCCTAAATAATTTTTAATTAAGTTTTATATAAAAAAAATAAATACATCAATAATTAAAGGGTGGGCTTTTTCTTTTGAGGATGTTTTTTGGGGTTTTGCCGCATGGTCAGAGTCACTCTCCGGACTTTTCCTTCAACTAATTGGTTTAATGAGCAGCAGAGGTACAAACAGCCACGGACAGCACAGCTTAAGATATTTCATCCCAGCAGAGGCAGATTTCATCAACAGTGACAGGGATGTAGGCTTGCTTTGCCAAAAGACTTATTATAAAGAAAACACACTGAAAACCACCATTCTGCAGCTTCTTATTAGGTGCAGAAAACTTGGAACAAAAAGCTCAACCTGAGCAACACCATATACAGTTGGGGGAAAAAAACTCAGATAGCTTACAGGTATTAAACAACAGAACAAGCAGCTATAGCTTTTTAAACAGCTATAAGAGTGACATTTTATATCTATAGTTTCTGTTATTTCAATAATAAGCAGTCTATGCAGTCGGCACAGCTGTTATCTCATCTGCTTCACCACTAAGAGCCACTGCCAACAGGGATCTAAATGAAGTTTAGGCAAGTTTGTCGCTATTTAGTGACCATAGAATGGTGGCAGATAGGGCTGGGTAAAAACTCGATTTAATAGATTTTGAATCGGTTCCTTTACATTTTTGCAAAATCGATGTTGAGGGAATGAGATTGATTCGTTTTATAGTGACGCGTGTGACTTTCACATTCAAAAGGGCAGGAAAGATGCACTCAAGATGACTTCAGGCCAGACAGCTGCAAATATAGCCAATAGATTGACTGAAGACATTAAAAAATGGGGGCTGACCAGCAAACATCCTGTAGTTGTTACAGACAACGCTGCAAATATGGTTTGTGCAGTGAAGATAATGCACCTCATGCATGTCTGCTGTGTCATGTCTGCTTGCTCGAGTAAGGCTTCACTTTTTCACTTTTCACAAACAAGTTTGCACTTATGAGACACTTTTATTCACATCTCAAGTTTAAACTGTCTGATTTACAAGTTTGCACTTTGTGTTTAATGTGACAGGAAAAAATAAAATACAAGAGTATTTTAAAATACAGCTGAACCACTTTCATTGTTGTAAAAACAGATGGAATTGAAAATTAATTAAATTATCAATTTAAAACTCTATGAGTCAAAATGAAATCGATTTTGGCAAAAATACCAATCCCTAGTGGCCTAAATACCACAAAAAGCATGCAAATAAATGACAGCAAAGTACTCAGGCTTCCATTTACAATGCCATTTATCCATTTTTAAGACACGTGGCTTTTTGCTAGGTTAACTGCATGACCTCTGTGAACTTTAAAGTAAAGGCTGTTAAAATACTCAATAAATGGCTTGTAAAATTACCAAGGATAACCTCTATATACACCCTCATGCTTAACCCTTTTCCTCGCTACCATACTGAATATTTTTATATTAACACGTCTTTCCTTTTTTTGTGGTGTAAACAGGAGAAATATGTAAGAAAATGTAATACTGCCTGTAATTGCAAATAACTCAGAAATGATAATGTGAGGTATCGCAGACAAGCTATGTGCAGCAGCAGACTGAGGGGAAATGTCACTGCTGACTAAAGGTCAAACTGTCCCTATTATCACAGCTACGTCCTTGAGGGGGGGTGCGGATGGTGGTGGGGGAAAGTGAGCCACAGCCAAGAAATGATAAGACTCCTACTTTAACTGTATAAAACCTCTCTGTACTAAAAGGGTTACGCAGGCAGAACCCTGGATCAGGTTTTACTGCTTCGAAGAAAGCAAAACTATAACGTATTCAATGTGAATTATTTCTTCGGTGTTGCTTTAAAGTTGACCTTACCAGAAAATACGATACTCTTATTCACCATTTAAAAGCTTAGTATGTTATTGCACCAAGCGCCTAAAAAGTGACCTTACACAACAACCGCAAACTAAACTAGATACTATGTACTAGAACTGATGCGACGCCAACTGAAAGATCACTCAATCTATGCAAGATGCAAGCCAGCGTGAGAAAAGCTCTGACAGACCAAGGACAGATTTAACAGTAAAGCACATAATTAGTTGAACGTTTCAGAGATTATCAGCAAACCTGAAGCCAAAATCAATGGGCAGCATTTTTCCTACAACAAATCAGTAAAGTTATTTCAAAGTAGTAACGATTCTGTTCCTTATTAAGAACAGTAAGTGAAGTTTTGTCGTTTACAATTACGTTTATGTATACTACATAAACGAGAGGATGAAAAAGTGAGGCATGTTTCATATTACATGGATGATCAGGCTGTGTGTAATTATTAGCAGCCCATACCAGCCCATTGCCTTCAGTGCAGTTTATGTTCACATGCAATTGGGATAAATGAAGCAAACCAAGCATTTCTCAAAATAAACATAAGCAAACACTGTAAAAATTAAAACAGAAAAAAATATCTCTTGTTTTGGCTGGTCCTTAAAATAAATAAATCAATAATATATGAACCAGTTTTGCTATATTTGTAAAATATTCACAAACTTTGTATTATTTATCCTCTACGTCACAATTATATGCAAATTTGTTTTGGCAAATATAACAAAATCCCATTTAAATTTACTGACGGTCCTTTAGTGACATGGAAAAATGGGAATATATGCATATGAATATTTTTGTAAGGCAATAACATTTAATTTCATATTGACAACTATGCATTCTTTGTCCCTCATCATTAAAAATCTGCTTCAGAGAAGAGAAATCTAGTGTCTGTTGCATATCTTCACTAATTGTCTTATTTGCTGGCATTATTGATCGCAATTGTAGCCAAAAAATATATTTAAGTGAACTAAAGTGCTATCTGCATCTCTGGAAACCTCAGTTCTAGCTGTTGAAAAATGTAATCTTATTGTAATATGATTGAAGTTAAAAGTGCAACAAATTCATTTTTTGATCCTTAATAAAATAAAATGGTAAAAATTAAGATTTTAATAGTTTGCAGGGACCTTTCAATTTGGATTGCTGTTCCAGTATTGATAATAGTTTATTCATTATATATTTATTTAGTATTGTCTTGGTACACTGGCAATAACAAGAGATAGGACTAGTTCTTACAGGGGCTTTGGCCCCTATTGGCCCCCATCTAGAACCGCCCATGCTGCACATGCTTCTGCTGACCTTTGTCATTAGATTTTGTGACTTTTAGCCCCAGAAGGAAGCAAACAGAAACACATATCCAGAAAAATACGTTTTTTTTCTCCTGCATGGAAGAAAAAAATATGTAACTGATTTAGTCAGAAATGTTTCTGTTTATTAAAAATTCCTTTAACTTTGGGAGTTAGAAATAAGCCGAAGGAGGGCAAGGAGTTCAAAATTCTGAATAAAGTATTGCCTTCACATGAACTTAAAAGGCAAAAAAAAAAAAAAAAAACTTAAAAAAAAAAAGAAGAAGCAGCAAACCCAGTTATTCTGTTTTATAAACAGCTTTAAATTTTCAGGAAAATAAGGGAATGTAGGATATCTGTTAAAGCAACATGCTCTTAAACTTTTTTATTTCTGATTTTTTTATTTATTTATTGGAATTGTTAGTTACAATAAACCCTCCCTGGTTTGTCCATCCGCTAATCTATGAATCTCCTCTGAGATGGCGTATCAGCCTTAACAAGCAGCAATAAATCTAACATCAGGAACAAATTAATCTAATTTATTAAGTGTTAATTATGTCTCACTGCCCTTTATCTATGCCTCAGTAGCAATGCCTACACACTTCAATAGCATTTAGTCATTTGTTTGTATTTGAAGCATGTTATAAAGGTTGCTCTTACATGTCTCATGTCAGCAACTATGATAAATCTAAAAGAATGCTGATTTAATTAAAACCAAAAAATAGTGGTGCAAGTGGAGTATAATACTGTATTTAACCAGATCTTTTGCTGTTAGTAAGTCAGGATTTGTTGACGATGATCGAAATTTGACACAAGAATAGTTTCAGTCTGATAAAAAAAAAAAATACATAGATAATTTATTTTAAAATGATAAAGTTTCTATCTTGCTTTAGAGTAAACTACAATAATGTGTCCAGTTGCAATTCCAAGTAAAAATTTCTCAGGGAAAGTGGACCAGCAGTTTGGGGGCCGAAAAATAAAACACTTTCACATTTTAATCTCAATAACCCATAAAAAAAAGGTAAAAAAAAAAAACAAAACAAAAAAAAAAACTAAGAAAAACTTTCTATATTATAAAATTGCTGCATCAGCAAAAACGACTAATCTTCAGCTGTTCTATTTCCCTCCTCAAATGTCAGGATGTCTCATTCGATCACTGGTATTTTATGGCTTTAGATGTAAAATGCTAAGCCTCTGTAGTAGTAATCATGCATGACGTTTCCTCTACAAAGCAGAGTTCACATTACTCACGCTATCCACGGTTGTTTCATCACATCCGTCTCATTACATGGCACTGTGCTCTGTTCACCGCTGGCAAACAAGTTAAAGAGAAAAGAGCTACGATAATAATGTGCTGCATTCACTTGCAGTTGGACATTTCATGTTGACTCATTCAAACATATTAGATGACATGCAGCTTTAAACATTCCACAGAGAAATTAGTTTGCAAATTATTTTCACCATATGTCGGGCAACTAATTACACAAAATAATGTTTTTAAATGTAAATATACTATAGCTCTAACGCAGTTTACCATTATTGTTTTTCAAAGCAGTTCGAAAGTGAATTTTTGGAAAGTCATAAAACACCTGATAACAGTCAGTCAGATAGCCGATGGTCAAAAAGAAATGTTTTTAATATTTCCGACTGCATTTCCACTCAAAGATTCGGGCCTTCTCCCTGTCGGGCGTCGCTGTGAGATTAGTACGTGTGGACATTTATGATATGTTCCAGCCTCCAGGACAGAGCTTGCTCAGCAGAATGATTAATTCCACACAAGACAGACAGCATGTGATCTCTGGACTCTACTTATGTGGTTGCTTATGTCTTCACTTTTTTCTGCTGCGTGCAAAAGTCCGTACTCCACTGCGCCGTGCAACCCTTACTCTACACTTTTGAAACCATCTTCCAAAATCCTCATCTCCCCCTGGTTTAAGGCTACTTAGACAAACATATTCAACCAAGAAATATATTTTATTTTTGATGTGATTTAGCTCAAAAATATTTTTTTTCCTAAGATTTTACTCTTGAGATCTTCAGAGTTTATGTAAACCTGTGGATATGGGCAATGATGAGTCTCCTTATGAATCTCATTAGAGTAATGTCATTTCCACTGCAGCGGATGTCGGCCTTCAGCTGCTACCTGGTCAAAACATAATTATATGGAAGCGTGTTTCTGACGCTTTCAAACAAATAACCCGTATGATCTAATTTAGACAAACAGAAATGTCCAGACCAGCAATCCCCAAGGTTCCCTGCAGACTTTGTTAAGGTAATTACCACTCTATGGTCAATTATATTCTAATACTTTGCACAACCTTGAAGAAAAACATTAATGCATTTGAATCTGTAAGTAAGATTTGCATCTAAAAAAAAGGTTCACTTTTCAAGCTGTGAATGCAATACTAATATCTCAATAGACCTTGTTTTGTTCCTAACTGCAGGTAATAAATCCCTAGTATCGGGTTTCAGTTCTCTATTATCCCCCACTGTCCAGCTCAGCTCAATTTCAAAAAGGCTGCGGGTCAACCCACATGTAAACCAAATTAGAACCTGATTTCAGTGCCTCAAACTGGGCTAAAGCTCCTAAATCAGCCCCCTGCATCCAGCCATCAAGTCATACCTCATATTAGGCTAATCTTTTTAGCATTCGTGCTCTTGTGACAAAAACCAGCGTCTCATGCAGGGCTGCAGATGAGTTCAAATTGGTTACAGGCACTCCCTCTTGGTGTTCAACTGGTAAGAAGCATATCTTATCAGGAGGAACCATAAACCTGGAGTTTTTTTGTAACCTTTGGCAATTATTTTATCCTTTGTAGTAAAACGAACAGGAAAACAAACAAGGTTGCATCCGTACAACCTTCTCCTATTAGCATAGTGTAGATAAATCAAAGCATAAAGCTAATAGTCTCCATCTAAACAGAAGCAAATAATTTGCTGTTATTCATTAATTTGGCAATGCATTCATTAATTTTAATAACACAAAGCTCTATTTATACTCAGATCTCTGAATATCTATTACAAACATCCATGCTCAATTTTGTAGAACAGAAATAGAACTAGATATGTTTAGTCTTATTGTGTCCATGTGATTAAAAAGGAACATTCTTAATTCTGTTCCTGGATTTTGGTAAAGTGGGTTGAGGTTTTGTACCAATCCTTATCTTGGATGCCTTTGCTAAGAATAAATGTGGACTTTAACAAACGGAATGCAAAACCCTCACTTATTCTGTACAGGTTCTGCAAAAGCGAACGAAAATCTAACTGATTCAGGTCAGTAAATACGGAGACAACCTAGTGCTAAGTGAGAGATTAGTATAAAACAAATTTAGATTATGATTTACTAAAGTGCATCAAACATTTTCATGTTCTGAAGCAAAATCTGTAATATTTGGTTCCTCTATTCTCTCCTGTATCTTCAATAAATACACGGCTTAGAATGCATGTTTAAAAAGCACAGCTCCTGCCAAACATCTAACTCCTTCTCTTTACCATATACTCAGGATGTCCTCACAGGTTCTGGTTCCTGTAGTATTATGAGCATGAAACAGCCTAACGCTGCTTTAAAGTGATCCAGCCTTGCAGGATGATAGGGATCATTACAAAAAGCTTATCCCCTCACTCATCAACAGAGAGTCATAAACTTTATCTCTTCTATTTCCCAACAAGACAACAGCCATGTACTCAGCTGGATCTGTGTTAAACATCAACAGAAAGTAAAAAACCTGAGCTGGATGGCTTTATCTGTCAATTACAGCTTCGGTAAACCCTGAAAATATCTCTTTTTTTATGTGACGCAATCTTTAGGCTTTCCTAGACAGCCAACCTTTACATAAGAATCACTTTAATGTCAACCAAACAACACTTATTTAGAGTTGTACAATGTATGGTGTTATATTTGTGTCACAAACCAATAAAGTCAATGTGAGCTCATATCTATGAGAACAAACAATAATTTGTGCCGTGTGCATTTAAATCTCACACATGCACTCAACTCTAACAAACCGTCTGTGCCTATGTGCTCAGGGTTAGACAATGTGAAGGTCAACAAATCACAATGCAAGCCAATCACAGAGAGATATTTACATTCACAATCAGCACATTAAATTACAGCAAGAGGTGGATGGAAAGAAAGACAGATAGGAAATGACGAGGAAGGACACAAGGAAGGAATGAGGTCAGAAAAAATGAATGGAGGAAAGATGAAGAATGAAAGAAACATATGAAATTAAAAATAAGTGAAGGAAATAAGAAAGAAAGGAATGGTCCAAGGACGCCAGAGGCGTGGCAAGAAAATTCTAAAAGGGGTGGCCAGTCAATAACCAAAGTACATTGAGGGGTGGCCGAAAGGCACCAGAACCTCGGGGTCAATCTACGCTGTTCCAAAAGGAACAAGCACAACATCCATTTTTTCTAAATTAAGACAAACTATACTTTCCTGCAGCCTTTGCTATCAAGACGGATATATTTAAACATCTATGCTGTGTAAATAAAAGGCATAGTGGACAACATTTTTTTCAGGTTGGAGTTCTGGGGCAAACATAAATTGCATTGTCATTACTTTTATCAATAATCATTCTGCAAATAAATTATATTTAAATCTACTAATATCCACATTTAATGAATTTTTAAGTTATTATTAAAGTAGTTATTTATCTATGATTTCACTGAAGACTTGCAAAGGCACATCATTTCATCTTTACCCCAAATAATTCAAAATTTAGATTTTGAAAAGAGCATGAATCCTGTATCTGTCGTCTTTAATGTTTGTATATTGATGTGCATAATTAACCACAGTCTTTCTGTCCTCTAGTTCTTAATATATGAAAAATTTAAATGTTTAATAAGTTTGAACATTCCCCTTCAGAGTATTACTGCTGTCAATGATTGGCTAAGGGTGGCCATGGCCACCCCTGGCCCCCCATTTAGCTCCGCCCCTGGAGGACGCATATAGAGCATTCAAGGAAAGAGGAAAAAAGACATTAAAAGAGCAAGGAGAGGTATCGAATGATGGATAGGAAAAAGGAAGGCAAGAAAATTAGGATTAAAGGGAGAAATAAGGAAACAAGGCAAATGTGCTTTTAATCACGAATGACTCAGAACAAAACAGACATCCTCACTAGTAGAAACAATGATGGATGTATGCCAGGCCCCTTACCCCTGTGCTTTGCAAAAACACCCACTGTTTTTACAATTTGTCATGATATGAAAAACAAATACAACCAAAACAAAAATACTATGTATTTTGTTGTGATCTTATGTAATAAAACATAAAGTAATGAAGAACTAGAAAGTGGGAAGAAGAGAATACATGATTTTTTCTCAAATTTAAATCTAAAACAAATGGTGCATATTTGTGTTGAACACCCATTACTCTGATACCCCTAAAAGAAGTAAATAGTATCATGACTATCAAGGAGCTCAGCAGATATGAAGATCATGTTATTTAAAACATCCAAAGCTTTGAACACATTGTAGAAGATAATTTAATTCAGCACCCATCATTCAGAAAAAAAAAGTGTGCATGTGACCGCAAATCTACCATGAAGGCAGACAAGAAGAGCGTTTATTAGAGACCGCCATGAGGCCCATGGTTACTCAGGAAAGCTCATTGGATCCACAGCTCGGCTAAGTAGAAACAGTTCACAGGAAAACTACTATTGTTGCACAGTGGTGGTAGCATTATGCTGTGGCTCAGAGCTGCTATGAAAATGAATGAACATAAGAAAAAAAGACATCTTTAAGGGTACTAAAGGCTGGAGACAAAGCTTCACCATCCCAGACATACTGCTGAATGGCTGATTGTGGTTCAGATCAAAATCCACAGCAAATTTCAGCCTAGAAACTGAAACATGACTCGATGCAAAGTAATAGGACCAGGAAAGAA
Source organism: Cyprinodon tularosa (assembly GCF_016077235.1). Classification (NCBI taxonomy): domain Eukaryota; kingdom Metazoa; phylum Chordata; class Actinopteri; order Cyprinodontiformes; family Cyprinodontidae; genus Cyprinodon; species Cyprinodon tularosa. The sequence continues at coordinate 1,355,152 of NW_024038996.1, read as the reverse complement.
GAAACAATTTCAACTCCCTGCTGAGGTCAATCTACAACTATTAGCTGTGATTCTGACCCCTCATTAAGAAGGTGCAGGCCTCCCCACCACCATGCAGCCCATCAAACTCTCCTTTCCCTCACGGGGAATCTGTAGCACTTAAATATTTCCGTAAGAAATCAAGGCCAAAGAATATTCCAGACAGACATGCAGAGAGACTCGTGAGCTAATGTTATCTGTTCACACTTGTACAAAATATCCAGAAATTAATCAAGTGAAACATGAACTTAGAACAAGAAGTTCTCTAGATAAGTTGGGTGTTAAAAAACATCCTATACTCTGCGTTTTGTTGACATTATCTCCTGAATGACAAAGTTTTCTGCAGTTCTAATATATTTTAACTGATATAAATAACAGGGAAAACAGGCAAGCAGAACGGATCAATTGAATAATTCCTGTGAATCTTCAGCAGAGCTATATGTTCTGCTCACATGTGAACTCAATGACTAATTTTCTGGACTTTGCCCCCGGAAGCTGGCGGAGCATAGTCCAGGGTGTTTACTGCATGCATTTTTCCACCTTTCTATGACCTGACATATACAGTTTTCTGAATGACTCCAAATATCACAAATGCTAACAGTAAGCAGCAACCAGCAGTCCATACAAATAGGCATGACTGTACACGCTGCCATCGACCTGAGAACACATGGAGTCTCATGGACCAGTCCCCCTTCATCTCCCAGGTCCTGCATATTGACGCTCATGATTCAACCTTGTTGATCAGGTAAAGCCTTTTGGATGAGCAAAAAAGCCTAAAACAGCCGTCAAATGTATTACATAAGCTTTTTATACAAGTCAATAAAATGTATTACTGATTACCAGGGGGGAAAAAATGGCCAAATTTAAAGTTACTCTAAACTTAAAAGGGATCTTTAACTGTGTAAAAGAGGTCAGTGCTACTGCTTAGCTTGGATTTTAGAAGTTGATAGGCTAAGGGTGCATCCTGATAGTGAATGTGGTTAGGAAGACTTAAGCTAAAGCGGAAATACACCAACGATAAGGGCTGTCTGAATAGAGCTAGCAGTGAGGAAGCAGGATGGTTCCTATCGATAGTTTGTTTAGCATAGGGGACAACTAATTAAACTAACTATTATTTTGCAAATAGATGAATCTGTTGATACATTTTTCAATTATTCTATTAATATTCGGACAGAAAAACACTTTTTGTGTATGTGAAAATGGTGAAACTAAAACTTTTTCATTTATGGAATGCTGGATAGAGCATATTGACAGATAAAAGTTTGTTGTTGTTTTTTTTAAATCTTAAATACAACATTTTCAACATACAGCCTATTTTTTTTTTAAAAATGTTGGTATAATTACTGCTCAAGGTGGGTCGCTCTGTCAGCCAAAAGCACGTCTCTCTACACCTGTGTTGATTAATCGATTACTAAATTAGTTGATGATCACGATTCATCAGATTAATTGTTTTAGCTCTAAAAGATAGAAGCTACAATTTGTTCAGAGTCTGCCTGTATCCTTCCCTCTGCCTAAATCCCTCAGAAGTGGCTTTCACAATAAAACTTTGATGCCATTTTTCTCCAGTCTTTTGTTATTGCTGCATCTTGAATATTAAAATCAGAGGTACATAATGTCTGGAGAGGTTTTTTATTTTTCTCCATTTGGGCTTTACTGTATAATCCCAATGGCTTTTAGCCTACTTCCTGTTGTTAGACAGGTTTAAGGAGGTTGGTTTGATTGTCTGGTATATTTATGACATCAAACATATTAGAGTAACTCCAAAGGTATATCTAACCCTTTCACACCAAAGCCCTGCATAATGAAATAGATCTTATTAAAAAAAAAAATCTATTTGAACTTTGATGCATTTGCATTTCTATTCTTAATTGATCTAAAAAATAATAATAAAAAAAAGGGAAACCCAGACAGTGACAGCTTCTGCACAGATTTCCATCTAAATCAAATGAGTTATTTGTCAAAGCAGCCAAGGTTAAATGCCTCCTCAGCAGTTTATGAAAAGAAGAGTTAAGAAACCTTGGAGAGAAATCAGCTGATAAAGGTTTATGAACACGATAATCAGCACTTAAAGGGTCATGAACTGTAATAGTGCATCCATTTCCTTAGAATTTCAAAACCAACAGTCCACATATTTGGACTTTTCAACTATTTTCTTCAGTCTAATGTGTTATTGGCAGGTTTAATGTAGGTTTCCAGTGTCATCCAGATAAAAAGGAAATAAGTCCTGATTAAATAAAGCCAGTTTTTAAACTATAAACGGTGGTGATTGGAGATAAAAGACATAAACTTGTTGTTTTGTGCTCTGAACTGTGCGGCTTGGTGTCAGATTTGTGAATGACCGTTTGCTCTCACCGTGTCACATTCCACACCAGCAGGAAAACAGCAGCGCGTCACGTTGCGTGGAAAAGCCCGATGATTTGCAGGACACAAAAAAATAAATCCAAACGTTAAAAAAAAGTCTGATCCCTATTGTTTTATTCGAAAATGAAACACGGAACTTAGTTAACACTTTACCTGAGTCTTCCGAGAGGAAAGACGCGAAATCCGCCCCCGGAAAAACACGCAGCTGTCAGCCAGCAGAGTCACGGAGCGGAGGGGATGGGAAGCCCGACGTGGAACTCCTCTGAGTCCGGCTGCAAAGGACCGGACACCTGTAAGCGCTCACTTTTCGTAAACCTCACCCGGAGCGGAGCAGACTAACCCCGCCCCCTACCGCACGCCGGCCTGGTAAACACCCACGTTAACGAGCGGAACCTTACGTCATTAACCCCGCAGCGCCGCCTGCTGGCGGCTCACAGCAGGAGCAGCTTGTTCGATGTCGCGCCGTATGTCACATGACCACCAGGGGGCCACGTCAGACTGGAGCAACGCTGGAGTTAAACACGCAAAGTGTCTTTTTTTGTTGTTGTTGTGTTTAAATCTCTTCCGTAATTTACTTAAGTTAAAGTATGTTATATCTTACTTCTAATTGTACTCCATCATTGAACACTTATTTAGGAGATACTGTTCTATATCTTGTGATTTTTTTTGTCAATGTTTTGTAATTTGCAACTTTTCAATAAAGCTTTGGATTAAATAAAAAAAAAAGTTTGCAAAGTGTGTTGTGAATATTTATGCCTCTTTTGTTACTGTAAAAAGTTGATGTCGAACAAATAGAAAATAATAAGAGGCAAACATTTCGTTTTTTGTAAAAAAAACAAAAAACAAAAAAACAACCCTTAAAAGAAAGTGTGACATGTATATATCTTTAACCCCTCATGAGGCGTTAAAGATATGTGCATGTCAACCTTTTGCTGGAGACTAATGCCAATTATACTTTGCAAAGTTACTCAGTCAAATTTTAGGTATATGGACTTTGACTTTTTAAATACATCTAAAATAACACATATTATTTCTTACTAAGCAAAGCTGGATCATTTCTAAATGAGTCATTCAAATTAAAAAAACATTTATGAGAACAAACTGAGTCCCTATCATTAAGTGATTTGATTTCTTACTCTCTCTTTTTAGTTAGTTGGCTCAAATTGATCGGGAGTGAAATGTCCACTTTCTGCAACTCCAACAGCGACGTCTGTTCCAACAGAGCAGCTAGTTATCCTGGATTAACTCAAAATTTACCAATCCAACCTCGCCCTTGTACTAAACAAATCAGTGACTGAGGAGGAGTGATTCAGGCCACCAATGCCCCTTTTCCAAAAGCTCTACTTAGGCCTGCCCAATTTCAATCAGTCAACTTTGTGAGCGTTTCTTTTACTGTTTTAGCCACAGGGTGAGGAAAAAAGGAGTGTTCTTGCAAGAATTACAGGAAAAGGTTACTAAACTAAAAAGTGAGATTCAGTTTTACCATTTACAAACTTAAAACTATGAAAGACACAAATTACTGCCTGGCTAAAAGTTGCCTTGTCAACAGATAATCTAACCTGAGCCGTAGATCTCTGCAGCTCATAGTTATGCAGAGCCTCTTTGCCTCTTTCACAAATAATGCTCTCCTTGCCTTGCCTGACTTGTTTTCAAATCTGGAAAGTGATCTAGTTAGTTTTTTTTTTAAATCCCTTTGACAAATAAGCTTGACTATGTTTAAAAAACACAAATCCCAGTAAAATACTACTCATTTAAGTTTGCATGCAAAGGCAGTTTTTCTAAACAGTAATTCATGTATTGTTTACATCACGGTATGATTAATGTAGCATGCTTTATTTTGGGGTAATTGTCCATTAGGCATCTAAAGGCTGTGTAAAATGCTGTAGCACTTCTTTTAAATAGCACAAGACATATGAGCACATTAGCTAGATTTTAACTTCAATTTACTGGCTGACATAATTGCACATTTCACGATTCTCATATGAAGTCTATACTTGGGCTAAAAAAATAATGTAACATCATATCTTTTGTTACTCTATTGGCGCGTAGGCAAATTCTATTGAATTGGAAATCACACACACTCCACCGGCTGCAGCACGATGGCTGCAAGATGTGATGATGTTGTTACACATGGATAAAATAAAATTCACCATACGAGGTTCTGACAAGTTTCTGTCAGTGTGGGGACCTTTAATCTCATATTTCTATGGACTTGATACATTACCAATGTAGCATGCCTTAATCAATGACGGTATTTGGTAGTATACTGGTGTAGCCGACCCCACGCAATTTAGGCTTAGTTTCAGACTTGATCTGAATTTTATTTTTTCTGTACAAGCCTATACTTGTGATTTGACATATATATTTCTATTGTCTTTTCTTTCCTTTCTTGTATAACATTTGTACTTATTTTACTGATCAGGTCCAGGCAGGGTGTGTTGAGGGTGGGGGTTATCTGTTCTGTGATAGAAAAAAAAAGAAAAAAGAAAGAAACAATGTAACTGTTTTTGTACACTATTACTCTCAATAAAAACAAGTAAAAAAAAAAAAAGACAGTTATCTTTGCTTAAAATCTCTTAATGGCCTTGCCCGCTTGAGCAGATATACATTATATAAGGCTGCAGCAGGTCAGGTAATGGCTATAGATCTCCAAACTCCCTCAGTAATGAGGTTGAGGTTTCTGTGTAATATATTTGCTGTTCTTAGAGCTGCTCTCCTCTGGATCAAGATGTCTGATGTATTTTCAGGGATCTGCTGTCACCACTCCTCAAGTTTGGGGGCCACTGCCCGAGAGCCCCAATGACTAGAGCCCCTGGTGTCTCTCTCTCTCTCTCTCTCTCTCTCTCTCTCTCTCTCTCTCTCTCTCTCTCTCTCTCTCTCTCTCTCTCTCTCTCTATATATATATATATATATATATATATATATATATATATATATATATATATATATATATATATATATATATATATTGACTGATACATTTATGAGTTGTATTTTTAGATGTAGGGGAGAATAATACATAGTTTGGATTTGGATTTGGGATATCCTTCTTAGGTCATTCTTTGATTTTCAGCACAGCGCTTTCTTTGTTTATAACTTCTAGGGAACCAAATCATAACAGCAATTAAAAAAAAACTGTTTTAGCCAAGCTTTCTGCTTCCAGAGACTTCCCCCACCTCCCTGGTTGTTTAAATAATATTTTGCGGCCTTCACTAAGGAAATCTACACATCAGACAAAGTTCAAACAAGCGCAAATGATACAGCACAAGTGAGAATATATGAACCTATTTCTCCAATTGTAAAACATCCCTCATGTAATCCCTCTGGAATGCTCCTTTTATAGACATGAATTGTTGCCATTAACCTGTATAACTGTCAAGTCTTCTTCCAGGTATTTTCTCTTGTTCTTTATTCTCCAAACATGTTGGGGCAATAAATCAAAACATGAAAATATATTTTGTAAAAATAAAATGTCACTAGGCACATTTAAAACATAAATCATCAAACATCACTGGAAAAAATGTCACTTTTGATATATTTAAAGCTTCATAAATGACCTCCTCTTTAATGTCTTCATTGCACAGGCTCCTGTTCTTTTGGTTGATGCCACAAAATTAACCCTCTATACCAAGAAGTCTTTATTGTCATTATGTGTCATGATTCATTATTTACACAACTTTTGAATTTAAGAAATTATGTTCAAGTGAATTTACTTAGAGTACCTATATATTATGTGGTTTGCCTGCAATAAAGAAGCAAATTTCAGTTGAAGGAATTTTGACTTTTAATGGGAGTTCTACCATTTAATACTAAAGAAAAAAAATCCCATTTTCTAAAATCAGTTTCTAAAATCAGATTAGAATCTCACAGATATTTAGCTTGTTCATATTTTTTAATCTGAGCAATGCTTTTGTATCATAACAGCATTAGCTAAAGCTACGGGGTATCTGGTTACCATATAACCAGGCTTTCAAAAAATACTGGCCCCTAAAAATGTAAAAAGAGAGAAAAAAAAAAGACAGTAAAACTGAGTAAATATTAAAGGCTATATGAACCCTTTTCTGTTAATAAATAATAGGCTGTGTTAAGGTGAGGATAGTTGCTCAATATAACCAACAATTACAACCAGACTTATCATTTGAGTATTTTAGCAGATACAGTAAGCATAGCAAAATGTTAGACTGGCAACATTTACTGAGAAAACAAACAAAAAAGAGTCATAAATAAGATATACAAATGTATATAATCTGTGATCGTAGAAAAACAACATGCTACCTCATGTTGCTATATTAATACCAACAAATTTGCATTTTGGCACATTTGCATATAACATTCTTTTAACAGGAATAACTGCAATTTGAAACGGTGTTCTTCATCTTTGTGGTTTGCATGTTGACATGAGTTAGCATTAGTTGAAAGGACAACAAAAACATTAACGGTCCTTTAAGTCTGATGGGGTAAAAATCTAATTGATTTGATATTTTTGGACAAACCAATACAGTAGCAACGATATTAGATTTCAATATGGGGAAGAAGTTGCCCCTGCGTTTGCTCTTATCTTGTCTCCAGAAACACACCTTCTGATTTTCAAACTTTAATCTCTGTCCACAAGATAAAAAAAAAGAAAGAAAGAGGATTCTTTATGTATTTTATTTTTAATACATTTGTAGGCGTATACATCTTGACAGGAGTTCCAGATATTACCTGAAAGGCTATTTTGTGATTGTCCACTTTCACCATTGAACACTAGAAATCACAACAAAAGCCATTTGTGTCTTTTGGTTGTATCATACTGTAGCAGAGTACTTACTCTGTAACCATTAAACCTCAAATGAAAACTGAAGAGGTACCTAAAGTACTTCGGAGAAAATTCCAGGATATTTTTCTTATGCCTTTCAATTTAAAAAAATGTGATGTTTTTTCTATTTTTAATACAGAATATTTATAGCAGGGACTATGTATGCTAGTCAACTCAGAGAAAAAAAAAATCCTCATCCAGAAGATTTACAGTAGTGCAGCCTGAGCCTAAGATCCATCTGCCTCCTCCTGCCCACTGCAGATGCTGACTGCTTTCCCTCATGATAAATAAAACAAAAAACGAACATTTGACCAAATAACTTGTTCTGCCATTGCTGCATGTTGTTTAATATCACACAAGGATCCACCGGAGGAGTTATATTTAGATTTATTCAACCATGTATGTTTCATGTAAACAGGTGTGCACAAAGGGAAGACCTCATGGTGAAAGGTCTCAACGCTAAACCAAACGTCTACCTGAGATTCAGTTAATATCACCAATTCACGTGGAACTCACAGAACGATGCAGAGAAACAAACCTAGACTATTTCAGTATTCTGTGGTACACGTTGATGCTACAATAAAACATGTTAGACAGCAGTTCTCAGAGACAGTTTTGGTAACTTTACAAGCTACAATGTCGGCCCTATGTTATACAAAAGGTGAGTCATAACATAAGTTTTTATTTACTTTTTTCCTTCTTTCAAATTTTTTTTTTTTTTTTTTTACAAATCTTTACTAAAACTCCTTTAAAGTCTTTAATATTGCTCTTGCTACATTGAAAAAAAAATAGAAAAGTTACATCTGAACATTGAGCAGTGGGTGTTGTTTTAATAAAGAGTGTCACCCTCTAGTGTCCATGGCTATGTTTCAATAGTCCTTAGCAGTTAAGTGTTTGTGTGTGATTTTCTCTGTAATCATTACATACTCGTCACTTACTGCAGAAGAAGGAACGAAGCAAAAGAACAACACCACAGAGACATTTTGGAGGCCTGTGAGCTGAAAAAGAAACACCTAGGGTTGTGTTGCTGAAGTGCTGGCTATCACTGAATCTTCCCCTCCCTGAGCTCCTTCCTCTTTCACTGCTGTTGCATCCATTTCCGCTGCCTGATCAGCAGCCACAGAAGAGGTGTGCGTGTCAGGGGCTTCGAAGGACTCGCCTCCGAGGTCGCTCAGTTTGATGTAGCCCTTGCTGTTTGAGCGTTCCAGTCGGGGGCAGCTGAAACGCCTCGCTCTGTCACTTTGACGTCCCCCAGACACAGACAGGCTGCAGCGACGGACCAGCCTTGGCTGCTCTGCAAAAGAGTTCAGCGACGTATTTGAGCTTGTTGCCGTGGAAACAGGCTCTGGAGGAAACAGCTGGGTCCAATGTGCATGAGGCTGAGACTGCTGCGCCCCCTGTTGATTACCTGTCTCTATGCTTATGTCCTCCTGACTCTGATGGGGAGGTGGGGTGTTCGTCTCTGCTGATTCCCTTTGCATACCGTCCATCTCCACACAATGGCTGCTGCCGCCATGTCCTTCCTCCCTGATGTTCTGGGCAGCAGCCTCAATAATAACCTCCTTCTCTGAGCGCCCCTCTGCCTCCGGTCTCTCTGACTCCTCTACCTCACAGTTATTTAGTTTGATCACTGGGAGCGTGAATGCGTTCACAGAGGAGGTGACGATGGAGGTGGTCTCCCACTCCCGAGGCTGTGGGGCCTGCTCGCTACTGCTGCTGTAGTCCTTATAGATGCTGTAGACAGTATCTGTAAAGCTCTGCACATCTCTGGAAAAACTACGTGGCCTGCCGGCCAGTGAGGAGCGTCTAAACATCTCATTAGTGTCTAACTCCCCCTTCAGGTGGAGTCCGGTGGAAGGCCAGGAGCTACGAGTGTGGGCCCCACTTGCAGGGAATGAAGCAGACGGGCCCTCGGCGCTTCTCGACTGAGTGTAGTTCACCAGGCCGTTCAGAGGTGAGTACTCCTTAGAGCGTATGCTATGCAGATCAATCACTGTGGAATAGATGTCTCTCAAATTAATGATTTTGGTTTTCTTATCTCGGTTTTCATGGAGGACGGCGTTGGCACAGATGAAGAGGAAAATACCGATCCCCATTACCAGGGGTCCGAAGACTTTCAGATTGTCTGAGTAAAGGTAATTATCCAGGAAGTCACAGAGGATGCCACAGTGGTGAGCGGGCTTCGGGACACTGCTGTTGGAATGGCTGTGGTTCGACATGGTTGTTTGCCGGGTTGAATGATTTTCATGGGTCAAGTTAGACTGCGGGCTTCTGGAGTAGCTCATCTTGCTGTTATAGAATGCACCAGTCCTGCGACGTTCCTGGTACTGTTGCTGACTCTGGCTGGGCCAGTAACCCAGCACGGCCATGGAAATCCCAACCATGAGGATTACGACTCCAACAGCAGCCACCAAACCAGCTGGTGAGCAGAGATTGAGTTTTCCTTTCACAATCACCACATCGTTCTTCTTCTTCTTTTTGGATTTCCGTTTTCTCTTGTTTTCAGCACGATTTTTGGAGCGGAGAGAATCCTGCCGCCTGTTCATGCGCAGCAGGCCACCGGTGGCGATCATTGTGGAGGCTGGAAAACAGGCTCCTTACTTAGTCTATGGAGAGACAAAACAGAAGAGTCCAGAAATATCAGCCGGAGCAAAACATTGAAGTTTAACATTTACAGGAAAACAAAAAAAGAAAAGTTTCATTTCAATCATTTTAATAGTTTGCTGAGCAAGTACTGGTCTTAAAATGAACCAGTTCTATGGAAGAATTTTTGCATTCAGTCTACAAATAATATGTAGATTAAAGCTTTTTTAGCAACGATGTGCAAAAACCAAAATAAACAAATTGTGCAATATTGGTATATTATCTATAGTGCACTTTTCATAAGTATGTCAAAGTTTTCCACACATAAGTAACAATTTACAGCAAACAGGTGGATTTACCCCACCAACTGTTTGTAATCCCCACTAGACCCATTGCAAAACAAGCTAGTCCAATCATAGTTTAATAAAACAAAACAGGGCCATAAAAGAACATTGAGAAATAACATAAAAACTACTTAAAACTCCCATAAAAATCATATTTCCAAAATTTAGAGATGCACACTTTCCCTCCCCTGTACAGCCTCTATGATGGTTGGTTTTTAGTGGCTGTTAATATTTTATATTGATAAACAGGACGATTTATTCATGTTCATTTATGGTGTTTTTGTTTAATTGCATGGAAATTCTTCTTCCTCTGACATGGGAGTTGGCTCAGAGCTCGTCTGCCTAAATGTTTCCTGAACGGGGTCGCCTTTTACAGTTGCCTTTTGTATCTCTGCTTCTTTTTCTGTCTCCTTGAACCCCAGTTGGCCTCAGCAGATGGCCGCTCACACTGAGCCTGGTTCTGCTGGAGGTTTCTTCCTGTTAAAAGGGAGTTTTTCCTCTCCACTGTCGCTACAAGCATGCTTATTGTGAGGGATTGCATCCAAGTCAGTGAGACGGTGCAATCAACAGGTTTTCCTAAGGTAGACAATTTTGAATCAATTTGACTGTATGATCTGGTGAACTGTAAAGTGCGTTGAGATGACATGTGTTGTGAATTTGGCGCTATAAAAATAAACTGAATTGAATTGAATTCAGATTTGCCCAGTGCATTACCTAACATTATTCTACTCATTATTTCTGACAGTCTATAAATATCCACATGTTTATGGACTATCAACGTTCATTGTACCAGTGCCTCCATCCATCCATCCATCCATCCATCCATCCATCCATCCATCCATCCATCCATCCATCCATCCATCCATCCATCCATCCATGCTACTCATTCTAGCAGGGATAAAGTCAATGAGAATTTTAAAGTAGAGTTAGGTTATAAAACAGTTTCCCAAGGTTTGGGCATCTGATTCAGCACTGGTTGATTCATAAGTGAAAATGGGAATGGTTATTTCTACAACAAACCTGCCAATACATGTGACCTCCACCCACACTAACCAGTCCATTAAGGTGAGCGTTTATTCAAAAAGCAGCCATAAGTCAAAAGTAACTGCTGAGGAGCTACAGGGCTCATCTGCTCAGGTTTCAGTGTTAAAATCTGTTTACAGGACAAATATTCAATTATTAACTCTACAAATCTGGCTTTTATATAAGAATAGCAAAAGAGGAACATGTGTTTAATGAAAGCCTTAAATAGTCCTTAAACAGCTAATACTACACATTAGCATGAATGTAGCATCATTGTGGTTACATAGGCAGCATGGTGTAGAGAAGCCTCTCTTCACTGGAGGGAAGGAAGGTGGCCAAAGAAGATGGTTGGAAGTAAAAACATGACAGCTTTTAACAAAACCAGATTAAAGAATGAGGCAGAGATATTTTTTCAGATGGACAATAACCTTAAAATACTGCAAAAAGTGGCAGTTCTAGACCATATTTACTAGGGGAGACCAAGGTTGGGACAGTGTGTCTTCATAGCGTGCAGAAAATCTTGCAGCAGGGCAATGAGTTCTAATTTAAAATAGGTTAAGAGAGCTGCAGAACCCAAAAGCCACTAGTATTTTTAGTTTGAAAATTTTGCTTTTCATTTTTTAACATATTTACAAAATCCCATACCATGGAAAAAAGGACACTGAAATAATTATTTGCTTGATAAATATCAACTTAGAGATAAAATAAAGCTATTTGATTATTTTTGATCAATGTACATTCATATTTCAGGAATATTACATATTTTTACGTATTTTAAACGATAATTATTAGTTTAAACAAATCAGAATTAGATCTTAAGTAAAAACTGATAAATTCCCGGTAACAAATTTTGTTTTTTAAATTTTGTTTCAAAATAACATTTATGATTTGAAAACTGTGATCCTATCTCAATACGACTGAAGCTATCACCTTAATTTTATAAATCATAATTAAAACAGAATTATAAAGAAAAAAAAAGGAAGTGGCTCTAAGTCACTACATCTGTTCCAGCGTATATTATAATTAAATTTTTTTTTAGTATTATGTCTTCAGTACAAGGGGTCATAACAGGGGCCAGGATGAGTTCTATGGAGGAACGGGCCGCTGTCTATAACCAAACATGGATGCAAAAGCTAGGTACTAAGCAGAGGTGTACATCAAAGCCTGTTCATGTGTTAGAATTACAGCCCGAAACAAATTAAACTTTAACAACTTCATTTTTCTTTGCATCCAATGGGACAGAACTTATTCTGTTTTGAAAATGAGACAGAACATTTCTGTCTCAAGATGTGTAAGTTATCTAAGACAAAGATGGTTCTGGTGCACACCAAAAATTTCAATTATAATTTCAGAAATGAACTGTGAATTGAACAGAACTTCCTTCCCACTCCCACACTCACTACTGCGTAGAAATGTAACACCTACAAATGTATACATAATTAAATTATAGATATAACTAATAAATACGTATTAAATTCTATGTGGAATGTAGTGACAATGTCTGTGGAGGTTTGAAGACTTATGTAATCCCATTGTTCTTCACATGAACAATTGTCCCGATTCCTACTTTTCTAATAAGTCCATTTCATCCCAAAGTCTATTAAGTGAGCAAATTAATTAATTTATGTACATATATTCACCTACACACAAATTAATTAATATCACTACATCAAATAAAAGTGGTTGATTAAATAAAACACACCTCATCAAAAACAAAAAAAACAAAAAACAACAACAATAGAATTAATTCCTTAAAACCCTTCACCATCAAAAGAAGCATGATATTATGAAGCCATTTAGTATAGCTGATGTGAGGCTGGTTCAAATCCAAGCTCCACTGTTCTCTGTTGTCGTGTCCTTTGGCAAGACACTCCACCAGCATTGCCTACTAATGGTAACGCCTGGTGGTTCCTGTGTATTGCAGCCTTTCTGTCAGTGAGCTCCAGGGAAGCTGTGGCTACAATATAGCTTACCACCATCAGTGTGTGTACATGTGCATGAATGGGTGGACAACTGAATGTAAAGCACTTTAAACTTCTTTGCAAAGACGCTGTATCCGTACAGTGTTTAGGATAAGTTGAGTTATTGTACGTTAAACAGGACATAATGAAAAAAATGAGATAATTCAATTATTATTAAATAAATCCTTATAAAAAGTCTGTGGTCTGTGGTCAATTTGATGACAAACAAATTATTGATAATCTGATAACCAATAATTTATTATTGACAAATTTGTCTTGCTGACCACTTTCCTTATAAGCTAAGAATAGCAAAGCTGCTGATTGACAAAACAAACCAAGTTCAGAAATAATATCATTGTATGTTTTCATCCCTAGAAAATGCTGCCAGTCTTAAAGTAAACAATTATTACATTTTACAAATCCTTCTCACTCATTTTTAAGTCTGGTGGATGAAACTACACGTCTTATTCAGTAACTCTAAAATAAATTTCTATGTTGATATAAACATATATTTTTAAATATTTTAATATATGTTTATTATTAGATTTTAGTATCTAAAATACAGGATATACATCCACATGCAGCCTGCTGTGACGGGGTTCTATTATGACTTGGTCAAACACATAAATGACTGGCCAATGCCGGAGATAAGTTTAGTGATTTTTTTATTCAGTTATTTTTTTCTTCTGGTGAACAAAGACGGTTGGTGCAAAAATATTTACATGGACATCCAAGGTAGGTTAAAATCAGAAAAAGAGCAGTACCTTCAAAAAATCAGAATCCATCACCTTCAGTGTGACATCTCAGGAGTCCAACCACAGACTGACTCCCTGTGGAACAGAGGCCTGCTTTTAAAGCTATAGGCTCCACCCACAGAAAGCAAAAAAAAAAAATAAAAATTAAATAAAAATAAAAACTAAACAATTACTTCTAATTCACTAAGTAAACAAAAATAATGATTTTGATAATGATGACAATAATAATAATAATAATACCATACTAAAGAGAGAGAAAAAAATAAAAATAAACTTGTAATCAAAAATACAATACTCAATTTAATACAACACACTCTGTACGTTCTGATGACATCACTGCGTCATCACGTGACTCCCTCCCGGCGCGCTACAATCTGGAAATAAACCTGTTTGAAAATAGATGCAGAAAATATACTTGGTTGAAAATAAGCAGGTTAGAATAAATGTTAAACGAAAACCGGACCATCGCGTGTGCACCCACGATGAACGGCGCCAGCCCAACCTGCAACAAAAGTAAGTGATTGCGTACGTGTATGTATGCGAGTGTGTGTGTATGTTTGTGCGCATGCTGACATGGACTTATTCCTAAGTCCTGGCTGATGACGGCTCCTCCGTCACACCTGCATAAAACCAATTGTTTTGTTGAGCAGAACAGCATTTTCACTAATTTTGGAAAATAGAAGCTAATTGGTTTAGCACACCCTAGAATAGGTTCTACTGACTTTGAGTGGAAGTCACAAGTTTGTTCCTGTCTGTTATGGGCATGTGTGATTGTGTCTGGACATGTCTCCATTAAGCACACTACTGGCAATTTGGAATACCAAGTCGTCGCTGAGAGCAGACATCATTTGGGAAAAGCAGCAACAGCTGAGTGAGGGCAGTCACTAACTGTTTTCCATTATTCTTCTGTTATGTAAGGCTAGAGCAGTTATTGTTTGGCCTGAGGAGGAAGTCTACCACTCCTGATGGTAGTGTCTTACTCCAGTCCTTGAGGGCAGGGGTCCTGCATGATTAAGTTTTGCACTTTCTTCTCATACCTGATTTCCATTGATGACTGATTAACAGACTTTTGCTAAACTGCAACTGTCTAATGGAGCAAAAATTCTATAAAATGCAGGACACTGGCCATTCAGCAGTGACTTTGCCCACCCCTGGTCAACAACGTAATAACTGCTGAGCATGTGATGGATTTTTTTTTAAATTATGCAATTGGCAAAAAACAAATGGAAAGTGGGCCATCTGTAGTCCATACCAGATGTCCACAATGGAAGTTTCTGACATTTATTCTTCCTGTAAGGCACTTCTTATACTTAAGTACCTCAAAAAGAAACAACATAAAATAACATAACATAAAGAGACGGAGGAAAACTTATGGAGAGCAGCAGTCTAGTGGGGGGCATAGAGCTTGGAATCCTGAGGTTCTGAGTTCAAGCCCCACTCCCACAGACTGCCACTCTGACTCTCTGAGCAAGACCCTTTACCGCTGGTGAAGATCTTCAGTCATCATCATTCCATCCATCTATCCATCCATTATCTAACACGCTTGTCCCAAGTGGGGTCGCAAGGGGTGCTGGTGCCTCCAGCAGTCAATGGGCAAGAGGAGGGGTACACCCTGGACAGGTCGCCGGTCCATTGCAGGGCAAAACAGAGACAAACAGGACAAACAACCATTCATGAACACACTCACACCTAAGGACAATCTAGAGAAGCCAATTAACCTAACAGTCATGTTTTTGGACTGTGGGAGAAAGCCGGAGTACCCGGAGAGAACCCACGCATGCAAGGAGAACATAAAAACTCCATGCAGAAAGACCCTGGGCCATTCCAAAAAAGAAAATTAAAAACAATCCACTGGACTTGGCTTCAAAGTTTGAGGAGGTTTCGATTTCCATCCATGCTGCGATGATAGCGGGAAGAGCCACTTTGATGTGCTTCTGTTCTTTTTGTTCCCCTTCTATTTTTGTAGAGACATGCTCAGCACATGTTGTAAGGTTCTGATGACTTAAAGTTTCTGTTCCAGTGGGTGATGTGAGTCAAAAAGAAGATGTTGGTCTGTGTTAGTGGGTTTCTTATACACTTATACATATACAATGTTGAGGTTTCCTTCCCCTTCCATTCTCACCAAACAGTCCAGAAATGGCAGCTTGTTGTTGGTGGCATCCTCTCTGGTGAATTTGATGTTGTGGTCGACTGAGTTGATGTGTCTTGGGAAAGCTTCCACTTGTTATAGCTGGATTTTTGATGAATGTGTCATCCACATGTCTAAACCTATGGCTTTTTGTTCCTCTGAAAGTGTCCAATGCTCTATTTTCCATTTCTTCCATGTAAAGTTCCCATGGCACAACCATGCTTCTGTCTGTAAAAAATGATCCCTGAACTTGAAATAGGTTGGGGAAAGACAAAGGTCCAGGAGGGTGCAGATCTGGTCTGGAGTGAAATTAGTCCTGTTGTTTAGGTTACTGTCTTGTTGAAGACGTTTCCTGACTGTTTACACTCACTCTGATATAGGTATGCACATGAAAAGGGAAGTAACATCAAAAGACACCAGGGTTTCTCCTGGCACCATCTTTAAATGTTTGACTTTGTTTTCCAAACTCTTTGGAGCTTTCTATGTGATGTGGTGTGTTTTCCACCAAGGGAGCTAAAATATTAGTAAGCCAGTTAGCATAGTCCATACAAGCATGGAATGTCCTCCCCTGGATATAATCTAAAATAAAATGAATGGTTAATTACCTTGCCTTTTTCTAATTGTTTGAGGTATTCCGTGATTTTCTTTTTGTAGGTGTTGGTTGGATCTCTTCTCAGAGATTCATATGTGTTGGTGTCCCTCAGTAGAGTGAGAATTTTGTCCTGGTGTTCAGAAGTGTTGACAACCACAGTGCCTCTTCCTTTGTCTGCTGGTAATATTGTGATGCTTTGGTCCTGGCTAACGGAAGGTTATGGCTTTCCTTTCCTGTGGTGTGATATTGGAAGAAGGTGGTTTGGCGCTGAGCGACTCAGAATGAAATTAACAGCTACACTGTGCAGCGAAGAAATATAAGGAAAATAAATATATAATCCAAGTAAAAAGAAGAACAGTATACAGAGGATCTGGAACAGCAGTTAGGGGTCATTCATATCTAAAAGGAAGATTGAAACTTTGAGTATAAATTAAAAGATTGATTTCCCCTTATGGGTAGGATAAAAAAGGAAAAAGATTAATAATATCCGTTAATGTGTTGAATAACTTAATGTGTCACATTAAGGCAAGTTCATCTTGTTTTGTTTGCACTGTGGCCATTTTGTTTTGAGCTTGTTGTAGTTGTAGTCTTTTCGCTTCACTCTGTGTACTCCGACGTCGAGGTGCTAACGTCTCTGTTAAACACTTTAAAAAACTCTGAAAATGGAATACGAAAGGTGGATTCTTGATTCTCGACGTCGGAGTACACAGAGTGAAGCGAAAAGACTACAACTGTGTAAACAGGCCCCATTTCCGTTTCCGGTGGCAGCGGAATATTGACTATTCCAACAGAACTCAATGGGATTTACAAAATGCTAAATAAAACACTACAGGAACGTTTTTTCTTTACGAAACTTTTTTTGGAACGTCATTGAACAGCGCTGACGACCCGGTGAGTAGCATATTTAAAAAAAAGAAAGTTTAAGGTTGTTTTAAGGACATTATCGGACATGCTCTATGCAAGCCATTCTAAAGCAGCAAGGGGGTGATTCTAAATGAGCCAAAAAGCAGAGACAGGAGCAATTGTCAAACTTTTGGTGTCGATCATTCGATTTCATCCTGGACACTACAGAAAATGGGCTTAAAGTGTAAAAAACCGAACTTCCCCTTTAACAGAACTTTCTGAGCTGCTTGAGCAAAGCAAAACCCAGCACCTGTCTGAAAAAAAGTTTGGATTTAGCCAATCGGCATTTAAAAGGAACAAGCATATTTGCTACCTGTGAATGAAAAAAAGTCTTTGCCTTCAATCCTGGACATTTAGGATTAAAGTCTAGGTATGTCGTAAAAGTCATTTTGTTCCCAAAATTCACAGAAGAAAATCTGGCCCCTAACCTAAACAAACCTGACCTATTTTAGAAAGGATCCAGGGAAGAACAGATTTGGAAGCAATAACATGTCTTAACATAATGTGATTCACATAAATGATGTATGCATTTGACAGGCCATAAACATCCTTTCTGTTAATATAATGAACTAGATAGGCTCCAGAGGAGCGTTGTATCTTAATGCGTGTGCAGTCCATTGCACCAATAACTATAGTAAATGCTGGAAAAAACTGATCACCTGCTCCAAAGTTTCTTTTGCAATGTGTAGCATACACTATGTTAGGTGCAATGTTGCAGAATGCCTCCTTGTAGCTACTATTTCTGTGGCTGGTAAAGGTTATATAGATGTGCATATTTCCTTTTAATGCCAAATGCACACTTGTGATAGTGAGAAGAATAGTGTTTTGCAAAGATTTTCTGCACTTCTTACTGCATACAGTAACACACTAGACGAAGAATCTGAGTGCAACAAAGATCATCTGTGTGACAGTTAGTGACCAGATGTCTGGCTGTAGGCCCGACAGCCCGGATTTTCACTGCACTGTCCGACGTCCGGTACAACATCTAGCCGGATGCATATTTCTCATCCTTTATGAAGCACAAGGCTAGAAGAGTAGATTTGTTTACTATTTTTCTCCGCTGCAGCATAATATCCAATCATAGTATGTAAAAAAATGTATTAACTATCTTATCTAGGAGATAATTGGCTAAGAGTGGTAGCGTGTCAAATAAATATCTGCTTCTCAATGGTTAACAAAGTAAACAAGGATTAGAATGCTGCTGGGTTATACATTGACAGAAAGTTAGCAGCATGCCAAAAAATGCCAGACCTCCTTTAAATCTGATTAGACAAAAGAGCGTGAATTTATAATGAAAATCAGTTGAAACTTATTCCATGCCTTCTACACATGCCATGTGGACGTAAGCAGTCGAGGGAAAAATGCAGCTGAACAGTATGCAGTACGTATAAACATAAAAGTAATAAACGTACCTCTTCAAAGACATCTTTTTTTCATAATGTTTAATCGCTCATCGATGCCAGAATAACTTCTGTCCTTAAAGACAGCAAGTCTGCTGCATCTACACAGACACTGAAGACAAGTTCCCAAAAGACCAAAGCTATACTTTTTGAGCAGTTGAATGTGTTTTTTTACGATCTCATATGTCGAATGAACAATTAGTCTGTTTTTTTTTATCATTTATGTTACCTCTTAAATATTTTTTTTCTAGATTTAAGTCCACACATGCTAAACTTTGTGGCATTCTGCACTTTAAAACATTCATCTCAGTGGTCACTTTTTGAACACCACAATATATGAATAAATACAAATACTGTGAACAAATACTTTTTGACTTTTCATTAATATTTTTTCCTATTCAGCTACAGAAGCTTCCTCTTACCAGGTCCTCATGTACACCTTAGGAATTTATTGATATGTCACATAATGTCCTTTTTGCTGCTATAGAAATTATCACCCTAGTGACAGCCAAGGCATGGATCTGTTCTGTGTGATGCTGAATTTTGGGAATTTCTGCTCAGGGGATATCTTCCCCAGAAAGTTGGCAACGCTGATGCAGAGAGATATCGGGGAAAAAAATTAAATATGAGCATTTCTGTAATCCCTTCAACACATGCAATATTATAACAAAAGGCCTCACCGTGAAATTTAGAGCAACAGTTTTGATGGATATTTGTAGTATTTAAGAATGACTCTTATTTCTCTCCGGTAACCTAACTCTCACAGGTTGGACTCAACTTCAACAAATAGTGATCAGAACAGAGAAACAGCACTATAAAAGCAAGAGAGAATGCAGACCTCATCCAAGTAGCTCAGTTCCCCCAAAATATTGCGACTTCCACCTTAAATTAATACCTGCACTCATAGAATTGTTAAAAAACGTCCTGGATGGGGACGGTAATCAGGATCATCACCAAAATTCAATAATTTGTTGCCAGTCACAAAAGACATCTTCTATAAACATTTCAGCTAAATCTAAATTGAAGTTATTTTAAAAAACAGAGACAAACCTACTCATATGAAAACATAACATCCTTGGGAAAAAAATGGAAGGATGAAGCGGTGAGTAAATTGAGGAAAAAAAAAAAGCAGACCAGAACAGCTAATAAGAGGGAATGAGTTTCAGCTGAAGCAGAGAGCAGCTGAAGGAGAGAGAACTAATTAAGCAGAAGGAGCAAGGCAGGCAGAAAGAAAAGAAACCTTAGGAAAAATCTACAGGAAAAAAAACAACATAGATGGATGAGAAATAATGAAAGGGAAATAATAAACTTGTAAGGAAAAATATAGGGAAATAAATTTAGAAATCAAGATTTAAAGATCAGATTGAACATCGAAGAAATCATTTAAATACTGTAGATATGCAAAAATAAATGAACCACGCCGTCATGATCTTAGAACTAACACAGGGAAGCTTTAGCCCGGTTTAATCTCACTCAATAAGACAAATGAGGCTATTTGTCTTTATACACCCTATGCAAAAATCTGTTTTCCACTAGAATAGCAGTTAAAATATTGCAGCATTACAGCTGGCAGGGTATATTAACATGAGCTAATTGAATACCGGTACTAAAAACAACAAGAACAACTCCTCTAAGCAGTGAGGGTTTAATATAGGAATGTTTTAGACCGATAGTCTCTAGAGAACAAAAACGGCTTTCATACTCAAACTGAGGTGTGTAAAGTGCTCAGAAGGTACAAGCTGTGAATGTTAAATTTGGAAATCACAAAAAATAGCCGCTGACTCAGTCCCACCTACAGAAAGCAGACAATATGACCAACTGGATTACAACGACATCAGGTGCATCAACAACTGTAAGCATAGTTCTATTAACAATCTTAGAGAAAAATTATTATTGCTTTCTTTATAGAAAAAATAAACACATTTGGCAGTTTACCATAGGCATGAGAGAATGACAAGATGCCAAAAAAAGTATTTTTTTATGTTGATTATGCAACATATAAAAAAATATACTGATTCCTCACAACGACCCTCCTCAGAAGGTATAGATGTAATCCCAATCAATGGCATATATCTAAAAATACAAAGATGTAGGAAAAAAGTCCAGATGATAAACATGTAGGCTGACAGCAGAGAAAAAGAAGTGTAGTCTCAGCCTGTGACAGTGTAATGTGTGCAGACAGGGAGCCAGCAGGCATGTTCCCTCCACCTCACTCCTGACTCCTCTCTCTCCCACCAACCCCCCGCTGACCGTCTCCTTCTTGCCTTCAGATCTATCAACCAGCACAGCTGCGCTTCGAGATGACAGCGTCCTTCACCATCAGTATATGATAAAAGGAAAATGAGCTATTACCTACTTGTTTACACACTGACACAATTTATTAAATGTAGGCTGTTTACCGTTTGCTCTTGTTTTCATTTTTATATTACTTCTGATACAGCAATGGTGGAAATGACACTATGCAGGACAAAGACATGCAGATTACTGTTACAGAGAAGGGTTAAATCATTGAGGGATAATTAATGAGGTCTAGTACAGTATTTCCAGTTTTGCCATGCTGCGTTTCAGTTAAGGTCTGACAAAAATATTGTGTTCAGATCTGTTTTAAAGCTGCTGGACCAACATTATGTGTCCTCAAACAAAAAGCCTATGAGATGTAATTTTCTTCATTATTAAACTCCCACGAGGCTGGCAGCGGACAACAACAAACCTAATTTAGAAGGTGGTTACAAACACAATAGACGACAAACACAGGTCAGATCTTAAAGCAACACTGTGTAAGTTTTAGCCTCTAGGGGTGCTACATTTTAAACTTCCAGGTAAGTCTTCTGGAACCACTGCATTGTCACAATATTAAATAGTCTCCCTCAGTGTGATAGCAGACCACTTTGGACCAGCAGACTAAACGGTCATAGAATAACTGGTAAGACAAAGACATATGAACAATTATGGATTAAATACTACTAGATAACCAAAAATATGTTGAATAAATTAAGTGCCATTTCTGTTTTCCTTCCTAACAACCATTTTTAGCATTGCTGAATGATGGAATGACAGGATGACAGAGCTCCTCACCTTATCCCTAAGGCTGAGTCCAGGCACCTTACAGAGGAAGCTCATTTCAGCCCCTTATATCAAGGAACTAATTGTTTTGGTCTCAATCCACATCTCATAACTCGAGATGAGGCCCGAAAAGAAAAGAGAATGGCCAATCAAGTAATTTTTCATCACATCAGACTTAATCAATACCTCTATTACTGCCCCAGTCAGCCTGTCTATCACCTGGTCTATCCAAAAATAACTCATCAAAAACCCAATGGCCAAAAGTGCATTTCTTTTACCAGAAAATATTCACAATGTAGATCTGCCATACAATTTCAAAGTAATAGCTCAGCGTTCCTTCATTAAATCTTTACTGAGCACGATTTCAGGGATAAGAACCTTAAAAGCAGTGTATGCAAAAGGGGAGCACCTACACCGGCTGAATAGTGAGTGTATTTGCATTTTTTGTTGTTGATATAATTGACAATGCACAGCCGGTTTGGTGCCTTGGAACTTTAAAGTCCTAGGGAAACGGCAGTTAAAACCGTTGCATTCCCGAATTCTCCCGACTGGTGCCCGACTTTACATGAGTGAATAAAGTGAATGTGATTGGTCGTTTATCAAGGGGGCAGGATTGTTGTTGCAAGTTTGTTTGTGGCCGGTTTGTTGGAAGCATCTTGCTAACCAGTTAGCAACTTAGTGCTAGTAGGTTCCCAATGGGAAATTACATTGGGACCAAGTAGCACTTAGTAACAACAATGTCAAGGAACGCTATGGACAGCGGAAACATGCAAGAGGAGGAGAGTTTTGTGTCGGAGGTCGTGGATTCGTCGTCTCATTTGTCATACATTTTTTATTTAGAGGAGGAAATCTGGGACAAAGATGTTGTGGAAGAGGAAGCTTGGTTTAGTGTAGAAGGCTTACAGCCGTACATGTTTGAGCCCTTGCTACGTAATGCTGCCAGTTCTGTTAGGCTACGTTCACACTGCAGCCTGAAGTGACCCAATTCCGATTTTTTTGCCCATATGTGACCTGTATCTGATCTTTTTATGACAGTCTGAACGACACAGATCGGATTTTTTCAAATGCGACCCAGGCCACTTGGATATGTGGTCCTGAATCCGATACGTATCTGATCTTTTCAAATGCGACCTGTGTCTGTACGGCCAGGTCGCATTCATCCGACCTACACGTCATTGATACTTGACAAATGTTACTAAATGTTACTAATCTGCGTCCTACTAAGCGGAGGCGGGAAAAACTAACAACCATGGCGGAAGATAACACAGAGAGCAGTCAATAGAGAGCTCAGTGAGAGCTCTGTACGGACGTTGCTATTACTGCCCCACAAAACGCCATTGCAAGAAATCTGGCTCTCTTTCTTTTTGATCTTCTTAAAAAGATTTCGTTCGTAATGTGCCTGCTCCTGTTGGAGAAGAACTTAAAGAACGCAATATACGCTGCGGTATTACGAGTCATGTTTACTTCCGCAAACACTGAGGACGCTTGCTACATGTGACGTCATCGCGTCCTCGAGTGCGCATGCGGGACACTTCGGTTGAACGCTTTCAGTTCACACAGTAGATCACATACAAGTCGCATATACTTGGAAGTGTGAACGGACATGCAAAAAAATCCGATTTCACAAAAAAATCGGAATTGAGCATTAAGGCCTGCAGTGTGAACGTAGCCTTAGCTCTATGCCTGCCGAAGACACAGATGTCCATCCCCGTGAACACTGGGACGGAACTTAATGGTAGAGCAAATGATTCTTATTTCTTATTTCAACCAATTATATTACCTGTGACATGTGTATCACGATGCTTTGACCGAAAAAATTTGATTGACAGATGACCGTTGATGTATGATTGGCCGAATTTAGGTGTACAAGCTGACATATAACTGACTGGGCTGCATAAAATAACAGAAAAAAAAAACAGATTTTAAGACAAGATTTTTTTTTAAATAGAAATTTTGTAACTTTTGGGACAATATAGTCTGATAAAGAGTACATGTATATACATGTTTAAACTAGAATGATTTGTCATTTAAATATTCCCTAAAACTTTAAAGACCAACCAAATCCTGATGCTGTTGGTCATTTTCATACAAAATAATATGATTCTTTTGTTGTGTTCGAATCTGCCAATGTGCATTACATTGAAGGAATAGCCCCAGTGTATTATGAAATTACACCTGCAGTCATTACCTTTAATATGCAACATGCAACACTATCACTGCACTTATCACAAAGTCTGGACCAAAGTATTCCACTTCGCTCACTATCTCCCACCTTGACTATTGTTACGTGCTCCTGTGTGGTCTCCCTGGCTGTACGATAAAACTCTTACAAATGATCCAGAACGCGGTGGCACGTCTGGTCTTCAATCAGCCCTAAAAGTCTCATGTCACCTCTCTGTTCATTGAGCTGCACTGGTTACCCCTGGCTGTCTGCATCGAATTAAAGCCCCTGATGCTAGCCTGAAAAGTGCTTAAAGGTACAGCTCCCATCTTCTTGAACCCTCAGAAAAGGCTTATATAACAACTTGGCCACTCCGGCCATCAATAGATTGTCTTCTAGCAGTTCCTACATCATGCTTAAGACAATCCAGACTGTTTTCCTGTGTTGTTCCAAGATGGTGGAATGACCTACCAAGCGCTACAAGAACAGCATCCATGTCTATCTTCAGGAAACTCCTAAAGACCAACCCCTTCAAACAGCATCTCCTATTCTAACTCTTAAGGGCTGGTTATATCCTCGCAGCATTGTGTCGCAGTGAGCTTGTTGCAGTTTCTTTTTTTTTTATGTTCAATTTTGTCTGCACTATGTTATTCCACACCACAAGGCAAGAGGGACACTCAGGAACTAGCTGTGGGTCTAGGTACAGCCGAGACAGTGAAGAAGTGGGGTCAAGTTTGTCCAACACCGAAGGGACATGAGGGCGAAAAAGAGTGGGGATCCAGGTGGAAAAAGGGTCTCAGCGTACCTCGCTCTTCTAGCTGGTCCAAATTCACAAGTAATTTTCCGCAATGGTGGTTATACCAACAAAACAAGCCAGTAAGGTACCAAACAGGAAATACGGATAATGTAGATTTGACCAATCAGAGGCCTCCTGTCTCCGCCAATATCTGTGGTCACTTACAATTTTGGAGAGTTGCAGCAGAGTGTCTGCGGATGGGGCCGGGGCACATTTGCGTTCACTGCGACACACATGCAGACGACCTGGTTTCTGAGTATTAATCAGCCTTTACCCATACCTCTGTACCCCTCTACTACTCTTTCTGCACTTCCCTCTCTCTCTTTGCTGTCACCACTGATTCTGACTTGGGATTTTCCTCTAGACAACTTATTGTCATATTGATAACTGTAACATTGTTTCTACTTTGTGAGTCACTTTGGGTAAAAGGATCTGCTAAATGGATAAACATAGCATGGATAACACACTTTAAACTATCCTCCTGCACACCATAATTTATTCTTACAAAAAGTTATACAGCACTAAATGTTCTGGACTCTTATTTAGATGTCTTGTTTGGTAGAAGATCAAAAAAGTTCTATCTCTTTTCTGTGTTACTTAACTTGGGCTAATGCAGCCCTACATTTGGAACACTGATAGACTAGATTATTTAGAAATCAAAATCACTTTAATTTTTAAACCAGATGTGACCGAATCAAGCTTAAAAATTATACATTATTTTGCTTTTTTTAAAACATAAATGCTGGATGTGCTGATAGATTTAGCTATAAATTAAATATAGTTGCTTAATTTAAAAAAATGATGTATGGTGTAGATGATTTTCTATTTGGGTGTTTCACCCCCTCTTCAAAAGGTTTCCTGGTGCTTATGTTAAAAAAAAAAAGGTTGACAGATGGAAGAAAGTTTCACAGTTTCTTTTTCCTTTTGAAAAATAAAAAACAAAGGATGGTTTAAAATGTTGTTGATTGAGGCTATTACCTTCAGGTGATGTGGAACACTGAGCTTTGCTCACTTGCAAAGCAAACAGCACTCCGGTATTTATTCACTGGTTTATAGCGAGCTTCTCTTTATTTCACGTCAAACAAGCACTCCAAAGCCTCCTGGGTGAGAACAAGCCAGGCTGCACTAACGCCCAAACACGCGTGGGCGGACCCGCGTCCCCGCTTGGAGATAGAAGGGCATCGGAACAGCGTGGAGCAGAGGTGGGTGTGAACAAGTCCGATTGTGTCTCTGTCTGCGGTGCTGAACAGGAAGCTGATGGCTCCTCCGTTTGGTTTGGCTGCCGCGGCAAACAGCTCGTCTGGCAGGATGGAGAAGGTTGATACCGCTCAGTCTGTCCGATATCTGCGGGGGCGCTTTTTTTTTTTTTTATTTACTTTCATTTTTGCGTAACATTGCACGAGTAACCGTCTGTTGATATTACAGTGCATCTGTTTCCCTTCTGTTGGGAAAAAGAAAAGAATCCTGTGAAGAAAATAAGCTGGAGGTGGCCCCTGATAATGTCCAGAGCTGAAACCGGGTTGACGGGGGGGAGGCGGGGCTGGAAAGGTGAAGATTAATGACAAACATCCGTGCACCTCTGTCACGGCCTGACAAATCCCATGCTCTCACACACCTCAGCGCTGTGTGGTCACATCAGATCTATTTCCCCACCGCTTTTGTTCTCCAACTTGTAAAAAACCAATGTATCTGTGCGCCTCACACAGATAAGGCATCGCATGCCCTCGAAAATCTACTGGTGAAATACATATATGATTCCCAGATATAAGAATAAATGGAAATGTACTACCCCTGCAATTAAAGTACTATTTAAAGCAATATTTTTGAACTAAACCAAGCTGTCGTGTCACATAATTCAAAACACCCCTCACTCTTGTGTTAAACAGACGCACTGGGGATCATCTGGATGCAAAGGCGCCCAAGGAAGAGATTTTGGATCTGGAAATACAACGAATCAAAAGCGATAAAATAACAAATCTCTTACCAGAAATATTGTCTAAATAATGTGAGGTGTTCATGGCGCGCTCCTGGTCCCGCTTTGCTCCGTCGTGGTGCGCCGCGCTCCGGTGCCAAGACTGGAAGAAGAGTGGGGCTTTTTACAGCTCAACACGGACTCACATTAGAGCCAGCAGGGGCGGGCCAAGCGCGTTGCTATTGGTGGGGATATTAGAGGAGGTGAAAAATGAGAAATTTTTATCATACTGTATGTTACTTCCTCCAGGAACAAAAATAAAATAAATTCCACCACAGAGCCACTAGACCCACATAGCTTTAGGCCTATAATTTTTGCTCTTCAGATTGGACATGCAAAAAAGAATATATATATATAAATTATTATTCCCTCACATTTATATGGCTAAAAAATGTCACAACCAGAATGTTGTTTCTTTTAAAGTTAGAGTATTACATCAGACCTATTCAATATAATTAAAAAAGAAATGTTGTTATAAACCAAACAACCACAGCGAAGACTGCTGAAGTGACAGCTATTGTGGATAAAGGGCGGATTGTACTTCTGCAAGCGCACACATCAAATGTCACTTGCGTCTGGTCACGAACCAGTTTTGTTGGTGTTTCTGCAACATCTGTCTAGAATTTCTAGGGACACACAGCAGTTTCCCGCCAAAGCGCTAGGGGGGGGCCTATTCGAGAACTCGTGAGAACTTCGGCGGATGGTCACGAAAACTTCTTCGGCTGCGCCGGCGAGAGTGTTCATTTTCCAAAACAAAATGTCTGAGGCATTGTACAAGTGGTTGTACTTCCGAACTTCCTCAATCAACCTTTCGTCGTGGTTATCCATTGTAGTTATTACTCCTAGGTTTTTAAAAAGGCCGCGCCCTGGCACCGAATCGAGAAGGACAACCACACAGACAGCCTGGAAGGCATAGCAAGGACCAATCACAGCTGATTTTTGTCTGCGCACTTCTGCCAGAGGTCCGCGCAGGTTTGCGACCTTCTGACGTGTAGTCAGGATTTTTTTGAGGTGCGTGACGACGGTTGACATCCTCTGCACGGGGGGGGGGTGTGGTCACTTACAGAGACAGATTTGACGGTTGCAGAGGCAATGCCTCAGAAGTGGCCTTAAGGAGGGTAAATCAGAAAAGATGACTCAGGAAGAAACTGTCACACAGTATTCTGTGTGTGAACATATTACTAAGAAGCAAAAAAGGTGCCATTAGTCAGGAGAGTAAAAAAAATATATATATAAACCGATCATATGCTGTAGAAGTAAATGCATTCAATGCTTACTGTAGTTTGGAAGCAATGTGCATGAATATCTACTCAATGACAGTGATCAGCCTGTGGCTCTGGTGAGGTGTTAAGGAATGTCCGGTTGTTTTAATAGCGGCCTTCCTCCCCTCTGCATTGTTGGATATGATGTCTGCATCTTGATCTGTTGGAAAATGAAATCAGCTTCTCCGTAAAGATTGTCAGCAGAGAGAAGAACATAGGTCTCCTCTTCTAGAGGCTCCATTACTGATCATGGAAACTTAACACTGGATTTTAGCTGTCCAAAACAGAGCTTCGTTGGCGCTTTATTTCAGCTCTGCAGGAGTGAGTGCTCCCGGCGAGGGGATACAAACTGTGGCCGGGATAAATACCTTGGCGCTACATCTTTTTCTTCGTTGGTTCGGCATCTTTAATGCGGCAAATAATTGTCAAAATGTGTGAATTCAGGACAGTTGTTCCCCGTCATGACTGCTACTTGCGTGTTCTCGTGCTAAATGAAAATTAGCCCCTTATTCATGTATTTCCAACTTTGACTTCCCCCTCTGGTGATTAGGGAAAATCCAAAGAAAGCCCCATGGTTCAAAGAGTGGGAGAAAAGTAGTGTCATATTGTCCTGAGAATATGGTATTGTCCTAAATTGTTTTTTTTGTTTTAAATATTCTAGAAATGTTAGTCATTCATTTGATATGCGTTTATCTGATTGTGTTAATTATTAGTCCCCAATAAGTTATTATCATCTAGAGACTATTAATAATAGGAGGTGAAATGCAGCTCCAGACGAGCCGAGCATGTGGTGAATTCACGAGTACACTTCTGCTCCAATTGACCAATATCTATGCTGTAATCTTCAATTCTCCCACAGTCCATACATTCCTGTCTTTTTCTCAAGAACATACTTAGCGAATACACAAGTCTATACTTGTGTTCTTGTGAACTGGCCCAAGTGATCCCATTTCTTTCTACCTCTTGTAACGTTTGATTGTCAACTTTAAAGTAAGACATATTGAAGGGACATAGAGCTGATAAAAAGAAAGCAGGTAATATCATGAGATAGATTTTCACAACCCCTTAAGCACCAGAGACTGGATGATCGCAGATCTTCGACAAGAAAACGTCAGATTATCCCAACACATGTACATTCTCACTGCTGAGCTTTATAAATGAAAGGAAGTTTGTCAACATACCAACGAGAAGGTGATGCAGCTTGAGTTTGAGCTAACTGCTTAAAAGAAAAAGATGCAAGAGGCTGAGGTCTGTTTAAGCTCAAAAGATTAGAAAATCAAAGCATTGCAACAAGAAATCAATAAGTTATCAGAAAACATCAAGAGTATTGTTGCTGTGCCTCAGAAAATTGATGCAGGGATTGGATATACCAACAAGAAAGCTAGGCAGCTAGAGTCTGAGCTAACTGCTGAACAGAAATGGGTGCAGGAGGCAGAGATCTACTTAAGCTCAAAAGATGAGACAATCACAGTATTGCAACAAGAAACATCAACTTATCACAAACCATCAAGAGTATCGTTGCTGTGCCTCAGAAAGTGAATGCAGCACGTCAGCTTACCAACGAGAAAGCTAGGCAGCTGGAGTTTGAGCTAACCACTGAAAGAAAAAAGGTCCAGCAAGCTGAAATCTACTTGAACTCAAAAGATGAGAAGATCTCAGCACGCATGGAACATGGAAATATTAAATTATCGCAAAACATGCAGAGACATGCTGTTAAGCTTGAAAAATGGAGGCAGAGCGTAAATATGCCAATGGGAAAGCTAGGCAGCTGGGCTCTGTGCTAACTGCTAACAGTGCAGGAGGCTGCGGTCTGCATAAGCTTAAGAGATAAGGAGATCACAACACTTCAACAAGAAAACATAAAATTAGCAAAAAACCTGAAGACATATGCTGCAGAGATGGAAAAAAATTGAGATAGTGCGTAAATATGCCAACAAGAAAGCTAGGAAGCTTGAGACTGAGCTAGCTGCTGAAAGGAAAACACTACAGGGAGCTGAGCTCTGCTATAACTCCACAGAAGAGCACTTCAACAAGAAAACACCAGATTATTAGAACAAATTAAGAATCTCTCTGTCTTGCCTCAGAAAATGAAGGCAGTTCTTGCTGAGACGGCAAAATGATAGGAGGCTGAGGTGTGCTTAGCCAAACAAGTGCAGGAAACCAGTAGAATCAAGGCCCCTTTGGTCGAAATCGAGAAAGATTTAGAGGAACAGCGGCAGCAGTGGAAAAAGGAAAGATCTCATCTTATGGCCAACTAACAACAAAGAGAACAATTACGGATAAAGACTGGATAGATATGTGGAAAACACAACAGACATCTACTAATTCGCGGATATGGAGGGAGTTTGCATGGAAGAACCTTATAAGTTTTTTCATCACGCCTAAAATCAAGAATAAATATAGTAATACAAGCGCAGAGTGTTGGAGAAAATGCGGATTGATGAATGCTGATCACTCGCACATATTTTGGAACTGTCCAAAAATTGTTGCATTCTGGAAAAATGTTTATGTATCTGTGAAGAGGATACTGGGGTATGATATCCCTATGAGTAGCATGGTATTCTATCTATGTAATTTTAATAACACCAAGATTACGGTAAAAGATAGATACCTGACTAAGATTCTGTTAATAGCGGGTAAGAAAGCGATCACGAGGAAGTGGGGGAAAGAGGACCCCCCATGACAAGAACATTGGACTGAAATTGTGGAAGAAATTTATATTATGGAAAAACTGACACACAGATTGAGACTGCAACAAGCACAAATGGAAAAAAAATGGACAAAATGGACTGTATTCAGGACAACAGAGAGCGACAAAAGTGGATAAAGGCCTTTGAAAATGAGAGACAATAAGGTATTAATGAGTACAAGCCCCCGAGCAACAGTTTTGGTTCCTTTTTATTTTGGGTAGAGGTGGATGTGTTGTGTTCAAGTTCACTGTATATGTAAATAAATGTAAAAATTTCAATAAAAAGTTAAATGTTAAACAACAAAGAGATGAGGTGGAGCAGCTGAAGAAGCAGTTGGAGTTAGAAAAAGCCGAGTTAGAACAAGAGAAAGGTTCTCTGCAACTGAAAGAGCAGGAAATCAACCTGTTACATCAGGATTCTGCAAGAAAAGCCATGAAACTGGAAATTTCTCTGCTTGCAGAGGAAGCCAGAACAAAGGAGACTGAGATCGGCTTAGCAGAAAAAGTGCAGGAAATCAATGAAACAAAGGCTGTTTTGCTCAAGATGGAGTAGGATGTGAAGAACCAAACATCTCTGGGCCCAGGAAAAGTCCAGTCTCCTGACAGAGCAGTAGAAAGCTCTTAGACATGTGGAAGCAGCTATTAAAAACCTTCAGGAGGCACGGCATGGTTAAAGGTAGCAGTGGGAAACAGAGAACTCCTGCCTTCAAGATACAGTTGGAAATGCTAAGAAAGCTCTGACAGAGATGGAGGAGGATAATAAAACATCAACAGAGAGCCTTATGGAGGAGTTCAAACATCTGCAACAGGAGATTGAAAAATTGCAAGAAAGAAAACCCAAAAAGACATCTTCAGGAAAAAAAAAATGTCCTCTGAGTTCGCTCATAACCATTACCCTTAACTTTCAAAACTCTTCCTTTAACCCTTAACTACCCAGATCCAAAACACAGATTCCATAATCCAGCCTATAATATTTAGCACTCACCTCTCCATGAAACTCTATGGCTCCTTGTAAATAAAAAGTACTTCCTCCATACCAGGGCCTTTTTCTGAGGTAAACTCCTACCTTGGTATTGATCTCACCTTGGAGAGGCTGGATGATGGAACAGTAGTTGCTGTTCCCTTGTAGAAGGAGACCTCTCTGCATGGAGCTGGCATACTCTCCCATACCTTTGTGGGTTCTCACTCCAGCTTGCCCACCCTTCCTTTTTCTTATTTTTTTCACTCAATTTTATTTATATAAAAATACATTTATGACAAATACAAAAATGCATTCATAATAAAATTAAAACAAAACAAAATGTGTTTCAAAATTTGTAAAAAATGAAAAAATAAAACCATAACAGATTTACTCTTACCTCTATTACACATGACACAAACACACATTGACATAATAATCCTGCCACCAGGGGTCCACAGTCTTAATGTGCTGCTGGTGTTGGTCCCAAGCCCAGATAAACGGAGAGGGGTATGTCAAGAAGAGAAGCCTGGGTCCGTTTCCCTGCTGGGGGAATGAGATGCCAGTGTGGGTCCTTAGGTAAGACCCTTTACGCTAAAGCCTATTTTGTAAGTCACTTTGGATAAAATCTCCTAAATACATAAACACTAAACATTTGTTTTAATAACCTGATTATTTTCAGTAACCTATCTAACAATAATATAACTACACACAAAAAGGTTTCATGCTATTTTCTGTATGAAAGTCTGACCATCATCTCATTGTGTTAATCCACCAGTATGTGACAGTAGATAACATTAGGGTTAGAGCATCACTTGTTGTTTCCACTGCTGAACTTTAGGATGTTTTCTCTAGTAATGGACTTGTGCCTTTATGTGTCTTGTTGAATCTCAAGATAAGTAGCCAATCACAAGATTCTCTTAGAAAGGCTTGAGGATTAAGGTTTGAATGCTCCCTCCTTGAACCACGACCTTAACGTGTTGCAGGAGCTTCAGTGCTCGGTCATCACATGCACACTGGGCACTGGATTTCTAAATGAAGATGAAGATAGTATCTGTAAGAATAAAGTCCATTATTTGACAACAATACAAATATTTCATTGTGTCCTAATTAATAACCCCCAATAATGTAAAGGGCTAAACCTGAAATGATTTAAAAGACATACATTTTTTTTTTCACTTTCATTTACAATGACAAATGTTCCATTTATAATTTCTGAAAAGAAAATTTAAATAAAACATGTAATCATAAGCATAAAATTTTTTTTATCAAAAAAGGAATTTTCCGGAATTCAGCATCAATATACTGAAAGAATATCTAGATCTTTTGTTGGATGTTCTTTTCTAAATGTACTCTCCGCTAGACTAGAACATTTAAGATGGAGAAAAACAGCACCGTCCTTACTTCAAATTTTGACTGGAGATATTTAAAAAGTCTAGGTCAAGTATTTTGGCCTAGCTATATGTAAATATTTAATATTGCAGGAGATTTGTATAATTTCTTAGAAAACCTATCAAGACAATAGGCATTACAAGTAAGATGTGCTAAAATAATTTACTAAGAAACATACTGGTGCTTTACATAAACTATAAATGTAAGTGCACTAAAAATGCTTCTCTGTGCAGACAACCCAGTGTAGTCTATTGCTAATGCAGCACATTTTGGTAATGTGATAAATTCCACAGCTAGGGTAACATTTGCATATGCATGCCTCTAAAGGATATATAAAACAGACCATCTCTGTATAAATTACCATGCCCTGGACAACAAATTGGAATCTTGAAGCTGCATTCATAGAAAATCTAATCAAACACAAAACATTTGTTTCATGCTTCCTCCCCTTCCTTTACCTTTTCCCCTGGGTTACATGACTTTAATTGCTTGCATGTCTGACCTGCTTCAACAAATGAAATATGACAGAGTCCAGATAGGTTTCACTTATTTTCAGCTGGAAGCACAGGCAGCAGTCAAACATGGGGCTGGGAAGCGTGCATAACAAAGCTCAGAGCTGATGCTCCAGAGACTTCACAGGGAATTTTATGACCCAGAAATGCGTTTTGTTTATGCCATAAATTAGTGGAAATAGAAGAAAAGAAATTCCAGCCTGCCTGCCCCACAGTTAGGGATTCAAGAGGGGAAATAATCCAGAACGGTTTTAAAGAGCCATCTTTAATCCCTGATGTTAACCAGTACAATAAAGGTCAGCTTTCAGTAAGCTTTTGCAGTTTAGGAAGGCACAGTAACACGCATAAATCTGGGCTTCTAACAGAGACTTGAAAGCCTGTTTACTTCAAACAAATAGGATATCAAAGCAAGAAAGGTAGCAGCTTTTATTTACATGTAAAGTATTAGTAAAGATATATGAAATAAAATCCATCATCTGCCTGACAAAAACACGCCTGCTGGTGAGTCATTGGAGGTGCAGATTGGGCATGAGCTTTCTCTCACTGTTGCAAGAAACTAGAAAAGGAGCTCAGTGCTAAAAAAAAAATCACATTCATTGTAATTGTTTTAACCACAGTTCAGCTCAAAGTTTATATCCAGTTTATATCCATTTGTCTTTACCATAAATATTGAACTAATTTTGGAGTTTTAACTATTTATTTAGGCTGTTCTTTTTGCAAGTGAAATGACTCCAGCAACTTTATTTATGTCTGCTTTAGCTTGAGCAGTCCTTGTCTTTTTTGGCCCAGAATTATAGAGAAAATGAGACATTTTTTTTATAGTTCCTAACTAAATTTAACATAAACAAATATGCTGAAAGTCAAAGCTAGGCTTTCCAGGGATTAAAAGACATTTTATGTGCATGTCCTCTCGCTATTCACTCATCAACCACAATAAATTTGTTTCAAAAATGGCAACATCTACTTTTTTGTCTCTTCAACACTGGAAATATTCCATTCAGCAGCAAAAAAGCCACACAGAATGATGCTACCATCTTAAAACCTCCCAACGAAATGATAGTTTCAACAGTTCTGTTAGTGACTTCGAATATACATAAATACAGAATCAAAGGGCCAGGAGTACATTCTACAAATCAAGAAACAGTGAGAATACAGAAAATAAGGGCAGCAGTTACTCTATATAATAACCGCACCCATGAAATAGTCACAAAATAACTGGAGCAGTCAGCCTAAATAATCTGCAATGCCAACATTCATTTCAGCATCAACCTAGCAAATCATAGATTAAAGTTTTCCAGTAACAGCTTCACAGCTATAAAATATAATAATGGCACCAGCAGGTTATACAGCATTCTTAGCCTGACATTGGCATCCATAAAAAGGATAAACATCTGTGTCGTTGTCTCATCTGATAATGAAACAACTCTTCAGAAGAACTTTGCCCCATCAATGAGGGCCTCTTTAAATTTAAGCTTTGCATTGAAGGAAAGCAACCTCCTTTGTTGGTTTGCACCTTTTCAGTCCATGCTGAAGTAATAATCTTTGGACCAATAGAGGAGAGATCTAAAGTTAGCACACAGCTTCAGTCGCTTCAGCTAATAACCACTGATCAGGCCCAAAATCTAGGTGTAGTGCTGGATTCAGACTTGAACCTCCAAAAGCATTTAAAGACAATTACAAGTTCGGCTTTCTATCACCTGAAGAAGATTTCCAAGAATAAAGGACTAATGTCTCAGCATGATCTGGAAAAACTAATCCATGCGTTTATTTTTAGTTGAATTGATTACTGCAACAGTGTTTTCACAGGTCTGCCTAAAAAGTGGATCAGACAGCTGCAGCTGATCCAGAACGCTGCTGCCCGTGTCCTCACTAAGACTAAGAGAGTAGAGCACATCACCCCAGTTCTAAAGTCCTTACACTGGCTCCCTGTATCTCAGAGAATAGACTTTAAAATACTTCTGTTAGTCTATAAATCTCTGAATGGCTTAGCACCTAAATACATCACAGATTTGCTATCAGTGTATCAACCCTCCAGACCACTCAGGTCTTCTGGCTCCAGCCTGCTCTGCATACCTAGAACCAGAACTAAACATGGAGAAGCAGCATTTAGTTCATATGCTCCACTTATCTGGAACAAACTTCCAAAAAACTGTAAAAGTGCGGCAAGCCTGAGTTCCTTTAAATCAAGACTAAAAACACATTTGTTTAGGATTGCCTTTGACTGTTCTAGTTAAACAGTTCAACTGAAACCTCATTAGTTCAACTTTTTTATTTTCTTTAATCCAACTGTTTTCAATGTTCTTTTTTGTTTCTGCATTTTTTATTTTATTTAATTTTTTCCCTACTTGCTTTAAATTTGCCTTGCTTTGCCTTGCTGATGGGAATCTGGCCTTTCTGTGGACATTGACACTTTTGTTTCCCTATCTTTAGTTTATGATCAACATGAACCTTATGGTTTCCTGGGGTGTTTTTAAATATCCTATAAGGTGTCCCCTTCCTTCGAGGATGACATAGTTGTTCAGATGATTTGAAGCTGAATATGACTGAAAGTTCCTGACAGCTTGGATGTGTGCTCAGGTTCAGGCTGGTTTTGGAATTGATAAAACAGGATGTAGGCGCCGAACATTTGTCAGATGTGTTTAAAAGTTGGCTCTGTAACTTGTTCCAGTTCTAATGAGAAGAATAATATGTGTTGCATTCTGAAGCTTCTTGATAGCTGTGAGCCAAAAAAAAAATAATTACCTAGACAAGGTAGGAATTTAAACAGATAAAGTTAATTGTAGGTTGTTATGTGATCATCCCACTTTGGATAAATACATGTTTTAATTAATTTAAGTTAAGAAAAAAAGCTAGAGATTCATGCTGGCAATTTTATAAACCTCCAACACTCTATTGTTAAAAACAACCTCAGCAATACTGCATTTAGTTGTGTTATACTTACTGTACTGTGTCATTGCAGTCAGCTACCATCTGAACATGCTTTATAACTACATGATTTTATCATGTCTGGTAGTTTCAATATGCAGAAATTACAGGAAAAGAGTATAATAATTATGTTTTTGAATATTCAACTACCTTTATTGACAGTGATGTGCGCCAAACACTGGATAATACCTTATGTTGACAATAATGCAATGATAATGAACAGTTGTGAGGTGGATTTAACATGTCCTACATTACACTTACTTAAAAAAGTTCCTCCTAACTTCCTTCACGACTTAGTCTTATGTACTTCATCATGTTACATCAAGGTGTCCCCAGATAATTAAACTCATCTCCAGCAAAGAGATAAATCAGAGGATATTAAAGACTAAAGAAATGTAATATAAGAAAGAGGGGAAGGAGAAGAAAGCTGTGTTTTTATTCCACCCCAGTCTTCGTCTTTCCTTTCAAGAGGGACACTCCCATCGGGCTACAGCAGTAATTCAGTAATTCAGTTTAGTCCTCACTGATCACATCATTTCCGTCACGGTTATTTAAGACTCTGCTGTCCGGTCTGCTGTGAAACACGTTCGCATCCTGCTTGCTCCTGTAACGGCTCTCTGATGCTCATCAAAATAAAACAGATCATCGCACACATATTCAGGAAATCTCAGGGGAGCGTGCAGCAGAGTCATCCTCACATTCACACAGTCAAAAATAGTTCCCATGATTATCCAGCTGAAACCCAACCTCTTTTGTTACAGCATCTGCAGCACAGAGGAAAAGAATTTACTTGTCCTCTAATTCTATTCTGATGGTAAAAAGATGCTTAGAAACTATGTCGGTCCATCTGAAGCTGGTCAAGAAGCTGAAGGCGTTTCATGTGAGCTAATTGGGAACTTGAGACAGGGCCTTAGCAAGAGATCAACTTCCCGGAGGGGAAGTTGTCATTATTACTGCCTAAGTTGGTGGAGGAGTCAGAGGGCTCCACAGATGAAAAACTAAAAGCACAGGCTCCTCACACTGCGTTAGAGATGAAGATTCAGTCTCTAGGAGAGATGATGGCTCATCAATTAGCCTGAAAGTGAAGTGTGGAACTACCTTTTGTCTGATTAGATGTGCAATCACTACCTGATGGTTCCGACTGACATCAACCAGTTTTTCTGTAAAAGAAAACAAGAGAGAAATCAGGATTCTGTCCAGGAAAAATAAACACACAGGCACATAATTACAGGGCCAAGGGTTTGTTCTATACAAAGAAAACTAGAGACAGCAAATAAAGCAGTAGTAGCTCCTTCCATAAAGCTGTCAAGCAGAGAGACATGGTTTAACACATAAGCCCTGAGGTGTGGGTAGTTTATATGTAAAGATAAACTGAGAGGGTGCACAATTTAATTGGCAGCAAAAGCTTGACCAGTGAATGATCAATAGTCGCATCAGTTTGTTACAGATTACACTGACTCACAAGGTCTGGAGTGCTTTCCATAGAAAGGAAAACAATGAGAGTGCACAACATTATCAGCAGGAATAGTTAACCAGTGACTGTCCAGGGAAAAAAGAAATTTCAAACAAAGAATTACAGGCTTGGGGAAATTTCTGTGGACATTGTAATAATTGAGTGAACACAAAGATATGGGGAGCAATACCTCATTTGATAGCCCCACCAGGAAAAACACACACATGCATGAGTAATGAGTGAATGTGAAAATATACGCTAATATCTATTTTTACTAGAACAGCAACCTTCAAGCAGCATACCATTGTGGAGTTCATCTGTTTATGTGTCCCCAGATATGCTTAACATTCATAGATGGTGCTTGAATCTGCGCTAGAACCGTTTCTTAATACATGCAAAAAGGTGTGGCGCTGACTTTACCCACTAACTGGAGCACAACCTTAGCAGCAATGTAGTCCATTATGGTAAGTGTAACAAATGTAATTTTAAAGGACGTTTTGTGTTTCAATAAATGTAGTGGAGTAATGTATGCCCTATGTGCTTCTTCATTTATGCTTTGTTTAGTTGGTGTGTAATCTATATTGAACACATGGTTAAACTAAATCAGCCCAGATCCGTTCCAAACCCACATTTGTGCTGGTTTTGGGTTGTTATTAATGAAAAAAACAAAAACACATGGGCTCTGGTTGGTTTTACAGGGTCACGCCTAATGCTTGCCAATAGTTGGCCCTGAGCTGGTGCAGTTTAATTTCTCTATCAGGGTCTGTATTAATAACGAGAAAAGGATTGGGTAGCGGTTTGTGACTGTTCTTATTGTATAAAGCCAGGTTTTGCAAAATTAATCATGATATTCAAATAAAAACTCTGCACCACACCTGGCCTACATAAAGTAACTTTACAGAACTTGTGGCCCACCTGTGGCCCAGATCTATTGCAGACCCACAATCCAGAACTGCTATGACCCTGACTAGTTTTACATGTCTGAGCCTGATGATCTCTTACATCTGGTCCGGAGCTGGCACAGTTACTTCTGGTTGTCAAGTTTTCTTTCTTTACTAAAAAAAAAAGAATGATTTGTTTAAAAAAAGCAAAATCTGAAAACTTATTTTTATCTGTATTGTGTCTCCAAAAAGGTGCAACCACCATATATCACACTGAAAAATTTTCCAAAAAAGCATTTTTATTCACAGTTGTCTGCTGTGATACTGCTGGGAGACAGCCCTCTTTTAATTAAAGACCCATTGGATCTAACTAGAGGTTCTTTTTGGGGCTAATTAGTTGCAGGATGGAGCCACGACTGATACAGGCCATAGAGACATATGGGGATTTTTCTGGCTGGTCCGCTCCTGTGTTCGGCAAACATGTGTCTCTGACAACTTGTAGAGCATTGCAAAGGTTTGCAGTAGACAGAGGAGCATCAGGAGTTAAGTTATGGAGGAAAAAGGATCCAAAAGGTAGGAAAGAACAGCAGTGGGTAAATACTGGCTCACAGCTGGTAGCCAGTCTCCAATAGTGACCTTGTTCTTTTCCCCCCAGCATAAATGGCTGATAAATGGGGGAGCAAGGACGCAAACATGAAAAGAGGCCAGCATAGACTCACATATCATGGGCTTGTAAAACAGATGGGAATTCATGAGCAAAGAAGGCTATATGTTTTTGCGAATAAAAAATACAACATTCCCAAACTTTTTTGAAGTTGAAATAAACTTTGCTGACAGAAAGAATACTTCTGTTGGAAGATTAACAGTATTGAGGATGCAAGGTAGTCCTACTTCTTTAAGAACATAAAAGAATTTTACACAACTATAACGAAAACATTTACGGTAAAAAAAGGATGGCCAATTCATGAGAACCTGTCAATGAAACTCCTGCACAGTGATGCATTTGGTCACGGATGTTTAACAGGCAACCTCGTCCATCTTACTTTGCATGCAAGATAATTTGATGCAAGATTAGTGAATTCAAAAAAATGTATGTTAGCAGAAGTCTATAGATGCATAATCTTTAAATACAGAAATGTTCTGAATCAATGAAATGTAGTCATCTGTATCACATCAACCAGAAGTGAAAGGCTGAAGCAAAACAAACATGGCCGCGCTGCTGGATGCACCTGTAGACTCCGCTATTTAGTCTGTTTTAGCTGTAATACCCTTTATTTCTTTTTGGAAAATGAGCAAAAGTACACAAATTTGTGCCTTGGTGGATGGGAAAAATGTTTGAGAATTACTTCCAGCTGTATTTTGTTTATCAATTAATTCCACTAGTTGTGAAACAATCAATGATGCTTGACATGGGAGGCAGGTGCCACCTGGTGACTTACCCAATCAGCTCAAAGAATCGTACTGAAAGCAACCCCTCCTCCTGCCCTTTAGCAAATACTGTCTACAAAAACCTTTCCAGATTTCAATTCAATTCAATTTCAATTCAGTTTATTTCTATAGCAACAATTCACAACACATGTCATCTCAAGTCACTTTACAGTTCACAAGATCATACAGTCAAATTGATTCAAAGTTTTCTATCTAAGGAAAACCAGTTGATTGCATTGACTCATTGACTCAAATGCAATCCCTCACACTAAGCCTGCTTGTAGCGACAGTGGAGAGGAAAAACTCCCTTTTAACAGGAAGAAACCTACAGCAGAACCAGGCTCAGTGTGAGCGGCCATCTGCTGAGACTGATTGGGGTTCAAGGAAAGAGAACCAGAGATACAAAAAGCAGCTGTAAAAGGCCGCCCCATAGATACTTTGTAGAATTCAAATTTAACTACACATTTCGATCTGACTTATTCAAGGTTAACTCTGTTTGTACAGGCTGTGTCCACATTGTTTAAAGATGTGGCTGGTGATTTACCATGATAGAAAATAAAGAACAATTGTACCTAATAAATGGTGGTGAGTGCAAATGAAACATCTACCAATACAGCACTTTGTCGATAGTTGATATCTAAGGCGTGCACGCACCAGGCTTAGCAAAACCTCAAGCATTTGTAGGTTAACAAATATATAAAAAAAATGCTCCTGAATTGCTAGATCATGGATCTTGTAAGAAAGGCAGCTACAGCAGAGGCTGTTTGTAGCTCACCCTCATGGCCACATTTAGCAGTGAAGCAGAAGCTGTTGTGCAATCAGTGCTAATTCAAGGGGAGGCTTGTAAGATGCAAGCTTGATGGGATCAGTGAGAAAGTCTTCTTTGATCTCCCATCCCTGATAATATAGGTCATCTCTTCTGGGGGGAAACAACAAAAAACAAATGAGGTGGAAAACATCCTTCAACCCACCTTTTGGGAACGAGAAAGCAAATATGTAACAGGAGTAACCTAGTTGACCTGTTTTTATTATAGTCTTGATCCTTGGTGCTCTGAATGCAATGGATTGCCAGCCTGTTTGCAGATGAGAGGAAGAGGAATTTCTGAAATGTGAAATATCACATCTGTCATTTCCCATCCTGCTGCCTGTATTTGGAGCCCGTTCACACTGGGTATCCATGGCAACAGTTTTATAATGCCTCACAAAACACCTCAGAAGAGGTTCCTTTTTATCTGGGCCAGAGAGCTGGGACAGAGAATCAAATGTGAGAGCAAATGTGACAGGTGACGGGTTGTACGGAGAGCATACCCTTTTCAGCTTGACAGATGGAAATTAATGTGAGAAACAACAAAGAGCTCACCCACAGAGACAAGAGGATATCATGTCACATTGATCATTTTTGAGGCTCTACTTCTGCAGTTTTTGGAGTCATAGAAAGGCAGTCATCAGTTCACATGCCTGGGTCTGAGACACTAGCATGGGCATTTACTACACCTGAGTATGTTCCCAGGATACTCCTGGACAAATCCAGTCATGTGGAATACAGCAGGCGCAAGCTTGATGGCATGGTAGAGTGTGGCCAACCGGGTCTTCTGCAGGAAAGAACCTGAGTCGATGCCAGGACTCTAAAGGACCAATCAGCAGCAAGTCCTGCGCCTTATTCATGCATGCAAATAAGCTCATCTGAGCATGTACCTGCAGAATGCACTTATTTCTATGGATACAGCAGGAGTCACAGGACATTATCTAAGCAGGTCAGCCAAGTGAAAGGAATGTGGTGTCTTTGTGCTGGCTGCAGGAGGTTCTTCGACCTTCAGTTATGCAATCATTGCTCAAGTCAGCTGAAAGCAGCAGGACAAGAAGCATAAAAAAAGATTGTGCTTAGAACCAGAATATTTCAGACTGTCTTCCTGAAGACAGCTTGATACATGACAACCACAAATCCAAACATACTGTATTATATTTAGATTTTATGTGACTGAAAGTAGTGTACAGAGTGAAATCTAAATGATGCATGGTTTATTTCTCTCAAATATGAATCTTGAGATGATCTGGAGTTCCCAAATCTTGCCAGAGACTACAGTTGGGTTTAATTCTGAAATTCAAAGTTCTTATCGGGGTTTTTTTCACGCATTTCAAGGTCACCTATAGTCATATATAGTATAGTATACAGTAGTATACATTTGTGGGGAAACCAAGAAGAAAATCACTTGGCTTC
Source organism: Cyprinodon tularosa (assembly GCF_016077235.1). Classification (NCBI taxonomy): domain Eukaryota; kingdom Metazoa; phylum Chordata; class Actinopteri; order Cyprinodontiformes; family Cyprinodontidae; genus Cyprinodon; species Cyprinodon tularosa. The sequence goes on along the minus strand of NW_024038996.1, from coordinate 1,312,576 downwards.
AAAGCAAACGTCTCTCTCTCTCTTCTGAAAGCTGAGCAAAGTCTCACCTTTGAGCTAGAAACAACATTTTGCCTCACATCTACCCTTCATGATCAGAGTTAGTGTGCATTTGTTTACAGTGCTGATACAGTGCAGTCAACATAGGTGCTTCCTGGAGGGGGCAGCTCTACATGGGCATGCATCATTTGCTTGTTTTGGCAGGAACATGGAGGGGAGGCTGCTCAGAAAGCAGTATTGATGAGGATTTCTCAGGCATGCATTTTGTTGCCTTGTACCTGTACCTGTGTAATGACAATAAAGTTGAATCTAATGTAATCTAAGCTAAGCAAGTGAAGTACCACTTTTTGCATTATTGCAATGAAGAAATGGCATTATAACAAATTTGACCTGGTCGCCCCTGGGTGGTTTAATATGTTTCCACCTTACAACTCGGAATGCATGAAAATAAAAACGGTAAAATTTGTACCAATATAGACTTGTTAGACATCATTAAAAAGCTTAGATTCTCCAAAATTCAACCACCCAGTTCATTTTATGGACACAGCGAGCACCAGAGTGTTGGGATCTAGAGATTCTCCACCTTCTCCAGCAGAGTGCGCTGTGGATCTCCTGGGCTGGAGCCCTCCAGCACAGCTGACGTCCATCAGCCCATCAGGAGACCTGCCTATATAAGCAGCTGCCTTCCTTCAACGCCGCAGTGTTGACCAAGTTTGGTTAGCGAACCTGAGCCTCTGATATCTACTAGAACCTTTGCCTCTAAAGAGAAACCCAAATCTAACCTGCCTCTGTCTTCACTCTCCTAGGAAACCTGTCTCTCGCCTGTTACCTGCCTGCCTGCCCTAGAGAGCCAAACCTGAAGATCTCACTCTGGAATCCACCTGCTACTCTCTGGGAAAGAGCTATCACTCAAACCAAGGTCTGACACTAACAGTCAGAAGCTAGACGCTGCGGCTGCTGAGCACTCTGCTGAACCAACAGTCTCTGGACCCAACCGGTTCCCTCTCTCAGAGAAGAAAGCCTGAACCTAGTCAAGGTATTTTCAGAAATATCAGAAAACTCAACAACTCATCAGTAAATCTGGCTAATCAAACTATCCGTCTCTGCAGACGCCTGAGAATCCCTCCCGGACCTGTTTCCAGAATCCAGTTCTTGTTTACTTGTACAAACCTTTTAAATAAACTCTGTTTGAACTTTTAACCAGTCTCCAGTGGTGTTTGTTCTGCATGTGGGTTTATATCCTAAACCAACCATGACACAGAGCACAATTACCGCAGATAAAGCTGCATAGTAAAACAAAGGAGCTGCGATAACACACCTTTGAAGGCGTCCAAAAGCCGTATTATAAATCCAATCTTCAATTGTTTATACTCCATTTGTCCATTAGGGTCCACAGATTAAAAGTAATCCAGTATATTTGTAATAAAAACATTCCCTGATGAGAAAATCAATCCGTTTTTTTTACAATCATAAAAGTTCGATTCTTACAGCTGATGCTAACCATTACCATAGTTTACGGAGATATATCCGTTTAATTTTGGCTATGTTTGTTTTCCTCACCTTCCAGCCCACAAAACAAAAATCCCCCCCCTCCACCCTGTTTTGAGATTTGACTCCAGGACAGCCGTCAAAGCATCAAAGCGCTTGGCTCAGCTTTCGTGTATTATGCATGACTCCCCTCATCTTATTCCTCATAAAGCCCAGCTGCTTTTGGTTATGTCCATACGCAGTGTTTGGCTCTCTACCCAATGAAATTACCTTTAAAACGAGGCTAATGGCAAATTTCAATAATGCAGCCCAGATATATATCTGGGTGTAAAAGGTAGAGAGGCAGATCCTGGATCATTGAATTTAGATAATTAGATGGAAAGTTAGAAAAATGAAAAAAATATTAGTTTCAAAAATATTTTGTGGCCATCAAAATGCTCCAGATATCCAAATATAAATATATATATATAAATATATGTATATAAATACATATTTATTCAGATATTCATTGATTTCTGTAAACCCATACCCCCACCCCCCCACCCCCAGCCCACCGTGCGAGGCAATTAATATATTGCTAGATCCGCAACTGTGTGTTTCTATTATTTGTTGTTTGAAATACGTGATGTTACCACAGTTTTTCTTGTGGCTGTTTTGGAGATAAAGCCCTAGAACGGGAGGCTAAAAAAAACATGTTTTATTTTTGTGTGAATAAGCAGTTTAATCATTTTGAAAGCCTTCAGTGAGTCACCAGAAGAACTGAAAACAATAGAAGCACGTGATTGATGTGAATGTGCACATAAAGGACTCCGTTATTTTATTTTGACTTTGTAAACTCATATGCAGCATTCTTTTTTTTTTTTTTTTTACTTGACACAAATAATTAAACAGTTCATCTCACCAGATTGGAATGCCTACAGCCTGAAACAGGGAAATACACTATGTGGCCAAATCATTCACTTATCTTCAACATTAATTTGTGTAGCAACTACTTGGCAGTATACAGTATTTCCAATTATTATTTTATCACCTGGTTCACCTACTACAGCCACTTTGGGAACTGCGTAACTAGTAAGTCATCTTTTTTATATGCTAATGTAAAAATCAACATTTCCCTAATGAACTAAGTTTGGGTAGGGCTGGGACTCATGTATTTGGGGAAGATCAACCTGTTCTGCTAGAAAGGTATCTGCTAATGCTGACTGTCTAATTTTACTTGCAGATCAATAGATTGACCTCTCCTTCTGCAAACCAAAGTGAGCAACAAAATATAAGTGTGGAAGCATTTGGATACGGTTCAAATGATCTACTTTAGCCATAAATTAGGAAAATAATGTAACAAATGATCACAAAGAGAATGAAAAATCCAGACTGACCCATATCAATATTGTTTTAATATTGGGAAGACCAAAAAGCTGGGCTCTAAACAATTCTAACTCACATACAGCCATACATAGATGCTGTATCATAATCTTAAAAAGGGGTGTTGAAAAAGCATTGAAAGCAAATGAGTTAAAACAGTTCTGTAAGAAAAGAAGGACAAAATTCCAGATGTAGAAGATTTGTTCCCAGCTTTGTCATGTGCTTTGTTGGATTTGGGGCAGAATTAGCATTTGAAACAGGGCCAGGTTGGTTTGGACATATTTTCCCACTTAAAATATGAATAGGAAACTACATCTTGTATATTTTCAGAGTCGTTTTTCAAATCTTGATATATATTTGATGAAATTTAGTCGTGTCATTAGTAGAGTTCATTTGCTCCTGAGGTACATAATGCGTCCACTCAGCTTGTGATACAGTGAACTCTGTCCATCTGCTGGTCTCCATCGTTTTCCTCTAATTCCTGCTTGGTTTGTGGTCAGAGGCATTACCATCTAGTCTAAGAGCCGTGTGATGTTTTATTACAAAAAGGGACCCCATTTACATTACTGTCAGGTGAAGAAGCTTTGTTCAAATGGAAATGTTGATACTAAAGCTTTAAGGTTTGAGCTCAAAGCAAACTGCTTGAGACAATGAAAAGCATGTAAAAGTAAAATCAACCGGCTAGGGGAATGATAAAAGGGCAGCTTTGCAAAGATCCAAAAAGCTATTACATAAAATGGGAGCCCAGCTTTGGCATGCTGAACATCATCATGTCTGTATGCTGATAATAAACCTCAAACCACTTTGTGAATTGATCGACTGCTGTAAGTATTTGCAAATTTAGCTCTAACCTTCCTGTAAATAACTTTACAACAACAGTCACATAAGGAGTGTGGCGCTATTGCAAAACGGACAGCCTGAATCCTCTGTGTCTGTTTTGAAGCCCCATTCCCTCATGAATGTTGACATAGTCTCTTTGTACCGTATTTTCACGACCATAAGGCGCACCGTACTAAAAGGCGCACTCTCAGTTATGTGTGCCTTTCTGTATTTAACACACACATGAGGCGCACCGGACTATAGGGCGCGTTTTTTATATACAGGTACATGTCCTCTACTACCTTTAAATACCTCTACTGCGTATTTAAAAATACAGCGGGGGCAAAACTGAGTATGATTGTGCTATATTCATGTATTTATTACAAAGTATTAATCAAACCTGGGAGCTGGCCGTGAGACAGACACATCGCAAATGACACAGCGCTGTGATCACTCCTAAATTAAAGTATGTTCTCTCTTTCAGGGTGAGGAGTATGGATGGTCTCCCATTTCAAGAAAAACAGTAAATAGAATGGTTTATTGGAATCTTTTTGTGTTTTACACTTGTCCTTCACCAACAACATGTGCTCATATTTAGGTAAAACATGCAAGGCTAACTTGTTTGTCCCCCTTTGTCTATTGTGAGATGGCGAGGCAAAGATGGCGACACAACATGGTGTCTTCTATTGAGTGCACCACCGCCTATCTATTGATAAACAACTTAGTCTAAGCTACAGTAGGGGAACACTTTTATTTTTGATAAGATGCTGTTAGACATTTGAGAAAAATGTATTGATAAAAGCAATACCTACATTTAGCTAATATCAGTTCAATTAGTTGCACAATGTTCCTTCAATGTTATTACTTGTGCTGTAAACAAATATCTATCATGATCTGCCCTGATAGCTGGCCTTAATGGTTCATGCCTTTCTCCTGCGTAACTCTGCCTGGTCTCCAATTATCACCAATCTCATCCACCTGCATCTGTTCCTTTATATTGGGCTCTGTTCCAGCTATTGGGGCCAGATCATTGTTTGCTGTTTGGTTGTTTCCTGTTAGATGTCTTTATGTTCTGTTTTCATAAGTTTTAGTTAGTCTAAGGTTCTTGTCCCCGATTCCAGTTGGAGATTATTCTGGAGCCAACCTCTTCAGGTGAGTTTTTTCCCTAGCCAGTGGTGAGAATGTTTCAGAGTTTCCTTTGTGATTCTTATCTCCTGATTCCATTCCCTCTCACCCACTGGCCCTGTCTGTCCCCGTCTGATCTGAACCACCTTTGGACTCCTGCTGGATTCTGCCTGTCTGTGTGTTTATGTCTAAATTGGTTGCTCGATGCACGGGACTCTGAACCTGCCTTCACGCTCTGTTTGATCCCTGGAACCCGGATCTGTCTGTTCCTGTGTGGATTGGAACCCCTGACAGGACTGCGGACTCCTGGATTTCAAGATCTACCCCAGTCTGATCTGAATCCCTGTCCTGGATTAGAGTCCTGCTTGCTCACTGCTTGCTGCATCGGTGACGCTCTGGAGGGCATAGAGCTGCATCGCGTTGGCAGTGCATGGGCTGATCCTGCGTATTATTGAGAGGATGGACTGAACTGTTAAACCAGGTAAGTGCCTCACTTGGAGAATCATCTCCTGTCATATGATTGTGGTCACTTACCTGGGTTTTTTCCCTCCAGCGAGTCAATGTTTGGGCGGTTCCTGGCTGCAGGTCCACAGATCCACATCAGCTCTGCGCTTCTGTTCTGTCTCTTTAAGTTTTTGTTTTAATAAATGTTTTGTACTTTTCTACTGATTGTCTCACCTTGAATACTAGGTCCATCTGTCCCGTTTTATGACAATATCAGACAATATAGAAGAAAGAATGTCAAATTATAAGCACAAGCCTTCAAAGAAGTAATGAAAAAAAGAAAACAATATCTCATATAAAAGCTTGGCGTACCTTGGCACTGTATCCAGTATACCTTAAAAAACAAAACAGGAAAGTGGATGATTAAAAGACAAGTGAAAACACAGATGTTAGGACAGATTAAGTTTTCTGAGACTTATTATTTCATCTATTTTCTGTCGCTGCTCTATTTTTGCAAAGTTGGGAGACTGCTGGTGTCTCTAGCAGTCAATCGATGAGTGGTGAAGTACACCATGCACATAAATAACAAAACTACTTAGAAATGCCCATGCTAGACACAAACTACAAATCTGGCTGTGATGAAACCATGGAAAGTCTTTTCGAGTAGTGTAGAATGATTGTGAAAAAAGAACAGAGCAAAAGACAGAAAGCATCCAAAGAACTCTCTTAAAAGCCTTAGAGAGGTACCTTCAGCATGAAGGTTCAGGGGGTTGTAAACGAATAAAAAGTGGCCTCGAAGAAATATAGATCTGTTCATTTTTAAACTGTTGAAACTCCCCATGTTTTTGGCTTTTGAATCTATAAATAAATGAACCATTGCACAGTTCTGTCAAAGTGTCTTATTTTGTTTCCTGAAAAGTGAGACTAATAAATCATGTCTTTGGACAGATTTTTGGACAAGCACTTCTGCCAAAAAGGCTGTAAATGTTATGAGAGCCGTCAGGAGATCATGTTGCGACTCACAAGGTTATATGCAGCTTGGGAACAAGAGAAACAAAAATGGAAGAACACAGCAACAAGGCAGGATCATTGGCCCAGACCCAGTCAGTCAAAGACTTATGAAAATGTAATTCTGCAAGGCTCGTTCCAATGATTCAGCCTTAGTGCTTTATTAAGGTGTTAATATTTTGTGTCTTGTCACCTTGCTACACACATTATTGTATTACTGCATTGGGAATAAATGTGATAGTAATACAATCCAATACAAAAAAGTGCATAATAGTGAAATGTAAGGGAAACAATTCATGCTTTTCTTTCTAAGCATGACATGTATATGTATTTATCCTCTTTTATGTTGATGCCACTAAATAAAATCTAGTTCTACCAGTTACCTTATACCCCTTTCTCACTTGCCTAAAATCCCATTTAAACTCGGGAACAATTTGCTTCTAGTGGCTGTGGGAACAGCTCATTGACGTGTGTCTACCCGGTCAATCGACTTGGCAACTCCGATCACCATGCAGTGGGAACAGCAGACCCGTTTAGACCCTTTAATTTAGGTGATGCCATTGACTGCAATGTACCAATGTCAACACATCACACCAGTCATGTCTGAAGCAGAAATGTCTGAACTGTCTCAACATTCAATAAACATGGCGCAGCTCTGGACCGATAAAAGGATGAAACAAAGCACACAGACTATATCCTGGCCCCCTTACATGTTGCTCTCCATTGCTTACTTTCCTGATTTCTGTTGTACTTGTGACATCATCAACGCTAACCTTGTATGGTGGCGTCACCAGATATGCAGTGGTAGGAGAACAGAGGTCAGGCAGATTGTCAGCAGGGGATCAGATATAGTTTTTTTTGTCCATGAGAAGCCAAATGCTGATTGTTAATGGGTTGACCCTGTTATTTTCAATGTGAAAGACTCATTGACTTGAAGGCAATCCCTCACACCAAATATGCTTGTAGCGACAGTGGAGAGGAAATCTTCATTTGGCCATCTGGCGAGGCCGACTGGCCATTCTAATACATTTGAGAGATTGCATAAATCCGTCCACTCCATTATTTTCAAAAACACATTACCAGCTGTTCACTGGACTGACATGAAATCAAACATTTGCCCCCATCTTGAAATGAAATGTATATAGTAAAATAAAACTATTTCAAAGAGGACCCTCCCTTTTGGAATTTATCTTTTTTTCGGTCAGTATGACAAAGATGCAAAAAACTGACATTTAAATGCAGGTGTTTCTTCTGCTATTAGTTTGCCTTTATGCCTGCAGCCAAATTTCAGCGAGTCTGCAATGCAACTATTTAATGGCTACACAAACTACTTGCCTTACCCACAAATAATAACAGACCATCTGTCACAGGAGTAACGTAGAGCTAGAGGTCCCAGATGTGGTGAACCACGATACTAACAAAAGACAAACCTCACCTCCCAGTTAGGCCAAGAAAAAACAGAGCCAACCAACAGAGCCTGGGCTAAACTTTCCTGAACTTGGCCTCCGTGCCACTTAGAGAACAGCTTAATCTATAATGACCCATAAGGGAAGTTATCAAACTTCAGTTCACTGCTTTGCTCATTTCCCGTCACTTTTCCGGGCACAAATTTATACAGGGTCCATTCCAAATTGCAGCTGATGTCAAGGTTCTGCTAAATTGAGGTGTGAATCTAAACTGGTCTCGGGTCAGTAACTGAAGAGGGATAGTCAATCTAGTTTCACCAGGTTATAACTCAGACAGACATGGCAGCTTATAGCAATAAAAGCACAATACGACCATCGGTATTTCATGACCTGAACTTGAACTTCAGTGAAAATGTTTCCAGTCACCTGTTGGCCATTGTTACCCGATTTGTGATCCGATCAGTAAAGACAGATTGAAGATATATCATAGCTCTTAAGCATTTCTATATGGAAGCAGAGGAGTATTTCATCAAATGTTGCACATGCATCTATCTGAAAAGAAGTGTTTAGAGACATATTGTTTTTAGGCAACCTTCCTCTCATGCCTGAACACTGAGAATAGATTGCTGAAATTAATTGTTCAATTGGTCAAAGACTTGTAAATGTCTCAGAACAGATGGAGACAATTGAGTCTTATTGTCTCTATGGGATAAAAGTTGCTACTTATTTTTGTCAGATGTCAACTGTTGGAAGAGCTCCAAGGCTTTACCTGGTAGGGAAATCTTTTTTCTTTGAAAAAGATTGACATCTGACTGCAACAAACAATAAAAGTACCCACTTACCTTTTTTTTTTTTTTTTTACTTTTCTTTCAAAAAAAAAAATCTTAATTCACAATTTTTGAGACTTTCTAAAGAATTGACCATTTTTTTGCTCACCACTTATGCCTACTTCTTGTAAATTACCATCAGAGCAGATTGGACAATACAGGTGCTGGTCATAAAATTAGAATATCATGAAAAAGTAGATTGATTTCAGTAATTCCATTTAAAAAGTGAAACTTGTATATTATATTCATACATTACATACAAACTCATATATTTCAGATGTTTATTTTGTTTAATTTTGATGATTACAAATGACAACAAATGAAAATCTCAAATTCATCATATCAGAAAATTAGAATATTACTGAAGACCAATAAAAACAAAGGATTTATAGAAATGTTGGCCAACTGAAAAGTATGAACATGAAAAGTATGAGCATGTACAGCACTCAGTATTTAGTTGGGCCTCCTTTGGCCTGTATTACTGCAGCAATGCGGCGTGGCATGGAGTCGATCAGTCTGTGGCACTGCTCAGGTGTTATGATAGCCCAGGTTGCTCTAATAGTGGCTTTTAGCTCTTCTGAATTGTTGGGTCTGGTGTATTGCATCTTCTTCTTCACAATACCCCATAGATTTTCTATGGGGTTAAGGTCAGGAGAGTTTGCTGGCCAATTAAGAACAGGGATACCATGGTCCTTCAACCAGGTACTGGTAGCTTTGGCACTGTGTGCAGGTGCCAAGTCCTGTTGGAAAATGAAATCTGCATCTCCAAAAAGTTGGTCAGCTGCAGGAAGCATGAAGTGCTCTAAAACTTCCTGGTATGTGGCTGCGTTGACCCTGGACCTCAGAAAACACAATGGACCAACACCAGCAGATGACATGGCACCCCAAACCATCACTGACTGTGGAAACTTTACACTGGACTTCAAGCAACGTGGATGAAGTGCCTCTCTTCTTTTCCTCCAGACTCTGTGACCTTGATTTCCAAAGGAAATGCAAAATTTACTTTCATCAGAGAACATGACTTTGGACCACTCACCAGCAGTCCAGTCCTGTTTCTCTTTAGACGCTTCTGACGCTGTCTGTGGTTCAAGAGTGGCTTGACACAAGGAATGCGACAGCAGAAACCCATGTCTTTCATACGTCTGTGTGTGGTGGTTCTTGAAGCACTCACTCCAGCTGCAGTCCACTCTTTGTGAATCTCCCCCACATTTTTGAAGGGGTTTTGTTTCACAATCCTCTCCAGGGTGCGGTTATCTCTCTTGCTTGTACACTTTTTTCGACCACATCTTTTCCTTCCCTTCGCCTCTCTATTAATGTGCTTGGACACTGAGCTCTGTGAACAGCCAGCCTCTTTAGCGATGACCTTTTGTGTCTTGCCCTCCTTGTGCAAGGTGTCGATGGTCGTCTTTTGGACAACTGTCAAGTCAGCAGTCTTCCCCATGATTGTGTAGCCTATAGAACTAGACTGAAAGACCATTTAAAGGCTTTTGCAGGTGGTTTGAGTTAATTAGCTGATGGCAGGGGCCATCAATTTTGAACCTTTTCACAATATTCTAATTTTCTGATATGATGAATTTGAGATTTTCATTTGTTGTCATTTGTAATCATCAAAATTAAACAAAATAAACATCTGAAATATATGAGTTTGTATGTAATGTATGAATATAATATACAAGTTTCACTTTTTAAATGGAATTACTGAAATCAATTTACTTTTTCATGATATTCTAATTTTATGACCAGCACCTGTATGTGCAATAGGCTTTACTCTCAAGATCTTCTTGTTGCAGGGTAGCAGTGCTAGCAAACTGCTCCTCCATACAGCCCAAACCTTATCTTTAAATAAAAGAAAATGAAAGGAACAAATCAATGTAATTAGTTGCAGGCCTGTTTATTGACAGTCTAGTAGTATCTTTCAAAAAACAACAAAAAACTAACATTATGGTTTTTGGTCCTTGTGGCTCCTGTGAAACCCGCTCTATAGATACTGTATGTGCTCCTTAGTTACATAATTACTGTAAGCAGTTTCTAACTTTAAGATGGACAGTGATTTTAAATTAGATCTCCAGGTTGGAACTGTGATGAAGTCTAGATTCTTAGGCAATTGCTAAAGGTAAAGCCCATTCTTTCAGAACAACTTGAAACAGCAGTCTATGCCTATATTACATCCAAGTCACAATACTTTAATGGGCTGTGCCTTGGAGTCAGACAGTCCAGTTGGTCCTGAAAGACTTGATAATAGGAGCCACATCTCCCCTACCCTGGCTTCCCTCTTTTAGAATCTATTCTAAGATTCTGTTATTTGTTTTAAAAGGTTGACACGGTATCGCCCCAGATTCTATGGCTGGGCTGCTCCAATGTTACTCTCCTACTTAGCTCAGCTAATCAGCAGCTCTTGGAGGCATGGAAGTCTCAAAGGAAGTTTAGAGGAGACAGAGCTTTTAGTCTTTCAGCTCCGCGGCTATAGGATGATCCTCTTTTTGAAATCACGAATGCCTAGGCTGTCTACTTTGAAAATTGAATTCATTCACTATGTTTAAATAATTTTTTTCTGCTGTTTTTTTTTTTTACTTTTTACATGTTTGTTTTTATCATGTGTTAAATATTTCATCTTATTTCCTCAACACTTTGTCGCAGCCATGTTTTGTTTTTTATAGCACCTTACAAAAATATTCACAAACAAGTTTTTGCCCTCCTGTCCTGTCCTTTTCATTCATTCCAGACAGTAGTTTGGCTATCTGTCCTGAAACTTAAAAAAACATCCACACTATCACCATTTTTTCTTTAGCATCTCTCCTATGGCAGACTCATGCAGTGGTTGGCTGAAGGGGATCTGTTGTTTCTGCAGGCATAATTCTTACTCCTTGGTAAAAAAAAAAAAAAAAAGCACCATTTATACTCATGAGGAATGGCTGATTTCTGTTATTCAGTTTTAACCCAAATTAATTAATCCTCTAAATTAAATGCAAACTTTCCCCTTAAACCACATAAAACTATTTTAATCTTGTCTGTGGTTTAAGATTTGCTTGACACGATCACTGTGCGAGTTGTATTTCATGTGCAGGATTAATTTGCAGTAATTGCATTATTGTTTGAACAGATGGGTGAAGGAAACCTTTAGGTATCTGGAAGTTGCACTAAAGAATAACTATGTATACATAAAGAATATGCATGTCTCTCCATATCCGAAATATAAGGATTTATCAAGATACTTCAAGAGATTAAGTCAAAGTCACATGGAATTATTATGAGTATTTCACTCTGTATGCAGAACACCATTCAAATTGTGAACACAGGTTACTGTGTCAGATTTCAAAGGAGAGGCATTAAATTGAAGCTCTTACAAACATTTAATGAGTCATTTTCTTCCTTGACAGTTTCAATTCAACAAATCTAACTGGATGATAGTTCACTTCATTGGATTTATTTTACTTGACACTGACAAATTTGTCGAGATGGGCAATCAAGATGCACATAGAAAGCTGGACGTGTGACGGCGTCACTGCTGCAGTGAGACTCTACAGATCCTTCTTCAAATGGGTGCTTTCAGTGTGGTGAGGAGATGAAAACACAGTGTTTTAAAACATAACACCTCCCCCTTCCAAGGTTGGTCATTATGTAATGTACCTTGAAAGCTTTCTCTGCTTTTACCTAAAAGAAGAAGCCTTGAAGTCCTGCTTGTTCCTGGGAAGACAGATGAATGAACAAGAAGGGATGAATTTTCCTGGCTTAGCACTTTTAGTTTCTACCTTTGAGCCAAATCACTAATTAGTTGCACTTATGTAAGTCTACCTTCACTGTTCTGTTGCAGGCAAGTTTATTGGGAGTCAATGAATGCTTGTTTAATGAGGACAACCCAACGAAAAACCTCACTTTTGACACAAAAAATAGAAAAAAAAAAAAACCCTGGACAAATCTATATCTACCCCATATTGTATGACAATATATAATGTTACAAGCACAGCATTATAATACAAAGCAAATAAGTACATAATTGGGATTTCAAAGAATGAGGATAAAGGATTTTTCTTAATTTCTTACCATTGAAATCTGGAATGTGTGGAAAACCTTTATTATTTTGTAACGCAGCCAGTTAGTTTAGAAAGTTACACACAAAAAAATTTCATTCATGAGTGATTTAATCTAAATATAAATCCAGGTGTTCTTTTGTTATTATGAAAGAAAGTTCTTCATAGGTTGCCTTAATTTAGGGATTATTAAAGACCTTTCAAATGTTTCTGTCACATTGTACTTTATAATCTTAATTCAACACTTTACCATCTGAAGCTAAAAAATATATTAATTCAAAAAACTCTGAAAGGAGAGTAGAAGAAAGTGATTTGAGGTATCTACAGTATAATTTAAGATGTTTGCTTTGTCCTACTCATTACAACTGCTTCTTTGATGGAAAACAATGATATACTATATAATAACAGTAATAGTTTAAGTAATAATTTCCTCTTCTCTGAACTTTACACATGAACTGAAATAAGATAGCAGAAATATACATTTGAAAATCAGTTAACACAAAATGATGAAAGCTGTACAAAATTATCATCTTATTTGTGATCATCTGACTCATTCATTTGGATTATGATATTTTAATTTCTATTCAAAACCAATTTGGATGAAATTAGTTTCCATTTCTTTGTTTAATTTTATTGATTGAAATGTTTTTGTCGTTTAGCAGCAGTAGGAAAAAGGGATGAAGAAAGCACATTATATAACCATCTAAAAATGCATATAAATTCCTACTGTTAAGGTTGGTTTAGAGAGCAATATGTAGATGCTTGGCAGTATGTTAACTGGTTAAACACGTCATCACAATGACTGTGCTGTATGACTCCACACATCCACTCCTATTAAACGTAAAATGAGTCAGCTGGAAGGTCCACTTATGGTTCTCTTGTGTTTGTGAACCTCCCTGACATCCAGCATCTCTCTGCAGCTGCTCATAAGCTCCTGCTGAGCCCATCTTAGCTAAGCCCCACTCTGGATTTCTGTGCAAACACACAGTCCTGACACGCACCTTCTTCTGCTCCCTTTGTCCGCTTTCCATGTTGCAGCGAGTGGTGAGTAGCAGGCTGCCTGAGCTCGATATAACGAGTTGAAAGATAAAGGAACTGACTCCCTGCCATGCTGAATCTATCTGGAACGCCATCACGCTGCCATGGGAACAGATGAAGACATGCGGGCCCTCTCAGAGGGGGGGGGGGGCAGAGCAGGGGTGGGGGGCTGCTGCAGGTTCACTCATCTCTGCTGGACTGACTGGCAGGAAAGCTCAGCTGGGTTGCCATGGTAACAGACTTATAGGCATTGCAATCGTGCGTCAGTTTCATCATGCAAAGTGGTCAGTTTCCCTCTGAGTAAAAAGAATCTGACTGACTTTGATGGAGACGTGATCTGGAGCAGATTCCCTCTGCTGGTTTCTTTCTCGACATGTATTTCATTGAACTCAGACTGATCAGAGCCTCAGTTTGTGTTTGTGCATGTGTTTGATTTTACATCTTGGCAAAGCCACAAAAACAAAATAAATAAAAACAGAAGCAGAACACATGCAGATCACAAAACTAGGCTATATTCACTAATGGGACGGCGCTAAAATTGAAACTTTTAAAATATGCTGCATCGTTCTACTGAAATATGCATACACCACTTCTCCATCCTTTGCAAATCCCAACTTTCCACCATAAATAGTGCAGCACCAACAGAAACGGAGTGCTAAGTCTGCAGTGCATCAAACTGTCAGAGTCTTAGGAGAAGTGTCAGAGGAGCAGAGAGGATTCAGTGCGCTCGGCGTGCATAAGAAGAAATGAAGCCAAGGCATTTTTTTATATTTTAATGTAGTTAATTTCTCTGCCGTTGTCTCATGACAAAATTTTAGCAGAAACATAAACAAACATAAATAAATATACACAAAGGACACTGGTAAAACTGGTTTACAATTTGCTTTTAAGCTATGGAGGCGACACAGTAATCATGTGAAGACAAAAATGAAAACTTTTGGCCCAAAATCCTTAGTATAAACATATACAGTAGTCTTCTCAGTAAAAGCATAGCTGTGGTAGCATTATGCTGCGGGGAACCTTTCCTTCAGTTGGGACAGAGATGTTGGTTAGAGCTGATAATGAGGCAAATCAAGCAAAATCAAACTGGTGGAAAACCATCATAGTCTGTAAAAGACTTGAAACTGCGGCAAATTTTTACCCTCTGAGGCATAATCTCCTTAATGAATGTTTCAATCAAAACTGGGAACTAAATCCAGCCAAAAAAAAAAATTCTAGAAAAAGCTTCGGTAACTCTGACTGGCCTTGAGCAAACATAATTCTCATATCTCTAGATGTACCAAGCTGAGGCATACCAAAAAAACAAAACAAAAACAAACAACAACAAAAAAACAATAATGTATCAGGTGGACTAAATAAAAATGCCAGCCACACTTTTCAGATTTTAGCAGGGGAAAAAGTGAAAATGCATGGATAATTCTTAGCCCCTTTTACAACTACAGTACATATATTTATTATTAATATCATTAAATTCATATTAATAAATATGTTTGCAAGGAGCTTTAACTGATGGCTACCAGAGCACATAGGACGGAAATCTGAGAGGCAGTAACTAGTTAGTAAATACTTTAACTCTAATTATATCTAAATAGATAGAAAATAATGCAACTACTAGGGTTTCCATTTTTAGCTTAAGAACTTTTCTTTACATCCCTTTTAAGCATTTAGAACGGAGAGTTAATAGAGAACAAGTGCAATATTTGCCCTCTTTTAGTTTTCCAGAGCTTAATTTTGCAGCCAGCTTCACATGGCTGCAAAACGAAGACGGCAGAGTGAACAGTGGAAATATGACTATAAGGAGGGAGGGTGGGGGGATAGAAAGGAATAATCCGGTCCCTGCAGATGGAAACAGACTGTTGTGGCCCAGTTGCTTTAGCTAACCTTTGACCTGTTTGTGAGGCTGCACTCATGTGTTTGTCAGAAAGCTGCTGTAATACTGAATCCTGCATCGCTGACTTGTTTGCAATCAGTTTAGTAAGCCTATTGCTGAAATGAAAAAATATATGAGTCTTAATTTTTCATCAGCCATTATATAATGATGCATTTTTCATGGAGACATTCATTGTGATGTTAAAACCGTCGACAGGCACTAAAATTAAAACCACATCTATGAATTCTGAATGTTTATGCAGGGTGTAGAACAAAACAAATGCAGGTCTTTAAATATATTTATTGTGTTTGTCTATTTTAGGTTTTCAAATGTTTTTTTTGTCCACATCTTGATGGACTAGTTGTCTTTTTTTTTTTCTTTTTTTTTACTTATATGCTCGATAGGTCTTTACCAAACTAAACTTGTAATTAAGATTAAGTTGGAATCTTTTAAAGAATTTGCAGGAAATGTATCTGGCTTTAGCTAATGAAAAAACTCAGCTGATCCAGCCTGCCATCTTGTGGAAAAAAAATGTAAGAGAATTTCTTCTCTACCCAAACTGACAATAAAAATAGCTTCAAAGGTAACAAATATTACAGTTTTGAGAGCAGACCTTTTGTCAGCATCCCTGAACTGTCAGGTTTTTTCGTATTCTGCAATTTCAATGAACTTTTCCCTGTGTTTTACTATCCTCTTCAATTCATGTACACCATTTTGAATGATTTTATTAGTGAGGTGTGAAATAACATATATCCTATGTTACAGATCTTTGTAAAATAAAACACTGTATAGTACTATATACTATTATATATTGTTTATTATTATAACTGAATTATACTTAAAATATTCTGTATCTATTTGGCTGCAATGGACTGCAACCGTCCAGGGTGTATATTGCCAAACGAAGCAGGGTGCACCTAATGCAAATTTTGTTGCATCAGGTGTACCTTTTTATTTCTTTATGATATTTTTTAAATCACAGCTAACTCAAATTACTTGGTATTTATGCCTTGATGACAGTCAAAATGGAACAGTCCAATCTAACAGAACTGCTCACTTAAATAAAAGCTCTAATCAAAAGATGAAACTAGTAAAAAGTAATTTCCATCATGACAAAACGTGAAAACGTGTGGTTAGCAATCTAATTCAGATTGTGTATTCTAGTACCTCCAAATAAAAAAATGCAACCATCTGCCTGAAAACAAATGTATAAAAAAGCACCATTGCATTGTAGAATATGTTGATGGAAGCATCCGACGGTGGGGTGCCCTTCTTTAGCAAGGACCAAAACAATGGGTGGAGTTACTGTTAGTCATGGTTTCTAAAACCCATTTTAACTTTTGTTATGGTCTACTATTATGTATTTGGCCTAATGAATGACACTCCTGATAGAAAATAGAGAAGATTTAAGTCATAATGTCTGAAAATAATACTTTTGGAGGGTAAAGTCTTTTAAAATTATATGATTTGATTCAATAAAAAAAAAAACATCTGTATACAAAAGAAGCTTAAAAAAAAATGTTACACAAGCTATGCCAGCTGTGGATGTAGAAATTGTATTTGTGGTTCTAGGAAATCCTTTAGTCTAGTAGTGGAGCAGTGTCAGATTTTTTGGATATCAAGGTTAAACGTCCTGGTTTAGAATACCAGATAAAAGTTGAGCTATAAAAATAAAACAGACATATTTTTCTTTCTACCATGAAAGCAACACAGTCAACCTTTTTCTGTTGCTCCCACTTCTGGACATAACCTTAAAAAACATCTGCTGTGGAGAAGAAAAAGGCCTCCTCCTCTCACCCACACCACGAGTCTCTGAAAGTGAGCACATAAATAAATCTCCAGACTGAAACATGAAACCATGTCTGGTGCCACACCGCCTGTGGCTCAGACCAGCTGGAACATTCTGTAAAGGGAAAAGAGGAGACCCTGAGCTTCCATGAAGATGTGCCAAAGAAGTATTTATTTCTATTTACCAGTCTTCTAGGCATTGTGACACTATGCAAACATAAAGCCAACAAAGTTTTGAAAGTTGCTTCCATTCTTTTTAATGTCTGCAGAATGAGATGGAGGCATAACATGGAAATTCTGTTTGTTTTTTAATAATTCAGAGCTGCTCATTAAGCTTCCCATTCAGGGTCATTTAAATTGCACTCATAACAGAAGAATTACCAAGAGATGAATTATGTTTGCATAATTTATGCTTAATTATAACAGTCCTAATTCAGAGAAGCAGAGTCAAAAAAAGAAACATGAGCAAACTTTAAAGATCATCATTCACTGACCTCTGGTGGTTCTGTTTCTTCTGCAGAGCTACGCTGAGGATTAGCATCCCTGCAGAGGAGAACAAAACTTCACATCTCATGTAGGGGTTTAAATGGGAAACATTGATTACAGTATGTGTGTTTCAAAGAATTATCTGAAAAGTCTCTTTACTATTTTATGGATGTCGCTCAGCAAGTCAGTGCAGATGACTCATGATTTTAGAAGCCTGGTAGTGTTTCAATGAGATTACATTTTTCAGTATTTATTCAGATGTGTCAATCAAAAGCTTTGCATAATATATGCTGTTTAAATTCTGCTCTTAAAGAAACAGAACCTAAAAGGTGATACAGATTTTTAAGGGCTCTTCATCATCTTTTTTAATCCTGTCACCATTTTTGAAATATTTCCTTACATCTCCCGCTGCAACAGTAGTAAGTTATGTTCGATGCAGTTTTCCTAAAATAAAAGAGTAAAATCATTACCAACACTAAACCATACTGTTAAGGTTTTCTGGCAGTTTCTTTCAATGGGAACCTGATTTTTTTATCTTTTTATTTTTTGCAACATAGTATACAGACATATATACAGGAGATACAGATATACTCTTATGGAGAGATTGAGATCAAGGACTGTGATGGTGCAGCCGGGGCCCCACCCTGGAGCCAGGCCTGGGGTTGGGGCTTCTGGCTGTAGGGACGTGGAACATTACCTTGTTGGGGAGGAAGGAGCCTGAGTTTGTGCGGGAAGTTGAGAGGTACCGGCTGGATATACGCACAGCTAGGGTTCCGGATCCCATCTCCTGGAGAGAGGCTGGACTCCACTTCTCTGACATTTTCCACGGGGAGAGGTGGCGGGTTGGTATGGCCTTGCTCATAGCCCCCCATCTCAGTTGCCACATGTTGGAGTTCACCCTGGTGAATGAAGGGGTCACATCCCTATGCCTTCGTCCCTACGTCTCGGCCTATGGGCCCAACATTGGTGTAGAGTACCCAGCCTTCTTGAAGTGCTTGGGAGGGGTACTAGATGGTGCTCCAACTGGGTGACTTCAATGCCCACGTGGGCAGTGACAGTAAGGCCTTGACAAGAGTGATTGGTAGGAACAAGGTTCAATGATAAATTTTTTAGTTGTGTCATCTGATCTCCAGACGTGTGTCTCGGACACTTGGGTGAACTGAGCTGTAAACCAATCACCGCCTAGTGGTGAGCTGGTCAGACCTGGCAGGCCTAAGCATGTTGTGAGGGTCTGTTGGGAACATCTGGTGGACCCCACTGTTATTGCAACTCCCACCTCTGAATGAGTTTTTCCCAGATCCCGAGGGAGGTTGGCGACATGGAGTTGGAGTGGTCCAGGTTTTGCTCCTTCACTGTCAATGCAGCCATTCGTAACTGTGGCTGTAAGGTCTCTCATACCTGTGGTGGTGGCAATCCCTGAACCCGGTGGTGGCACCTGGAAGTGAGGGATTCTGTCAAGCTGAAGAAGGAGGCCTATCTGGCCTTCTTAGCTAGTAGTGCTCTGGAGTCAGCTAAGAGACCAAGCATGCTGCAGCTCGTGCGGTCGCAGAGGCAAAGACTCGGGTGTGGAAGGAGTTCAGAGAGGCCATGGATGGGAACTGTCGGTTGGCATCGAAAGTGTTCTGACAAACTGCCTACTGCCTTAAGAGGAAGGAGTATTTAATCTCCTGAATCCCAATGTTGTGTCTTCCAAGGAGGAGGCAGAGGCTGGGGACTTAGAGGTGCACTAACCCATCAGCCAGACTGAAGACACTCCTCAGCCTCCCTGGTAAGGTCTACTCCAGGGTGCTGGAGAGGAGAATCTGGCCGGTAGTTGAACCTCAGATCCAGGAGGAACGATGTGTTTTTTGTCTGGGTCACGGGACACTGGACAAGCTCTATACTGTTCATCGGGTGCTCGAGGGTTCATGGGAGTTCACCCTACCAGTCCACATGTCTTTTGTTGATCTGGA
Source organism: Cyprinodon tularosa (assembly GCF_016077235.1). Lineage (NCBI taxonomy): Eukaryota > Metazoa > Chordata > Actinopteri > Cyprinodontiformes > Cyprinodontidae > Cyprinodon > Cyprinodon tularosa. Next base: position 1,292,938 of record NW_024038996.1, on the reverse strand, counting down.
CATGGCACGTCCTTCATGGTGCCCTTAGGGGGGTGCTCCAGGAGTATGGGGTCTGGGGCCCTCTGTTAAAGCCTGTCCGTTCTCTGTATGACCGCAGCAGGAACTTGGTTCGCATTGCCGGCAGTAAGTCAGACCTGTTCCTGGTCCATGTCGGTCTCCATCAGGCCTGCCCTGTTTCACCGGTTCTGTTTATTACATTTATGGACAGAATTCTTAGGCGCAGCCAGGGACCGGAGGGTGTCCGTTTTGGGAACTTAAGGATATCATCTCTGCTGTTTGCAGATGATGTTGTCCTGTTGGCCTCATCATACCAGGACCTTAGGCATGCGCTTGGGCAGTTTGCAGATGAGTGTGAAGCGGCCTGGATGAGGATCAGCACCTCCAAATCCGAGGCGGAGTTCAAGTATCTTGGGGTCTTGTATCAGACTGTTATGGTGAACAAGGAGCAGAGTCGGGGGGGCAAAGCTCTCAATTTACCGATCGATCTACTGTATGTTCTCACCCTCACCTATGGTGATGAAATCTGTATAATGACCGAAAGGACAAGATCACAAATACAAACAGCTAAAAAGAGTTTCCTTCGGAGGGTGGCTGGGCGCACCCTTTGAGATCGGGAGGAGCTCAGAGCAGAGTCGTTGCTCCTCCATGTCAAAAGGAGCCAGCTGAGGTGGCTCGGGCATCTGCTCCAGATGCCGCCTGGTCACCTCCCTAGGGCCTTCCATGAGGAAGCCTCATGGAAGGCCCAGGACACGCTGGAGGGTCTGTGTCTCTGAGCAGCCTGGTGTCTGGAGGAGGTGTGTGTGGATCAGGAATGTTGGGAATCACTACCAGACAGAGCAAGGACTGCAATGAGATCTTTTGCGAAAACAAAAACAACAGAGCTCCTATGTCTAATTTGAAAAATTCCACAAAATTGTCAAATACTGATTGTGTCAGGAATCCAGTTTTTGTGGTCTGTTTTTGTGTTTCCTTTCCTCCTCCACCAGGTGTTGCCCCGTCCTCATTGGGCCACCCTGCACACCTGCATCTCGTTGCCTCATTACCTGTGGAGTGCTCTTAAGCTGCTGACTGCCACTACCTCGACGCCAGAGTGTTTGCCAGTTTGGGGTACTCTAGCCATGGTTAGTTTATCGGAGTCTAACCTGAGTTTTTGTTTTGCCAGTTTTTGGTACTCTAGCCAAGCTGAGTTTTGCTGAATCAAACTGAGTTTTTGTCTACCTGAGTTTTAACCTCTCTGTTTTTTTGTCTTTGCCTCTCCGAAGGAAATCATCCTGCAAACTGGATGTTTCGGACCTTCTTTCCCCTGGAAGGATCTTCCGAGAACCAAACTGAGCTGAGGATTCAAGTTTGTGATTTGGATCAACCTTTTTCCCCAAGGATCGTTTGGGGCTTCTCTCTGAGCAGGGGATTCAAGTCCACAATAACCCGTTCAAGTACCGCAGGAAATCTAAGTGACAGTCAGCTTCTCCGTTCACCAAGGAACTATAGCAATCTGGGTAAACCCTGTCTGCCCTCCATCAAACAAGACAATGACTGGAACATCCCACACCAACAGGATTCAATAAAAGACACCTTTTTCTGGAAACGTGAGTCTGCAACCTTTTCCTCCTCTTCAAGTCAAAGATTCTAATTCCCCACTGAGCCTGAACTAACCGCAGTGTCTTCCCCTCACTTTCAAGTTCCGGTTCGACAGTGTTCAGAGCAGCACTGGACTCATCTCATTATTCTAGATAAACCTGTAAAACTTTTCCCTGGTCTCTCTGTCTGGTCTTCTGCATTTGGGTCAGATCTTTAGTTAAATCATGACAGGTTGGAAATATCTAAGAAGGGAATCTTGTAAACTCATCCCCTTAGAGAAAAGAAAAGAAAGTTGAAAATGCTGTCAAATTCCCAAACACCGAAAAAAAAAAAAAAAAAAAAATAATGCAACTGATTTACTTAATCATATTTAGTTATTTTAACACAATTGCTTTGTGTCCTACCCTGTTAACAGGAAGCAATTGTGTTAAAGTATAAAATATGAATAAGTAAATGCCAAAAACGGTTGCATTACTTTTTTTCAATCTTCACATCGAATTCATCGTTCCCAGAAGAAATTAAGCTGTTACAGCTGCACAGGGTGGACGAACATCACTAAGTTCCTATGTAGGTCAAGGCAAGTGAGTGAATAACTTGGGCAATATAGTGTAGGTATTTAATGTTAAAAACACAAAAAGTTGTTTTTTTATGTTTGTGCTATTAAAAATATTTCTTCTCCAGCACAGCGATGTTCAGTGTTTGCAGATGGAACATTGAAGGCTTAGTTGGCAAAGGTTTGCAGGCTCAGTTTTAAGAATCAGGGTTGAATATCATGGCTGTTGGATCCAGTTATTGCCAGATGAACCTACATATGAAACTAATAATGTGCAAGTACCCCGCATAAACCTCAACATGTTTGACATGGAAGCAGCCAAGGATTACAGGTCTTAGATAATAGCAATGCAGGTGTTTGTAAATTATGTGATATTAGTCCACACAAACAATGTTTCCCCCTGCAAGACTTCTTTAAAACAAATATCTTGTCTTCACATAGGACAAGGGCAAGGAAGCATGATTTACTTCTATTAAGAATTTAGTTAATTGTTTAATAATCATGTGTCAAGCAAAATGATCAAAACCTGTCCTGTTGCAATCTGTTAATACTCTTTTTTTTTTTTTTTACCATTTACCATTTTTACCATGCGACCCTGTATACAAGATAAACATGCTAACATAGAAATATATCATATACAACATTATTTGCTTCTAGATTATAAATCCAGGTAAGTCTTAGCTTAATTTACATTACTAAAGTAAGTTCTCACTAAATCTTCAATCTTACGTGAAAAAATCTCTTTGTGCCATACAGTAGGAGGGGTCTCATTAAGCCAGTTATCTGTTAAGACACATTTTAAATGTTAAAACATAAAATGTAATTCTTGAGAAAGATTTTCAGTAGGTAATGTGAAATGTTGAAAGCCCATTGACATGCATGTATTTAAACATCACTGTTTATTTTTGTTCTTACTTTTTCTAAAAAAAAAAAAAAAAAGGTAGAGGGAGACTGGTCTCTTAAAAGTGTAACTGGATAAATCTGCATTTTTTTTTTTTTTTTTTTTACAGAAATCTGGGTTTCAGTCCCAGTTGCATGAGGAATGGCATTTGACATAAAAATTCTGCCAAGTTTGTCTGCAAATCGTAAAGATTTTCAGCTGAGATTCCTGAATAAAGCAGCAGTTGAAATGACACACTCATAAATGTGGCTTAAAAGTAAAGAATGTAACACATGCAAACATTAATAACATACACTATATTGCCAAAAGTATTTGCTCACCCATCCAAATTATTGGAATCAGGTGTTCCAATCACTTCCATGGCCACAGGTGTATAAATTCAAGCACCTAGGCATGCAGACTGTTTTTACAAACATTTGTGAAAGAATGGGTCGCTCTCAGGAGCTCAGTGAATTCCAGCGTGGAACTGTGATAGGATGCCACCTGTGCAACAAATCCAGTCGTGAAATTTCCTCGCTCCTAAATATTCCACAGTCAACTGTCAGCTGTATTATAAGAAAATGGAAGTGTTTGGGAACGACAGCAACTCAGCCACGAAGTGGTAGGCCACGTAAACTGACGGAGCGGGGTCAGCGGATGCTGACGCGCATAGTGCGAAGAGGTCGCCAACTTTCTGCAGAGTCAATCACTACAGACCTCCAAACTTCATGTGGCCTTCAGATTAGCTCAAGAACAGTGCGCAGAGAGCTTCATGGAATGGGTTTCCATGGTCGAGCAGCTGCATCCAAGCCATACATCACCAAGTGCAATGCAAAGCGTCGGATGCGGTGGTGTAAAGCACGCCGCCACTGGACTCTAGAGCAGTGGAGACGCGTTCTCTGGAGTGACGAATCGCGCTTCTCCATCTGGCAATCTGATGGACGGGTCTGGGTTTGGCGGTTGCCAGGAGAACGGTACTTGTCTGACTGCATTGTGCCAAGTGTAAAGTTTGGTGGAGGGGGGATTATGGTGTGGGGTTGTTTTTCAGGAGCTGGGCTTGGCCCCTTAGTTCCAGTGAAAGGAACTCTGAATGCTTTAGCATCCCAAGACATTTTGGACAATTCCATGCTCCCAACTTTGTGGGAACAGTTTGGAGCTGGCCCCTTCCTCTTCCAACATGACTGTGCACCAGTGCACAAAGCAAGGTCCATAAAGACATGGATGACAGAGTCTGGTGTGGATGAACTTGACTGGCCTGCACAGAGTCCTGACCTCAACCCGATAGAACACCTTTGGGATGAATTAGAGCGGAGACTGAGAGCCAGGCCTTCTCGTCCAACATCAGTGTGCGACCTCACAAATGCGCTTCTGGAAGAATGGTCAAAAATTCCCATAAACACACTCCTAAACCTTGTGGACAGCCTTCCCAGAAGAGTTGAAGCTGTTCTAGCTGCAAAGGGTGGACCGACGTCATATTGAACCCTATGGATTAGGAACGGGATGTCACTTAAGCTCATATGTGAGTCAAGGCAGGTGAGCAAATACTTTTGGCAATATAGTGTATGTAATTATGTTATATGTTGGTATTTTTTAATTGAATGATAAATATTACTGGTAGACTAACATGCTAAAAAATAGACAACAATGTCGAAAAGTACCCATTGATGTTCCCCGCCCTTCTTCCATCTCATATCTTTTTAAGAAAACCAGTGTGAGCTTTTAACTAAATTTTCTCAAGCTTTGGCATTGCTCTAATTCAAAACTTTTCCATACTTTAAAAGATCAGCATCCATCTTAAATCCCAGATTTGTGATAACAGGCTTGACATATTGTGCAGAAAATATTACATCTGTTGTTGTGATCATGGGTAGATCAGTTACTCAGTACTTTAGTAGCCTTTTGATCTAATCATTTTTTAATCTTACTTTAGTTATTTTTTAAAGGCTACTTTATATGTTTACTTGGGTAAAAATCTGATGAAGTAGTGCTACTTTTACTTAAGTCAAATTTTTGGGTGCCCTACCACCTTTAACTAGTTGGTAGTTTTAGGTCTTGGATTGGATGTCTAATCAATACATGATATATGAATCTATCATTCAAGAAGGTTTTTTTCTTAGTCTGATGTAAAAAAAAAAAAAAAAAAAAAAAAAAACAAATAAAATAACTTCAGTGACCTAAACTGTAGAGTTACCAAAATTAAAAACAGAGGGCTATTTGGGAGGTAATAGCCTAGCCTAGTATAGGATGAGTCAAACAGATGAAAACGATAAATATAAATAAAAGAAGCGACTGAATAAGGAGGAATGAACAAATTACGAGCTAAAAATCTCTCTTTTTGCACAGTAAGGGACATTGGGCACAAGTCGTATTGAAGAACCCAATTACTCTTACATAAATTACTGCTGGTGTCCATGGGAAGAATTTCAGACACAGGACAGCTCAGCCATAAAACTCTTGGATATGAAGTAACAGTTAAATATTTCACTTAGGTGAAGTTTTTTTCTATAGATCTGTCACGGGCTTGGCTCTGTTAAGTTTTTCTTTTGAGTATTCAGTTTTACTTTATTCCATGTTTTCTAGTTTTATTGGTTCAATTCCTATTTTGTTGTGTTTTCTGGATATATTTGAGTTCTTAGTTTTTTATTTGTTGTCCTCTTGTGTTGGTCTCCTTTTCCCTAGCTTCTTTCTAGACTCCTCACTTCACACCTGCTCCCAATCAGTTCATTAGTCCTGTCATTGTTCAGTCTCCCATAAATACTCTCCTTGTGCAGTTCCTCAGTGCTGGTTCCTTGTCTTTCCCTGGCTCCTCGTTTTCCCTTGATTTCTCCATGGTTCTGGTTTGTTTAACATTTTAAGTTGGCTTTTTGGATTCCCACCTCTGTTACCTGTGATCATTCATTAAAACTGCAAGAACTCACCTCTGCCTCCCTGCCTTTCCATTTGGTCCTCCAACCTCAATCCAACAAGATCTTAAGATCTTAATGGCTCAAGATCTTAATGGCTCCGCAGCATTCCTAAAATGTTTTCATTGTTTTTGTATTTGCAAATAAACTTGATTTAAAGGTTAGGTTTTCCTAAACTATAAAGGGTTGAGTATGCTTCTAGAATAATTTTCAAAAATATATTTTAAGGTGTTTTTTTAAACCTTTATATTTCAGTGCCAACCTAACATGTGGCACTGAAATATAAAGGTATATTAAGGCTGGCTAAATACGAGCAGCGACACCTTGTCTGTTTTCCAACTTTACATAATCTGAACCAGCATCGCATTAATTTCTTTCATCATCAAACTTGATGTGCACATTATGATAGAATGTATCAGACTGAAGCACAAGAAGAAATTCAAATAATTGTATTGATTTTACTTTTAAAATAGTCTACTCCGATATTCGAAAAAATTCTTCAAATTTTATTTAAAAATGTTATCTGGTGTAAATATATATATATATATATATATATATATATGTATATATATATATATATATATATATATATATATATGTGTGTGTATATAAAAAAAATCTGCTTCTCTTCACAGCTTCATAGAAGTAACTGAATATTTTTTTGGTAGCTTCAAAATAAAATATTGTAAAGAATCTGGACATAAATGCAATGATAATGTATGAAAAAAATAACTTTTTGTAAATATGTATAATCACAGTCTTTGAAGAGTATGCCCTTTAAAAATAATAAATTGAATCTTGGTAGTTACCAATGAAACACCTGTTGATATTCCTCAAAGCTCCAGTAGATGGCGCTCCAGCACCACTTTTCTCAGCTCAACCAAAGACAGCAGACCTAGATAGATAATCCAATGTTTATTTTGTAGTTACATTTATAGTTCATTTTCTTTACAGTGGACTTCCTTTGTCATACAAGTTGATGAAAAAAACAAAAAACTAAAGAAAAAGCATACAGTACAATCAAGAAACCAGAATCTATAGAACTTATGATTGTCACTTACTGCGAGTCACAAAAAAAGTACATACCATGAATAAATAATCTACAGAAGTATTTACAATATGCACAGTGAGAGCTCAATGAAGTGAAAATAAAGCTTTGGATCCCCAAACATGAAAAAAGGAAATCCCAGATGTAGCCATAGCTGTCATAGATTTACAGGACATTTGGAACATTTAAGCTTGGAGCTCCTGCATGTATTGACTTCCAAAAGCAAGCTGAGCAGAGAGAAATGAGAGGAATGTTGAAATGGACACGTTACATTTTATACAGCACATCGCATTCCTGTGGAAAACCGGATGGTGTCTGATGCTCGCCATCCAATGAGGATCAAGGCAACAACCACGCGACTACAGGCAGCTGAGAGAGAAAGAAAGCCGGAGGGATCCAGACAGAAAAAGAAACCGCTAATTGTGCTCCCGTTCAATTTTCTGCTGCATTGCTTAACTCTGTACAACTCGTTTCCATCTGGGTGATAAGAAAGGAAGTGGAGCTGCAGGTACGGTCTAGTGTGTACCTGTTGGTTTCCGGCTGGCTCAGTTACACACTGTTTACATAATGCACACATGTGAGCTGCAGTCCATCTGCACTGAGAGAGCAGGCGCTCCACTTTAGCCGGAGTTTAAGTACTCCAGCGCCACTTCGTAGCAGAACTTGTACTGATCCTGCAAGGCAAACAAAACAAAAAAATAAGATATAATTAGAGAAATCATACAATTAACATGTTCATGGGTTTCTTATGACATAGACTAGCTTTTCATTATTTGTTTGAGCCTTTCATGTTGCAGGATGAAGCGATTCAAAACAAGTAGCAGCAATTAGACTCACAAATAGGAGTTGGAGAGTTTGATTCCATATATTCATATATTGATTTAAACAACTGCACAGGATAACTGTCCACCATTTTATTAGAAATAGCAAAGTTCTTTTAAAAGGATTGTTTTCTCGCAGCAAGTCAGAGCCAGCTTTATAGAGCTTTATACAATGCAAAAGATTTTCTGTGTGTTTGGGATCATTGCTTTTTTAACCAGCCACTTGCACCCTGGTTTCAATATGATCCAGTATTTTCCCTTTGAGATAAATAAAATAACCAGTGAAAACCTAGAAACCTGCCAAGGCTCAAGTCAATCATAAAATGGAAACTGGTGGAATACAAGTGTTTCTGCCTGCTGCGAATACGGTTTCATATCCTTGAACTGAGCTGCTGCTGACTATAAAGAAGACTCAGTTCCCCTGAAATTTTCAGCAGCCCTCAAATGAGTTCTGGAGAAAAGTTTTATAACCAGATAAAACTCTGATTAAGACTGGGTTATTTGCTTTTAATGAGATGAGGAATCCTGAGAGGAGACAGATCTAAGAAGAGGATCCACTTTCAACCATGGTGGGGGGAAACATCATGCTGAGATATTGTGTTGGTGCCTGATATATTGATGCATTGCACAAAATTGATGGGATAGCATTAATAGCATAAACTGTCCCAGCAAACAAGCTGATCTAAATAAAAGGAGAGGTGAGAAAATATGCAACCAGGAGAATGGCAAAAGCTTTTTACCACGCATGGATCAAAGACAATCCACCAAAACATTTTAATCGTTCCCTTTTCTTCTGTTTCTTTGTTTTAACATACTAAGGTGGTATTGTATGTAATCATTCAAATTCATATCTAACTCTATCTCCCTCTCTCTATGTATATACGTATTACAAATTACATCATCCTTTATTAGTCTTCTTAGAGTAGCATCCTTCTCAAGATAAAAATTAAAAGGAGGAGGCCCAAAAAAATCCTTTTTTTTTTCAGACCAATGGCACCAGATTTCATATTGGACTGAAAAAGTTTAAATTATTGAATCTTTAGTTTATGTCACAACGACTTTTACAACTTAAATATCCTGAGCTGTCACAGCTTTGCTTTTCAAATTACTCTCCATTGCTAAATAGTCGAGAAGAGGAACCAATAGATTAATTGTGATCCTGAAAATGAGAAAAGCAGAGCTTTTTTGATCATTCAAGACCTTAAATAAGGTTCTTTGATCATTCTGGGTCCACGAGAGCCATAAAAAAAATAAATATTAAAATGTAGGAGATTAAGAAAGTTATCAAAAAAAAAAGTTCCATGGTTTAAGACGATGACAACAGACGGTATGCATATGTGGCATGAGTGTTGGGTGTTACATATTTGTCAGACTGAGCTCCTCTACCACCTCAGTATCAGCAGAATTAGATTGGATGGATCATACAGGGAAAAAATAATCAATGTTTTTCAAAGTTCCTCACCAGCAGGTCAACCATGTTAGGTTTGTTGTTCCGCAGTGTTTTGACTGCATGAAAAACATCCACAGAGTGCTGATGCTGAAGCATCTCACACACGATGCTGATGGCACAGAAGGTTCCACTGCGGCCGCCTCCGTTTCTGCAAAATTCACCATGAGTCAAGTCAAGAATAGCAGACCATGAAGATCAGATATTTATGATTGCAGTACAGTTTATCAGACACTAGGTGGAGATGTTTTATCTATAATGCCGCCCTCATTAAAACGAGGAACCCCTGCTCAGATTATGGTTGGGAGAACTTACAAACAATGGACCACTGTGCGTCCCTCGCCCCCATCATATTCCTCCTGCCACTTGTCCACCTGTCGGATGAGCTTGAGGAAGGAGCGTTTGGACATGGGCGTATCTCTGTACATGGGCCAGCCCAGGAACTGGAACTGCTGCACCATCCTGTAGCCGTCCTGTGGCTAAAGGATGAGGAAAAAACAGTTATCCAAGGTTAATATGGAAATATATGAAGAGGGTGGGGGCAACACAGAGATGTATGAAGAAGAAAAGATGATAGTGCAGTCAGGCAGATGAAGAGGGATGGATAGGCTGCTGATGCTGCTGGGGACAGATGTCTGAATGTATCGATCAGTGACTCCTATCAGTGATCCTATGCGATTTGACTGACTTGTACGTTACATGTCGTTGCCACTGCCGGTCATAGTAATGACTGTATAATGGAATGACCATAAACAGGATAAAGAGCTTACACAGGTGACCCCAGGTGACACCAGCATGGGTCTGGGTCTCCGTCTGGGCAGGGAGGTCTCGCCAAGTTAAAGGATTAAAAAGCCTGCTTACAGAAATCTAATGGACATTGTTCTGGGGTTTTGTTACTGCTGCTGTCTGGTCATGCAGGTCATACAGTAGTTTTTTTTTTGGCTCTTTTTTTATGGTTTGCCTTATTATTTTGGTTTGTTTTCTTTTTTCCTTATATTTTCTAGTTTATTTCTGTTGAATATTTCTCAGTTTTTTTTATTGTTATTTTTTCTTTCTACATTTTCTAGCCCTTATTTCTGTATTGTTGGGTTGGTTTTCTTGGTTGCTTCCTTTTCTTTTCCCTCGTTTATCTGTTTGATCATTTCTCCGTCAGCCAGAGCCTTTTGGTAATTAAATAATTCCCTTTACCTGTGTCTCCTCCTTTGCCTTTTGTTTGTGCCCGTTTTCTCAATTACTTCCAGTAAGCCTTCACTTTGCTGCCTGTATTCATTGGTCCTGTTTATTTTCATGACTCCACCTAAACTTCCCAGTTCATCTGCCTCAGCTTCAGCTTGTATTTTGGTCCAGAGCAACATGACAACGGTTGGTTTTGTAAAGTTTTTATGTTTTTCTTATATGTTGTATTTAACCAAACCACCAAAAGACTGAAAAAAGGTATCTTGCATGAAGACTAAGACATAACTAGAACATTAACAGAAAAAGTTAGATGTGATATTTGCTTATGAATCATTAACAAAGATACTTTTTTGGATACATTTTTAGGCTTGAATAAGTGAAAAAAAGATGGATGAACAGAAAGGATGCAATCATATAAAGACTGATGCATGGGTTGATTTTCAGATGTTTGGACTGAGTAATGAGAAAATAAATGACCTATGAACGGTAGGACTAATTGATGTACAAAGGTATGGAGGAATGGACAAAAAAAGATTACAGGTGGATAAGTCAACAAACAAATGGGGAGATGTATAATTAAATGCAACTTTTAAAGAATGAAGAGGCAGAAAAGTCTAGAAAAAAAATATGTTCTATAGTTTTGATGCAAGAAACCTTTAGGAACTGATGTGAAACTCTGATTTGGCACCTTAGCTGCAGGTAAAAATTTATCAAGCTGTCCTAAAGATTTCTGGCAATCACTCCTTGGCCCAATCAGTGACAGAAATCACTCTGCTTCTGCACAGCTTGAATGGACAGGTTCACATAAGTGTGGGATGTGTGAGTTGAGCAGTGGCAGCAGAAAATGGTTCATGTTCAATTCACTACAGGGAAGACAAAGGCAGGGGGTGATAGGATGGACCTAAAATCTTTGCTTACCCGAGCCGCGTTGTAGATCCGGAATATTCTGCTGATGATGTCTTCCTCCAAGTCAGCAGAAACAAACTCCACCTGGATGGGTCCATGGCGGTGGACTCCATTTTCTGGCCAGTACTGTGGACATAGCTGAACAGAAAGACAGAGAGATGCACATTTAAACAGAAAGAAACAGATAAACCAACACACATTGACAGACGAAACAATGCATGTAAAAGATGTAGGATTTAGTTTTAGGTCCAAAGCCAGTGGAAGGAGTTTTTTTTTATCTGCTAAAATGTGGTAAAATAACAAAACACACCAAGACCGGCAATACAGTCAGTAAAAATGTTTACTGAATGTTTACTAAAAAACACAGAAGAAAGGATTTTTCAATATTCCTGCAACTTAAGTATGGCAACTTCTAACCACTCATAACACTCTTAGTTTGTCAATTCAGGGTAAATGTCTAAAGACCTTGAGCAATTCATTTCCTCCTTTGAAAAACACTGCTATTTATTAATTTATTTTTAAGTGGGCACAATCTGTAATAAAAGCTCAAATGACTCAATTCAAATTATTAAGTTGCCTCTTCAAAGACGCCTTATTCAAATGTTAAATGCAAAATTTTTTATCCACAACTCTAAGGGCTGTGATGATAAACTGAGGGAAAAAAACAACTTATTCAGTAATTGGAAAAAACCTTTAATATCCATCCATCCATCCATCCATCCATCCATCCATCCATCCATCCATCCATCCATCCATCCATCCATCCATCCATCCATCCATCCATCCATCCATCCATCCATCCACAGACCAGACCAATTAGCATTCCATTATGATACCTTCAAACCTCTCGGTATGAAAATATCTTCCACCTGGGTCTTTCCCTTAAAGCCCCCTTCCTTCAGCTCAAACTCTTTTAAAAGTACACTTAACCAGTAATACATATTATTACCATCACCTTGCATTTTTCCTATCAATCTAATGGTTTTGATGGTGCGAAATAAATTTGATGAGAATTTTATGTCATTTGGGCTCTTTACTACACTTTAAGAGAAAGTAGGAGGTTAAGAGAGGTTTTGTTTAGATCATTGTCTCATTTATAGTCCTTGTCTGGTTACATATTTATATTTAACACACACCTTTATGCTTCCCAGACAGAGCAAGACTTCTCACATAAAATCTGTTAATGCGGCACCTTCCCACATCATAGTGTGAGCTTGTTTATTTGTCTTTGGAATATAAATTTAGCAAAAAAATGGCTCATTTGTTCCATTTCATCTAATTTACTGTGTTATCTTAATTCCGGTTTCATTTGTGTTTCTGATCTGTTTCTTGACAAGGTTTTCCAAGTTGAGGTTTAAAAGTTACACAAGAGCTCTGTAGACACGTCATTGAAAAATATTAAAAATGTTTACATTTCACGTTTTATGGATTTTATGCTTTAAAGATGCAACCAAAAAAAGAAGCAAAAGGAGGACACAATCCAAGAGGAAAGGACACAATTGGGGAAGAAATATTACATTAGTAATGACAAAAGGGGAAAAAGGTAAAAATAAAAGAAACAATTAGGGTAAAAAGACACAAAATAGGAGAGACGAAAAGTTGTGAAGACAGAAAAAAGGGGAAGGAGTGATACAAAGAATGAAAAGAAGAGAGGACATAGGGGTGCATAAAGGAAAAAAAATACATACAATACAAGAGGGGAAGAAGGAATCATACCAGGGGGAACATGCACGACAAAAAGACAAAAAATATAGGAAGGATACAAGAAAGTAGGAAAGAAAGAAAACTTCCAGAGATAACAGCAGGAAGTACAAAAAGATTGAGGTGAGAGAGTTAAAACGACACAAGAAAGTACTTGAGGAAGGAACAAAGGAAGAAAGGAGGTGTAGAAAAAAAGGAAGAAGAACATTTTTGGTGTGAAATTTATCTTAGATATATAACGTTTCCTCAGCATTATGGCTGATGAAAGAACAAAGTAAAGTTGACTACTCCTTTATCCCTTCTACTTATGTCTCCTATGAAAGAATGAAGGTCATAATAATGACATAAGAACTTTAACAGCACCAAAATCAACCATAAGAAAGGTTCATTTCAACTGTGATGGCTACAGTAAATCAGAAATGGTTTCACCACACAAAATCAGACTTCTTCAAGGACATCTCATGAAATGCTAGTGAAGAAAACCATGACTTCCTGCTGGAAAAAGCATTGACAGCAGGGATGCTGATAAATGTGGTAATTTTGATCGTATCAAAAACCAAACTTTTATGCTGCCGTTAAAGATTGATTCCTTAAAGGCTTTTAAAACATTTTTACAACGAGTGCCAATAAATATGGCTGGACCTGTGTTTTGTGGGTTGCAAGGACAACTTCAAAAGAAGGGAAAAGTATGGGCTATTCCTGCTGAGCAGGTGAGGATGGACAGTTGAGTATGTGAGCCTGTGGAGCAGTCCTGATCTTAGAGCTCTGAATCAAGTCAGAGGAGGAGCACGCCCAGATAGTCATGGTCTGCACTGTAAGGTACTCCTGTTTCAACCAAACTAAACTAGCTTGAAGACTGAAAAATGAACAAAGCAGAAAATGTGCATAGAGGTAACAGTTATCCATTCCACTAATTCCTCTAATGCATAAAAGTGCAAACATGTATGCAGCTTTTGCAGCAGCTTAAGCTTCACTTTAGAGCTCCCTCTAGGAGTCAGTCAAAATTGACAAATCTAAGAGATGCAAAAAACAAAGATGTTGATAGGGAAGAAAGAAAATCTCCATCTCCCTCTCCTTCGTCTACACTCCCTTTTTCCATTCCCACCTGTGCTGCTTTCTAGGCTGCCTATTGGGTCGGCAACAGTGAGAATATTGAATGAAAGGCCTTTTCTACCAAATCAGTCAGTCAGTCACCCAGGGAAAGGGGATTTGGGTGGAGTGGGAACAGCCTGGCTGCAGGCTTTGATCCCCGGGTGTTATGACAGAGCCTCGGGCTGAGAAATCTGGAGAGCCTTTTCCATAGGCCTGCTTCCGCTTTCATGGCATCCTCCCAGCTGCATCTCCCATATTTCAAACACACGCTGCATCCATACTGTTTCTAAAAAGATACAAGTGTTGTTTTCCCAGGTTTTATACACACTAGTGTTTGCAAGAAAAATCAACATCAAAAAAACAAAAACATCTCATGTCAGAGTCTTGCAATGTTTCTGAAGGAGCTACTCTTGTATGCTGCTTTCCATTTGAGCACAGGTATCTGGTCTGGGTTACCTGTGCTGGGTCCACATCATTTAACATGACTATGGATGTGCAGTGGTAGTCAAGCACCAATCTCCAAAAGTCCTTCACTGTGTTTGGCAGAGGGTGTTGGGTCACTATGAATGCAGAAGGCTGCTTGTAACTCTGGAAGAGCAGAAACAAAGAAGAAAAAAATAATATCAAGATGAAGACTTTTTGAAACATATTAGTAAGTCTTAAAAGCAAAATTTTATATTTACTGACATGATACACGGGTACAATGCAATTTCTCTACAAGTTAAAATTGAGGCAATTGTCTAATATGACTTGAATATCTGTGAATTCCAGCTCACCCTGGGCTCCTAGGAATCACTCCTACCTTCAGTCCTATTAGGGTAATGGGATGCAAGGAGAGGAGAGAGCATAAAGGCTATGTATGGGCCAATAGGAGAGCACCATAGTATCACCAGACTAGTGAAAAAATATTACCATTTTATGGTATTTATTAATTTAGAACAGGGCTATTCAGTGGCGCATTGGGTAGCACTGCTGCCTGGCAGCAAGAAGGTTCTGGGTTCGATTGCATGGAGTTTGCATGTTCTCCCTGGGCATGCATTGGTTCTCTCCGGCTTCCTCCCACAGTCCAAAAACATGACTGTTAGGTTAATTGGCTTCTCTAAATTCTCCTTAGGTGTGAGTGTGCGTGAATGGTTGTTTGTCTCTGTGTTGCCCTGCGATAGACGACAGGAGACCAGTCAAGGGTGTACACTGCCTCTCGCCCGTAGAGAGCTGGAGATAGGCACCAGCACCCCTCATGACCCCACTTGGGATTAAGCGTGTAAAGAAAATGGATGGATTAATTTAGACCAAAAATGTTTGATATGGGACTTTTTTAAAAAGAAAACAAAATTAAAAAACTGTTGGATATCACAACTACAATAATGGTGTTTATAACAGTAATCTATCCATCCTCTGTCACGATTATGCCTGCTGCAGTTGCAAGGGCTGCTGGTGCCAATGGGTGAGAGGCGAGGTACACCCTAGACAGGTCACCAATCCATCGAAGGGCAACACAGAGACAAACAGGACAAACAAACACTCGCACACACTAAAACCTAAGGAGAATTTAGAGCCTAATATTCATGTTTTTGGACTGTGGGAGGAAGCCGTAGTACCTGGAGAGAACCCAAGTATGCACAGGAAGAACATGCAAACTCCATGCAGAAAATTTAGTAATACTATTTTGTTTTTTGGTAAAATGCTAAACAATAGCCTGGATAATAAAATATTAAGTAAAAACACTTATTGCATGAATTATGTTTTTTCCTTTTGCCATTTTTCTGTTTATGATGTATTAAAACAATAACTAGACATTACTGGCTTTGTTGGTTGGGCTATCTGCTTAGGTAAAGCCTTAAATCATTTGCATAACAAAAATGCTCCCAGTGCAGTATTTGAATTTCCCACCAGGACTGTAAGAAAGCCACATGCAGGAAAAGTCTTTTTTTTGGTATTTGCAAGAGATGAAATGCTGGAGGCATGATAGAGCAGGAATATCAATCGATCCAGAGTCTGGTCTACAATTATTCATATTGTTTAATGGTTACAAGGATGCAGAATATGCTTTATGTGTTTGTAAATATAAACACTAGATAAGCAAAGCGAAATGGAACGTATAGTGCCCATTTAGCTGTGCTGCATGCCGGAGCAGAAGGAACTTTTCTTGTGTATTGTAAAAAAGTAGAGGGCATTACCAAAAACATTTGTAAGGTGGTAGAAAACCATGCTGGCAATAAGCATGGTGGATGGGGGAGGTTTCTGTGAGTCCATGAATATGGTGGGGATTTTCAGGGAAAAGCTATCAGCTGTTAGGTCTCAGGAAACGACGGAGCTATCTTTCTGTTCAGTGAAATCTCTACAAAATACATACTCCAGTTTAACAAAGCTACATTCTTGCCTAAAAACATCCAACATTTCTTCATTTAAATGATTTAAGGATTTTTTTTATGGTCATGGCATCTCACATGTGCATATTTTTGGTATGAAGGGCTCATTACCAGGCCTTTTCCAAACTTGATGAAGTCATTCATTCATTTTAATTAGCTGTGTTGGAGCAGGGATGCTTCTAAACTCTGCATGACAGCAGATCTTCTACACGAAAGCAAGTTAGAACATATCTGCTGATGACATCCATTTAAATTATAATTTTATTAGGTTTGTTTTCAGCAAAATTAAAATTAAAATACTTGACAGACATGAAAAGAGGCCTATTGTTATATAATTTTCTAGGATCTTGAACACCAACAAATTGAGTCACTTTATTGTCAAGTGAGTTTTATTAGTAGGGTGAAATGAAAACAGCTTTTATATCAACGGTTAGTGTTTGAGAGGAAAAAAAACTTGTGAACAAAATATTTTTGTTCTTTCTTAGAGTAAGTTCTTCCAATTAACAGGAAGTAAGCTGTTGCAAGCCTCTACATGTCTAAAGCAATTAAGAAGGCCATATCTGTGTTTAGACTTACATCCATGAGTGCAGCGTTGATGTAGTTGGAGCTCTCCCCGTCAATGGTGATCAGAAAGGGTAAGCAGCGGTCTGGCGGCAGGACGTCCATGCAGCGGTTCTTTTCGTGGTTTCGTGGGAGCAGGGCAATGCTGCAGTCCTCCACCCGCAGCGTGGGAGTCACCATGTTCAGCGTCTGCCGGATTGAGGCAGATTACATGCTGTCATATCGATGCAGTAAGGTAGGCGCTTGGGTCGTGAGTGTGCTAATTATCTCCCACTATGGTAATTAACAGTGCAATTCTTTAATCAGTGCCATTAGCGACTTCTCTGACTCCCCTGATGTTACTGTGATGAAACTTAGGGGGGGCGATGCGTCTCATATAATGTGCGTCGGCCCAAGAGGGGGTGATACTATTACAGATTAATGCATCTTTACTCTTGATTTGCCCAGAGGGGGGCTGTGCCTTTCATCAAGAGAGAATGCATTTACCATTGTTTGTCCTGCATTTCAGATGACGCTTAATTAGAGATTTGCACACATGATCTCAATACGTTTAGTAAAGAGCTCACCCTGAACTCCTCCTTAATGGGACTGGAGTTGGTTTGTGGGTCCAGGCGGTTCATGTCGTAGTAGACAGACCGTAGTTGGCTGGCGGGGATGGTGGTGTCCCCACAAAGACATGCCTCCAAAATGGCATCGTGGATAAAGACATACTGCTCCTGAAAAAAACAGCATCCTCATTGCGGATCTGTCAGACATCTTAGACCTCTAAGACACAAAAACATCAGCATCTAATTTTCACCAGCATCAAAAACACCTTAGACAAGAGTCCTTTGAGTGACCTTTACCATATTATTTGTTTCATCCCTTTGGCAAATTTTCTGACTCATGTTTGACTTTGTTTATGTCGAAAGGTTACATTACATATTTTAACATCTAATTTCGCAACAAAGCGGGTGCTATTTCTGTCTAAGACTGAAATCCAAATCATTTTAACAGCAAACATTCTCTGAAATTATCTGACCTTTTCCCAGAATGCAACCCAACTTTTGCACAGAAGGTTACAATTCCACACTGTGCAAAGTTTACAAAAGCAGATGCATTTTAAATGATATTATGTGAAAGAACAACAGAGTGGCACATGATTGTAAAGTATAAGTAAATTATTGCATTTTTTCACAACTATAAAATAGAAAACTAGTGAGTATTTGAATTCGACCCTCATATTCTATTACGAGTTTATTTTGTCTTTTCATTTGCTGGACTGAGGTTTATTTTGATAGTCCTTCATTTCCGTGTGCTTAGCTCTTCTTTACAGCAGTTTTTCTCTTTTCTATCAGGTTGACTCTTTCTTTCTATCTAAGCCACTTCTCAGATTTATGTATTCTTTTGTCTTCACTTCATTAAATTTGACTTTTTATTCTGGTTCTGTCTGCCCCCTGTCTGTATTAAGATAATTTAAAACTCCAACAACTCATAATAACAGAATTCAGAAGTCGTCTGATTTCAATAGCACAACATCTGATAAACACTCAGAAGGATTTCCTTCCTTCTGCATGTTCAATCTAAATATTTATGAAGTTAAAACTAACACTGAAAGTTACGCTGAATTTGTCCTTCAACATAGACAGATATACTGGTCAGACTTCATGGGAAGAGTGATGGTCCTGCTCACAATGTATTCATTTTTTTTTTTTGTTAAAAAAAAATGTGTTACTATTTTGAAAATCATCAACATCTTTGTTTATAGATTTTCAATCTTGGCATGTTTTTCAATATAGTCCTGTAGTCCTGACTGTGACTAACTGTATATGCTCTCTTCATCCTCTGATGTGGAAGCAAGCTCAGAGCTCATCTGCCTGGCTGTGTCTATCCTGGTACGGCCTGCCTGTGGAGCTGATTTACAGTTGCCTTTTGTATCTCTGCTTCTTTTCTGTCTCCTTGAACCCCAGTCGGCCTCAGTAGATGGCCCCTCACACTGAGCCTGGTTCTGCTGGAGGTTTCTTCCTGTTAAAAGGGAGTTTTTCCTCTCCACTGTCGCTATAAGCATGATTGGTGTGAGAGATTGACTTCGAGTCAATGAGTCGATGCAGATGTATGATCTGGTTTATAGTGCCTCTGTAAAGTGCCATGAGATGACGTGTTGTTTATTGGCGCTATATAAACACAGTGAATTGATCTGATTTGAAAACCAGTTAAAAGGTGCAAAAGCCTTGAGCGATGATTAACCTTCCACCAGGGTAAGGACCCTCCACAATTAGGCAGAGCTGCAAAGTAATTCTTTTGATCAAAACGTAGTAATCATTAGAGTTGGTCTTGTCTAAGTCCAGGACTAACTAACTGAAAACACATGGAGACACTTTGAAATGTATGCTCTTAGGCTACGTTCACACTGCAGGCCTTAATGCTCAATTCCGATTTTTTTGTGAAATCGGATTTTTTTGCATGTCCGTTCACACTTCCAAGTATATGCGACTTGTATGTGATCTACTGTGTGAACTGAAAGCGTTCAACCGAAGTGTCCCGCATGCGCACTCGAGGACGTGATGACGTCACATGTAGCAAGCGTCCTCAGTGTTTGCGGAAGTAAACATGACTCGTAATACCGCAGCGTATATTGCGTTCTTTAAGTTCTTCTCCAACAGGAGCAGGCACATTATGAACGAAATCTTTTTAAGAAGATCAAAAAGAAAGAGAGCCAGATTTCTTGCAATGGCGTTTTGTGGGGCAGTAATAGCAACGTCCGTACAGAGCTCTCACTTTCTCTCCATTGACTGCTCTCTGTGTTATCTTCCGCCATGGTTGTTAGTTTTTCCCGCCTCCGCTTAGTAGGACGCAGATTAGTAACGTTTAGTAAGATTTGTCAAGTATCAATGACGTGTAGGTCGGATGAATGCGACCTGGCCGTACAGACACGGGTCGCATTTGAAAAGATCAGATACGTATCGGATTCAGGACCACATATCCAAGTGGCCTGGGTCGCATTTGAAAAAATCCGATCTGTGTCGTTCAGACTGTCATAAAAAGATCAGATACAGGTCACATATGGGCAAAAAAATCGGAATTGGGTCACTTCAGGCTGCAGTGTGAACGTAGCCTTAGATGTTCTCCACCCAACCAGATTTTCCATCTTTAGATACACAAATCTGGTAGATATATTCCTTTGAGTTTTATGAGCTGGGACTGCAGCAAAATGTCGTACTAGCAAACAACTGCTCAGACCACTAGATATAAGGTCATGTCAAACATTTTATTCTTATAATAATAATTGAACTTTATTGATCTCACATTGGAGAAATTTACGTCTGCATTTAACCCATCCCCTTGGGGAGCAGTGGGCTGCTATCGTGGGGCGGCCGGGGAGCAGTGTGGGGCTACTGTAAGGGTCTTGCTCAGAGTGGCAGTCAGTGGGAGTGGGGCTTGAGCTCAGAAACTCAGGATTCCAAGCTCTATGCCCTGACCACTAGGCCCCCACTCCCATTCTTAACAAAAATCTTTAAAGCATCTTCCCGAGCTAGTTTGTGCTAGGCGTTTATAAACTTATAACAATACATAAAAGTTACTGGTTATCGAGGTGCAAATTATATTGCATGCCACTTTGAGAGTTAAGTCTGTACAATAAAAAAGCTGCTCTGAAGTAGGCTGAAGCACCAAATTACAGCAGTTTTCCTCCTCCTTCATTCAATCACTGAAGCGTTGTAGACGGTGACACAGCTTGAAGCTTGATGCAAATCTATTCTGAAGTGACATTTCCAGCTGACACTTTCTTGTCACTTTGTAGCAAAATCTACATTTACAAACAGGGGTCACTGATTTACACATACAAACAGAAATATGTGTGGCTGTTTGTTATCCGTCCAGAACAGGATGTGAACAGCTGACTGAGAGCCTGAGCGCCCTGGGACGGGTCGGCAGGTCAGCTGTTTATCAATTTACAGGTTGATGGATCCTATCTGAGCTCATAAACTATTAAAGACTTCCCATTACATTTTAATGGGCGAATGAAACCACGTTGGAGCAGAGCCAGTGAGACAGAACACCTGCAAGGGAAAATACCGGCATTCATAGACCGTTTGAAGGTCACTGAACTTTAGGAGACTGACTCAACGTTTCGTCTCCAGTTGCTCAAATCCCTATGCCGACGTCAACGATGAAACATTTGCCCATTAAGTCCAATGATGCCTGTGATTTAAAGGGAATTACGGGGAAATGATGCATTCAGCGACACGATGGACATCTCCAGATGGCCGACGCTGAGGAAAGTCCACACTTGAAAGCTGGAAAACAGGCCAGAAATTTTGTTTTTTTGTTTTTCGTTGATGTGAACTAAATCCTTTGTGTTTAAAGCCACTAAACCCTGTTATTACAGCATCTAGTGCCAACCACTTATGCCGTGCACCCTGGGAAATGGTTCTGCGAGCAGTTTAATAAATGTCTTTGGGAAGAGATGATCCATTAAAAAAGGTGCAAGTGACGAATTGATGGTGTGGAATACAAACAGCACAACTCAGGTTAATTCAGGTCGTTTAGTAAGGTGTAAATGAAACCTTCACATTTAAAACCTCAGCAGGTACTTTAGAACTAAACGACTAAAATTATTCTGCTGCATTTTCAATGATAATTGACATAATCACTCTATAGTTAAACTGTGAGAGATCTCTTCTTGATCCCCCCACACAGCAGCAAGATTAATCACATATTAATGGCTCTAAATACAATGCTTTAAAAAAGGCTTTCAGTGAAAGCAATCTTTGCTTAAAATTTTAGGCATTTATCTTGAAGTAGTTGTGATTTTGAGGAGAATTAAGTGTTGATACTACTTGATCCCCTTTAGATGGCTACAAGCTGTCGCATTTCATCTCCAGATTTGCTTTTGTCTTTGTGGACATGCTGGTTTCTGCTGTGGTTACTGGGAGGGCAGATTCACCATACCTCAGTCTGGACCATGTTGACCCTCCGCGAGCGCAGCTCCCTCACACAGTTGTAAATATCCACCACACCTTCCCTCTCTGCCATGTCCAGCATGATGTCGATGACGATGAAGCAACCTGTCCGACCGGCACCAGCACTGCACACAGACAAGTAAATTACCATTACTGCAATGATAAATGAAGAATGAACTTCTGAGTGACTAGTTATATTGCATATTCATGAATATTCAGGTTATTCCTGGAGCTTAAGATTACTTTTCAGAATTCATGTGCCATCTTTCCAGGTTACTTGCTGGATCTAATGCTGCACATTACTTTCCAGAATCATACTTTTCTATATTTATTTTCTTGCTTTCTTCCCTAGCATGCTTCTTACTTTCTCTAAACTTTGAGATCATTTCCCGAAACCTACAGGTCCAAATCTCAGAATTCAAAGATCCAATTTTAGAGGTTATACAGGTTACTTTTCTATAACAGGTGGTTTGCAGAAATAGACCATAGTAACCAGAACTTCAAGGTTAGTTTCTGGATCATAAAGGTTTGTTTCTAAAGTTAACTTTCGGAAAATACATTTTGTTTTAAGTGTACTTTACAGAGATTGTAGATTACTCTTGCAGGAAAGCTTAGTGTCCGTTTCTGAAAGGTTAGTCTTTCAGAATCACAGTTTATCTACAGAACTTTGCTGTATTTTTAGGGGTCGCCATAGTGAGTCATTATGACATCCTGGCAAGACTTGGCAAAGTTTTTACATCAGATGCCCTTCCTGCCTCAACCTAGATTCAAACACACAGAATTCAAAGACATAAACCTCTAAACCAAAGGGACTCCCATCACATCCCACAGACACATTTTCTTAAATTCTCTGTTACCAGTATTTCAGGGTTACTTATCCTGGGATTTCTGGTTGCTCTCTTTGAGTTTAGTGTTGCTCTCAAAATATGCCAGTTATTTCTCCCAAAGCCTTTAGGATATTATCCATGTTTAGGTTAACTTTCAACATTATTTTCCTGTAACATGCAGGTAAGAGTATGAATCTTATAGTTACAAGAACGTCCAGGAAGATTTCCATGGATCCTAAATTTCTAAATAATATGTGCAGCTGTAGTCATAGGAACATCCAGCTGTTTGGAGATGATTTTATAGCCTTTACAATGTTTGTCTAGAATTTTCTTTCAAACTCCAGAGACAACTCTTTCATTTGTTTCCTTTCGTCCATGTTGAGTGTGGTAAACACCATGTCACCAAACAGCACAGTGAGCTGTAGGCCCATATAAAGGTCCACTGATTATAAGGTTCTAGACACCTGTGAGGGACCAAACTTAAATAAGGACAAAAAGTGTTCAAACATAAAAAAAACAACCTTTCATTAAATAGTGTCAAAAATAGTTAACAAAGACTCAAAAGCAATACAAAATAACTTAAGTAATATATAACCAACCAACTCAAACAAAAAACTGACCTACTGATAAAGAACATAGACTGGTTGAATAGGGTAGGAATAACCTAAACTTTCCACATGAGGGAGGGACAATATAACAGAGAAGCAATACATAAATCAAAAGCCCATACAAAACTAAAACATGAATAAAACAACTCTAACTTAGCACAATTAATTGATTAAGGTGACAAAATAACTAAAGTAAACTTAAACAAAATTCCCCCCTCAGTTCTTGGGAAAGTGGTTTGTTCCTGGATGCTTCCACCTGCAGCTAATCTGTATTTGCAGAAGTATGAAATTAATAAACTTTGTGGTGGAGATAGAAGGATCCACCACACCTGTGATGCTAATTAGTGATCACACTTTGATTCAACATAACCCTTTGGTCACATTATTTTCAATCTTTTTTAGGTGTGCCATCATTTTTGCTCAAGCCGGTTCCTTCTGTTGAAACATGGTTGAAAGTCAATGTAATTTATTCGTATTTTATTTATTTATTTTAATTTTATGTATTTTTACTTTTGTCAGAATCTAGTTATTACAATGACTGTTGTGGGTTCTTCTTTCATTAATGAGAGGTACCGAGAATTTTTTCATGTGTGTATGTGGGCGCACATACAGCTCTGGAGCAACATAAATTGTACTTTAATTGAAAAGAGAGATAGGAAAAATGAAGGACATGGAAAAAGAAGGAAAGATCATATAGAAAAGAGAAAATGAAGACATGGGTACATGGGGGTTGCATCGAAGGAGGGAAGGTAGGATACTAAAAGACGTGAAACAGAGACAGACAGACATTAGGAATTAAAGAGGAGGAAGGATAGAAAGAAGGAAAAGACATGTGTTCGGAAGGAGAAAATGAATTAAAGACTATTAAACAGGAGGGTGAAGAAAAAGCAGGACAAAATATTTAAAGAGAAATAGGAAATTAAGTCTAGAGATACAAATTATTCGTTATACTCTATAGAAGTTGTTTAAAACTGAATAATTCCAGGATATACCATTAAGATATACCATAGGATAAACCACTTTCATTTTTCATCTAAAGCTGCATTAAACCCTGCAAAATGTTAGTTTGCATATGAATATCATGATAGATATCATGGCAGCAGAAACAAAGAGCTCCATCTCCTCAATGCCAAACCAACCTGCAGTGAACCACCATGGGACCAGCATTGGTCATAGTTTTGGACTTGACCCTCCTGATGAACCCCAGCAGGCCTGTGGCATGGTAGGGCACACCGTGGTCCGGCCAGCCCGTGAAGTGAAACTGTCGGATCTCCCGGATCTCATGGGCGCCTCTCTGGGGATCAGAGTCATCATGTTAAGCACACAGAGGGAGGGGGAGAAAAACACAGAAGGGAAACTGAGCGGTTTGTTCTACTGATGTGAGAGGTCCTTGTAGAGCAATACAGTAGTGAATTAAATGCAAACACAAACTCCATGGACATAGAAGGAGAGATGATAAAACTTTCCATTATTTATCAGAAAACAGAATTAAAGGAGAATGTATCCTTTAACCTTAAGCAGTTCTGTGTAACATCTTGGGGATTCTAGTTTGCACAAATATGTCACTGTGAATATAGAGAAAAAACAACCTCTTCAGCAGTGGAAATCTGGGTGTAAATTATTCACAGCACCTTGCAACTCCTTCAAGTAGCTGTAATCAAAACTGCTGTTTGTTCCGTAGCACAGAGTAGCCAAAGTTTAGTCAAAATTTAGTGTTTGTAAGCTTTATTTGTACCAGTGTACTTTAATTTGTTACTCTTTCAGATTGCATCTACAAAAAATTTACTTCACGTGGGGTAATTTGTGAAATTTTTATTGATGATAGTTTTAGAGTGTCCTAGTCACATACTATGACTTTGCACATTTTTATACCAGCAGCTTACTTTGGTTGTATAGAAATAGGGCAGGACGATATGGTCCAAACTAAGATAATGATATATTTCCTAATTTCAGTCAGTACAATATAATTTTGATATCAATATAAGCAAAAGCCTCAGAAAGAACACCAAGACAGCTCACAAGAAACACCTTAAAAAATGTATAACGACCTTTTGATAAGTTTAAAAAAGTCCTCCAATATAACATTACATATATACTTTTCTTTTTAAAACAAAACATACTGGAATACATAAACCCAGTGCGTGAGTCATTAGACAAATGCTGTTACTGTATAGACTTCAATGTATATTAAAATATCACAAATGTCATATTACCACTATTAAAGCGTTATGATATATTTTGACGAATTATTGTTCATCCATAATATCAAAGCTTTTTTTTTATAGTGTATATTTTACTGGTGTGCATTAATTTTAAAATGAACATATAGTTTATGATGTGTTTCCTTTATATGCACAGTATGTGACAGGGCCCCTTTAAATATATAATGGTCTGTCAGTGGAAGGTTTTATTAATTATAGCAAGCTAAGAATACTTAAAGTTTTATGTCCTGTGGAAAAAAAACAACTAACCTACAGTTTCACTAAATATAGCCAAAACTATTTGAAAAAAATTCTTCACACTGTAGATCAGGAGTCATGTTTAAAGTCATTGTGCTGCTTAAAGTCGAAGACCCATTCCAGTTCATATCCTACAACAAATTTTAAAGCATTTTCTTCCTCAAGTTTATCCTGTTTTTTGAGCCATACTCTACATCTAACATAAAAACTGTGAAGCTTCTGGTTCCTTGGAAGAAAAAGTATCTGCTAAACAAAAGCTGCAATCATCAGGCATTAAACTTGACGATGTTATTTGCACTCTTAGTTTTCCACCACAAAACAATGTCCTTAGTTTTCATATGGAGTAACCAGAACACATTCTTCAGCATTTCTGGGTTTTGAAGCAAACTTCAACACTGACTTTCCTTTTGAGGATTTTCAATAAAAGCCACGTTCGTGAGAGGTATAGTTGTCCAGTAATTAGATTTTCCCTGTTGAACTGTGAATCTCTGAAGATCCAGGCTTATCATCTGCATATTGGATGATACTCAGATTTATCCTCCTTCCTTGCTTGTCTAGAATGAGATTTGGATGATGTAGTCATAGTAGTGCTGGATATATAAACATAATACAGTTTCAGACTTATATTTAAAAAACGTGAGAACTTTAAATTATACATGACTCTTTTTTTTTTTTTGCTCAATTGCACAAAAAGCGAAAGAAACATGATTAAAGTCTGACTTTAAATAAAGGATAAATTGTGAAAACATTTAATAGGTATAAATATTTTGGTGAAACTGTGCATACAGCTTTATAAAACGATGATCAGGTTAATAGGTACATCATTCTGCAGCCTTGGCTGTGAACTAAAATCAATGTTAAACAAGCTTCAAAGCTTTTTCTGCATCCCCAAGAGCATAAAAGAAGATTTGTAACCACTCTTGACATAAGAGCCTTAGGAGTCTAGCAGTTCTATGAAAGTGAAAGTATTGTCATAAAGAAGTAAAACAGAAACGGAGGCTTACCTTCTCTACAGCGAAGGTTCTGATGACGTACTCAGAAAGTAGCTCGGTCTCTATCAGGGTCACCTTAATGTCTCTGTAGATCTCTGTGTCGTCGGGCCAGTATTTACAGCACTTCACCTGAGGGTCAGAAAACCAACTGCTTTACAGAAAATAACTGAATACTTCCACCCACATAATCACATTTCTATTAAGATTGCTTTGAGCCAGCGCACAGCTTCACATCTGCATTTGCTGAAAGTTGCCGGATGTCATTTTTCTCCCTCTCCGCTGCAGATTGTCACATAACATTACCTCCAATTTGCCACTTGATGTTTCAGTTTCTGAACCATTTCTTTCAAATCAAAATGAGATTTGCTTCACATTAGTTTCGTCCCCTGGTCAAGGATCCACTTTTAATGGGTATCTTATGTATTGGCGGAGGGTTCATTCGCACATTATTGCTTTTTCATTCTCACGTCGATAACGTGAAAATGACTCTAAAGGTGGATTGCAGGCAAAGCTGCAGCAGAACAAAGAAGACCTCAAGGGTGTCTAACATTTCTCCCTCTTGATTTCCAGTCTAAAAAATAGGACAAAAATAAGAGAAAAAAAATGAAGGAGGGGAGATATAATGACAATCAAGTAATGATATGAAATAATAAACCCTCAGCTGTTTAAAACAGATTTCCCTACAGAAATCTAAAACACCCCACCGGAAATATTACTTGTATTAGGTATCATAAGAGTGCAAAATTACCCCCCTACCACAAACGTCTTCCCCCTCCCGTTCAATTAAACTGTTGATACTGGTGGAGTAAGACTGGTAATAGAGATTGAGATCACGGAGGTATATCAGAGGCTGATCATTTTTGATGAGGGATAAATGCGACGTCGGCCACAAGCAGATTTAATTTTCGTCTCTGGCATCTCTGTGCTGATTACGAATGAAATGAGATTTTGGTTTGTGGAGCGACACAGAAGAGAGGTTGGCGTGGGGGTGGGGGACTTTTAGGACCCTCTCTCTGCGACACCCCTGATGACTAATCCCTGATGACAATCACAAATCCACCGTCCGCTTCCAGCTAGATTGAATTAGCCAAAAGCCATTACCTTATTAGATCACTCTGAATCAGACGCCTGGTTGGAGGGAACCAGCCTTTGGGCTAAAATATGCCAGATGTTCATTTGCGGGCACACTCACAGGCATGTGTGACTGTGAGGACACCTCTTCTGAACACATTCACTAATGGCTAAGATTGAGTGACTTTCAAAAAAGTTCCTATTTCTTAAACATTTATTTTAAACATTAAAGCCATAAACTTTGAAGTATTTTGTTGACATTTTATGTGAAAGACCAACAAAGAACAATGGATAGTTATGAACTGGAAGGCCAACAATACATTCTGCTTTTATAAAACCGCTCAAGCTCCTGCAGAAAGGATGTTAATGTATATTTATCTGCTCAATATTTATATTTCCAGTGTAACTTAGGTCTGCGTTCTGACTGGGCCACTTCAATGCAGAAATATGCATTGATCTAAACGGTGTCCAAAAGACTTTGTCAAGTTGAAAATACTTGCTACATGTACGGTAGCAATAATTGCTTCCAATAATACAAACCATGTAAAAACCTGGCCCATACTCTGAAATACTTTTAACTACTTCTTACAGGTGTAGTGTGTTTCTTAGTCTGCTTCATGCCCTTTTTTCCCCCTTGTGTTCTCTAAAAAACACCTTCAGGGCATTCAATAAACAGCTGGATTAGTGCTGAGATTAAATTACATAAAGGATAGTCTATTTAATAATTATCTAGAATCTCTCAGGGCAATACGTTGGACTGTTTTTTTATTCATGCTAGGACTGAAAAACGAAAACAAAAAAACAAAACAAAGCAACAAAGATGGGATTGATCTCTGATCTTTGGAAAAATATTTTACTTTCCACTATGTAATTATGCACTTTTTCAGTTGTTTTTTCAAAAACAATCCTGGAAAAGACACAGGTTTGTGGCTGTAAAGTGCCAAATGTTTTCAAAGTCAAAGGGTTTGAATATTTCTACCAGGCCAAAAAAACTCACCTTAACACACGTGGTAACCTCCAAAGTCAAATCTCTCATACATCAAAAAGCGCCAAGTGCCTGGGCCTGCGTGTGTTGAAGCAATGGCACAGAGGCTACACGCGCTTCTCTGAACGGGTGCCAGGGTTTCCCAGAGTGCATCAGCAACTGTGCCGAGCAGATGGCCCACTGTGATATGGCAGAGTGATTTTATAGGGCCCCACTGCGGAGCCACCATCTCTGGCTGCTGCCCGCCATTGGACAAGGATCATATAACAGACGGTTTGGGGGGCCAGAGTCCCACAGAGGACGCTGCTGCAGCTAAGCAGGTGTGGAGAAGGTGTGGGATGGGGTTGGGTTGGGCTCAGCTACTGGAGAAGGAAAGCTTAATGAGGTACCTAGAGATGGAGCTATGAATCATTATCAGCTCCGATACATTCAAGCTCCCAACAAAAATGCACATCAGCAAAATCAAGATGTGCATAACTTTAAGGGCGGTTTTAGCTCAGAAGCATTTAAAGTTCTTAGAGGAAAATCCCTGGGCAGTCTAATCATTACACCGCATGTTAAAGCCTTAATTTTCTCTTAGTTATAACCGAATTAGAAGGAACAAAGTGCTAGGTTAAGTGGAACAAATTAGAACAAAGGTATCTTTCTAACTAATGTCACCTTTTCCTCTTAAAGGCCATGCACATCTATTCTTAGGTAAAAATTGTTTTTCTTTCTCTTTGAAGGAGCATGATTAATTTAAAAACTTTTCTTATATAAAAAGAGGTCATGCCATTAGAACAGGAAGGCAGTAAATAAAAATAGATCGTTATATCTGTATCCAAAATACCTAGAAACCTACTGCTGTCTATGGCTGGAATTGATTTCTTTATTGAAAAACAGAAAAAAATGTATAGGAAAATGTTAGCAAATGTCGCAAAACTTAAAAAAGGATTCAGTAAGCTAAAAAAAATGTTCTCTCCAACAAATGTGGCTTAGCTCCATGTAGATAAACATATAAAGAAGCCAGATTTCTCACCTATCACAAACTATCTCTTCATTGAAGACTTAGGGCCGGATTTATCAAGATCCAATTTTGCGTGCAGTAATTTGCGCTCGCAAAGTGGAATTTTGCGCGAGGGGCTGAACCATGGTTTGCGGGTGATTTAACAAGAGCGATTGCGTAACTGGTGGCAGGCGCAAAACTGTTGGAGACGCCCTATTTAAATGATGGTTTTGCGCGTTTTGTGGTTTGCGGCAAAGTAGTTTGTAGTTTGTGCAAACTAGTGCATTAAGAAATTTTAATCTTACAGTGACACCACCCCCTCCAAAAAAAGATATATATATATATATATATATATATATATATATATATATATATATATATAAACTTTGGCAACCTTTATTCCCTAAGGTGGTATGTGGCTGAATTTCTACTTCACCGCAGTAAGAAAAAAACACACAAACAAAAATAAAACAGGTGTTTTTTATCGGCCTGTAGAAAAATGCACATACCAAATGGCTCACAAGAAGTGACTGTGGATAAGATGACTGCATTGGCATGTTGCTCCACAGGCGCAGGGTGTCGGGGTTCTCCGGTAGGGCGTCAGGGCGACATGGCATTTAGAACGTCGGACAGCACTTCTGAAAAACGAGATTGGGTGATCCCAGATCCCAGATGCAAAAAAGTGCAATGTTGCAAGGAGTTTCGTGATATCTGGTATTGCGTGGGTCCTCCTTGTGCCTGGCTCCAAATCCATTCGGAGTTCCCCCAACAGCTCCAAAATGGCAATGCTGGATAAACGATATGTTTTGATGATCGTTTCCTCGTTCATTCCAAAAATATTCACACGGAGTGAAAAAATGCGTTCTCTGCGTCTCCATGCTTCATTTCGATTTCTCCTTCTTGCGACAATAACCGCTGCCATGTGTGCGCAATTACGCATACAGACCATTTGCACCTTCTTTTGAAACGTGTTAAATATAGAGTCAGATACCGTTAGCAAAATTGCTTTCAGGTTTGATAAATCACTTTGCGAGTGCTAAATTAATATATTTACATGTTATCCTCCCACAAGACGCACTTTTGCGTGTAAACGCCCTATATTGAATATTCATTGCAGAAAAAGTACTAAATGGATAAGAGACGCTATTTAGCACGTTTTAAAGACCAAATCCTTTTAGCACGCTGTTGATAGATCAGTTTGTACATTTTTTTGCGTGCGCAGTGAAATAGCTCACGTTTTAATACACGCAAACCTTTGATAAATCCGGCCCTTACAGTATTATCATTTTTTTTTTTAAGACAACGATCTGGAGTTTAGGGGTATGAAAATCCAAAGCATGGTTAGTATTTAGGATGAGAACACAATTTAGTGTATAGTATTGCTTTAACTGATGACATAAACAGGGATTGAACAGCCAGACCATTAAGGTAGCAGTTGGGTATTAAGTGTATCAGGATAGAAAAACTCTTTCCTTTCCTGCGGTTCTACCTTTAATTGTGCTCTGTATGTTCAAAATGTCTTCTGATGTAAACACACCTATTTATGAAACAATGGAATTACTGTTATTGTTTTGTTCTCCTTGCAGGTGAAGCAGATATAGAAATTTGCAGCATTTGCTCATTTTATTTTCCATTAAGAAGCCAAATGAAAGAATAAACATTTCATTGCAGCTGCTGACTATTTTACATTTCCTTCAAACAAAATTATTTGGATTATAAGCTATAAGTGACTTTTAGAACCAAAAAATGTCTAAAGCAAACATAAAAAACATTACAAGTTTTTTTTTTATATAGCAAAATAGATAGAGTGCAGTTAAACTCTAAGAAATAAAATCTGAACAAATTATCTGGAAAAGGGTGCATTAGGCTTGCATAGCCACTGCCTGTTTAGGCTATTGTTTGTGCTGATGCCAGAGCCCGTTGTTTGCTTCATGCATGTTGAATCTTTTTTAATGAGCAGTCAAACTACAGTGTTTTTTATTATGAGGAAAAAGGATTTGTCCTAGAGCGCTTTTAAATCCCTTGGTATGGTGCTGGGTTGTTAGGTCTCTGAGCTACTGCACTCAGACAACATTACTTCTGGTTTCCTCCTCAATTCATAAATTGCTAAATGTTACTTTATAAATTTGGGGAATTGGTTATAACTGTCCTTTTTGTTTACAACAATACCTCAATTTATATTCCAGATGTAAAACAGTCCCTTTTTGACAACTTATTGTTTTAGAAAAGTTGCTGTCTTGTGCAAGGATTTATTTCTTTTATGATTTTTTATGAATTTCCAAATCTCTTAAAAAGAAGTTATAAATACTGTAAGCTAAAAATCTAAAACTTTTATAAAAGAATGAAAAAGACGTAAAGAATATGTAAAAACTATGATATATATGTATATATATATATATATATATATATATATATGGTTCTTTTATTAGCTTTAGCATTACAAAATACCACTCCACTCAGTAAGAGCCCGCTTTTGAGTCCATAGAGTACAACATTAGGAGATTTTTCTGTTCCGAAGGGTTGTGTAAGAGCTGGCGGCCTCAGCAGAGTCTAATCTTCTGTTATAGAGCCACTCAGATGAAAAAGTAGTCAATCGCCTGGATGCCTCTCTCATAATGAAGGCCATCAATCAGTTTTTTTTTTTTCACTTCTCACTGATCAGATAGATGGAGAAAGAGCTGGCGGCTCACGAGTCCCACGCCTCACTAAGTCAGGATACACTCATACACATACACAGAAACATCTGGGCACTGATGTTCAAAGACATTAAAAAACGTAATAGACGACACGGCTTGCCTCGGGATGAAAATCAGACTGTCAGTCGACTGAGATAATCTTGTTTGAGATCTGTGGATTGAATGACAGTAATTAATACACACCCTGCCCACTTCTACCAGGTTGGTCACCATGACTATAGCTGCTGTGTTCTCCTGCCACACCATCCGCCAGAAGTCGAAGACCGTTTCTTGCATGGGCCCTTTAAAAGACAAGACAGAAAGAAGTAATTAAGGTTTGTTTTCTCAAAGTTCCTCGTAGTCCTAAGTTCAAACTCTTAAACACAAAATTAGGATTCAGGGTTCCTAAGAAATCTCCCTGTTATAAATCCATACTTTTCTGACAGACACCTCGAAGTATTGAAAACATTTCATTAATTATGAAACAACATAATGGTAACCGGTGATGTGGGTGTCCAGTTTGGCTGTATGAAATAGAACAGTTATTGATATTTTTTGGGCAATGTAGACTGATGTAGACTTGTTAAAAGATCTGATGTCACCTCTATACCAAACATAAACAATCGACAACAGCTTAAAGCAGGAAGAAACCTCTTTAATGCTGCCCTTTTATCTTTGTTCCATTATTCTTAACAGAGAGAAATAAAAATCAATAGTTGTTTTTTCTCTAGGAGTAATCGATGAAGTTTTTGTTTTGTTTTTTTTAACCTTCAACAGAAGCACAAGGTACCAAGGCAAATACCAAACTTTTCCACAATGCGGTTTAACCCTGAAAGTAACTAAACAGTCTTTGCACAGAGCTAAACAAAAAATTTACAAAACTTTGAAACCAATATATTCAAATTTAGGACCAAAGATTAAGTATGTAAGTCTGTGAGAATGTGGGCTGCAAAGCTCAAAGTAATTACCAGCACATCTCATCTGTTCAGTACCGACCTTTCCCCTGAACCAGACCCAAATGTGTCTGCCGAACATCAAAATAAATGAACCGACAGCCATTCGATGCCTCTAATATTTAAAACATCACGGAGCCATAACTGTGGGTTGGAATTAATTATTAATCTGGTTGGTTTTAATCAAGCGCCACGTGAAAAAGAATTACTTCAGACAAATTAATTAGTAAATGCAAATCTCCTCAACTGTGCCTTCTCCTGCGATGGGCCAAATTACCTGGAGACACGGCAAATTATGCAGCCACATGCTGAGCGAAGACGCAGCACAACACAGGAAAAAAAGTGTTTCTGTTGTTCTTATCAGTTAGGGAGTAAGAACACTTAATAACAGGGAGGCACTTACAACTGGTTTAAAATCAGGTCACAAAATTTCAAAATAATTCTTTGCTTTTGATTAGTATTCATATGTAGAAAAAAATATTAAGCCACCTAGGCAGCTGGGCAAAGAGGATTCTAGTAATTATTCATCATCAGCAGTTGTCAAGAGACTCTAAAAGAGAAAAAAACAAAACTTACTACAAAATGCACTGTGAAGTCTGGTTCAAAACAATTATTGTTAAAAAAGAAGACTATGAAATAAAATGAGAGAATGATAATAAATCCACCAGCCATGCTGAGGCTTGGGCTGTTATCAGGGCAAACCAAAAATGATCTAGCTAATTTTTTTTTCATAAAAGGTTCTTGTAATTAGATGCAAGATAAAAAGAAGTTGGTTTACCAGAATTCTGGCAATATGATTCATAATGGTGTTATCTGCTCCTCCCCAACCCGTTGCTGAGAACCACGCCCGCCGACAGGGGGGCACACTCCTGGCCAGTTGTCCCGGGCCCAGGGTAGTGGGGGGGGTCTGAATCAGCCCCCTAGATCTTTTGCCGCAAATATAATCTTTTAAAGATTTTTGCAAGGAATTTGGAGCTTTATTCTGAAGTTTCATAAAATCTTTTCCTATTATTACTGCAATATTGTAAAGTATCCCTACCAGACATTCCTTCTAACTGGTTATGCTGCTGACGCAGTTTGTCTGGAATTTGTCAACCTGCTATTCATAAGGCTGGCTTGCCCTCCGTACACGGCCAGGCAGCAGCTCCATCACTTTAACATGAAGGGTACAGTGGCTTTCACCTGAAGAAGCCACCTCAAGCCGGAGGAGCAGCTGAAAATCGAACAGAACCTTAGATTTCCCTCACCTGCAAAAGTCTTAGAACGTGGTCATACAGTAGTTTGAAGTGATCTGATAGAGCAAAAAACTCAGCAGTTTCTTTCAAGGGTTTGTTCTCTATCTTTGCTAGATAAACGGATAATTGACACCGGACCAATAGGTAATGTTAAGAGGTTGAGAAATGTTGAGTTTGACTGATGAGACTTAATGGGGTGTCCACAGCTGCAACAATGCTGCGGTGGAAGTAAATAAATGGAAAATTGTACTCTACAGCCTTAACTAAGGGTTAAGAAAGATTTTGACCAGAACATTTTGAGGTCCAATTTAAACCTATCACACAAGTAGAAATCACACAAGTAAAAATCTATAAGTGGGATCAAATGCAACTGGAGCAGGTATGGAAAGCCAAATGTGCTGCATAGTTCATAAAATAAAAACTTTGAAGATCTCTATTCGTAAATATACACATTTAAATGTTACCTGAGATGCTTTTTATTCATAATGAATGAATAAATAATGTAAGATCTCTTTCAAAGATTGTTCAATCAAGACTTTATTATGTATCTATATATATCTATATATCTATATATCTATATATCTATATATCTATATATATATATATATATATATATATATATATATATATATATATATATACGCATGAATTGATGAGCCCCGACTCATCAATTATGTCCCGGGCCCAGCCAAGACTGTCAGCTGGCCTGCTGAACAGATAGATGGATAAGGGGTTCTGTTTTTCCACTTTCTTACTTCCTGTTGTTATTCTTTTTGACTTTCCCTCAAATTAACTTTCAGGTAGACATCAGCAATTTGTTTACTTTTAATTTTGGGCTTTATTTCAATATATTTTGTAGGATATATTAGTGGTTTATGTCTAGCCACCTTAATCTGATCAAATTACAGAAAGGAAATTTATTTGGAGAAAAAGGAAATACTGTGCACATTTTCTGCTATTTGGAGCCAAGTCATG
Source organism: Cyprinodon tularosa (assembly GCF_016077235.1). Classification (NCBI taxonomy): domain Eukaryota; kingdom Metazoa; phylum Chordata; class Actinopteri; order Cyprinodontiformes; family Cyprinodontidae; genus Cyprinodon; species Cyprinodon tularosa. Next base: position 1,257,198 of record NW_024038996.1, on the reverse strand, counting down.
CATCTATTTAAGCAAGAATATTTCAGTACTAGGGTTTGATTTAAAAAAAAAAAAGAAAAAAGAAAACACATTTTTGTTCTCCTAAATTTAGTTTCAAGGCATTCGGAGTGACTTATCACCTTTATGTTGATCTGTTACTCCTTCTGCTTTGCATTTGGTGGCAGGCCTTAAATTAAACTCACCAGACCTCAGCCTCCTTTCCAGTCACTTCCATTCTATCCTGTAGCTACCCGACCTGATTGAACCACCCACTCTACTACCTCCCACTCTTGTCCCTGAGGGAGGATACACACTGTTGAAAAGTTTGAGAGAGGGAGACTGAGAAGCAGGACAGCTGGTGTGTAGGACTTCAAAAACACAATAACACTTGGCATTATATGGTAAATAGACTGATGGGAGGCTCATGCCAAGCTTCCATCCAGCCAATTTATGTTTCTATAAGGATGCAAAGATGGAGAGCTGATATGGATATGTTGCTGGGTAGAAGTGCACTTGATGGCACTGAGGAGAAGGGTAAACACAAAGACATTTTAATCCAATATTTCTTTTCATTTAAGTTCACAAGAAAAGCAAATATTGTAGATAGATATTTGGGGCAAAATAACACACACTGTCTGTAATTCAGAAATAAATGGGTAACATTAGGCAGCAGAAAAGACGCTAAAATAAAATGAGCCAATCCAAACCAGAATGTAAATAACATTTTCAGGTTTTATGCAAGAGTTTTCTTAAGCTACTATCAAATTGTCAGTTCAGTTCTTAAATGGGAGCGCATAAAGGTTTAGTCCTGCATCTCTGAACTGTAGGACTATAGCAAATACACTTACTGTCAGAAATATAAAGCAGATCTGGATCAATCAAGATTGCCATTTGTCAAACTCCATCCAGTTTTACTTGCTTTATTTTGGTTATTTCTTTAGCTTCTCTTCATTTGTTTGTTGGTTTTGATCTTGTAATAAGATTTTACTATTCAATTGACAATTTAAACACAGAGTGAAAAGTTTTTACTCAGCAAAATTCCCCAACAGGTGACAGTGAAGGTAACCTGGCATAAGGTATCAATCTGGTAAAGCCCCTGGGAAAGTGATTCAAAAGGGTGGGACATTCGGTACAATTCTTCAAGCTGAATAGGCAAATCACCAAGTGGCACATGTCAGGGGTCTTCAACGTTTTCCAGGCCAATAACCCCCAAAGCAATGTGAGATAGAGCGGTGACCCCCTAATTACGTATTGTATGAAATTGTGTTATATCAAGCAGGTCCACCAGTCACTCTATTACCGGTACATATGGAGTAATGTAACTAAAGTAGTTTAACCAAGTATTTCTGACTCTGATTCCTGGTTGATGGGACAGGTGTGGGGAATGAAGTGGTGTCCAGCTTGAAAGAGCACCTGTGTGTCGCTGAATGTGTGCATTAATGACTGAAAGACATTTTCTGCCTCCATTTATCTGTTTACATCAGTGTGTTGAATTCATCTAAATGTGTATTTAAAGACATTTCAATAAGTGGAAGAAAATGCAGGGGGGAATATAAAAAATAACAACAACAGTCTAATCAACCAAAACTTTTGCGACCCCCATGCAGTACCTCTGTGGAACCCTTAGGGGCCACGGACCCCCTGTTGAAGACCTCTGCTCTAAGTTTAGCTTTTAGGCAATCACGGCAGCAGTAGCAGCTGTGACGTATCACATTCTGGATTTCTTTTACTTAGACTTAGAAAACTTTTATTGTCATTTTGTATTCACAGAGTGTATACAAAGCTAAATTTTGTTTTTTTTTTGTATAGCTCTCAGACAGTGAATGAGCAGCAGCTTAGTAGTAAAATTAACATTTTCATTCCATAAGGTGCAGCAGGGATAAAAAAAACATGGTGCAAAAATACATTGATATTGAAGATCAGAGCATTTCAAGACAAATATATATGGTGCATATATGCAGTATCTTATATGCTGCTATAGGCTTAGACTTTTGGAGGACATAGGGACCCCCATTTCATCATTCTGCTTCATTCTCTCTCTGTTCTCCTATTCTGCAGAATCTGTTAGTTCAATCTCTAACCTTCTGCTCTCTCTGCTTTTCCTCAGAGTAGCTTTGCCTCGTCTGTTCCTGTTTGGCTGTGACGTCATCCTGGAAAAAAACATCAGCTGTGCTGCTTCTATCAACACCCTTGTTAATAGATGTTGGAGATCGGCCTGTTTTCCAGTGTGGTCCTGTTTCTCTGACCGTGACTGAGTGGATGTGCTCTCTTCGTCCTCTGGCATGGGAGCTGCCTTGGAGCTCGTCTGCCTGGCTGTGTGTTTCCTGGACGGGGCCGCCTTTTACAGCTGCTTTTTGTATCTCTGCTTCTGTCTCCTTGAACCCCAGTCGGCCTCGGCAGATGGCCGGTCACACTAAGCCTGGTTCTGCTGGAGGTTTCTTCCTGTTAAAAGGGAGTTTTTCCTCTCCACTGTCGCTACAAGCATGCTTAGTGTGGGGGATTGTATTTGAGTCAATGAGTCAATGCAATCAACTGGTTTTCCTTAGATAGAAAACTTTGTATCAATTTGACTGTATGATCTGGTTGAACTGTAAAGTGCCTTGAGATGACATGTGTTGTGAATTTGGCGCTATATAAATAAACTGAATTGAATTGAATTATCTTGGTTTCGTATTATTAGTGTGATGCAGAGTCTGTGACATGATACAGAGTTTTTTTTTTCAACAGTTCAGCAGTCTGATGACAGAGTTTACTTATAAATCAAATCAAACTCTTACCAAATCAGGTAACATCTTTCCTTTCCACAAATGCACAATTTGCATCATTTTGCTGGTTTTTCAAGAAGAAATAGAGATTATTATAGCTAAAACTCGTGCAGCCATCTTTGCTTTACGTCAGCCTTTTGACTCTAGTTGACGTCTTTCATGTCACTGCATTTCATTGGTCCAAAACATTTCTGCAGCAGGGCTAATTCTTTCTGTGAAGCGCTTAGGTTTTCCTGGTATTGTTGTTAAGTGCTATATAAATAAACTTGAATTGATTGATTGCTTGATAATTCATATTTTTAAGAGAGTGTGAATTCACAAAACTCAACAATTCTGCTTGCTTGCAAGGTAACAGTGAAGGGTGAAATAGCTCCAGAGGTAAACATGACAGCATGATGACATCCTGCAGTGAAGACAGTCTAAAGAGGTATGGCTGATTCTGAATTGTGAAACTGTAGCTCCCGTCTCCTTCTCCTTTGGGTCAAGAGTAAGAACACTATGGTGGGTAGGAAAGGTACATCAGACTGCTGTGCTGAACCTGGACAGCCTTAGCCTTTCAAGAAACACTGGGGATAATTCTAGTCACAACCAGAACTACAGCCCTTCAAAAAAAAAAAAAAAAAATACAAGAGATATAAATGTAATTTAATGGCATTTGGTACGCTGAGTACATGTGAAGAAATAATCTTTTTTTTTTTTTATTATTTGATGTTGGCTGAGCATATACATCCTGTTATGTACAGGTTTCTGGGAATCCGCATGTTTCTAAGTCAAAACAAGGCTTTGTTTTTGGTCCACTCTATAAATCATTGAACTCAATGGTATTTCTGACATTTTAAATTGAAGAAGCTTCCTGGATGGGAAGTGAAACTCTTTCAAACTTCTAAACAAAGTCCAGTGGATTGTTTTTTTTTTATTTTTTACTTTTTTGGAAATTCTGGGAATCTGGCACCTAAGAGCAAAAAAGAAAGGTTATGTGATCGCTATGCTAAATACGCGATTGATAGAAGGCATCCTTCTTTCCTACCTGCTTCCTTAGTGCCAGCACAATTCGAACAGCGCTTAAAATGGTGACTGATGACACACTTCTGCTTTGACTTAATTGTCTTTACCAATCTGGCGAATTCAGATTGAGCCAATGTCTAGAATAAAGTAAGGATTTATATGGAAACATACAGGGAGAAATAACTACCGGTAGAAGAATATTCAGCTAACATGACAGGTGAAGTAGTAAATTTCTAAGTCACAATGTCATTTACCATGAAATATATCCACCTAGTCCTATTTCTAAGGCATATTTTGTCCGCATATGTTTCTAAATGGCCATGACCTGTATTATCTATCTATCTATCTATCTATCTATCTATCTATCTATCTATCTATCTATCTATCTATCTATCTATCTATCTATCTATCTATCTATCTATCTATCTATCTATCTATCTATCTATCTATCTATCTATCTATCTATCTATCTATCTATCTATCTATCTATCTATCTATCTATCTATCTATCTATCTATCTATCTATCTATCTATCTATCTATCTATCTATCTATCTATCTATCTGCTTTCAAAGCTTTGCAAAAAAAAAAATGCCAGAGCTGTAGAACATCTACTCTTGCTACCCTGGAAAACTGAGTATCTCATTTAGAAAATATTAGAGATCAAAGAACACACTAATCATGTCTGAGTTAAACCTTAGTTGGTGTTCTGGATCAAGGTCTTAGTGCATTGCATTCCTCAACCCAATCAATTGTTTTACTGTGTTTAACTGGATTATGCAGGGTGAACCGAGTCACCAAACTGTTCCACTTAGGTCCAAAGGGTCTGCGGTTAGAGTGCCAAATCCAGAACACAATTCCATCTCCATCAAAAACAAAACGGCACAATAAAACATCCCCTCTAAGGTTCACGCCTCAGAAAGAACAGACAAATAAGACTGCCAGTATGAAGCAGGTGTTTGATCCCAACATCTTGATTATAGTCTAATTTAAAAGTAAATTATTTAATCTTTGAGTGTACATCTGTTTGTATTTAAAAGTGTACAATGAATTTAAATGTTACCTTTCAGTTTCAAACATTCACCTCTTTTGAAAGAAGCATGCATAATGTTTTCAGCTTATCTGTATATCACCATTTCAGCTGGCTTTTTAAAGTAAAGATCAAAAGTAAGCACACCCTTCATCAACTTCAGAGGTTTAGAACCTATAAAAGGATGAATGAAAAAAGTAACATTTTTCCATCGATAGTGAATTTATCTGCATGTAATATACATTTTTATATTTATAATTGTAAACATAAAAATTCTTTCTTGAAATCTTTAAGAAAAGAAATAGAAGCAGTCTCTGTTTATTTCAGCCTGCATTGAGGAAAAGCTCATCGTGTCTCAGAGTCTAATCCACAGGTTACTCGAGAGCAGAGCTCACTTGAGGAGGACCAGAGCTGTGATTGTAGCAGAAGCTGCGCGGATTCTAGCTGGAGAAGTTTGGAGGAGACACATTACAGAAGAAGAGCATCAGGAGCTTCACTTCTAACTGTCAGAGAGCTAACACTGCTGCAACTGAAGCTCTGCTTTGGGACTCTAGGCCCTGCTCCTCCTCAGAAGCTCCGAGTGTGACAGCTGCAGAAATCCCCCAGCCAGGTAGTCGCAAAAATCCTGATCAACATGTGCACAGATGCACACACACAACCACACACACACACACACACTCAGGCAATGTTCCTTCTCTTCCCTATTAATATTACATGGAGCAGACTTTAGCATAATGCACACTCACTTATCATTGATTTGCTCTCCACCTCTTTCTATCACCTCTTCCCTCCTCCCCACTGGGCTTGAGGATGTTAACTTGTAAATAATAAAACTTCAGCACTCCTGGTGACATTTGCTGCTTGGGAGGGAAAAGATGACGGAAAGGGGAACTCGATGAAATTGAACCCTCTCTGGTGTTATGAATATTTGTCCTCATCACCAGGAGGATGCTGGGATTTATCAGAGCTGTTTGCATCTCTGTGTCCGTGTAATTCACCGTCTCCGCCGGGGAGAAGCTTATGTCTGATCGGTACTTAAGCATAAAAATGGACAGAGGCAAAGTGGCAAACAGGGAGGGCTGTTCTGCACACTTAAGCTGGTAAGTAGGTGAGCTGCAGACAGAGAGTTACAGGAATTTGTGTTGCTGCTGCTGGAAAAAGGAGAGGATGACCTACATAATGAGGAGCAGAGCTTGGGTGATGAGGCTTTTATGGACTGACAGCTGTTCTACCTGCCGTCGTTACCTCGACAGAGCAAAGGGACTCGTCAATAAACCCCAAACTAATGAGTGTCATTGTAGTTTATAGCAAGGGAGAACAGAGACAACGTTATCACACCTGTCGGCTGTTTTAAGCACATCCAAACCATCTCCACCGGTAATTTATGACAGGGATTTTTTAGCTTATCTGGCACAACTGGAAGCCTCATGATTTTCTGAGCCACCGAAGGTCCCAGCGGAGCTAAACTGTCACTCATTGGAGAAACTTTGCAAAGAGAGGAGAGATGAGACTACTTCCTCATTTTCCATGACTCTCCCAGTGCCCAGCTGCTCCTTTTCAGGTGCTACAGTATGCAGTTTGTCTGAGAAAGAAAGACAGGTCTATGTCTGGGTTTTCTATCATCTCCAGCTGCTCTTTGCTTCAGTGTCAGCGGACTGATCCTTCCTTCCTGTCAGTCTGCCGGAGCTGAGAATGAATTATAAAAAAGGGCCTGCTCTCCTGGAGAATACAGATGTTTCCATATGCTCAGCTCTTGTGTACGAACAAGCATTCATGTCCCTTGAAGTTTGATGATTATAGACCAAAACAAAGCAGAACTGATGGGAAAATAATGCGTAGTATTAAACAAGTATTTTAAATGAAAACATAAGAAATTAACTCTGGTTTGGGAGTTGCTGCTGCTTCTTTTTGACACATGATTTGGGTAGAACTGTTTTCTGGTGTGCCTTTGAAGGAAACTTTGTGTGATTGTATTAAGAGGATGTTGTTGGCCTGGTTAGCCTACTTGAAAAGTGAGAGAGATCGACGAGGACCTATGGGGACTTTCAAATTAGTTCTTCATATAAGTAAGAAAATATAAAGAAAAATTTCGTTTTGTTTTTAGTTGAGTTTTTTTCTGGATTTTGTCCAGGTTCAACAACATAGGAGGCTGAGAAATACCATAGCTCAGGTTGAAAAACAAAAAAAATATCAACTATAAGTAACATACTCTAAAAATTTCTTTTATGAAAGATAGTTAAGAGGAAAGCAATAAAGACTCTAAATTTCCATAAACTGAGTTAGGTATGCAGCAAATACATGGAAAAGAAAATGTGATCTTGTTAGAATAAACTGGTTGGTTTGACAAAACTAAAAAAACTAGCACTACATATGTGTATCATGGTGGTGGCAGCATCATACTAAGGGGATTAAAAAGACTGGGACTGGGGGAATAGGTTCAGCTTTCAGAAGATTGGCAAGTTTTTTTTTTCAAGAGAACAATAAGACAACAACGACAACTCAACTAAAGTCAGATTTCTGTCTGATTAGGTCTGAGCTCAAATGTTACTTAGTCTGTAGTAGCATATTTAATATTGAAGAGTGTAGAGAAAATATTGATAGCACCTCTAATGGTTATTATCATTTTGAACCTGGAAAAAGTAGAATAGTGCTGCAAATATATAAGAATCCAAACATTACTTTTGTGCTTTAATAGACAAAATTGTGAGAAATAAATATTTTTTCTACTGTATTCTCACTAGTTAGCAACACAAAAAATAGTTATTTTTCTTCTAGTTTCTAACGTGTGATGTTATATTAAATTTCAAGCTCTGACTTCAGATCCAACATGAAAACAGCCTAGACATACAGCCAGAGCTACAGTTATAGAGATGATACATGGCGACCAAATTTAATTTGTTTTTTTGTGTATGAAAATTTTTTGATAAGATGTCCCTTTACATCTCATAAATCTACTTTGATTTGTTCATTATCTTATAAAATCTCAATAAGCTACAATAACTTTGTGTACGCATGTGAGATAATCCAGTTGGATAGCTTTATGGTGTATTCATTCTTTTTCAAGGCACTACGAGAGATAGAATTCATGCAAAGCTTTACAGTTAGGGTAGAAATGGAGGATTTGTTATGCCTAAAGAAAAACAGACATATGTTAATAAGCATTAAAAGAAATGTGTTAGTCTTTTGGGGCTTTTCCTCCTTCTGTTTGAAAAAAAAATCTTTGACTGCTGATCCCTAAGTGCATATTTAAAAATGAAGCAAAGCGAGTTCATAATGGATACAGAACACTTATAGAAGTCAATAATCCGACGGGAAAATTCTTCCAGAGCCGAGTGTGCTTGTTAAAGGGAAGGCCCGCAGCAGAGAGTCAGCACTTGACAGAGGGCTTTGTTTTGAGCGTTTGACTTGCCGGTCAATGCGAGGCGCAGTAGGTACTGTGCTCACAGACAGAACACACACACAAGTCCGATTGGCCTTATTGGTATGCCATGTCTTTCTGAAGTCAGAGCAAACAGACTTGTTTTAATTGAGACACTGAGGAAGAGAGGCAATGCGCTAATAAACAGGTAATTATGCAACTCCCAGACCCGCTAAAGCAGACTGTGAATCCATTATGTCCTTTTTGAAGAAAATATTTTTTTTTCTCTTCATTGATTTAAAAAAAAAATCCCTAAGCATGAAGCAGCACTGTTTAGTCAGAGAGAGGTTCTCCATGCAAAATTCATAACAATTAACCATCAATCAGATTTAACCTCTCAGGTCACTATTAGAGCTCCTTTCTCTGCAAATTTGCCGGCCAGATTAACACAGTGACAAAATGTGCCTGTACATGTCAGCTAATCCATTTATTTATTCACTCAGTGCTCTCCCAGACTGCCTGATTAATCGCTCCCACACCACGGATGGAAGCAAAGAGGAAAAGAGACGGAGGGTGGAGGAAGCGTGCTGCTCGGCTCACTCGCAGGCGTGTTTGCATATGTGTGAGCAGCACCGAGAGGCGGCAGATTTGCACGAACGCACACCTGACTAAGCATCAAAGAGCAGTTTGCAACAGCGTATGTAAACATCGATGGGGATGTTCAGGGAGATGTTTGAAAAACAGAAACACAAACCAGCAGACATCCCAAATTTCTCACCGCCCACACTTTCACATTCAAATACAGGGTTCATTTTTAGAAAGTTTTGCTCTCACCTTGAGTGGCGATGTAGTGATTCGGTCTGTGGTAGCCCTGTAAAAGAAGAGAAGGGAAATAAGTATAAGAGACTATGGGAGTCACTTAACCTTGCTCCTGCTTGTAAAAACACCAGCTGTTATTTGTTAAAAAGACATGTTGTCTTTGATATTCATTGACTGGGAATTTAGTGAAAGTTGACCCTCTTAGATTAATTAAAGCAACTTCACAGATGATGCATTCAAAAGCAGAACAAGGAATCCTGCTGTTTTCATTTTATTGCACTCAAAAATGTAAGCATATAAACTACCTACATTCTTCGTATGTGGCCCCTAACTAGCCAGGCCTCCTTTTAATCATCTATTGTGGTCCAAAGCCACGGTCCCCAGCTTTTGTTTTTCTTCTGAAACTTAGGCTGATTTTCTAAAAATTTTCACAAAGTACTTTAAAATTTTCAACAATAAAAAGCTACCAAAAAATAATTATGTATAACCAATTCTATATAATTCATCTAAAGGGGGACTATTTCTTAAAATGCACAAATGGCAAAGAAAAGTAGCTCTATGAGCATTTTGGGCTTTGTTTATGTCTTTTGATGTAACATTATGTTTTTTGTGATATACTGTAGAAACTTAAAAATACAAAAATCCTTGGAAAAGGATTTTGGAGGAATAGGATATTGTCTTTCTGAGATAACAACAATGAAATAATTCCCATTATTTAAAAAAGGAAAAAAAATATAAAATGTAGGCAATTTTGCACCCATGTAAAATAAATTGTCTAGTAAAACAGTGGAGAAAAAAAAACATTTATCATTAATTGGACATTGGATTTATTTGTGCCATCAGTTAGAAAACTTTTTTTTTTCTCCATTGTGATCAAGGATCTGGTCCATAAAAACGTCTTTAGGGACAAGGTTCTAATCGCTTCACATATTTTCAGCAGCTGTAGTTTTCAGGTTCTTTTTTTACTTTCTTTGGTTCTCAACCACTTATTGTTTTTTTTGCAAGTTATCGGCAGCACTGATTAGATTCTTTCTGCCTCAGTGGGGATCCATAATTTGTTTGTCTACTCTTAATTATTAGCATCATTAGCAGCTTAAACCTTTACACTGTCTTACACGAATAAAATCACTTGAAAATCGGACATATTGTTGTTTATAGATAAATTTTTTTTATCTTATATATAATTTTAAATTACTTTGGATGAACTTTGACAATAAGACAATTCTGGTTACAATGTATCCTCAGAGGCATCATGGAATTGCAACCTTTGGATAAATATTTTCTGTGCTCAGAGGGACAATCACAACAGATCCAGTGTTTCTGTTTGATTCCCATCTCAATTGGTGTGCAGCATTTTGGACTAGTTTAACGCTCCAGGAAGCTGGATTTGGATTTTACCTTTTTTTTCTCCAGTAATGTTAACATTTAGCATCAGATTGAGCAACTTTGTTCCTCACTGTAGCTTAATGAGAGAACCTTGATGTTCACAAACTGCAGAGTTTGGACCCTTCTCATATTTAACAAGTTTACTGCATCTGATTTTCAATCAGCACTGCCGTTGGCTCCAACCATATTCTGACATCACCTGAAAAACCTGGGCATAATGAGTTATGTTATTGTTTTATCAATTTTCAGCAAAGCTTAGTATTCAGTTGGTCTATTTTGCATTTAATCACCAAGCCCTCACACCCTGCATGTTTCCTGATCCACCAACACCGCCTCCCTAACACACATTTTTTAAATATCAGATACGAGCAAAAGTAATGATCTGAGAATCGTAAGTAGTCTTTGAAGTTTACAGTCTTCTTGGATCCCAACCGGGATAATTCCATTCTACAACTCTGCCGTTGCTCAAGGTCTGTTCTCATTGCTTTGTTTTTCTTTTTCCAACTTAATAATTAAACCTTCATTTTGTTTATCCAACAATCCTGCTGCATTTTGTTCCTGCAAATGTACTGAATTTGATGCTGTTTGACTTTTTTCATCAAAGGATGCTCAAGATGCTGTTTTACAGTAGAGTCATAAAGTTTCAGCATCCACTCACTGTTCTGATTTAAAACAAAGTTTCCATGAGCATCTGTAAGGGGCAGAGTGTATGTGTGTTTGTCTGTAGTGCTGCTGTGTAAAGTCGTTGCTAAACTGAGGTTTTTACTGCAAATTTCTACATTTAAAAAAGCTTTGACCTGGCTGAAGATACAAATTATTATGCAAAACGCTTGACCAAGTATTTTTATTGTAATTTTCACTTTAAAATCTGAGAGAAATTTGATTTCTTCATCTTTTGTTAATCTTTTCTTATGTGATGCTGTTTTTTTGTTTTGTTTTTTTAGCCATAAGAAATATAATTTCCCAGTTATCAGAGCCTGGTAATGGTCAGTAAGTCCATAGTTTAATAAATCACATAATGCTCTTCCATAGTCTGCACCAGTTTTGTTTTTTGGCACTGTGTTCTACAACAGGATTACTTTGTTTTCTTCTTCATTTTCTATCAGAATTAATAAAATTGAAAAAAAAAAAGAAAATCTCGACAATAAGAGTTCCACAGACAATCTAAAAAAATGTGTATATCTAAGGGTCCTGAAACAGGATTAATACTGAGGGTTAAACTTCTGGCTGTTTTAAAGATTGTTCAAATGATATTGGCAGATTGGAAAGCACAGTATGGCTCATTAAAAAAGGTAGAACCTACAAAGAAATAAGATGTGCTTCTTCATGCAACCATTCATTTCTTTCTTTCAGTGTCAGACAGCCATACAAAACTAAAACACTTCTATGCTGAAGATCAAAAAAAGGATTCTCTGCCGCACTCTACATGCAGCACACCCCTAGACGAAGCATCCAAAGTGTTGATAATCCCCAAGATATAACTAACAGCGTTGATCTTCACAATAAAGCCCCCAGTCTCAGGGATTACTTTAATCCCTTCAAGTTTTATTTGTCCAATTCATTGTCTTCTCCTTAGAGATATGTGGCAGGAAACAAAACATTAAGACTTAAAGGCTCTTCCTCGACCCAGCCTCCTCTGGATTGTGCTCCCCACCACCACCTCTCTCTCAACCACCCCTGCTGCTTTGCTTATCTCTCCCATATTCAATTTAACTTGGACCCTGATTAACGCTCCTCCAATGAAGGGAGAAAGACACAAAGGATATTTTCCTCATTCTGCATCTCATCCATAGGGCTTCTTCAGCTATTCAGCTCTCCTCCATTTTTAATGACTTCCTTATCTCTGGACTACGGAGGAGATTTGTTTGGGCTTTCATGTGTGTTCGCCTGAGTAAAGCGGAGGCCCAGAACACTGTCGGATTAGACAGAAGAAGACAGAGAGAGAAAGGAATGGCCGTGACATTCGCTCAGGTGAGAGGAGCTTTCTCTGGTCACGCCCGAAGCCTTCTTTGTAAGCTTATTAGCAAAACATGAGTACTTCTCAAGAATCGACTCACAAAAGCTAAAAATACAAAATGTCATTTTGGAAAACAGTGATAGAATGGGATTTCTTTCCAGGTATGATTAGATTATTGATGTGGATTTAAATGTGCGCTTGGTTTTCCAGAGTAATTTTGCGATCATTTGTAGAAGCAGAGTCTCCGGTGTTCAAAGCATGGCGTCTTTTTGCCTGTGGGCATGAACTCAAATGTTAAATTTGAATCTTAGTTCACAGCCCATTTTTACTAATGCTATCACCTGTACTATGCTCCTTACTGCCAGTAACATATTGAGAAAAACAGATACCATGTTTACTCTTTGAAAGCATGCTGTTTTTTTTAGGTTTGCTGAATATACAAAACATTTCATTGAACAGAGATGGAAAAATTATAATATTATGAGAAATGTGAATCGACAGCTCCATCCAACAGGTATGATACAGCAAAAAATGTCTTACAGACTAATTATAAGTTGCTTGTTAAGATTTTTGTTTCTCAGATTCAGTTAAACTTGTTTTTCTTTATTTCTCTTTCAGATTTCTTGCCTCTGATGGTTAAAGGTTGTCTACTTAATCCCATTTTCTCCAGCCCATATGAAACAGGACATTAAACCAAAAAATTTTTCCTGTTGATCCCAGTAATTTTCTGGCTGTAATAGCAATAAAAACAATTAGGTAGTATACAGTAAATGATACAACCTATGTTGGAGCTAAATCCCATTTCAAGCCTTCTCCTCATCCTAAGTCCTAAATCTGTGTTCATAATGAGTTTGAATATTTTGTGTTTCTATCTTCAACAATTTCAGGGTTACAATTGAAACAACGGAGTCAGGACATTGCTAGTAGCCTGAAATAAACATTTCTCATTCCAAATATTTGAAAGGTAAACAAAATAAAAAAAGTCTTTCATTTTATCTTAAATAAAAATACTTTGCTCTAAAACAATAATTACAGTGTGTCGTGTGATGTATACCACTGCATTTCTTTTATATCATTTTATTCAACCACTAAAGGAAAAAAAGATTATTTTTCTCTGCAGTGTCTTTTTTTTAACAAGCTTTAAATTTAAGCTGATATGGCAAGGTGCTTTTAAACTGGTTTAAAAGTGTATGCAATTTTTAAATAAGTTTTAGAGTAATGCCAGAGTTTTCTCCTGCTGTGTATTGAATAGAATAATGTCATGTTGCTGTGTTCTGCCATTTGGGCTACAGTTGCAGTGCTAACAAAGATGAGTTCAGCTTTAAAGAAATAGTTTCAGTAAAAAAAAAAAAAAAACCCATTGTCCATCATGGTGTGGAATCTAAAGAAACTCCAATTACAGCTCCTCTCAGAAAAAGGATTGGAAGATGGCTATCTTAGCAGGTAGCCGGACAAATTAAGAAGTAAATTCAGTTGCTTTACTTCTGTAACTCGATAAAAGAGCATTTGGAAACAATTACTGAAGCTGAAAACCAGAAAACAAGGTGTTTTTATAAAGTTAAAATTAAATTCTAACATCCAAATAATTAAAACAAACAAACAAAAAATGAAATAAATTTAGCTGATACCATCCAATGAAGAAGGCCAGAGTGAGAGATTTTCCATGGGGAAAGAACACAGTATTGCAGTTTTGTTTCGATTAGATCAGTATAGTGGAGGCTTCACCATTCTTTGTCAAAATTAGGCAGGCAGTTTTAGCTCATTGAAGATGCTGCGACCAGAGTCCTGATTAACATTAACAAAACAATCATATTTCAACAGCTAAACAATCACTGTACCAGCTGCCAGATTTGGAAATCTCTGATTTTAAAACCTTTTTAGTTTTGAGGAAGCTGAAAGGTGTCAGAGTTCTAGTTCTGTTTTTCTTTTGAGTATTCAGTTTTGCTTTGCTGCTTGTTTTCTAGTTTTATTGGTTTAATTCTCATTTTGTTGTGTTCTGTGGTTATTTCTCACTTACTGTCTCGTTCTTGGTTCTGTTAGGTTTTCTTTTGAGTATTCAGTTTTGCTTTGCTCCTTGTTTTCTAGTCTTAGTGGTTTGGTTCTTATTTTGTTGTGCTTTCTGGTAATTTTCAGTCTTCAGGTTTTTTGTTTGTTGCCCTCTGCTACCCTCTTGTGTTCTCCTTTTTCCCTGGCTCCTTTCCTGATTCTGCTCTGTTCACACCTGCTCCCAATCTGCTCATTACACTGCAAAAACGATCTAGAAATAAGTAAAAAATTTCTTAAATTAAGTGTATTCACCCTTAATTTGAGCAGGTAAATGAGATAGTTTGCCAATGGAATGAGTAATTTTACTCTTGAAATAAGATAATTAGATAAAATGCACTTGAAATAAGACAATGCAATTGTGTTTTCTTATTTTAAGTGTAAATTCTCTTGTTCCATTGGCAAAATGTCTCTTTTACCTCCTCAATTCAAGAACAAATGCACTTATTTTAATAAAAAATGACTTAGCTAGATTAAAATTTTTTGCAGTGTAGTCCTCTCTTTGTTTCAGTCTCCCTTAAATACACTCTCTGTTCAGTTCCTCAGTGCTGGTTCCTCATCTAACTTCCTCCAACTCCATCTCTCTGAGCCTTCCTCCTCGTGATAGTATCCCCCCTGATGTCTCCATGGTTTCTGGTTTGTTTTGACTCTGTTTTCATGTTTGGATTTTTGGATTTCCTGCCTCTGTGTTCAATTAACCTTTCATTAAACCCACAAGAAAATCACCTCTGCCTCCCTGCCTCTGATATTTGGGTCAACAAACCATAACAAAATCCAAAAAGGTCTGTGGATTAAATACATTTCATAGTTATTTGTCACCAATAAACCCTCAGATTGGATGACTTATTTTTCACAGTATGTAACCAGGACCATAACTAGAGGAGTCTAGCCAAATTTACCTTCATGTCTAATTATACCTTAGCTATGTACTAATATCACATATAATATATGCTTTGTGTTAAAGGGGTCAAAACGCACAAAAAAACATTACAGAAGTAGACCAGATAACTTTACGCCAAATAAAGGATTAATCCAGGTTTACAACCAGGAGTTTAATAATATCACATTGAACAAAACAAAAAATAAAGCTAAATTATTTTTATTTTGTTGCTCAAATTTGGAAAAGACCATTAGTTTTAGAAAAACATGCATTTACTGATGAGCTTGCGTCTGTGTTCTTGCTTAATAGTTTGAGTAAATATGATGTTCTCAAATTTATCCCTACACCACATCCCATCAACAGTAACTACAGTCTGTTCACAAGCTTCACTTCTGTGTGCAAAACATAACTCTACAGGCAACAGACCATTACACTGTTTTATTGCCTCTTAAATGATTGTGAAAATAATGCATCATCTGCTCTGAAGAGAAAAACACCCACTCAGCTTACTTGTACATGACTCCAAATAATCTGAAGTATACCAGAATATAATAACAAACAGAGTGGGGAATGTTCTACATGAGTTTATTGGCAGAAGGAGATTTTAGATGGGTTAAAAAGCTTTCTGAAGAACAAAAACATCATTATCCATCTGCCTATATTCCTACTAAGTACTTTCCCAATGAAGCTTGCATAGCGGTAGAAATCCTTTTCAATCAGGACCCTCTTTAAAATGTGTACATTCCTATTTTGTAATGGGGCTCTCCACTGCGTAAGTCTTCTCTGCAGCATAATGGGCCATAAAGCGAATAGCGGGAAAAGTAAATAATTTAGGCCTCCTGCATTTTGCTGTGGCGCACCTTGCATTATGAATTTATGTTTGAGGGAGGAACAAGAGATTACAAATTACCACATTATTGAGTGAGACGATAGGAAACGGACCGAGAGCTCTCTCCTGAGCACTTAGAGACTCGGCCCATTACACATGAAGCAGGAAGCGTCTGCTTAAGGAAGCCAGTGAGCTGCTGCGATTGGTCATTCCCTACAACCACCACTGCTATTAACAGCAAATCAGGTCAGATTTGGGGAGCGCATATTATAGGGGCTAAGTAAGTTAGAGCAGTTTTTAGCAGGAGTTGTGGCTCACATCACTTTTTAATGACTTTTACTTACTGGGAAGACATTCTGAGTCACTTCAGCCCTACTACATTGCATTCTATTGTAAAACTTGTTACTGGTCTAAAATTTGATTTACTCAAGTGCTTGAATTGCCCAATTGTCCAACAACAGAATAACATAAGGCAGAAATCGATGAAGTTGATATTTCCTTACTGTCATGCATACATGTTTTAGATCAAACTATTTCTATGAGACAAAGATTTTCCTAAACTCAAAACTGCAGTTTTCAACGATGATTGTCATTTAGGGAAAAGAAAAATTCGACACTCCAAATCATATTTTAAAACACTGCGTAGGATCCATACTAAAAGTGTACATATGAAAAACATAAAAAAATGGAGAACATCAAAATAAAATAACATTTTTAAAACCATGTATACGCACCAAACCAAGCAATTTTCCTTTATAAATCATAGCTGTAGCTCAGAGTTTATGTCCAAGGCTCCACCTCATGTTTAGCCTTTTAAAGTTCCATATTTAATCATAAATGATATACGCAAAGCACAGCATGAATGTCATTGTGCATTTAAACGACCTAGATGATCAATGTTATTTAATGGTTACCAATGGCAACAGGAGGGAAGACAGTTAAAAAAAGAAAATGCAATTTAATCGAATCAAAAGATGCTTTGGTTGGTGAGATGGAGAGTGGGATGAATATGTCTGGAACCACAGGTGTAGTGGGACATGTAAAAATAAGTATTATGAATGGAAACAGATTCTGATGTATGGACTGATCATATTACCAATGGCCTCAAAGACAGCGTACAATTTTTCCATAGCACTCGATGTGTTATCTTAGATTTAGTGATAAATTCAGAGTTATTTGGTTCCTATTAGTGGCTTCAGGCAGAGAGTTAATTATCTGTTGATTATTTTTAACACCTAGGCGGGTGAGAGCTGGTAAGAGCTAGTAGTCAGGAACCTTGTAATGAATTATATTCTAAAAGAACAAAAAGGCCCGCCAAACTAGGTCTAACATAACAAAAAAAATGGTCAGTCACATTTGCTTGTTATATTTAAATATTTCTTAATTTCTTTACCGATACGTGGACTATGTTGGATCCAACTGAACATGTACATGGAGAGTGACTAACAGAAAACCAAGAATAAAAAGATAATCCATAAAAACTCTTAAAAGAAACAATAAAGCCAACTGAAAACAAACAATGCCATAAAGTCTCGCTAGTAGTAACAGTCTAAGGAAATTAGTAGGTTTTAGGTTACAGTTTTAGGTAGGTAGGTAGGTTAAGTAGTAAGGGAGCCTTTCTTATTGGTGGGGCAGACACTTCAAAACAAAAGTAAGAATTGAAAAGAAGAATATATAATTTGTGTAAGTTTCTAATACTTCATCTTACCACAGAGTTATGGCTATCCAAAAGAAATTGTGTTTCTTTAGAACTCTGCCCACATTTACCCTTTGTTATTTCTCACAATTGAGATGTGTAAAATTATTTTTTTTTTTTTAACACCTCCACTAAGTGGAGTCTAAAAGGCTCATAAGCCAGGCATCATATTGGGGTCCAGGAAATGTTGGTAATCCCTGAAAACGCATTTCCATTTTTAACATCCTCCAGTAGAGTAAACATCAATCATGCACCATTACATACGGATGGCATAAGAGTATTAAAGTGTTTACAGCAATTAGGTTGGGTACCTTATACTTTGTCACATTTATGAGGTGGTCTGTGGTACAACTCACCCTGGTAAAGGTTGGGTTTAGGATTGTGTTAAGAAAGTGTTGCGCTTACTTTAGTTTATAATTTAAGCCCATTTATAAACGTTTTTTCATTAATATGACAGATCTTCATATATAATTAACTAGTATATTAATTAACTGGTATTAACTAGTATATAGCGCCTTGATTTTTAGACACGATAAAGTTGATCTATGGTTAACATTTCCCATTAAGTGAAATTAAATGTCACAAAGGAATTATGCTGGAATTGAGCCTCAGTTGCCAACTTCAGTTACCATCTGTGTCGCCATTCCCCTACTTTTTAAATTGATTACTTATTTGGATAAACGCATAATTTTTCTTCTTAGATCTTTCTGTCTGCTTTCTATTAACATACAGTTTCTGTATATATATATATAACATACAGTTTCTGTATATATATATATATATTTTAAAAAATTCTAACTCACCCATTTGCATAAATGCAGGCCAAAGCACAAAAAATATAAATTAAACACCCAAAACTGCCAAGGGACCCATGATTTTTTTCTTTTTTCACTATTTTGCTATTTGAGTTACTAGCAGTGAAAGTATTTGACATCTTATCAAGCTAAATAAATGATTTAATAGTAATAATCCTAATCAGTTATGTCCATTTGATATTCAGTGCAGTTGTGCTTGGTTCATTTGTATTCTTGGTAAACATGTAGAATAATTATGCAGAAGGCCGTTTTGGGCTCTACGTGTCAGTTTACAGTTCAAAGCTAAGTGAAAACTAAAAACCTCGGTTTCCCCTGTGGGCTGGTTTGCCTTTTCTCTCTACCAGCACTGCCAGCCTCTAATCCTCATTCCTCTTAATGTATCCTACAAACAGAGCAATACAGCAGGTCCTCTAAAATTGAAAACAAAGGCAACATGTCTGAGTATGTTTATGTGGTTGGCATATGATGGGCAAGCAGTTGGTGTTGCCCTGTTCCTCAGGCCTTCCTGAGATGGCAGCACCAGCGCCCTCTCTCTCCCCAAGAGGAAACGCAGTGACCTTTGAGTCGGTGGTGCTGGCTGGTGTGTGTACTTACATCAACGTAATTTGCATTAATGTAATCGGAGCTCTGCTCCCCCTCCGGGGCCTGCAGCCTGACACGAGAGTGATCATCTGGAAGAGAGGCAGAGAGGAAGAACCCAGAGTTGAATTAATCATATTAACGAAGCCAGCGAGATAGGAAACAAGGGGGTAGAAGGACAGATGGAAATAAAGAATGCAGTGAAAAATTAAAAGGTGGGTTGGAGGTATTGAACCAGGGGACAGAGGTGGAAGGCAGCTAATGGAGGAGTGGTGGGTTGCTGTTCACATTAACGCAAACAAAATTATTTTGCTTGGTTTACATCTTTAAGAATCCAGATCAATTATTCCATTCTTAATTTAAATTTCTACTCGCAAAAAGATTTAAATCCCACATATAATCACTCTAAAAGACTTTCAGGGCACTGTTGCTCTGTTTATTTTCATTTGGTTCCTTGAGAATTCCCATAGAATATGATAATCCCTGAACACAGATCCAATAAACACTGTGGAGGAATGTTGATGACTTTAACACCTATTGGATGAGTTGTGCAAACAGGTCTTAAAAAGCCAAAAGGCTCCAAACTAGAACAGGTTTAAAACTGATCACTGGGTGTCACGTTTGGAGTATCGGCTGCTGACCGGACTTAGCTGGTTTCCTTTGACATGCATCTGGTGTTACTGATGTGCTTTTGGCAGTTTTTTTTAAACCATATGATAACCTTTAGGAGGGATAAAAGTTTTTCAAAGTGAATATTTAATTTTTCCTTTTTTAACGGCTCTTAGTTTTTACTCGTCTTGAAAAGTTTATTTTGATAAAATTGTAGTCTTTTACGACAGCAGATCTACGTGAATCACTTCAATTTTTTTTTTTACCAAATCATACTAAAGCATGAAGTCAATGACTGAAATAAAGCAATAAAAAGACGCTTAGAGACTCTAGTTTGCTGTTTTATCTAAAAGTATAGCTACACTTCAAACTGGTGTGACGGCTTAGACACTTTTTACGAAACCTAAAGCCAAAAGTCCTTGAATAAATTCCATTTAATCAATTTCTTTCTATATCCTTAATGACATTTTAAAACCCTATCACTAAGGATTATTCATGTAAGAAAATGAATATCATAAATACTGAAAAACAGGTTTATGCTGATCCAATTAGAGATGAATTGAGGAGACCAATCGAACTGAAGGTAAAAAATAATAAGCAAAAGAAAAAGTCTGGTTAGCTTCTTTTCAGGCAATTTGACCATCACGACTCTGATGAAAAATAATCTACGGAAATTTATTAATTTACGTTATTTAAAATTTTAAAATGGCCCCAATCACTAAAAGTACATTTTCTTCCAAACAATATTAACAGTCTGGATTCACAAATTTCCACCCCAGAAAACATATACGAGAAATAATATAGGAGCAGTTCTAAATTTTTCTCTTATAAAAAGCCATAACTACTTATTGTGTGAGATTCTATCCTGCTCTGCCTATTCGTCATAAATGAGAAGACGCAACTGCATGAATATGAAAGCAGAATGAAAAGGTCAAAGCTGCTCTCTTTGGCAGGTAATAAAAACTCTGTTTGAGCAGCTTAGACCCATCCAGTCACTAGCCTGGCCAATAAATTAGACAAATGAATATGAGGGAGAAAAATCGACAAGCAGTAGAGAGGTGCTCTGTACACACATGCAATAATATTTCCATATCGGTTCTTCATGCGGTTTTCATCCTTCTTGGCGGAATCCCATGGTGCTGACTGCCCTTCAAAAAAGCTCTGGAAAAAAAGACAAAACAGAGGGGATGAAATGTGGCGTCATATGTAACAACTCTACATGATAAGCAGACAACAAAATACAGCGCTCATCTTTGACTTCAACCCAAAAAATATGGAAAAAGAGACATTCACATTAGTATCAGACATGACACACAGTAAGGGTTAAGGGTCCCAGGGAGAACTGTCAAAAAGCAAGCCCCGTTAGAGGCAGGGGGTGTCACCGTCAAACATCTCCCAGGCGGGGCGACCACAGAGGCTGCCTGTCTGGCTCCTCTGAAGGACTCAATCAGCTCGTGGCAGGGAAAAATAAAGCTGCTCATCGTCTCAAGATCAAAAAACCGCTCTGCTCAGATTACCCTCATGAAATATTTATCGTCTATTGCTGGGGAGAATTCCACTCTGATGACACACCAGACACAATTAAGCCAAATTATGAAAAAACATCCCCCAATGCCAGGCTACTGCTGCTCAGGAGGAGAGGTAGAGGGATAGGTTGGCTCAAAGCAGACGGAGCCGAACCAAAACATGTGACTCCTCTGTCCTTTTAGATAGTAGGCTAATGCGCATTTAAAAAGCCATCTAATTCATTATGGTGCATCTGGAAAATAAAGATTCAAAAACGAATACTTGGAGGTTAAAGAGGCTATTTTAGAGTTCCTTTTAGTGAGGAAGAGGAAAGCAATCCTCTCAATCATCCGTCTTCCACGACATGATGGTTCCATTCATCTAAGTGCTATGACAGGCCGCAGGCTGTTTGTCTAGTATAAAAAGGCCCCTCAGACGCCACACAAGGACATATTTCTGCACGGAGTCCTAAAGATTACTGATTTCACTGAGAAACAGCTTTAATATGCTAAAAATATGCCCCATCCTTCAGGTGTGGATGGACGCATGCCTCAGAGATGGATTAGACCTGTGCTCTCAGATCCGGATCAGATTCAGTGTCATTCTGAGGGATGCAAGCCTTATGTTGAAAATTTTAAAGACAAATCACATTAAAGGTGAAAAGCTGAAAAATTGAACTGCAGTACCTTGCTAAAGTATTTACAGAATTTCAGCATTCTTTCCCACTATAGGCAATTAAAATGTACTTTTTTGATGCTAATTAGAATTTCATTTTTATTTATTTCTAAGTAAAAAGAAAACGAAACACTGCTTCTAAATTGTTTTGCAGATACACATTTGAATATCAGCCAATGTTCACAGTATGCAATTTATTCCTAAATAGACTAAGGTTTGAATCTAGCCAACTACTTTATTGAGGCATGAAGATAGTTTGTATGTAAAGAAACATCTATCTCTCGCTGAATTTTTAGTATGGCTCTCCTGCTGGAAGGTTAACCCTGCACTGCAGTCTCAAGTCTTCTACAGCCTCTAACAGTTGCTCTTCTTCTAGACTGCTCTGCATTAAACTTCTTCAGCTAAATACATCATCATGTCATTAAATGGAAAAACATTCCCACAGCATGATGCTGCCACTACCAGCATGTCTTACAGTGAGGATGGTGTGTTCTGGGTAATGTGCGTTGGTAGGTTTCCACAACGCATTTCATTTTGCATGTCGCTTAACAAAGTTTATTTTGTTTTTATTAGCAGAGCCTCTGTATTCTCTAAACTGCAATCAGGAACGCTTATTTCTCTAAAGCTGCAATGATTAATTTCCAGAGACATCTGATTGGTCAGACTGCAGCGACATGAATGGCTCCCCCCACAGCATGCGTCTCTTAAAGCAATGCAGAGGCCTTAATGGCACAAAGTAGCTTCTGCAACGTTCGCATCACCTTTCATGTCAAGTGAGGATGAGTTTTTTTACATAGATGATTTTCTAAATAGTATTTTAATAGTCTGTGTAGGATATAGATTTTATATAAACCTAACTTGCTGCAGTCACAATTGAGCATAATGGCGTTCTCTACAGTCACCAGTTTGTCCTCTCTGCGCTGCCGTAGCACAAAAGATGTCTGTGTTCATAAAACACCAGCTCCAATATTACTATAAATAGCAAGTTCTGTCATGCTAATATATAACATATTTATCATATTTCTGTCTGTAAATCCCTGTAATTATTAAACTCTTTAATGCATATATTCCACATCTTGTTATTTCAGTTTAGTGTCTGTGTCTTGGTAGGTTGGAAGTTTTGCCACACTAATTCATTTGCAAATAACATCTGGATTTATACTGAGATTGAACTGTTTAACTAACTTGGTAAGTTCTAAATATTGCACCACATTTTATTTAGGGGTAACAAAGTTTATGAGACTGGATACAAAACCATGCCATACTTGCTTATATTATTTATCTTCTGGAAAACCATGTGTTTACTTTCACTCCCCCCATCACTTAATTGGTTATGAACACTTTTGTGAGGCAGTTGAAGTGATGTTGATTGTAATGTCTGCATCCTTATTAAATACTCAAAGGAATATAAGTTTTAACATGGGACTAGATGTGATTCTGAAATTCATCCCAGCTTAGGAAAACATTCTGCACGAGCTGTAGTCTTCTTCACTGAACCTACAGGAATCTTTCTCTAAATTATTCTCACTGGCAGGGATCCAACTTAGCATGTTTTTAATTACAGGCTAACTCTTGATCTGCTGTCCCAGAACAGTTTGCCTCCTTTGCCGTTACTTTTTCTGTAATCACTTAACTGTAAGAAAAAGGCAAACTACAGTCCCTAAAGTCACTGCAAAGCAGCAGCAGAGTGCTTGACACACAGTACGGCATCCTAAGAGGAAAACGAAAGAAAAATTGATAACAATGGAATAAAACAGGCTAGTTTGATGACTTATCTTTGCAATACTAAATTATTTATTTATTTAGAAAGGAAAACAAATTCAGGCAGCCTTTATTTGGATTTTATGGTTTAAACCCTGACATCATAGGGTGCCTGTTTTTTTTTTTTTTTTGCATGTTCACTATTTCTTAGTTTACTGGCAGTATATTAGCTTTTAACATTCTTAGGGAAGTTTTACTTTGATACCAAAAAATGGAATTCATATTTTCATAATCTGTTCAGAGTCCATCAACTAGGCTATTTGACGATATATCATATCCACCAGCAGGAGGTCATATTGAGCTTCTATGTTTTCATCAGGGGTCAATAAAGGTACAGATGTAATTGGCCAAAACCATAATTGTAGTTGTGAAATAGGACATGATACAAAAGAAGGCCTCATTTATTTAAACTACATTTCAGATTTTACATGTTTCATGAATGTTTATCTTCATATATTATCAAATAGTTGACTGGCTAAAGAAATGTAGTTATGGGAAAGAGCACATGTTCAAGATATGCTTTTTCTGTATGTACCGCAACACAAAGAAGATGGCTATAAAATAGAGGCAGAAATTGGTGAAGGAACAACACCGACTGGGACCCAGTGTGGGGACTCTCCATCATGTAAGAGATGCGCAAATATTTGCTTTAATGAAACAAGCAGAGGAGTGCAAGACAATGACAGCAGGGTTATGTTGATGAGTTAGAAGCTTGTTTTCCACTCTCAAACTATGCAGCAACGTGCAGGATTAACATGCATTCACATACTTTGCTACAGCTTACTTCCAACCTGCCTTTGGAAAGCTTTCACAAAGTATTAAATACAGTTTTTCAAAGCGTTTGACAGTGTCCCCTCTATTTCTTAATTTAATCGGGAAAAGAAATAAAACATTCTCAGGTTTCTGATTGTCTACTTTTAATTTGCTTCTTACTTATTGTTTTTTTTTTTTTTTATTAAACTAACCAATTTCCCAGTGAATGTAACAGCTTCTGGACACTGTTAAAGACTTTGTAACTTCACATTACATCTGTTGGTAAATGCCCTTTTCAAATTAAATCAGCAATGTTTATTTATCTATTTATATCTATTTTATTCTCACAGGACTTTAAAAGAAGCCCACAATCAGAACTGATCTGTTAGATTTTTTTCTTTATGACTTTCTCAAAACAAATGCTATAAGTTTAAATGAAAAAAAAAAAAAATACAAAACTCAAAAGTAACCAAAAGTATTGGCTTACCTCGTTTATCTGATCCAAAGTTAACGTACAGAATAAAAAGAAGCATGGGTCAGAGAGAGATATAGTACAGTGTAAGTCAACAGGTTTAGAGGTGCATTTTAGGCTCCAATCTCATCACCAGAAATAAACGATTAAAAAGGGCATTAACCTTACGACAGACCCAGATAGTGGAGACAGTATGACACACCAGTCAAAATGGACTCCTCGAGCAGAATGAAAATGAGCTTCAAATTAGAGGCCCTTCTTTGGTGTTCTGTTAATATTTGTTTTGTAAAAAGTATTCACACTCTAAGGAATTTCCATTTTTTTTGGTGGAGGGATTTTTGTACAACAAACACCATATATTAAAGATAATTGGGAAGTGGAAAGAAAAACACCTTTTTACACTTTTTGTACAAAAAAATCTGAAAAGTGTGGCATGTATTGATATAAAGTCCAGTTTACTCTGATGCACATAAATAAAGTCCAGTACAACAAGGGTGTCAGTAAATGAGTAAAAAGGAGTCAGTTCTGTGTATTTTAAGTCCAGCTGTTCAATGAAGGCCTAAGAAAACAAACAGAAAATGGCCAAGAATACCTAGCAAACGGGTCAGTGGGAAAAGCATTGAATGAAAATGTTTCAATCCATCCATCCATTTTCTGTCACGCTTGTCCCTGCTGGGATCGCTGGTGTTTATCTCCACTGGTCAGTGGCCGAGAGGCGGGGTACACTGTGGACAGGTCGCCAGTCTATCGCAGGGCAACAGAGTGACAAACAGGACAAACAACCACGCAAATTAAGCTAACAGTCATGTTTATGGACTGTCGGAGGAAGCCGGAATACCTACAATCAAACCCCAAACCTTCTTGCTGCAAGGCAGCAGCACTACCCACTGTGCAGCCCCATGTTTCAATCCATTATCTGAAAATGTAAAGAAAATGACACAACTCCAAACACATGTCGGCCATCTGAACTGACAGGCCAAGAAGAGTCTATAGCTGTTTTTATGATGAATGTGCGCGAAACTATGTCGATTTGAAAATGCAGTTACGTAACTGCAGTAAATCCATTAAATAAAAAATAAAAAATACAATCAAAATTGCACGTCAATAAATTTGTTCGCTCGATAACTCACTCGATCCAAAAAAATTTTTCCATTGCAGCTTTACCACCTCATCGAAGCGTAAACACTACTTCTCAAAAAACATGACTTTTTTCTAAAATTTTCGAAAATTTGCTTTTCTATTTACAGTTGCCCAATTTGGTGATTAACAGAAAACGGATTACTTCACGCAGTTCACAGTACTAGACATCAAGGAATTTTAGAAATAGGAAAGCCCTTGTTAAGAGATTAACTAAATGAATTTTCCCCATAAACCTTATCGCTGACACAACAAATGTGCTCCCTCTGAGATAAAAACACTATTACTTGAATTGTTTGAATTTTTATTCTAGTTTATTTGATTTATCAGTTTTGTACATGGCTGAAAACAAATGAAAAACAGATGAATGGAGGAAACACAGAGCTACTTGGTAAAAATCATCTTATAGGATAAAGACGACTTGAGTTTGGGGGGAAAAGTTCATCCCCGAGAAGAAAAGGGGTCTTTCATGCAGAGTAATGACTAAGGTTGGGTAAATACAATTCATGCCACACTTTTCAGAAGTTCAGTTGTAAGGAAATTGCAAACCACATTTTTTTCATTCCACTTTACAGCTTTGCCTTCTCTGTGCCGGTCTGTCACACTAAATCCCAATGAAGTTTAAGCTTGTAATGTGACAAAATGTAAAAAGGTTCAAGATACATGAATACTTTCCTGAGGCACCTTAGTTTTATTCTAACAGCCACGGCTGCGCTGTGACGTCCTTTTAATAACCGTGCAATGGGGGTGTAAAGGCAAAGCCGTCTTATTCTCTGCCTCAGTCATGAGGAGGAAGAGCGAAAGTGAATTACTGAGAGATCTGGACCACATGTAGCAGGTAAGGTGGGAAACGAAAAGAGAGTAAGGAACACAGGAGGTGTCAATAAGAAACGGGAGAATATAATGAACAAGCAAAATGATCTGAAAATGTGAGCAAAGATGTGATGCGAGTTATTATAAAGCAGGGGATCTGGACAGAGAAAGGTTACAATGATGGTTCCACTTTTAAGGAAGAGGCCACAGCTACAGATAAAAACGCCACTCTGATGTGGGACAGATGCAGATAAGATAGAGAAGATGGATGATTTAAAAAGTTTAGCCTGAAGCCGGTTTGAAAAAGGGCTGGCTTTCTGGGGATACTCAGGGACGGTGAGGAGGCTGGAGTGCAGCCAAACACCTGCCATCCTCCTACGCTAATGAGAAAAAACAAGAATGATGCTCTTCTGGGGCAAAATCCTTTGTTGTGGTGTCAGATTACAGGTGGTGTTGGCTGCCTTCACTGGGCCTAATCGGACCTAATTCAGGTAGAGGAGGTGTCCTTTAAGAGTGTGTGTGCAAAGGGAGGGGGGGGGTTGCCTTTCACGCTGGCCTACGGGTGAATCTACAGCATAACACTAAGAAAACTTACACACAATATTGCTGAAAACAGGACAGAGAGGGACATCAAAAGTAAAGAACACATACAATCTGCCATGAAGCACATACATGAATCATTCAACATAGAAGTGAATCTGGGGGGCAAACAAGTTCTGTTGCATGCTACAAATCAGAGACAGTCACAGAAGAAACAAATCTGCACACAGTGACACGGATGAAGCCAGTGTTAAACACTGAAGAATCTCTGAGGAGGTGTTAGCAGGCTCTATGTTTGCTCACAGCCTCTTATGGGGGAGGACAGTGATGGTGACAGCCTGGCTGCATCCTACCTCGTACTCCTCCTTGAAGCCGTAGCCCTCGGCACACTTCATCTGGGTGATATGCTGCAGGAGGTCGGCGACGCGGATGGCAGGGTGCAGCTGACCCGTCTGGTACGGCACGTCCACGGGCTCCCGCTTCCTCAGGGAGTGCGTGTGCGACTGCACCAGGCTGCTGGTGTCGCTTCCCATGTTCTGGCTCTCGTCTGCATGAAGCAGGGGCAAGAAAAAACAGAGACAAGGCAAGGCATTTCAGAGCAGAGCAATAACAGCGAAACACATCAGAAGATCTGAGTTACATCTGGGTGACATAAGGCTTAAAGCAGCAAACAAAGGTTTCCATTTAACCTAGACATAAAGTTCCTTGCAAAAGTATCTAAAACCCCTGAAACCTTTTTTTTTGTCTTTCAATACAACTGCATAGACTTAAGAAGATTTCTTCAGGACTCCGTTTGATAGAACAAGTTGAAGCAGTCCATAGTTGTGAAGTGGAAGGAAAAGGATACATGGCTTGAAAAAAAAATGTCTAAAAAATGCATTTGAGTTGAATCCCCTTGACTTATATATATCATTGCACTTCCAACTGAAGGTTTGGCACTTTGTCTGTAATAACTTTGCTCAGTCAGACTTTCTGCCCAATGTTTTTTTGCTAAATATAACAAACAAAACACAAAACCTGAAGTTTTGTCTCAAATTTAAACTTACATTCAGGTCTGGACTTTGTCTTCACCATTCTAACACATAAATATGTTTAGTTCCAAACCCTTCCATTGTATCTCTGGCCCAGTGGGAGTACTTTGCAGCCTCTGGAAGATGCACTTCCAGGTTTGTCCCTTTATAAAGCTCAATCCTTCTTCCCATCATCTCTGTCCAGCATTCCTCTTCCTCCTGAAGACAAGCATCTCCACAGCATAATGCTGCCACCCCCATGTATCACAGAGAGGATGGTGTTTTTAGGGTGATGTGCTGTGTGTTTTCCACCATTCATAGCGTTCTGATAGGAATGACATATTGCTCCTATGGATTTCCTTTTCAGGTATAGCAGTGAAGAAGACTGAATGCAAATATAGGGCACAACTTTTAAAATGTTTAAACTTCAACAACTGTGTCTCATTTTTCTTCCACTTCATGATTATGCACCACTTTGTGTTGGTCTGCCTGGAATAATCCAAGTAATGTTGATGTTTGCGGTTGCAGTATGGAAAAAAAACGATGGAGGTTTAAGGGGGTTAGAGTATTTTTGCAAGGCGCTGTATAAACCAAAGGTCAGTAGCTTTAGTTAATGTCACTTCTTAATTTTTTTTGGCATCTCAAAAACTTTCTTACACAGATGGTATATTATCTTATTTAATCATTTACTGTTAAGCATTATGTCACCACCCTCCAGATTGAAAAACAAGTCTCAGCTAGTAATCTGTTTGTTATGGATGGTCACAACAACACAACATCATTGAGTAATAGGATGAGTCATGTGGTGGGAAGGTTCAGGTCCATCTGTCTCTGTATGTCTGGAAAACACTGTCCTCTTTAAGGCCCTCTGAGTAAAGCGTTTGCACTTTATACGTTTAACATGGCGGCTGTAAGAATAGAGTATGTTGCTGGGGCCACAACAGCAGAGATGATGATAAAAAGTGTCATAAAGTGCCGCAAACCAACAGGTTTACTGCTGTTTACTGGCAGAACAGTACACTGGCTTTGGCTGCAGCTCATATTTAGAGTCAGAGTCCATTCCAGGTCTTTTATACTCTCCTCCAGTCAGTGGCAGAGATGAGGCACAAATGCTTTTGGGGCGAGCCAGCGGACAATGGAGGGTGTCCAAAAACATGGAGGAGGATGTGAGAGGAGGGGGTGCGGTGGGGGCCACAGTGAGCATGTTTCAGCAGGCACTGTCAGAAGCATCACAAAGACACAGCTTGGATTCCACCCCTGCCACCCATTCTTCCCTTTAACTATGTAAAAAAAAAAAAAATCTAAGTAATACATTTAATTAGAAAATAAATAACAGAAGAAAGAACCCAGGAGGGACACGGAAATGGGAGGAGAATGCATTGGGTGATGCTGCCATGGGGCGATGTACAGTATGTATTTTGACCATGCTAAGCTAGTGGTGGCTTGGTGGCACAGTACGGAGGGTGGTGAGATGCTAACATGTCCACTTGTCATGCAATCACTGTCAGAATATCAGAAGCAGCCAGTTGTTGGCTTACTGTCTGAGTAAAAAGAACAAAAAAAATAAAATAAACACCGCCTCCTTCCCCCAACCCAGGGGTCACTTAGGAAAACTTACCATTAATGGGCACTTTTTAGATAGCAGATACATTAGAGGTTGTGTATATAAAGAGAAAGAGAGGAGAAGAGACAGGAGAGAGGGGAGAAGCAACAATACAGCATGAGAACCTGTAACAGTCCAGTTTTAGAACTTCACTAAAGGGCAAGATCACATGCCTTCTTAGTTCAAACTCACTATGTACAGTGCCTTGCAAAAGTATGCAAACCCCTTAACCTTTTTGCACATTCTCTGACATCACAAAATCAAACCTTGTGTGTTTTATTGGGACTTTATATGAAGGACCAAGACAAAGTAGTGCATTTATATGAAATGGAAGGAGAGGACATTTAGTTCAACTATTTGTTTTGACAAAAAGCTGAAAAGTGTGTCATGCATTTTTATTAACCCCCCTCCCCCCATCCAACATTGTATCTGATAATCGGAAGTAAAAGCCAGTGAAACCAAATGCTTTCAGAAGTCGCAAGTATGTGTATCTGCTTGGGTCAGATGAGACGGAAACTGACATTTTATTGCTCACGTGCATATTGCTATGTGAAGAGGAAAATGATGCTGCACAATGCCCTGATGGTGGCAGCATCATGCTGCTGGGATGTTTTTTTTTTTGGTAGTTTTTTTTTTGCTTTTCAGCAAGGACAGTAAAGTTGGTAAGAGGTGCGAGGATGCAAGGCAATCGCAGGGGCTGTAAGAGACTTGAGGTAGTTTTGATGGTAACGTGACAAAGTGGGACACATTTTATGGGGTATTAGCACTTTGTCAAGGCACTGTAGAAAGCCTAGGCTGTGGGTGGTGGGGTGGGGGAGCTGAGTGAAAGGATGGGGCAATTTAAACAATGCAAGACAAAAAAAAATTTAATAGAATAAAATCAGTTAGAGAAAACAAGGAAGTTATGGATTTCCGGGAGAAAATCTACATAATTACATTTGGACTAAGCAGTGATGGTTTCAAATGTATATTACTTGCATATTTTAATAATGGCAACTCAACTTCACTAATTAGTGTAATTATGTTTGCATGTGCTTTTGGAAACACCTGAATTTGCATTTTTTTTTATTATTTCTACAATAATGCCTTAGGAAGTTAAAAAAAAAATAATAAAACAAAAAAAAAACACCTCACCAGTCCCTCGTGATCTAATCAGTTTTGATGTTTCACCTCATCTGACAAGAGAACAACTGTGACTGAATGTTTAACAACTGGAACCACGTGATATTTTTGGGGATTTGCTGCAACGTGATGTTAATTGTTGCGATTAATGTGCAGCAAACATAAAGCAGCTGTCACAACGCACAGTGATGAAAGACACCGCGTCAAGTTTACAGGGGTGGAAGTAACACTAAAAATAATTTCAAATAACAAGTCAAGAGTTGCTTTTTTTCCCTTAAAAATGCATGCCCACAAGTCAGTTATTATGTCTTTGTTCTGTGGCCTTGAGTGTTTAATTATCATGGTTCGAGTGCCCCACTTAGCTTAGAAGCAAAACTTATAGAAAAACATCTGCTTGTGTGAGAAGCTGCGTGAAGACAGTAATAATTAACAGAGGAACAAAATGCTTTTCATGATTCTACTTTATCGCTGTACAAGATGTATAAACACTGCAAAAAATTAAAAAGAAAAGTCTAAAGAAACAACAAGTAGGTCAAAAGCAGATTGCCAAAGGCAGTGTGTGCAACTTTAAAAAGAATAATAGAAAAGGTTGTTGTTGTTTTGGAAGAAAGGAGGGGAGTTAAACATGTGAAAGGGGAGAAAAGGGAGGGCAGCATAGCGGATGTTTAACTTTAAAGCCAATAAATCAGAGTTTTAATTACAAACTTCAAAATCTAAATAATAGAAACTGTGATATAGATCTATTTACATCCGTAAAACATAATGAGAACTATTCCAAGAGTTTTGTGGCTTACAGGTAATGCAAACATACAAATTGGTTTCTTGGAAAATGTGAATAGTAATGCTTCACATTTATGCTAAAATGTTAGCCAACTGCGATGTACACACATTAATCGAATAATGCTTGTTTTGCTTTAATTAATATGACAATACAGCATATTATAGAGTTGATGGAACCTGTGGCTCTGCTGAGTTTGATGCCCAGGTTGCACCTTGTTGGGTCTGGTGGTCTTCATCCTCTTCTTGACAATACTTTATACAGGTGCTGGTCATAAAATTAGAATATCATGAAAAAGTAGATTGATTTCAGTAATTCCATTTAAAAAGTGAAACTTGTATATTATATTCATACATTACATACAAACTCATATATTTCAGATGTTTATTTTGTTTAATTTTGATGATTACAAATGACAACAAATGAAAATCTCAAATTCATCATATCAGAAAATTAGAATATTGTGAAAAGGTTCAAAATTGATGGCCCCTGGTGCCACACTCTAATCAGCTAATTAACTCAAACCACCTGCAAAAGCCTTTAAATGGTCTTTCAGTCTAGTTCTATAGGCTACACAATCATGGGGAAGACTGCTGACTTGACAGTTGTCCAAAAGACGACCATCGACACCTTGCACAAGGAGGGCAAGACACAAAAGGTCATCGCTAAAGAGGCTGGCTGTTCACAGAGCTCAGTGTCCAAGCACATTAATAGAGAGGCGAAGGGAAGGAAAAGATGTGGTCGAAAAAAGTGTACAAGCAAGAGAGATAACCGCACCCTGGAGAGGATTGTGAAACAAAACCCATTCAAAAATGTGGGGGAGATTCACAAAGAGTGGACTGCAGCTGGAGTGAGTGCTTCAAGAACCACCACACACAGACGTATGAAAGACATGGGTTTCTGCTGTCGCATTCCTTGTGTCAAGCCACTCTTGAACCACAGACAGCGTCAGAAGCGTCTTGCCTGGGCTAAAGAGAAACAGGACTGGACTGCTGGTGAGTGGTCCAAAGTCATGTTCTCTGATGAAAGTAAATTTTGCATTTCCTTTGGAAATCATGGTCCCAGAGTCTGGAGGAAAAGAAGAGAGGCACTTCATCCACGTTGCTTGAAGTCCAGTGTAAAGTTTCCACAGTCAGTGATGGTTTGGGGTGCCATGTCATCTGCTGGTGTTGGTCCATTGTGTTTTCTGAGGTCCAGGGTCAACGCAGCCACATACCAGGAAGTTTTAGAGCACTTCATGCTTCCTGCAGCTGACCAACTTTTTGGAGATGCAGATTTCATTTTCCAACAGGACTTGGCACCTGCACACAGTGCCAAAGTTCAGTGCCCTGTTCTTAATTGGCCAGCAAACTCTCCTGACCTTAACCCCATAGAAAATCTATGGGGTATTGTGAAGAAGAAGATGCAATACACCAGACCCAACAATTCAGAAGAGCTAAAAGCCACTATTAGAGCAACCTGGGCTATCATAACACCTGAGCAGTGCCACAGACTGATCGACTCCATGCCACGCCGCATTGCTGCAGTAATACAGGCCAAAGGAGGCCCAACTAAATACTGAGTGCTGTACATGCTCATACTTTTCATGTTCATACTTTTCAGTTGGCCAACATTTCTATAAATCCTTTGTTTTTATTGGTCTTCAGTAATATTCTAATTTTCTGATATGATGAATTTGAGATTTTCATTTGTTGTCATTTGTAATCATCAAAATTAAACAAAATAAACATCTGAAATATATGAGTTTGTATGTAATGTATGAATATAATATACAAGTTTCACTTTTTAAATGGAATTACTGAAATCAATCTATTTTTTCATGATATTCTAATTTTATGACCAGCACCTGTAGTGTCAATATGTCTGAATGGACAGTTACTACAGTAATTAAACCAACTAAAAAGCTTTTTTTAGTGTCAGCAGGGTCCAAAACTAGCCCAGAAAATGTATGCAGAAACTCAGTAAGCTTATCAGCAGAAGGAATCATAGAAAGTTTAAACATTTCTTGGTGGATGGCTGCGCTTTCTTTGGTCTTGATTAAACACAGTGGACCAACACAGAAGTCACCAACACAGTAACTCAGCAACTTGGATTCTTTAGTTTACATTCTTCTTCTCGATTCTTACAGCTTGACCTCCAAATAAATAATAGAATTTCCCTTTTCTTCTCCTTTTAAACACTTTCCTTTCACCCAACTTTTCATTAAGAAGCTTAGATACTGCAATCCTTTATAAAGTTGTTTTTTTTTTTAACAATAAGTCATAAAAGGAGGCTATGACTGTTTGCTGGATTGGTTAGAGTCAGCAGCCTACCCAGGGGTTGTCCAAAAAACATAAACATATTTTTATTAAATTTACTATTTTGATTGGGCCATAACATCACATTTCTGCATTAAAAGCCCATTTTAATTATTTGATATTATGCTCTAATTTAAGCTTGAAAATGATCAGCACTAAAATATGGTACGCCCAAACAAGTTCAAGATAAAAAAAAAAGCTGTTTATATCCAAGCATTTAATTGGAAAGTTGAGTGGAAGGATAATATACTAGCCCGCCATTTCTTAAAATAAATATTTGCTGGTTTTGCTGATTTTTCTTTTAATCTTTTTGAGAGACTAAAGTTTCATTAGCTGTAACCAATAATGATAGAAAGGTAACAAATGGAAGTTTCAAATATATTACTCTGAACAATAAATATATATCCAGTTTAACTAAATAAGAACAAATATTTAACTGTAACAAGTGTACTATTCTGTGACATTCTATTGTATTTAGATGC